>NC_138570.1:9770000-10970000 GCF_947561715.1 Ascidia mentula | reverse complement strand
AGGCTGCCGGATCAAGTGCAGCTGATGACCAAGACACTGTTTTCAAAACTCTGGTTGAACTTTGTGAGGAAGCTCCAAAAGTTGTCAGGCCACATGTGGAGAATCTTCTCACTGTTTGCCTAAATGTAAGACTGTTTGCAGTAATGTTTTTAGCTTTCAGTGCTTTTACTATGGTTTCACTGATTAACAGGTTGTATCAAACTGTGAATGTATGGACAACATTAGACAGTTGGCACTTGAAACAATTGTCACACTTGCTGAAACTGCTCCAGGTTTGGTTCGTAAACAAAAGCAAATGATACCTATGATTGGTGAGTAAGGTTTCAAAGTATATATGCCTGCAATTATTCATTTATGTTTTTTACCAGTAATGCACCGAAACAGCATTGTTTTTATTTGGCCGAAACCGAATTTTCCGAATAAATTTGGCCAAATAAACCGAAACTTATTTTGGCTCTTTAAATGCAATAAATTTAAACAAAACATGTGCTGAATTGGATCTCATCCTACCATACAGCCTTTTTTGGCACTTAAAGAATTATCTCGACTGCTGTAACAACTGCTTAAAGTTGATTTTCATCACCTCAGTGGCAATAAACAAATAAAACAAACACTTTCGTACAGTTTGAACAATGATTCTAATTTGTACTAAACTTAATGTATTAGCGTTACATGCAGTAAAAAAGTGTTGGTTTGGCCGAATATTTTTGTAAAATTCGTATATAATATATAATTATAAAAACCTTCGTTTCGCCAGAATAAATTCGACAAACCAAACTTTCGTGCATCCCTATTTTTTACTATCATTACTTCATTTTTGTCGTGATAAATTTTACATTTTCTTTTCTGATCATGCTATTAAAAAACATAGAAATGTTTAACTGACAACATAGTATGTAAAGTTGTTAACTATATGCACCTTATGACAAAACAAATTTGTTTAAATTGTCCAGTCAATTCCACAAATTCAAGTCAACATTTCAAAACTAGGGCCATTGTTGTGGAAACTAACAAAAGGAAATAGAATGGGATTTTTCTACAGTGTTTCTTTCATAGTGCAGTACAATTTCTATTAGAATATAAACTTGAGAGCAATCGTAAAACCTTTTAGGGGTGATGTCTCTCGACACAAGGATGCCACACAAAACAATAAAAAGGCATGTATTTAACATTGTGTTATCTACTACTTATAGACAGCAGCCAGAAATAAGAATTTTTTTAGAAATACAATCAAGGATGGTATTTCAATCCTGTATATACATAAAATAATCCACTCCACTATTTAATGCATGAAATTAGTTTCGGCAATTCTGGTTGGAAGTAGTAGGTTTAGGTAAAATATTTCCTACCACCCTAAAGCCCTGTTAAGTTAGATCTATTTCAGTGTTTTTTTGCATATTTTCCCAATGTTTTTTTAATAATTTTGTTGTTTTTTTTTTAGTTTTTGGCCATGTACAAACATTTTAACAATGTAAATCATCATTATACTTGTATCACTGAAATTATATTGGTTTTAAATCTAAACATTGTTATCTAAATCTTCACATTGAAAGTGTTTGATATCAATTATTTTTTTTAAAGTTCCTCAAATGTTAGCCATGATGGTGGACCTTGATGATGAGACAGAAGCACTTGCTGAGTGGTCGGTAACTGATGATGCTGAGGAAGATGATTGTGATGCAAACACAGTGGCCGGAGAAAATGCACTTGACAGATTTGCATGTGCTGTTGGTGGCAAAACAATGTTACCACACATTATGGCAACTGTCCCACCAATGTTGCAAAACCGTATGTATTTTTAAAAGTTTGTGTGGTTTGTGGGTTTGGTAACATTTTTGTATGCAGCTGATTGGAGATATAGACATGCGGGTTTAATGGCCCTGTCTGCTGTGGGGGAAGGCTGCCACAAGTTTATGGAGGAGATTTTGCAACAAGTTGTGGATGCTGTGCTACCTTTTCTAAATGACCAAGTATGTAATATTGGAGTAATTTGGCAAATTTCTGTTTCTTCTATATCAGCCATTCTCAAACTTGTTTTCTGTACCGCCCCCCCCCAAACACCTTAGTCATATAACAACGCCCAACAGAACAGACAAAAAAACATAACGAATTTATTTGTTGCTTGTCAATTAATGCGATGGGTGAGGTTAGCGCAATGACACCAATTTCTCAATATAAGGTTTCATGTCGTCTCCTCAATTGTCGATATCAAGACAATTTCTTTTTCCATTTTTTTCCGAGTGGTGAATGCGCTGAACGCACGTTCCACCAAGTAAAAACTAAGAAAATTACGGAAAGATGCTTGCATACCAGCTGGAATGCGGTCGCATACCACTAGTGGTAAACGTACCACCAGTTGGGAAACGAAACACAGACTTACGCTATAAGAGAAAATTTGCCCAGTCACCAAGCGCCCCCAATCGCCCATTCAGTCTCCAGCGCCCCTTGTACGATTGCAAATGCCCCCAGGGGGCACTGACGACCACTTTGGGAACCACTGTTCTATAACAACAAATGACCAACATGTCAATCATTTAATATTAACTGGTTGAACGTGTCTGAGTTTGTGTTATTTTAAAAAAAATAGGCAAAAACTGATAGTAGTCTTTTATGTGAAAGCTTTTATTCTTGTTCGACTGAAACACAACTATGTGCAAAATAAAAAACTTGACTCAAGTAACAATCACGGATTGCTAAAATATAGGGTAATTCCCTGTAGAAGTTCAACTACTCCCTTTAATTTTTTGCGTAGCGTCGTCTATAAGTCGATCATGTATCAACAAAAAGTTTCCTTGTTGATTACATTGGTCAACATGCTTTCCACCCCTTTTTGTTTGGTTATATACTGCGTTTGTAATATTGCAAATTAGCTCTACAAAAATAAGTTATGTTGTACAGCATCCCAGGGTACGTTATGCTGCATGCAATGCGGTAGGTCAGATGTGCACAGACTTCGCATCTACTATGCAAAAGCAGTTTCATGACAAACTTATCCCAGCATTGTGCTCTGTTCTTGATGATCAAAGCAATCCTCGTGTTCAGGTAATCTCTTGCTAAAACAGAACAGGTTCTCTTCTGAACCAGTCCTAATGATACCAAGTGTGACATTTAAATTTCATGCGAAATTTATTTCTCCAAATATGTTTAGGCTCATGCTGGAGCTGCATTGGTAAACTTTGTTGAAGATTGTCCGAAGAATGTTTTGGTTCCATATCTTGAACCTTTGTGTTCCAAATTGGAACTTGTCCTTACGACGAAAATCCAAGAGGTGTGCTTGTAAATAAGTCTGAGTTTAACTTTTGTGAACACAACCAGGTTTTCAAGCATAAAAAGAACAAAAATAGCTCTTTTAGCAAATATATATTTTTTTAATTTAATCATTTTCTTTACTTCCAATTTGTCAAAGTCTTAATATTTTTACATGTAGCTAGTACAGAAAGGAACAAAACTTGTATTGGAGCAAGTGACAACCACAATTGCTGCTGTGGCTGACACTGCTGAGGAACAATTTACCCCGTTTTATGAAAGGTTTATGCCCTCGCTCAAATATATTATGGAGGTATGATTGTCCACACACCTTATTTTTCATATCTATTTTGAAAAAAAAAATTTTCAGAATGCACACAGTGAAGAATTGCGCATGCTTAGAGGAAAAACAATTGAATGTATAAGCTTAATTGGTCTTGCTGTGGGATCAGAGAAGTTTATGCCTGATGCGCAGGTGCAAAATGTTTTCTGATTATAGCAGTATTGTTTAGAATAACTGTTTTGAAGTTGTGGCTGGTTATTCGAGCCTCAATAAACCAACAAAATTATCCCCAGTTATATTTACTAAGGACAAAGAATACTTTATCTGGTCTTTTGTAAAACAGGATGCTTTTTAAATTTGAAATACTTTTGTAGGCAATTATGGAACAGTTACTAAAGACCCAAGCAAATATTGAATCTTGGGAAGACGATGACCCACAAATATCATACATGATTAGTGCATGGGCCAGGTACTGTATAAGGATATGGCGAAGTTAATACATCTCTTAATAATTTTTGAATGTTTTTTGCAGAATGTGTAAACTTTTGGGACAAAAGTTTGTTTCCTATTTACCTGTTGTCATGGGACCCCTTATGAAAGCAGCTTCAATTAAACCAGAAGTCACAATGTTGGATTCACAGGATCTTGAAAATATTGATGAAGATGATGGATGGGAGTTTATTAAACTTGGAGATCAGGTAAACACCAATAAGTAGTTCAATGCTTTGCAAAAAAAACAATAAACAAACGGTTTTAGCAAAGTTTTGGAATCAAGACAGCAGGTTTGGAAGAAAAGTCAACAGCATGTCAAATGTTGGTTTGTTATGCTCGTGAATTAAAAGAAGGTTTTGTTGATTACGTTGAGGAGGTTGTGAAACTTATGGTTCCTCTGTTGAAGTTCTACTTCCATGATGATATCCTTTTTGTACATTAAGTAGTTACTTTAACATTGTGAAATTTGTGATCTTAAAGGAAACAAAATTTGTTAAAATTTTTCTGAGTATAACGGAAAAAATCACTCTGGCAGACAGAAAAATATATATCGCCCTGTAAAGAGCATCATCAGTTTCTTATTTAAATAGAATCTTAACAGCTGTCACAGATAACTTTGTGATTTGATATATTTAGGTTATCTTAGATTTTGCACAATACTGAATCTGAACTTAACTCAATAATTTGTTTTGGACTAAATTGCAACCAAAATTTTTCCTTAATTTTTGTTACGTGTGAGATCATCGGCTGCTGAATCCATCCCACTTCTAATGGAATGTGCAGAACTACGTGGCCCAGAGTATGTTGGGCAGATTTGGAATTTTATTTCACCCCATATTCTTGCTGCCGTAAATGATGAGCCTGATAAAGATGTCCTGTCTATAATCATGGAATCTCTTGCAAGAGTAGGTTGAAAGTGTATGTTGAAATTTAATTTACAGAGTAAATGACATGCTGATTTTACATTTTTACACTAGTTGCTGATAGTTTAAATTTGTTGTTTACTCAAAAGTGTATTGAACTTCGTGGCAAAGGATGTTTCAGTATGGAGCAATATCATGAACTTACAAAGTTGCTCCACAAGATGCTTGAACAACATTTTCAACGTGCAAATGAGCGGTTGGAAAAAAGGCAAGATGAGGATTATGATGAACAGGTACAAAATGATGTCGACTGGTTTGAAAAACTTTCCTACATTGTGCCAATCTTAAATCAGGTGGAGGAAGCATTACAAGATGAAGATCAAGATGATTTTTATATTTTATCAAAAATTGCTGACATTCTACATTCTTTGTTTGGAAGTCATGGCTCTGACATCTTTCCTTTGTTTGAAACACTGCTTCCACATTATGCAAAACTTCTGGTAGGTCTTTTGCTCTCTATGAACACAGGTATGTTAAAACCTGTTATTATACTTCAGGATCCACAAAGACCTTGGGCGGACAGACAGTGGTCCCTTTGTGTTTTTGATGATGTCATAGAATACACCAAACATGAAGCTCTTAAATACCAGGAAGTCTTCTTGACGTAATTTCTTTTACAACTTGTTTGGTGCTTGTCATGTAGGTTGGTTTGTGTAGGCCCATGTTAACATATATTGAGGATGATTCTGGAGAAGTGAGACAAGCTGCTTCATATGGGATTGGTGTGATGGCCAAATCAGCTGGAGATGCGTTTGCAGTTGCTATCAGAGGTTACTGTTGGTTATTAGTTGTTTTTCTCAACTACAATGATTAAAACCAGATAGTGTGAATCAATAAATACAAAGCGTTTCTGGCAAAACTTATTTATTCGGTCGGCGTTTCAGTCTTTATCCAACCGACCTTTACCAGGACAAGTATGTAAAACGCAAACATGACAATAAATACTAAAGCATAAAAAAGGCAAAAAAGCTATTGCTTTGCTACAGATGCAATCCCAAGGCTCCGAAGAGTAATTGAAGGACCGAGGGGGAGAGGGATTCAGGGTGGACAACTTCCTCACGATGATATTGCCCCGCTAGAAAATTGCATTTCTGCTGTTGGAAAGATTCTTAAGTATCAGCCACATCTAATTGGCTCACCTGAAGAGGTGGCAGCTCTTTTGCAAAGTTGGCTTTCCTGGCTCCCGGTTACGGAGGATAAGGAGGAAGCAGTACATGTTTATTCATATCTATGCGATCTCATAGAAGGGCAAGTTTAAGTCTTTTTAGTTAGAAGTGCACACATTTTTCAAAGGAAAAAGTGGGTGGGAGATATAATATTACCAATGCACTTCTTTTTTAGAAGCAACCCTGTATTGCTTGGTGAAAATAACTGCAATTTACCTGCAGTCATTTCATTACTTGCTGATGCAGTGTATGGGGAAGCCCTCCAGGAATCAAAGGAGTTGATTGAAAGAGTGATTGGTATTTGCAAACATATACAAGTAGGTGTTACAACTAATATGTCAGTAAGTTGCTTTAATTTTCAGTGGTTGAAATATTTAAATGTTCTTATTTAAGCATCACTTATTTTGTTGCTGTGCTAAAACTCCTCATTTCTGTTTTCTAGGAGTCTGCGAATGATGTTTGGGTCACCAGTTTGTCTTTGCTACCTCAGCCAATGCATCTAGCCTTAAGCAATTTAATTTTCAACATTGCTGCATAATTTTTCATGTACAGTGTAACCTTATCACTGGTTTGTTATACTGCATGTACTCGCCATTCTTAGGAAATGTTTAGTATTTTTGTTTTGGATATTTTAGAGGTCAAGGTTTTCATGTTCACAATAGGTCACTGCATATGCTTTCACCAATCAGGCCCCAGAAACATTGTTTGTAAAGTTTGGCAAATGCCATAAAGGTGGATATTTTTGTTTGAAGTGTGGAAGTCAGCTTGAACTTTTTGACAATCTCTACAATTCTTTTTTAAATGCATCTTATTTGAAGAAAATCCAGGTATAAATCTAAAATTTAAACCAGTGGCGGTTTCCAAACATTTTATAATAATAACCGCCATGATTTAATTAGCTGTGTCTAAAAGTGGAAAGCAGAATCGTTTTTTTCGGTGAAAAACGATGTGGCGCATTAATTTTGGATGCATCTCAATGCTAAAATAGATTCAATTATTTAGGAGAAGACCACAACCCATATTTTTATTTTTTATGACAGCACTTTTTACTGCTTGTCCAATTTTGTGCTCTACTGCCTTTCCAACTGATTTTGATTTTTTTGCTGTTTTTCGATGCCAAGCTGCTGCTGTGTAATTTAAAATATTTTATTTTTGTCCCAAGGCTTTCTTTTTTCATGTACTTAATTTTTTGGGTCCAAAATCCTTAAACATAAAGAATACTGTTGAAGTAAATTTTGCAAACAATTGGTGTTATTTTAAGCAGCATGCTTATGGCAATATTTCATGACCGACACAGTGTTAAGTGACTTCCCCTTTTTGGGAATAGCTGACACCTTTTTTTGGGCCTTTTTGCCACTGCACCAAACATACTAGTTGTTCCAGTAAACTACAAATAAAACGTTTTTGCCATACATTAAACTGTACTTGTAAAGTATGGAAAGTTTAAATAAAACTGCAAGTTCTTGATTGTGGTCTTGTTTGTACACCACAGACTCTGTTGTATATTATTATATTACTTACCCCCAAACAGGTCAATTATACCATTGTAAAATTACATTGTAGGTAGACCTTGCAGTAATTGTGGAAATTGTGAACAATATTGAGTTAAATGAAAGCAAAAAAGTGTCGCAAATACAAAATAATCAAAAACGACCATAATCAAAGCGAAATGCAAAACACTGAAAATATGCTGTTGTTGAATGCTGAAAAGAAGAAACACAATCTTTGTTTACATAGAAAGGACACAAACACGCATTAGGTCAAACAACTGCATTTGTTAACGGCTGACAGTGCAGTCTTCTAATCCTGCGTTTTTCGCTGCTGTACATTATTGTTTCAAAAATGCGTGTATGCTGAGTCATAAGTATTAACAAGGCAGCGATGACCACGTGTCAAAAATATGAAACACCAACATTTTCTCATTGGCACACACGCGAAACAACTTAAATAACCATAAGGCTTTCAACTTTTACTTACTACTGCCGTATATTTTTGTTCGCTTTGCAGCATTGTCCGCTACAAATCATGCGCAAATTCCTATTGGTTAATTCTCGTGCAAACTTGGCATCTACTAATTCTCATTCGTAAGTTGCCTGCTTTCAGTGTCTCCATATGTGGTGTGTCAAACTGTTCTTCTGGGGGTATTGTTGACAGCCAGAAACTGTATTGGTTGTTGTAGTAGAAACAATGTCCTCGAGCTCCGTTGCACTCAATGAAAGGCGTTGCTCTAAAGTCTTGTAAACACGAACCTGGACTTGAGAGTGATTGGCCGCTTCCTTCAGCACCAGCCGCAGTATGCTTAAAAAATCATAATTAATTTCAACCATTAAATCCTAACTTTTAAATGTTTGACTAACCATGGCAAAGCTGTATCCAAACCACAGTCCTTGCCATCCTGATGGACACGGGGGGACAATCATGTCCTGACTGTGAACAGCAACAGCAACCGAACGTGATTCACACACTGCACACCGACTGATGTGTTCTTGTACCTTTAAAGATACCAATAAATGTAACACAGGAAGAGAAAATTCTACACATTTGTTATTACAATACCATGTCAACAGCAACTGGCATCATGGGAATAGGGGCAGTGGTTGACAACCAGTAAGACTTGTCGTTTCTGCTCGAGTACTTGCAAACGTTGTTATTGTTGCAATACAAGAAAGGCATTGAACTGAATCTTCTCATGCAGGAGCCAGCTTGGCCTTTTGAAAAGAACCAGATTTAAGATAACAAAACGAAACGCTATGCAAATTAATATTACCTAAATCTTGTCCATGAGACTTTTCACTTCCCTCCAGATACAACAAGCTGAACCCGTCCCATAATTTGTTTGTACCAACTGGACACTCCGGTACGTCCACGGTTTGGCTGTGTTTAACGATAATATGGCCAGGTGGTCTCACTCGCCCAGCTCGGCCCGTTTCCCCTTGTAAACCCGGAGCTCCATCTTTTCCAGAGTAACCCTTGGGACCATCAAAACCTTGTGGTCCGGGATTGCCTCTTTGACCATTTGTGCCCGGTATTCCATCTCTTCCGTCGAGGCCACGTTCGCCTGATTCGCCCTACATTTAAACAATTTATTAAAGTTCATGAGGTGGCCGTCCGTATTGTGGTGTGTTTCGCATGAGTGCTTGTATAACGTGGTAGTGTCACGTGACTCCCTCCTATATAAGTGATCCACTATGCCGTCGAGGGTATTCCATACTTTCGCGTGCAACGCTGTTCCGTTCCGATTATGTTGTGTAATAAACTACAACAATAAACTTATATCAGCATAAACAAACCTTTCGACCTGTTGGACCTGGCAGTCCAACTCTTCCTTTGCTGCCAGGAAAGCCTTGCAGTCCTTGAAGCCCTGCTTCTCCTTTAGAACCCGGTATCAATTGCGATGGTTCAATTGATCTTCCCGGAATACCTTGATCACCACGTTCCCCAGGTTGTCCTGAGTGACCCGGAAGACCGGAAGCACCAGGAAAACCTCTACCACCCTTTTCACCGAGTTCACCTAGCAGGCCTTGAGTGCCTTTTGTACCCTTGGTACCTTTAATTTAACAACAAATTAAACCATATCACAACAAGCAAAAAGTTAGTTTGAAAATGTATAATAACCTTTAGCTCCAGGTAGTCCATTTCGTCCAGGTTGGCCATCATCACCAACCGGACCAGAAAATCCATCTAACCCAGCAATGCCCGATTCGCCTGTTTGTCCCTTGTTGCCTTTAAACCCTCTTCTTCCAGAGTGGCCGGGTTGGCCTTCCAGTCCAGGAGGACCTACGAACCGACGTCAAGTTATATTTTCTAGTTACATAAATCTGCTATGTGTGCATAATCGTTACCTTGGTTTCCAGTAAGTCCGTTAAGTCCTGGTTCACCTCGATCACCCATTGGTCCAGGAAAACCAGGTAGACCAATTTCCCCTTGGAGTCCCTGTGGTCCAAGAAATCCTCTGATGCCTATTGTACAGTATATGTATATTGTTGGTTTGCAAGTGTTATACCGCACACCGACGTTTGCTAACATACTACCAACGGTTTTCAGTACTGTTTTATGTACCTGGCAGTCCCATGCGTCCCTGCGCACCTGAAGACCCAATTGGACCTTGTGGACCCTCGGGTCCCACTTCACCTTTAAATCCTAAAAAAACGTTGTTAAATAGTGACGATATTTTCCGCCAATGGTAATATGTTACCTCGTGGGCCGCGCACTCCTTTTGGACCTGGGACGTTGGATTTACCAGGCAGTCCTTTGAGTCCAGGAACACCTGGGAGTCCATCAAGTCCGTTTGCACCAGAAAGCCCATCAGTTCCTGGTGAAGCAATATAATAGTATGGTTGATAAAATTCAAGAAAAAACGAAGACCAATTGCATAAAAACAAAAATAACATTGTTTTGATATGTATTTGTGTAACAAAGGCACAAAAGTCCATTTTATTCTACGAACTGCATTTACATATATGCGTGCTCTCATTTTTGGGTAAGTACCTTTTTCGCCTTTTGTTCCTTTTTCTCCGGGAATTCCAAAGTCGCCTTGCAACCCATCCAGTCCCTTTGGACCAGGAAAACCTTTGTTTCCGGGAAAGCCTTGTAAGCCTTCACGAACAAACACACTTATACTTGTAATAAATAATATTTCGAAAAAATATATCTATACATACCCGGTGGGCCCCGTTCACCAAATATTCCACGGTCACCCTTAAGTCCGGGGGTTCCATGAAGTCCGTCCATTCCTGGTATGCCTTGTCTACCCGAAAAACCTGGTGTTCCAGGCCGTCCGTCATTTCCATTTAAGCCCGGGAATCCGTCTCTCCCCTTCGGTCCAGGTTCCCCTGTTTGGCCTTGAATATATAGTTTTATTAATGTTTATTCAGCATTTTTGCATGTCATTGTAACTTACCTTTTGTTCCTTTAAGTCCCGAAAATCCCGTTTCCCCATCTAAGCCTGGTAAACCATCTTTACCTTTGCTTCCTGCAACACCAGGAAACCCAACCGCCCCACGTTCTCCTCTTTGACCTTTTTCTCCTTTACTTCCAGAACGACCATCATTACCGCTTTGACCTGGATACCCGGGCTCCCCTCCCATTCCTGGGAGTCCAGACTCGCCACGATCACCGGAAGGTCCAGACAGGCCAGGAATACCTTTACAATGTGTAAAACGTTTTTTTGAAACATTGCTTTCCTGAAAATTTGCTTAATTACCGTTTAGCCCTCTTTCGCCCTTTTCACCAATCTCGCCCTGAGCACCAGGATATCCTTGTAATGCTCGCAGTTGACCTGGTCCCATCGTCCCCTTTTCTCCTTTCGCTCCTTTTCTTCCTTCCAAACCCCAAAGTCCTTTAAACAAAAAAATATCGCTACATGAACATTTTAACTCATTTATTATCTGTTTAATGATGAAGAGTCGAATTTACCCAATTCTCCTTTGGGTCCAGTTGAGCCCCTATTGCCAACAACACCCGGCAAACCGTCAGTACCATCTATTCCGTTAACACCTGTTTCGCCCTGAATTCCAACCGCACCTAAACGACATAGGCTATGGGTATTTATCTCTGCTCTGTAAAACGGAATTTAATTATTCGTACCAGGTTGTCCTTTAGAACCTTTTGAACCTATTGAACCATCAAAACCATTCTGGCCATTTGTACCGGCGAATCCTCGAGGACCAGCTGCACCTTGTGGTCCGGGCTGACCTAAATAACGTAGTTTTTTCGATTTTCGAATTCATCAAGTAATGCTAATGACATACCTTGAACTCCAGAAAGGCCAGGCTCTCCTTTTATGCCTTTGAGAATCCCACTTGCGGCCGGTCCTGGTGGACCAATTTCCCCCTTGTCACCTCGTGGACCTGGAAATCCTCTGAAGCCTTTCAATCCGATTGGTCCAGGTGGACCTTGTCTTCCGATTATGGCAGACTCTCCCTTTTCACCTATTTGCATATCAAACAACATCTTGTTGTGTAAATTATTTTACAGTTACACAAAAATCTGTACCTGTGGGGCCATCTAGACCTTGGATACCAGGTGGTCCCGGTTCCCCATCCAGGCCAGAAAGCCCTGAATTTCCTGGTATTCCCTTGGGACCGGTTAAGCCGATAAACCCTGGTATTCCTGTAGGTCCTGGAAGACCTGGAGTTCCTTTTTGTCCAAGAGGCCCTGGTTCACCTTGTAATGACATTCCAGGTTCACCCTTTTCGCCATTGAAACCGTCAAGTCCATGTTGTCCTGAAAAACCTCTTTCGCCAACTGGGCCCGGTATTCCAGGTTCTCCATTTTCACCAGGAAGTCCAGTAAAGCCTGTTTTTTGCAATTGTTGGAAAAGAATATATTTGTCGTGAAATAAAATGATTTTACTACCTTTTTCCCCAGGACGTCCATCGGGTCCCTGTCGCCCCATCTCCCCCGGTGAGCCATTTTCCCCATTGCGACCAATCGGGCCTTCTGGTCCCATAGTTCCTTTTTCGCCGTTTTGTCCTTGTCTGCCTCCGATTCCTTGCATTCCAGTGTCTCCTTTTCTTCCTTTCGGAGCTTCGTATATAATTTGTTCTCCCGGCGATCCTGTTGATATTAAGTTGCATACAGTTAAATCAATGTTTAATGATCGGTCGATTCTTCACTGGCAAAAAAACTTAACAAATCGTTAAAAATATGCTAGACAACAAGGAATAAGTATAAGTTTATATCCCTGTCAAAGTGATTATACGTTTATACCATTAAGCCCTTTGTATCCCTGCAGTCCAGCAGAGCCAACGTTGCCCTTTTCTCCTTTGTTTCCAACAGGTCCAGGAAAACCGAAACCGTCCCTGCCGACAAACCCATCGCGTCCTTGAGCGCCAGTAAAACCTTTCACACCTTGCAATCCTGGCAGTCCTGGCGGCCCGATTTCACCCTATGATAACATTCAAAATTTTAATACTTTTTCGAAAAAAATTACTGCCTTGTGTCAAGTTTTTGAAAACCTTTTCCCCTCTTGGACCATTTCGACCATCAGCTCCATCCCTTCCAGGTAGACCCATTTCTCCTGGGGGACCCTGTCCACCCGTCAGGCCTGGTTCTCCTTTTTCGGCAGATAAGTCCTCCGGGATTGTGGCTGGTGCACCCTTTTGGCCTTTAGTTCCAGTCTGCCCAGTTTTACCCTGTGGACCCTGTTGTCGAATATACATTTCATGTTAATTTTTATGCTGCTAATTTTGTTCAGAAACCTACGATAAATCCTGTTTCTCCTTTAGGACCAAATTCTCCTGGTTCACCCTGCTCGCCACGTTGACCTGAAAGTCCAGGCAAGCCTGTCATTCCATCCAAACCTTTCATTCCGGGGGGACCAGGTTGTCCCGGTACACCTATCGCATCTTGACAATCACATTCTCCGCCTTTGTTTCCCTTGGGGCCAGGAAGTCCAATCAACCCCTTTACACCTTAAAAGTAAAATATGGATTAGTGAATCATTTGCGTATTGTCATGTGTTGTCATTTGTACTTACCGGTCAATCCAGTTTCACCCCTCGGACCTCGCTGTCCAGGAGGACCTGGATGACCAACCATCGGCCCGTCCATTGAAGGCGTAATAATTCTTCCTGGTTCTCCCGGTGAACCGCGCGGTCCCACTTTTCCTGGTTCACCGGCTGGTCCAGGAATTCCGTCTTTCCCGTTTTCTCCTGGGATGGTTTCTCCCGAAGGTCCCCTCTCTCCTTTACGACCTGTAAGACCAGGTAGCCCAACAGCTCCATCCTGGCCATTTGGTCCACGTAATCCTGTTACATAACAAACCCACATTATTAATTAACTCAATTAAATTATATGTGTTAAGGAACATACCTTTAGCCCCGGCTTTACCCTTGTCTCCAACCCCAGGTAATCCAGGAATACCAGGTAAGCCAGGTGGTCCTTGTAACCCATTATCACCAGGCTCCCCAGGCGATCCTTCTGTTCCATATTCTCCAGGTGATCCTGCAGACCCGCGTATACCAGGCTCGCCAGGTAAGCCAGGAGGACCTAACGGCCCAGACAGGCCCTAAAATTAAAAAAAAATGTATATGTCTAGTTTTACTGCAACATTAACGCAGATTTATTTACATACCATAAGCCCAGGCTGACCCGGCTGTCCAATAGATCCTTGCATACCGCGTTCACCCTTAATTCCATCCAAGCCAGGTCTACCTTTCTGTCCAATTTCACCTCTCTCTCCCTGTGCAAGCGACGAATAACATATGAGCGTTTTTTTTCATATGAGCGGTAAAAATATGTGCTTTTTGTAAGTTTAAACTGAAGGATTATGTGCCAACTTAGGTCATAACTGCAAATCATTTGCTTGCCTTATCTCCATCATAACCGGAAACACCTGGTATACCAGGCCTTCCTCGGGGTCCGGCCAATCCTCTAACTCCTTTCTCTCCTTTGCTACCTAACATTCCTTTGAATCCCTAAAAACAAAAAAAATAGTTGGTAACATATATTGCCAGTTGCTAAAACCTTTAGTTAAATTTATCGTACAATTGAGCCAGGAAATCCAATGTCGCCCGTCATTCCACGTTCACCTTTTCGACCCTAAAATGTATTGGTTTTAAATATGGGTCAATCACATAACAAAAGTCAATCATACTTTTTCTCCATCGTTACCGGGTGGACCGGGAATAGGGAAAACTTCGCTTCCTTTGAGGCCACTAGCAAATCCTCCACCTGGAGTACCCGGTGGTCCAGATTCGCCCTACAACAAAGCAAATAAACGGGTTCAGCTGCATTGCTGTCAAAATATTGTTTCGTGTGACTATTCACGAGCAAAAACTTACTTTTTGTCCCTTTTGACCATTGAAACCGATTCCATTCTCACCGTTTTCTCCTCTCACTCCCTGCGAACCCGGTTGACCCTATATCCGCAATGAAAACTTGATTTACTGTACTTCATTACTGTACGGTTAATTAATAAATGCAAGTTTTATGAATAATATGTGCACTGTGCCACGTGTTTTGTTTCATGTTGTAGACATAATGTTTGCATAAAAAAATCACAAACCGCTGGTCCAGGAGGTCCGTCAAATCCTCTTGGGCCTATAGGGCCTCGTCTACCACTAGGACCTTGAGATCCAACCGGACCCGCAGGACCATCATCACCAGGTTCGCCCTTGATCATGTTTTCATCTTTAATGATCGCTGGCTGCCCTTTCTCTCCCTTAGGACCGATGTCTCCCTGCCAAGAAACGTCAAGATTTCAGGACGGTTTGATGTAATTTACTCAGGGAAAGTTAAAATAAAAACTTGGCCGAAATGCAACTACACTTACCTCAAAACCGTCCAACCCATCTATACCAGGAGGCCCTTCTTTTCCCATGGTTCCTTTCGTACCATTGCATCCATTTTCACCTGGATAACCTCGCGGCCCTTGTTCTCCCGGATGACCCGGTATACCATTTACCCCAGAGAAACCTGGCACTCCAGTTGGACCCTTACGAATTAAAAAAAAAATTGTTATGGACACCATCTTTAAACTGTTGCTTGTAACACTTACCCTGTCACCCTTTATTCCCTTTCTTCCTGGAAATCCATTCGTTCCAGAGTAACCTTTTGGTCCCATTAGACCCTCGGGTCCTGAAAATCCTGTTTCACCTTGAGGACCCTCGCTTCCAAGTTTACCAGGAAACCCCTGATGAAGAGTGACTGTTTATAAATGCTGATTTACGACAGTAAAAAGCTTGCGAATAAAACATGCTTTAGTCAAGACAGGGTACACACTTTTTTCAATCTCTCTGAACAAATTTACAAAATGATTTATGGATGATCAAATAATCAGCGGGGCATTACAAATCATGTCAAATCTTCTAAGCAAACATGACCCACATTGCTACAAAGAGCGCATATCCGGGCACAGCGAAAGCTTAATGTTTAACGTAGAAAGTTGTTTTCTTAAGTCATATCACACGTTGCAATTTCATAGAGACATTATCGTTGATGGGACTTCAACAGAATTTTGCTATTTTTCGAAAAGTAAACACTGATTTTAAAAATGAATATTTACTCACTCTTCGTCCTTTTTCTGATATACAGAACGCACATTTTCCTAATTTTGAGCAGTCTCGACCTCCACACGGTCCATCGTACTTTTTACTCTGCAAAGTAAAACAAAAATTTATTTAAGTATATTTCCAGCAGCCAAATTTCGTGACGATTTTGACTTGAGTAAAATCCAAAACGGGTTTCAAATGTTTTCCGTTTAGGACTAAACCAGATTTGATTGACCCTTAACCCTAACTTTAACCTCGGTTTTGTCAAATTTCAACATCTTGGGTTGCCAAAATATTACGCGTTGAATGACATATTGGTCATAGGTAACAATTTGACGTGACCCTTTCGTTTGGTGCGATGATTTTCGTCCATGCGTGCCGTATAAAAAAGTGACAACCTGGCGGCGCCCATTACTGTGTTTTTAAGGGGTACGCTTTCTCATAATTTCAATTTTATTGGGTCAGATGTGGCGCCGTCCTTTAGATTTATGTGATTCTTTTTCCTAGCGGCAGGAAACCGCGCAATTTAAATGTAGGGCAATTCCGTCAGCTCCGCATACGTTCAAACCTTTGAAGCGCTTGTCGTGAAAACAATGGTATATAAACAATAGGTAAATTTTCAGTTTCTCCAAACTGGCAAATTGCTCTGTGATCCTGACCAAGTGATTAATCGAAGCAATCAAACTTATCGATGAGAATAAACTGGCAATGGTTTCGGAAGGTGCCCATCGTGATTACAATCCTGAACACGCCTTTAATTTGCAGTAGGGATTAATTATACGCGATAATTTTCACCTCGCCTGTAACTTAGAATCTTAGATTGACCATTTACAATCAATCTAATGTGTTACTCACTTGTGCATTGACTTGAAGCACGTACAAGCACAGGAATAAAACGCATCTGAAAGCAAAACATAAAGAAGCTAAACGTTTCATTTTATAAGGTGTCGCACTCACAAAGAACTGGGTAAGAGGAAAGGACTTCATAACATTTGTAAATGAGCAAAAAATTCATTGAATTTATCTAAAAATACTTTAGGTATAGAACAACGAACAACTCTAAGTAACAAAAATTTGCAATGGAGCGCTGATATTTTCATACATTTCCGACTTTAGGGTTTTTGCTCTAAACAGTTAAACAGTAACTACTTATTTAAAAAAATCTTTTTAAGCTAGTTATCTTTTCGAAAACAACTTACAAGTTTCGCCACGACATCATGTTCCCGAAGACGAATATTGCTTAACCTGCAGAAAATATATCTGTTAATAAATCATAAGCAAACCTTGATACCTTTCTCGTATACTTCTGTAACAAACTTAAAATAGTGCAAAATTCAAGGACGATATAATGTAACTTTTCAAGGTCGATAAACGAAACTTACTTCGACCGGCGACAGGGAACGTCGACCCGGCAAAGGCTGTTGGATGTTTCCGACCTCTTGTTATGAAAACTTACCAGCGTTAAATCATAAACGTTCAACTGTTTTAACCTAATTCTTTCTGCTTTTGACTAAACATGAACGCGGCCCTGATTAATGTCTATTAGGCCCAAAGCACCTTGGTTTAGATCTGCACAAACAAGATCAAATTTAGGCAAAACCTCAACAAAAAGTAGAAATAAGGGTTCGCAGCAGCGAAGCGCCGAAGCCCAATCGCTCGACCAAACAGTGGTTCTTCTCTCTCGCCTATTGGAAAAAGTTTTTCTCACTTCTCTCCCTCTCCCTCCCTCTACTCTGACTCTTGTTTCTTTTGCGTATAATGCTCTCTCACGCGTGAAGGTCTCTTTGCTCCGAAAATCGCTGTCGAAAGCCGCTAGTCAACGCCTGGGGCTGGTTTATGGCCTCTATCCGCCCGACTTACCTCATCTGCGCACTCCGCACAATTTGCGTTGTAAAGAGACAATTCAGTTTTTTGTTGGCGAAATTGATTCCATTTGGGATTTGCATTGGATCCGCATTGTGCGCTATTTGTACACTTCTCGTTTAAGTACAAAATTATCCGATTTGACTTATTGCGGTTTTGCTTTTATTTACCAAATTTTCGATTTGCCTACAGACACGTTCAATCCATTTTGGCATTGTCAAACAGTGATCTAAATTCTATTTTAAGAGGCGGAGTTATTGATAGACCTGTTTGTGCAAACAGTCTTTTGTTAACTTATTTGCGAATCGGTTCTTGCCATTTAAGCGGTATTATCCCGTCAACTCTTTGTATTTGCCGCCGTTATTCGAATCTACATCCTGGTTTATGATACAAGACGCCGACAGGCCAAGACCCCGAATGCGAAATTTTTTAATTGCAATTAATCAAGTAATTCAACAAATACAAATGGGATTACGAAACCATGTCTTGATTTACTGCCAAATAAAGAGGACCTGTTTGCATCACGAATGTTGGTAGGAACTTCACACCCAACTGATAAGTAGCTCAGTTTGCCGGGTCGCATTTTTCCAGGTTACGGCAACAAAGACATCATGCTGTGATAAGCTCGATCAAGAGGAAACCTTAAATGCAAGTTTCTCTTAGGTTTTCCCTACTCTTAAATCAAGATCAAAGGTTTTGCTTAAAATGCGTGAGACAATTCAATGTCCTGTTGAAGAATCAAGTCCTGTTATTTTTTCACATTCGTTTTAACGTTTTATTCCCCTTCGTGAGAAATATGGCGGCACATCGGGTTTTCCACTCCCTATACCGATTACGCGCAACCTCAGTTTACAGCGAATCTGTGTTTTTGCAGATGAAAGTCGGCCACTGAAACATGAGCCTCCTTTCGAACTGCTGATAACAGGTCTGCTAGGGTGGGCTGATTTTGTGGCTCCAGTCATTTAACATGTCGTCTCCTACTTCCCTGACAACACTGTGATGAACCCTATTATCCCAATTCAAAGATCCCCAGAAACCATTTGGGTTATTTTCTCATTATAGAACCGTTTGTTTTTTACTCAGATGTAATATTTTATAATAAATATTAATGCTCAAAAAACCTTGCCGTGTGACAGGTAATAGGTCGATTTAATCATACATACGTCAACTTATCAACAAAGGAAAAAAAACTTGAAAATACTATTGACGTTTGCAGCACAAAAAAACTGGGCCAGTTGACGAGCAGTGTGTCAAACGTGAGAAGTGCTGAGTTTTTATGATGGTTGTCACATACGACCCAATAACGGTTACTGGACTATAACTCGCGTTTGCTATTGACCCATTTGTGTCGTGCGGGTCTGTCATCACGTGAAGCGTGTTGCGCATCTCTTCTCACAAGTTTCACTATGATTGTCACACGATGTCTGTTAACGTTATAACAATGGGGCATCCTACCCGCTGCGGCACGTTCAAAAGTTGATTGTCGAGTAAACGTTTGATTGTTCTCTTCGATTGCAGCCACCTGGGCATGTGACCTACAAAGGTGTTGAAAACGTTTCTGTCTTGGGCAAAAAGTTTGGACAAAAAAATCTCTAGAGACAAATGATAAAATGTACCACATTTTACGCATTCCTTGTTCCGATAAGATGCTACACGCGCGCCAACCCAAAATAGACATTATGAGAAAGTTCTACACTGGCCTCGTGTAAACGCCCAGCGTAGTCTGTACAGTCGGAGAAAAGAGGCGAAACAGAAATTGGGCCAGACTTTCTTTGATTTGTCGCTAACCGACTTTGCTTGTCGCGACATTGGGTAGCTTTTGTGATTGCTTTTCATGGCTTTTGCGTCATGGTTTCGCCCACTTTACCTGGGTGTGTAGATAGGGTTTAATCTAACCGAAGAGCAAGTCGTCAGCCCACGGTTTCCGGTGTGGGTTTTGAGTACGTCGCCGCGGAATATTTTCTGGCGGAAGAGAGCGGGTCTACCTGCTGGGTGCGCCTCTGTCAACAGTACGAAAAGAAAGCCATCGCGACTCGGTTGAATGCTTGCCGGAGGCGCATATGCAAACACTGCATTGCTCTTTCGTGTTTATTATTATGATTTTAGTGCAGAAATCGTTTTTACCCCGGAGTGTATTTGTCTTTTGCGCTATCAAACTCCTTGAGCCAATTCAAGCCGCGTCATACAACCACATGTCCCGTTTTGTTAAACTTTGACCGCTCTTAAATCATTATTGTTATGTTTTGTGGGGCAAACTTTTGTGGGAGACATTTTGCAGATGGATCAAAACAATGCAAAAATTGACAGAATTTAGTAGTTTAGATTAAGAAACCATGTCTCATTTTCAAAAATGGAGTTTTGAGAAAGGGTGATTCGTGCTCCCACGCTGGTCCATTACACTGCCTGTCTATGCGGAAGTTCAACCCTACAGACAACGAATTTTCCACCTGGATAAACGCAGTTTTTGAATCAAAAAGGTAGAAATCGTGAGTAAACTTGTTTTCGAACCACTTGATTTTGCACACGAATCGCACAGGCTGAAGCCACAATAGCCATGTATGCCCGCCAGGAAACATGTCTAACCAACATCCTCGGAACGCTCTTCGGCTGATAGCGCCTTGTGGTGACGTAATTACTGTCTGCGGAGAAGATGACCCTGACATTAACAGACGGGATATCGTCCTTGCTTTAAACCTAGTTTTTTGTTTGACTTTTAATTTTATGTTGGAGGAGCGAAATCGTGAACTTGTTTTAAAAAATTTGCGTGTGATTAGACGATTAATAAGAATATCTCGGTGTTTGCAAAACTAACGATTTTTTAGAATCAGATTCGCTCTAAACCGGTTAAAAGGACCACAATTAGTGGTACATCGAGTCCATCACTTTTACCTGTCGCCAACCGCAATAAAAGTTTCAGTCAAATGATTGAAAACAGTATTGAACGTAAACGTCAAAGTAACCTGCTTGGTCGGTTTCCGGCCTAAACGTTCGTCTGCCTTTAAATCTAAATATCATGGATGATGCAGCTCCGTTTCTCTTGCGGAGAGTTAGCCTTCGTTTTCTTTCGGATATTTCTGAAGAGCAAGGCACGTCTTACCAAACATATTAAAGTTGATTGTTGTCACAGGCCAACAGCGACAAGGAAAGTAGACCAAATCTTTGAGAGTGCGTGTTTTTTCGCAGCTGTCTTACCTGCTAAAGATCGAGTTTAATTTTGTTGTCATTTGTACAAACGGGATTGAACGTGTAGACAACCGGGTGGCTCGCATTATGATAGTTTCTTTGTTTAAATACAGCTGTGTAGCTGAGAGATGTTTAAGTCTTTCGAAAAAACTTCGCTGGTTTCTTATTTGTGAGCGCACCGGGATGTCAAATAGAGAACCTGGGAGTTGCTGCATATTTGCTGTCGACTCTCCCCTTTCTCTCTTAAATGAGCTCTCTCTTTTACTCTTTGTGTAGTGGACCGAAACGTTCATTCCTCGCCTTTGCTCCTCTTTCTCTCGCTGAGACATAGATAGCTTTCAGACACTACCAATGAAGGAAAGCCTTCGTGGGCACAGACTGAGCCCGCTGCCGCGAACAAGCTTCAGTTGTCTCGATGTTGCAGGGCGCTTTTGTGAATCCCCGCCGGGTGTTGAAGGACGTCTCAATTCTGTTATAACTGTAAATTTGTGATTAAAGTTATAAGTTTTTGCAGTCCTTAGCATTTGATTATAACAGGTCGATAAGTTGGCATAGTTTAGTGAACTGTTAACGCCATGGAGGCAGGAAAGGGTCGTTTTACAACTGCGGCGTTTGGGGCTCTATGGTTGCTTATCATTGTGGCCACATCAACAACAGCAAAAGTAAGTACATAACTTAAAGCAAAACATACAGTGAAAACCTTCCAATGTCCACCTTAAATTTGACACGTTTTTGTATTTTTAACTAAAAATCGATTTTGTGTAAAGAATAGTTTTTGACTATTAATCAAAATTTGATATATGTGCCTTCTGGGTGGTGGCGCTGACAACTTTGTTTACAATGGCACGTATGTGTTTGCGCAAAATCGTCGTCCTTTTCATTCATTAGACGGTTTTCAATCAGTTTTGCGTTGTTTATGCGTATATTGTCATAGCATTATTGTCAACTGACCAAAGACTAAGGCCGGGTCCACACTCACGCTTTGCGCCGGCGGATTCATTGTTTGTTTCATTGTCCCGAACGTACGCCCGCACGCCGCCGTATAATGAAACAAACAAAGAATCCGCCGGCGCAAAGCGTGAGTGTGGACCCGGCCCAAGGATGTTACAATTTGTTATAAATTGTTTTTGTAATATTTTATTCTCAACCAAATCCTGCAGTTTTTTTCCCCGCATGATTGTTCCCTTCATGGTCTGATTTGTATGTTCAAACGCAAGACATGTGACGAAACCATAAAACATACCTTCTAACAGGCGCACGTGCTGTGAAATTCGTTGCGAAAAGTGTAACGAATTGTTTGATAGCTTTTACACGTAATCCCCTCTGTTGTCAATTTCCCCCTATTAACAACACAACCAATCAGTTTACAGCTTTGCCGCTATCCCGCAATGCGCCAATTTGTTTACGACGTTGTATACGTCATGGTGACGTTGTAAGTTACAAATAATACACTGCGGTTAAAATCCACCTGTAGTTGTGAACATGCATGAAAACCTCGTTTTGCTGCAAATCCGAACGAAAGGAGCAAGTTGTTAAATTTATTGTTGGTATGCTAATGACCAATATACTTTACTGCTTTTCAAAAGTCACTGCTTGACCTAATTGAGTCGTGCGAACGAAATGTCACATCTTAAAGGCCACATAAATCTAACGACATAATTAAACTATGGGCATAAAACTCCAGGCTTGTTAATTGTTGTAACGTTTTATAAATTTTGCATATTGGTTAGTATTTTTTCAAAAGCTGTATATTGGTGACAAAATCGAGTATCGTAATCGTACCTAAACCCAGCAATATCAATTACGTTGCTTAAAATATTTGCCTGCGCAGTTGCAACAGCACTGCACAAAACGTAAAAAAAGCGCTGAAATTGTTTATAATTTCAATGGGCGCAAATCTGATACAGGTTGCAATTAAGCAGCGCCAACATGCTGCAGTTAATTATTACTCGCAAAAATAAAAAGAGGGGAAATTAACGCCATTAGTGGCACTTACATACTTTTTCCTTGTACGGTGCGGTTCGCTATTGTATATGTTTACCTTTGCTTGCACAAGGGATTTTTGATCTGATTTATTTTCTTTTTTATCTTAAAGTGTGGTTTGGTTTTGACATTATGCCACAAACAAGATTTCAAATTCGTGTTAATGTGTCATTGGCTCTTGAAATTACGTTATTATCAGAAAGGTAATTTGGTCCGAGTTGAAACGTTTAAATCATGGGCGTCACTCAATTTCAACTAGAAAACGGAAACAAATTGATGGTTTGCCTACTTACTCGTACCCCGAAATTAAACGTCTGGGTTGGGCCCACTTTAATTGGGTGGACGTCTGGTCGAACGTCCGCAGCCACTTAAAACCGTGTGAAATAGCGGGAGAAAGTTCAACTACGCCTTTGTATTCCTATTGCTTGACAGGGATAATCATTGGCCACAACGGAAACGAAGTGTTGATTAGCGAACGACAAAACGTCGCCACACCCTGGCAATTTAATGCAATCAACTATATCCATCTGACATAATAATATCAAAGAAGTAATTGAAGCAAATACAACTTATTGCTTCCTGCATTCGAGGATTGCAAACTTTCCCAAATTATTACGTCATTATATGGAATAATTGTTTACTATTGTGTATGTTTACTTTCTGGAAAATTCCCAAATTAGAAACTAGTTTTTTTTTCTAGTCGGTCAAATATGGAGGTTTTGGAGATTGTGGTGGACCCAAGATTTATTGCAATGCATCCAAGGGGGAACAGGTTTGATGCTCAACTTTTTGTAAAAGTTTTATTGGAAAAAGTATTTTTACGTTTTGTAGGGTGTCAGAGGATATCCTGGTATGGATGGCCCTCCCGGGCTTCCTGGATTCCCGGGGCCAGAAGGCCCTCTGGGACCAAGAGGACCTATGGTAAATATTGGTCAAATGTTTGTTTCAGTAAAGGATTCTTACTAATAGTGTAGCAATGTGTAAATGTAATTTGTACTTGACAGGGTGAGCCAGGTGCTGATGGAGAGCAAGGCATGAAAGGCGAAAGGGTTAGCTATTCTTGATCAGTTTTTAATTTGTTTAGCTTATGTGGCAACACGTATTTTTAGGGATCCCAAGGATCACATGGCTATCCAGGAACTCCCGGAATTCCAGTAAGTTTAAATCAATATATTCTATTCTTTAATGCACAGTACCCTTACTATCAATTTTAGGGTATCCCAGGACAGATGGGACCACCTGGGCCCTATGGCATTCCAGGATGTAATGGAACTAAGGTAAAATTTGTCTTCATTTTTGTATAATGTACAAAGCACTGCTGCCTTTTTACTTTGTAATGATACATTTTAGGGAGAAGATGGACCCATTGGACCATCTGGTGTGCCAGGTGGGCATGGTAGACCTGGAAAACCAGGAAACCAGGGCATGAAAGTATGACTATTGTATTTTAAATAAAACATGTTTTCTAATTTTATTCATTTTACAGGGTGAGCCTGGTGAAGTAATTAACTTGGTTCCTGGCAAAAAAGGTGAACCTGGTCTAGAAGGGAAACCAGGACCACAGGTATAGAATTCTTTAAATGTGTTTTACAAAAAGCAAGTAAATGTAAATCTATTGTACTTTATACTTTTAGGGATTAATGGGTGAAGATGGGTTGCCTGGACCCCAAGGTCCCTACGGGCGCCCTGGACCACCAGTAAGTATGCATGCACTGAATTTGTGAATAAAGCTTGTTTAGTTCTTAATATATTTTTGTTGCTTTTAGGGCCCCCCTGGACCTCAAGGTATCCCAGGAGAAAAGGTTGGTGTTGGGTTGAAAGTGTTTATTTCACATTTTTTGGTTATTTTGTCCCGTCTAATCTAATGTATTGCTTAGGGTGTCATGGGAGCAGGATTATATGGAGCTCCAGGTGAAAAGGTAAGTCGGATTAATGTTGCAATACTTTCAATTTGCCTAAACAGTAATAAAGTTATTTTGCATAAATACACAAAACTATCACATTCTACAAAGTTGATTGTCATTTACGTAAACTTTTTGACCTCGGGGTTTGATTTGCTTTGAATAATTTCTATTAATTTTGTTTCAAGCTTAAGTGGTCATAGCAAATTTTCTGGCCAATTTCTTTTTAAAGATCTTGATGCATGGCTTTAATGGTGTTTAATTAATAACGCAATATTAAATGTTTAAATGCTTTTTGACTCTATAAGTGTAAAATGCAATAGTGGAGTGGCCTTAGAAATTTGGACTATCATATTAAAACTACTAATTTAATACTGCCAATTTACTTTCTTCTCATTGCTTTGATTTAAACAAAACCTAATTTTTAAATTGTTTGTAATTAAATGGCTGTATTATTTTCTTTTTTGCTTGCTTTTGCCACAAAAATCTGCTGCTTCTGCTGTGCATGGCTTAAATGAAGGGCGAACCAGGGGTGCCTGGCAGTTCTGGACTACCTGGACAACTTGATGCACAAGCCGGTCGGATCGAGAATTATATTGTGGGTGAACATTATTGCAACTTTTTTAAGCATAATATGCATGTGCAAACAAACCCCAATGATGCAATAGCTAACAGGTTTGGATGGCAGACAGTACAATGACAATCTGTTTTGTATGAAATCTGGTTGAACTGTGCACATAGATTTGTCTTAACAACATAAAAACAGTTTAACACATGTACATCCTACAAAGCAGCACAATTAGTTGACAACACAAAACAAATCACACATGTCAAAAGTATCTAAATTGTCTTACTGCATTAAATATGATTTCAATTTGGCTTATGCTCAAAAAGTATGAACAACTAGGGTGAATCTGGTGTTCCAGGGCCACCAGGTGGTCAAAAAGAAGAAAGTAGTCAACCATCTGAAGGAATAATAACTCAACCAAAGGTAAGTGAGGCTCTGTATCTTGACTTGCAGGTAATTAAATGGAGAAAAAGCTTCTTCATCTCATCTTTCTTGACTGCAAAAAAACGCATTCTGTGATGCATCGTTTTTTTTGGCGTGGATAAAGCAAACACTAACAATATGTCTTTGATATAATTGGTTTTCAGGATGATTATAGTTGGTTGAAGTATGCTGTGATAAGTACTATAACGTGTGGCTTTTGAGGATCATGAACAACTTCAAAAAATTCAACCAGCACATGTGTTTGTCATTTTTCATGTGAATCACTGTGTATTTTATCTAAATTATTTCAAATTTGGGGTTTGTTTGTATCATGTATTTTTGTTTTATATTACACCTTGGTAATTGTTACAAGAATTCCTTTGTAGTTTTTTTCGGTATGTGATGTTTTAATATAATCATGTCTAACATATTAACCTATTTATTGCAAGAATTTTTTTTAAAGTTTTGCATTAATTTTGTTGCAGGGTCCACCAGGTCTAGAAGGTGAAACAGTAAGTACATACCATCTAAATATAATAAGAACAACAAATAATCTGTTTCTTCATTATTCAGGGTGAAAAAGGACAAGTTGGAGAAAAAGGTTACCGTGGAGAACCTGGTGTACCAGTAAGTAATTTTTATGACTCCGCATTGTATCCTGGTGTAACTGGAAAATTTCATTCAGGGATTGCAAGGCATGAAAGGAGCTAAGGGCGGCAAGGGAGAACGTGGACCCATTGGTCCTCAGGTATGTTGCTATATTTTAGGAAGTCAGTCATTTAAGTATTGTTCAACTGTGTTGTTTAATGCAGAGTACTAAAGTTGGAAAACCAGGTGTACCAGGAACCAACGGATTTCCGGTAATTTGCCATTAAATGTTTAATTTCCTAAACTTCTTGTTGTGTATCATTAAATTCATATGGTTAGGGAGAAAAAGGTTCCCGTGGCTTTCAAGGTTATCCTGGCACAAATGGTCACAAAGGTGGTAAGGGTGAAACTGGAATCAGTGGACCACCAGGTTCAACAGGCCTTCCTGTAAGTCAACATGTTTTAGTCATAGTAATTTGATTAGGATAAGTGGGTTGTTAATTATATTTTAAATGCAGGGCGAAAATGGTCGGGCAGGTGGTGTTGGTGCTCCGGGTGAAAGAGGACCCCTTGGAGCAAAGGGTGACATGGGATTCCCTGGTATGAATGGCTTAAATGGCATTAAAGGTTCACCAGGTCTACCAGGGCCACAGGGTGAGCAAGGAGAACAAGGTCATCCAGGATTTGGACTTGATGGTCAACCTGGAGAGTCAGGGACACCTGGCAGTGCTGGTAATTGAATAATATTATCATTAGTGGTAAATTTTAAAGAAAAAACGCTAACAATAGTTGTTTGTCCACAGGCCTACCTGGGCGCCATGGGCCACAAGGGCCACAAGGAGCTGCTGGAGAGAAGGGTGACCAGGGTGCAACTATAATTGGACCACCAGGTGAAGATGGAAGATCGGGACAAAATGGTCAGCCTGGACTTCCAGGACCAGCTGGTCCGAAGGGAGAATCTGGCCAGGATGCATTTATTTCTGCAAGTGACGTGGAAAACATGGTTACTCCTGGAGACACTGGTTTACCTGGACCACCAGGTCCACCTGGTGCGTCGGGACAATCTGGTGCCATAGGTAAATTTTTTAGCCCAAATTTTGCTGCTGGTTTTGTACATGGAATTTTTGCTGAATTGTTCTGTGAAAAACATTAGGTGACACAGGTCCTCGGGGTAGTAAAGGAGAAGAGTGTGGCGTCTGCCTGCCGGGACCAAAAGGAGAGCGGGGAGAGATGGGAGAACCAGGAACACCAGGAAGACATGGGGAAATGGGCAGTCATGGTGCCATGGGTGAAAAGGGACAGAAGGGTTTTCCAGGATTTGCTGGACTTTCTGGCAATCAGGTTTTTGTTTGTCTGTTAGAGATATGTTCCATCACAACATTGTTTGCATTGATTATCTATACTGTTGGACTACAGTATCTAAAATTTAGGAAAACATAAAGTTCACCGTGTTGGAGATTTCATTTAGGTTATTGCTGTATACAGCAATAAAATCATGATATTGTATTTCTAGGGAAGACCCGGACCTGAAGGACCGGTTGGTGCGCCTGGAGCAAAGGGAAATACTGGTGAACTAACTCTTATAAGGATAAAGGGTGAAAGAGGTAAGGCCAATAACCCGCATGTTTTTGTACTTACTATTGACACTTTGTGTATTATTTTAGGATCATCTGGATCCACCGGACCTGCTGGAGAACCCGGCATTAACGGACCACCCGGAAGGTAGAACAGAAAAACGATACGTATATTTAGTTGGTCTATAAAACAGGACTTTTTTATTCTCAAAAGAAATGGAGTTGAAGGAGAAACTGGAGCCAAGGGACAAAAAGGCGAGATTGGGGCACCAGGAGACCAAGGTCTTGCTGGTGAAACTGGTGACACTGGTCCAAGTGGTTTGCCCGGAATTAACGGACGCGACCTTCCTGGTGATAAGGGAGAGCAAGGAGTCCGAGGAGAACCGGGAGACTTTGGACCAATTGGGGTACCGGGTCAAAGAGGTAAATGATTGTTTAATTCACCACGTTCAAAAATATTTTGCAATGTTTACAAAAAAGCATTTTTGTGTAGGCGCAAAGGGAGAGCCTGCAGTTGCCATCACCGTTGCTGGTGATAAGGGTGAAAAAGGCGAACAAGGCAGAATTGGACTACCAGGAATTCCTGGAGAACGTGGCAACGAAGGTAAGTGTTTCAAAACATGGAGTATCTTTCAAAACATGGAGTTCATTAGAATGCACATGAACTAATTTTGTCGGCTTATGTGCAGGTGCCAATGGATTGCCCGGCGAAGCAGGTTTCGCTGGGGAAAAGGGTGTTGCTGGTCCCCCTGGCCCAATTGGACGTAGCGTTCGTGGCATGACTGGTGAAAAAGGTTTACCTGGCCCACAGGGAAATCCTGGATATCCTGGCGAACAAGGCCCACCCGGATATGATGGCATGAGTGGCATGGATGGATTTCCCGGTGCCAAGGTATAACTATTGCAATATGTGCACAATTCAAGAAAAACATTTACAATTTTTCCCACTACAAAGGGTGAAAGTGGAGTGGGTTACCCTGGACCCCCTGGACCTGACGGAGAGCAAGGAGAAATTGGGCCAATTGGACCACAAGGAGAGCGTGGGAGAACAGGAAGAGAGGGACCCCAAGGATCAGTCGGGTTACCTGGCCGAGATGGATTGGACGGTAGGGAATAAGAACCTCGCAGATATTCTTATATTTGTAACCAGACTAATGATTATCACATTTCATCTCATGTTAGGTGAAACCGGTCCACAAGGACGAACTGGAGCACCTGGGGTAAAAGGGGAATCTGGCGATGCTATTGTTGGACCTCAGGGTCGTCAAGGACCGAGGGGTTTGCTCGGAGAAAGCGGTAAGGAATGGCAATTCAATAAGAGTTTCACAACCTGACACAACTTTTGATGTTTTACATTCGTAGGCTTGCCCGGCGAACGTGGATTTGTAGGTGAGCCCGGGCCACAAGGTGAGGATATCCAAGGAATGAAGGGCGACCAGGGTGAAGCAGGAAGAGAAGGTCCTGGCGGTCTTGTTGGCGAACCTGGTCCATCAGGACCACCTGGTTTTAATGGTAGAGATGGATTAGATGGGTTCCCTGGAGATAAGGGATCAAGTGGAATGAAGGGAGCGCCGGGGACACCTGGGGCACGAGGTAAAACATTTGTAACTTGTATAAAGATGAGGTGAGTATACAAATAGCAAGGGCTGCTTTTTCAGGCTTACCTGGGATAGATGGTGTGCCAGGATTTCAAGGACTGACTGGAGAAACTGGTGAGATTGGTAGCCAAGGTCCGCGTGGAGATCGCGGTTATCCCGGTACCGTTGGAGCAATCGGACAAAAAGGAGAACCAGCTCAGATAGCCGAAAACTTAGTGGCGAATGGCACAAAAGGGGAAAAGGGTATGTTGACTATTTGCAGCAACAAAACATCGGTTTAATAACCGTATCCTTTTATTTCTTGATTAGGTGTAAACGGTATATCTGGACTTCCCGGTATTAATGGTCAGGAGGGCGAAATTGGAGCTAAAGGAGCCAGAGGTTTACCTGGGCAAAAGGGCGAGAGAGGTTTTACTGGACAAACAGGATTAGATGGATTACAAGGCAACGATGGTCTGCCTGGTTGGTATTCGTGAACATATGGTTATCAAAAGTATTTGTTGGTTTATTGTTATGTTTTGGTTTTTAGGTCAAAAAGGTGTCAAAGGTGAGATCGGCATGCCAGGCGTGGCCGGAAAGGATGGAGAGAGAGGCGGAAGAGGATTTAACGGACAGCCTGGTAGAATTGGGCCGGTTGGTCCTCTCGGCGAAAAAGGAGATACCAGTCAAATTGCAGGCCAACCAGGACGCCCTGGACCCCCTGTATGACAAATATTTCATTTTGTTCATTGGTTCTTTAAATTCCCAACCTCTGTTATGGTGTAGGGTCAAGACGGTTTGGATGGACAGTCTGGTGTACAGGGAGAGGTTGGACCTCCTGGCGAACATGGGCAGAACGGCGAGCCTGGAGTAAAAGGAGATAAAGGAAGTCAAGGACCCACTGGTTTTATTGGACAGCGCGGACCCAAGGGTGCAACTGGCGAGCGCGGTGCCACAGGGTTACCTGGAATTGACGGACTAACTGGGGAGTCTGGTGAGTACAACAGTGCACTTTTTGTCGAATCAGGCGTTGATTAGTATTTTATTGGATTAATAAATCGTCAACATACCATCATTTGTGCAGGTCTGAATGGCTTGACTGGCGAAACGGGAGCCTCTGGAAGACCTGGTTTGTCTGGAAATGATGGTTTGTCCGGCCAACCCGGACCCCGAGGTTTCCCGGGTGAATCAGTTGCCGGCCCTCCTGGTCGCCCAGGTGGTTTGGGATTTGTTGGAGAAACTGGTCCGCAAGGTCAACAAGGAAACCCGGTTAGTTTCACGTTGAATAGATAGGTTGAACAATATTTCTGACAACTTGGGATCTTTCAGGGTTTACCTGGTTTAACTGGAGAAGCAGGAGAAACTGGTCCGCAGGGAGAGAAGGGTGAGATCGGCCCACCTGGACCACAAGGAGTTCGTGGGTATTCTGTAAAGGGAGCAAAAGGTGAAGAAGGAAGGCCAGGACTCTCCGGTGAAACAGGCACGTATTGCGCACAATATACTCACTAGAACGTAACAATTGACAGATATTGAGCAGTTGAATATTCAAATATTCTGGGGTTGAAGCGGTTTTGTGTTTCAATGCTATGTCTTCTCAGTTTATTTTTATTGATTAGTTTATTATTTTGCACTCACTATTAAATGTTGCATTTTGTGCTCGGCACGACTTAATGCAGATATTTACTGGTAGGTTCCATTGGATTACCCGGCGTCGCGGGACCCTCTGGTTTGCCAGGTGCTCAAGGCGAAGATGGACAGAAAGGTGAACAAGGAATTCCTGGGCGTGACGGTCTTGATGGCCCCAAGGGAAATGTTGGCATCCCGGTATGCGTAATATAAACAGCAGATTTTTGTACTCGCTTGTTTTAGATCACACCATGTATAAAATGTGACTACTACTATTGTGTTACAACGTCTTTCTTTTTTAGGGACGCAACGGTCTTGATGGCTTCAATGGCGAAAGCGGTGTTATTGGGGAATCAGGGCTGACTGGTTTACCTGGCCCAATTGGTCCACCGGGCGACATTGGTCTTCCTGGTGTCAATGGATTGGTTGGATTCAAAGGAGAAAAAGGTAAAATCTTGTGCGGCAAACATATTAAAAAAAAGGTTTTTCATACCAAAGCATGTTTATGTTGAATGAAACTGTATCTTGTTTAAACAACAAATGTTGTACTTTTGTAGGTATGACAGGTCTACCTGGTTCAGACGCTCAGCCTATTGTCAGCCAGGGGCGCAACGGTGAGCAAGGTCAAGTTGGGCCACGAGGGCCACGTGGAAGACCTGGTCCACCTGGACCACAAGGTTTCAACGGGCTCGATGGCCAGCCTGGCGAACCGGGACAAGATGGCATGCCGGGTCTTTCTGGCCTTTCGGGTGATACTGGTACACCAGGACCTCAAGGACAAATCGGTAAGTTTTGTTGTTTAATGCCGAAAAGCTTTACTGACGCAACAAGTTGTTTTATGCTGGAACAGGCAACCGCGGGTCACCAGGAGAAAATGGACGACCTGGGCGTGATGGATTACCGGGCGAGGCAGGTCTGTCAGCTCTTTTCCACGGTTACTTCGTTACTCGCCACAGTCAGACTTCTACCGTGCCTGATTGTCCTATGGGAATGAGGCGCTTGTGGAGTGGTTACTCTCTACTTTTCATGCAAGGGAACGAGCGCGGTCACGGTCAAGATTTGGGTACATATTGTGTATTTTTTATTTACCGAATAAATGAACAATGCAGTAAACTGTAATGACCGTTTTGGTTTAGCAGCTGGACTTGCCGTACTGGCCACCAGTTACTTAACATGACAATTTATTTGCATTATTCACACGAATTGTATTGCTAAACCAATATCTGTACAGGAACGGCCGGTTCGTGTCTTCGTCGCTTCAGCACCATGCCCTTCCTTTTCTGTAACGTAAATAACAATTGTCGTGTCGCCTCGAGAAACGATTATTCTTATTGGCTTTCAACCCCTCAGCCCTTCCCAATGTCAATGGAAGCTGTTACAGGTAACCGAGCAGTATTGGTATTAACCTAATGCAGATGACCGCCGACTGCGTAAAATACTCACAGTATACAATAATTTGTGACTTTAACCGTATTGTGGCTAACAGTTGGTTGCGTATGTATTTTTGTAGGAAGTGATATTGAACCCCACATCAGCCGTTGTTCAGTGTGTGAGACCCCGTCCATTACAATTGCTGTTCACTCACAATCTGATATTATCCCCAACTGTCCAGACAACTGGGTCAGCTTGTGGATAGGATACAGTTTCGTCATGGTAAGTCGCAACATCCTTCTGGGAAGTTTGCATTCGTCATAACTTCTTTTCACGGGAGACAACAGTGGTTGATTATTATGAGAGCTCATGTTCGGTTGTCTGCGATACGAGCTTTTATCTCACGAGAAATGTCTGAAGCCAAAACACAGTCGTTGCTTTGTTTGTGGATGACAACTCACCCGCGGCAATATTTCCGCGCTAACTTGAACCAGTCAAAACACATGTCCAAAACAGCGCGCTTCTCTTTTCAGCACACTGGAGCAGGCGCCGAGGGCAGTGGACAATCCCTTCAATCGCCCGGATCGTGTCTTGAGGATTTCCGTGCGGGTCCATTCCTTGAGTGCCACGGCCGGGGAACTTGCAACCAATACGCTAACGGCTACAGCTTCTGGCTTGCTACCATTGGAGTCGACAATCAGTTTGCGTATGTACAACATTCAAAAATGTGTGAACTTGGTGTCAACACAATCCCCGTTGCTTTGCAGTCAACCTCATTCCGAAACCCTGAAAGCCGGCGCCCTACGTCAACGCATCAGTAGATGTCAGGTATGCATGAGAAGTGATGATGCGGTTACTGTCAGCTTCGACGCGGATTCTCTCAACCGACGCCGATCGGCCGACGCTCGTCATCACGGAAGAACGTCACGCCGACATCACGCAAGGGCTGACGTCAGCAGCCAAGGCTGAACACATTCAAAGCCGTTTTCGGCCAACTAACAATGTACCACGGCGCCTAGGACGTATTAATGTTGTGGGTTTTGCGTCCAAGATTTTAATTTACCCTTTCAGTGCTTTAGACAAAATGTTTCCAATACAAAAATACCCGGGTACCAAATCCTTGGGTAACACCATTTGTGTTGGCTATTTAATTGTGTTTTATGCGTTTGAGAATAAGCTTGTTAGCATTAGCGCGTGTGTGATGTTGTTTGTCCCCAAGTGCATTTTGTTATAATCGCAGTCATCGAATTAGGCATGCCACGCGCAGTTTGTAAGCAGTGCATTATCTTTTTTGTGTTGTTATCGTCTTGCTTTCTTGCGAATCTCCCAAGCCTTTTGTTTCGTGCATCAGCATAACGTGAAATCATCAGCATCACTTTAGCGAACGAAACAACCTTAAAACGAATCTTTTTTCCGTTTCCTTGAAGTCAATCTGTTGTTGTATGTTGACTTATTAATACTTAAGCCTTATATTTGTCTCCCATTCTCTTCGAGTGTTTACAACTCTTTCTTCTATAGCTAACACACCTTGTACTGTTAGTTTCTTTTACGCCCAAAGCTTACAACTTACGGTATTTCCCCATTGCATCCTCCTGCTAGCAAATGGTAGAAGCTTTTTTTTTTGTACACCAAGCTAACTAACCCATACTAACCGGCGTCTGCACAGTCACATACCAAAGTTCGTGGTCAGCCACATTGACTTGCGAAGCAGTGTTGCCTTTATGCAAACGTATGTCTTTTAATTTTGTATTCTCCCCTAACCAATCCTTCCACGTGAAACAAGCGCACGGCTAATAAAACTTGATGAAACTAACCCATTTTCCTTTAGGGCTGTTGATTCAACATTTCCCGCCACTCATCATTACAAACCATGCAGTATTAGCGAGCATTTACACCAATTGCTCAAACGACCATCTATATGTACAAATTACATGTTTTCGTATTCCGCCTTTGTACTCCCACTAACCAATTTTTTGCTTAAAACGCTGGAGCAACGATGCTTTGGTCAATGACGCTTATTCCAGTCATCCCTGTTATAACATTATTGTGTGCTTTGCAACAGTCTTGCTCGCTTGCTTGTGTCTTGTTAATGTTATTTTTGAAGACCTTGATCATACATGTCCCACTAGTACACGATGCAGCATTGGATTTTCGTGAATAAATTTTACAGTTCGAACGTTTCTTGGGAAACTGTGACTTGTAAAAGCAAAAAAAACATGCGTATGACACAAAAATTTATAAATGGTTCCATGGCCACTACTGCTTTATCCCTATAAAGCAAAACTATTGTTTGTTGATTAATAGAGTCCGACTATTGGGTCTGCATTTCGTTGATTGATTTATCTGATTGCTTTCAGTGACACAAGCACCTCTGCTAACTGGATTAACGCCCTTTTGGGATTTAACGTCGTGCGATCGCCATACAAAACAAATCGATTCTTCGATCGCAAAACTTTCATGCATTTTGCTAATTGCCCGTGCCGTTTATAGGGTCGGCATATTGTCACTGAATCGCCTGGAAAGGAAGTATTAGAAAGATGGCAATCAGCTTCGCTTTGTTGTATATAACAAGTATACAAATCCTACTACCTGGATGTGTGAGTATGAGGAAATCTGATCACATAATTATGCAAGGGACAAGATGTATATCACGGTTAGCTTCATTACTTGCAACATAGAGCATGGACTGGAAGTAACTTTTGTTCTTATTCGTTCAGTTGTCTGCAGAACTACGCGCAAGAAATTGTTGAAACAAGTTTGTACATAAACAACTTTACCATGGTATGATTCGAAGTTATTATTTATGTGTAGGCGATATCCAATTTTCCGTGTTTCGTAGCTCACCGCACATAAATCTTGCTTGTATTCGCCCTCATCAAACTGTGCATCTTGCGTTAAGCCGTGTTCACACCATTTCCGAACTTTGCCACTCTGTTTGGAATTCTGCAACGGAAATTTACATTGCATGTACAGGTACAAAACTTTCAATTCAAGTGTTATTCCATGGTGAATCAATAATCATAAGAAACTTGAATTTTCCTTTAACAATAAAACTTTAATATATATACTGTTTCTAACAGTTGTGCCTACTTCAGTGATATAAAGGGTTTAAAAATGGGGTTTTGCCCTGCACCAGTTGCTATGATATCCAATGACCATTTGATCACACAAACCTATCCAATTCAAGCTAACTCGTCGATACAACACAAATGTTCAAAATCCTGTCAAAGAGATTATGATTGCAAAAGCAACAGAAAGGTTGGTTATGACAATTGTTGTTCACAATATTTTGACAAACTTTGTTGCTCCACCAGTGTTGTATAATGGATTGCCAGCGAGGTTGTCACCGCCCAGTAATTAGAAAACGGTGGCTTCCAGGAAAACTGAATGAAGGAATTGTTCGAATAAGGGAGAGACCGGATCATCTATCAGCTGTTTTGTATTGGCAAAAGCATAATATGCAGGTTTGTTTCAAAATATTAGGAAATTCACATAAACACAACACACAAACACAACACGCAGAAATTCCCTTCGTGGACGATGTACTTGGTTCAGCAACAGTCCCAGCTCTCCAAAGGCATACCGGGTCGTTTCAGAAAGTGGCAAACAATCATGCAGGTAGTAAACAATTAACGTGAAGCTAAGTCAACCCAGATTTGCTCTGGAATTCCTTGTATGATCTCTATTCTATTTAAAAATTATTAAGGTCGGTATAATGGGAAAGGTTGCTACTACGATAATATTACCCGAAAGGCTTTTGAAAAAAGCTGGATCGATTCACTTAGTGACGGCCCTTGTCACGGCTCTTGTCACGGCTCCCGCATGTTTTATATATTCTATAGTCAAGCCCAACAATATTCACAGATAATAATTTTTTCTGTGATTTTCCTTGTTGTTTTTTGGTTTTCTAAAAAAATCTTGCTTTTGTTATTGCCTATAGACTGCTGACAAAAAACTGACACTGGTCCATCTTCGACGTGGGTATTGGTACAAGTTTCGAGTTGCTCCTGTAAATGTAAATGGCACAAAGGGTTTCACAGAATTGCAAGAACCATTTAAACTTTCTGCAGGTGATTATAGTCGTATTTTTTATATTTTTATTTAACAATGCTAGAATATAAGCTGCGTTTTACTTTCTGAAATCTACCAATTAAAATATAAATGTACAACATCCAATGTAAATGAAATATTTTAGCGCCAAGGCGACCTCCGAAACCAAGTGGTTTTGAGCAAGCAAGCATACGTATTATGAGGGGCGGAAAGTATAATCTCCAGCTGAGATGGAAATTACCAAATCATGCAGACAGTGATTTGCCGATTCGAGGTTCGAATACGGATAAGGTTATTTATATTATAACTCCACTATTTACAAAACTGTTTCAACATTTGAAATTTTACAACATCTATACATCTATATATGACTTTTCAAACACAAACATAGTTTATTGCGCACGCATATATAAGAGACAATATGTTATAAAGATTTGGAAATAAAATTAACAGAAAAAATTTCGATCTGCTCGGATATCTGGGTCAAACTTTGGACTTTAGGCACGTTTCCAAACCGATGATAAATAATAGCGATCGCGAACACAAATACTATTCATCCGTAAATGTCGAACGTGACGCGCCGAAATTCCTCAATAATCCGCCATCCCGGTTAAACTATTCACATGCGCTGCATGTAACTGCAGTTGGTGGGCGCTTTTGCCGACAGGCAGGAAATGAATGTCCCGAACGACGCAAGCTCATGTCTAGAAAGTTTAATCGAGCTTTGCATAGAGAACCATTTCCTTGAATTAAAAGCCTGATACGTTTGAAAATATTTTTAAACACCACGGTATGACAGAAGTTATGGCGTTGTATTTATTTCACTATATATCTTTGATTTTTATTGATTGAAAAACTTCTGGAAGAAATGCATTTGTTTTAGGGTTTCATGTCACGTGGAGTCAGAACGCAAAGAACGGAAAAAAAGTTCGACATTCAGTCAAAAGAAGTTTTTTAAAAGTTCCACCAAAAGCGCGAATTTACAAAAGCACAGTGTGGACAATTTGGATTAAAAAATTACGTCTTTTCGCTCGCTACGACGTATCTGTGGTGACATCTAGTGGTTGGTTCAACAGCACTCTTTTTAGTCAACCAACCACCTTGAATGGTAAAAATAAATTAAATAATATGGATGCAAAATTGTAATTATAAGAGGAATATTTTGTTTGTACAGTGACTTACCCCTATCGAAGACCCAACGAACAAATAACTGGCTTAAATGTGAAAACTCCATTTCTCATTCGCGGAAACACGATCGATGTCAACGTGTCCTGGCATTTTCGGTTTACAGGTTTATTTCTTCACGTCATCCTTTAAAGGGTTAATGGACATGACCTAAAAATATTTGTACACAGAGGCACCAGAGAGCATTGTTCGTTTCATGGTTCAATGGACTCTGCGATCCTGTCTCGATAAAAATATTTCCAAATACACGGAGCAAGATCTAACTGGTGTAAGTTTCCAAAATCATTCTTGGTTGTAGTGTGACAGAATAAACATTTTTTGGTAAATAGGTTAAACATTGTGAAGGTTTACGACCAGCAAATAGTTATGTGAAAATATTAATTATTTGGGTGAGTGTTCTGTATTTCTGTTCTGGTAAGTCAGTAAAGTACAGGTTAGGAATTTCACCTTAAAAACAACACTATAACATATTTGCCCCAATTTTAAAATGTTGGCTTGTAATGTATAAAAACTTACTCACAATACGGTTTATACAGAACGTTGAAATGCTGTTGACAAACCTTCATATGGGATGTAACTACACTGTTTTGATTGAGGCTTGGTACGGATCGTTTCGCAGCCAGTGGTCCGGATCATCTTTCCGGTCTTTCTTTACGCCACCATGCGGCGTTGTTGAGCAATCGTTGACAATCTGCAGCAATGACTCTTGTCGTTTCGGCAAGTTTTAATTATTTTTCGACAAACCACTTTTGTGTGGAAAAGTTTTATTGCAAAAAAGTGATTTCAAAATCTTTCAGGAAAAGTTGATGACAAACCTCGCAACCTTGGGAGAACTCTCCTCAAAACGAAGTCAAGTATTTTAGTAAGTTGGAAAAATCCAAAGTTTACGGAAAACAACAATAGTCAACGGTTGATTGGATATTTTGCATATTACTACCCCCTTGAAAACAAATCAAACTTAACTTGGACAACAATACCAGTAAAGGTAAGGTTTCCGATTTACTGGAATTTAAATAGTTTGCAATTGTGCATTCTATGCGTAGGCTACTTCAAAACAATTTAGACGAGCAACATTGCACAAAGGCATAGAACATTCAAGAGCCCCATAACAGAAAGCAATTATTTAATATTCTGCATTGTCTAAAGTTTCTGTCGTATGCATACCCTTACTTGGCCTTTGTATTTTTTTTTGTCTATAGGGCGTCCCATACTGGAATCTACAGAACATTGACGAAGATACAACTTACAACGTTCACATTCTCCCCGTATTTACGGACCATAAGAATGGATCGGAATCTGTGTTACGCATTTTACCATAAAACATTTGTTGAAGTAATAGGCCTACTACTTTTCGTCATTTTAGTTTGCAGTCTACCGTATTAAACCAACTTATTCGTTGTTAAATGTGCAGTTTTATGCGTGAAACACTTCAGCAACTATTTTCTCTCTTAAACTATCTACACTGCTCTACATCAATATGAATAATGCAATTTGAGGCGTAATTAAAAATAATAACCACGACACGATAGATATTGTTTCTTGTAATAGTAATGGTAACAGTATTGGTATGTGCGAAAATACAAGAATTAGCCCAAAAAATTACAATGATTTTCAAATATATTCACGGTTAAAATGCACGAATTGAGAAGATTTACCAGTAAAATTAATTGTTTACAAACTCCATAAAAACACGTTGAATTGAATCGCTTTCAAAATTAACAAAGACAGTAAAGTTGTGGACAGTAACATAAATAATGAAACATGTCTTTCCAAATTGGACACATGGTAAAACAGGCTATTTTGCTAAAATCAGTTAAAACTAAGAATGAACAATTTCATCGCCTGGAACATATGTCGTTGAACGACTTGGGTCCGGACATTGCTACTGTACAAGGTACAATGACAAGTTTGCAAAAATTAGCTATGTTTGTCGTCTTTCAGACCCCTAGTGGGGAAAACTTGCGCGAAGCAGGTATGGAGAGGAAGGGGTGTGGCTCTACGCGGCTGTGCCTCACGACTAGGCCGTGCCAAAGCGTTTTTATAGAGCGCGCGTTTCGCGAAGTTTCTCAAATGTTAGCGGTAAATCGTAGGGAAGGGGCAGAGAGGATGTAAAAGTTTTGCTACGTGTTAAATCCATCGGTAAGAATTTCCCCTATTGCGAAAACACATTTGAAACGCAGGGTTACTGGAGAGAAATCACCATTTTCTATGTACAAAGCACCACGCCCAACACATGCGGTGACAGAACAAAACAGAGATCGTTAAAAATTTAGATGACGCTTTTGATATTATCCGGTCACGGCATGTGAACGGTTAAGGCACGATTAGGGTTGGGCAGCAGCGTGCGAAGATACTATGTATCTTGAGCGAAGCGAATGACCACAGAAGGACATTCGGCTAAAAACCAAGCAAACTGAGGCACACTCAGTATAATGGGTCGGCGGATGTGTTTTAACAAAACTCGGTTGAATGCGATGTATGCAGAGGCCGTGGGACCAGCAGGCCGTGTCAGCAATCAACGCGACGGTAATTATGTTTAGTGTGGCCGCTGCTTCTTCATTATGCTTTTTTCACACTGTTAACAAAGAAGTATACGGGAGTCAGTTATTTCCACAATGGAATCAAGCGAAAATAAATAAGGATTTCGCGAATTGCTGCTGCCTAGGGCGCTATGTGGCGGAATAACACTGGCGAATAATCATTCGACAAGATTGTTTGTGGGAAATGGAAAATACTTTTCCGACTGTTGCGCGTTTCTAGTGGGGATTTCCAAACCAAACAATCTTAAGCAGCAAAATTCAGAATCTTGCGGTAGTGGGTTACTGTATAAGGAACACAACATTTGTCAGTGGTGATTTGCCGCTGTTAGTAACAATGTTAAAAACGATCCCCACAATTGCGTCACAGATGCAGATGGCAATGAACTTCAACTTGTTAATGTTTTGCAGAAATGCGGCTTCCACCTTAAAGGTGCCATAGCTAAATATTGTTCTCTGGGGAATGAACACCTGCGGGTCATGGAACCACGAATATAATGGAGAAGGCTTAATCACTAAACATTGCAAAAATTATGGAACTTTGTGGAGAATTGACGTTCGGTTTTCCGATGGACGTCATTGAAGCCGATTGATGACGTATCATAAGGCGTTGGAACAAAATACATAATACAATCATTCATAAAGAACAAAGGGTATTTACAAGTTATGGAACTCTGCACTATTCAGAGACAAACGGCCCTTGAATACGAAGGTCACAGTACAAAGATACAGGCGAAGATAAAATAGCATGGTTATACCGAGTTGCTAACACGATAAAATGACAAACGTCCTTTACAACATAGCATGGGTGACATGGGACAAAAGCTGGGTAAAAGTCTGGGCGCATAGGTAAGAAAACACTATTAAAAGTGACAAAAGTAAAGCAGCGATCGGTTTAAGACCGATCGAGCCATGAGAAAATGCAACCAAGGCTATAAAAGGCCCGCGGCTCCTAAAAGATTTGCAACAAATAAGTAGCCCGACATTTAACACGAAAATGCGCTTATCTGATGCAGACGACGGTGAAGTCGCTGAACGTGACCAAATAGCACGATGGATTGTTAAGAGTTGCAACAGAACACGAAAATCGGCACCCTTTCTGTACAAGGCCATGAGCAAAAATGCCGCTTTGGCATGTTGAGAAATGGAAAATGTAACTTCCTTCTTATGTCCCAGTAAAAAGCGTGACACAGCAATGTCATCAGCTAACCGCACATAGCACAAAACACACAGTCGGTAAAGGGGCGGGAACAATATATAGGAAAGTAACTTAACACAAGCTTCATTTAATAAAGCACGAATGTTGGAACTTAAGTGAAGCTCACTTAAACACCAGAAACGTCGGTGAGTGTTGAAGGATAGGCGGGTTGGATTGTGGGCATAATTCCACCAGACAACATAAGACCAGGATGCCCCAGCCCGTTGACGGGGGAGGTTGCAGCATCCAAGGGGGTATAAGTTGGTAACTGGTGAGCATCGAGTAGCGCACCTTCAGTGGGAGACGAACTTGTGCCGGGCAAATGATAAAACTTGCACTGGGGTCTTGCGCATCGTCCTAAAAAAACAAAGTGGTCTGAATGGCGATCTTCGCATTTCCACTTAGATTATGCAACATCTTTACTTTATTTAAACACTGACTTATTTTGAAGCGTAATGGAGGCAACAAAAACTAATATCTTACCTTGTAGGGCGTTACGGCAAACAGTTACTTTGTCGTCTTTTATTTCAACATAATCTGCAAAACAAACGGAGAGTTTAAAAATGCTATAAATGTTGCAGAATGGTTTTGCCCAAACGGTTTGGCAACGAGCGGCAACCAAATAATGAGCGTGAATGTAATTGAGTGTGACGTTCTGTAGTGCTTTCCAACACCACAAATTGAGAGTTTTCACCTGCAGAAATAAATCGATTTTCAAAATCGTACATTTTTTCACACGATTGCTTTGCTGCGTGCCGAGATTGAAAAAGTCATTGATGAATTGACGTCACACGATATACAGGTGAAATACAAGATGACAAAGGTGTTGACCATCCAGAAGAATGTTCCAATGTTTCACCAAGAACATCAAAGGTTATTTGCTTCATTCGTTTGACAGATTAAATTGGAATGTTCAAACATGGATTAAAAATGAAGAAACCCTAATTCACAACCGGCACAAATTACTGGGAATTTTCATTGCACAACAACACACCGAGACAAAGGCGCGCACAGCGAATTGCAATGCAGAATTATCGAGTGCGGCTCTGGCAAAAATGATCAGTGCGTACATGTGGCTTGCGATCATGCGGCAAAATGAGTCGCTTGCAATCGAACAGCGCCTGCCTGTACCTTCCCGCACGTGCACAAAACGACAGTAGGGTCGCACACATTTTCCAGATTGAAAGTCTCTGCATACGGTCATGGTTGTAACCCCCGACGACTGTTGTTGTTGGGAATGCTGTTGCGATGAGGGTGGAGTTTTCACCGTGAATTCGGTGCAAAACTACACGCAGGCACAACATGGAAAGCGTATAAGCGTGACTGGTTGGTTGGTTAGTCGGTTAAGTGCCGGCAAGCAAATTTGCATAGCCCGAAAGAAAATGGTGCAGTCAAATGGCCAGGGGCCACATTTATGAAAAGTGCAATTAATTGTTTTTTGCATTTAAAGCCCACAACGAGGTTCGGTGGAAAATAACAAATTAAGGAAAAAAGTCAAGACGTTTCTGTTTAAATTTGGATTTTTGATATTATTTTAGGTTTTTCACAAAAATACATCACAAACTGCACCATTTTATGACAAACACAGACACACCCACAAACAATCCAAACGGTAACAGTACAAACGACAAATATAAACAACTGCATATCACAAGCATAACAAAGATAATATGCTACCCCGTGACTAACCTGACTACTCTGCCCATTAAGAAATGCGTATGAGCCTGCAGAAGCGCTGGGAGTGCTGGCACTCGTCGAAGGCAGGTTGAACGTTGTGAGTTGAGTGCTTTGGGCAGTAGCTGCCCCAGGGGTAGCAATAGACCCTCCAGTGTTGCCGTAAAGCTGAAGCATCGGCATGGTGGCTGCGGCTGAAACAGTCAGAATGTCCAGTATTAAAAGTGAGTACAGCTTTAAGAAAATCCTTTTCGCGTGACGTAAAAAAGACACAGCAACGACGGATAAAGTGTAACTATCTCACTTAACCGGGGATTGTAAATAATACATAAAACTGTGTACCTTGTTGATAGTAAGCAGTGGGCGTGGCGGGTTGCATCGATTGGTGCGACAGAGTTACGAGACCCTGTAGAGCTCCACTATTGTATCCATAAAGTGCCGCCAAAGTTGCGGCGCTCTGCGAACCGCTTGGAGAGGGAGCAAGACCTGGAGAGGAGCCGAGTCCAGATGCAGACGAAGTGATGATGGAGGATTCGAGGGCATGTCTCTTCAGCGGAGGTTGACCAAGTCCTGATCCGTTAGTCATCTGCAAGCGGGAATGGGATATTTCGGAAAAAAGGAACGAAGGTGGGTGAATGACGTCACCGTGCCCCGTCATCCCGCTCAATCGGTTTTAACACCACCATAAAATCACCATATACCAAATTAACCAACAGCACCGGAGTTTGGTCACACCACTAGGTGGAGTGACAGAAAAAGCTATCTGCGATCTAAGGTCAATTTGCCGTGAATCCAAAGTCCCGGCCATGCATTTGGTTAGAATATAAAAATACGAGGAGCCATGCAAAATGGTAAATAATCGAGCAAATAATCAAGCCAAAGGGGGAGGGTGTTCGCATGGCCACGAGTTTTACAACGACCCGTCTTACCCATATTTTCTGGAAAAAACGATAACGTGTTCGAACCAAATTTTATATTACATAGATTTTGGACAATTTTTGTTATTAAAAAGACTAGCGAAAACTTTACCACGTCCTCCAGGGTAAGAACTCGTTTTGGTGCCTGCGGATTTCGCGGGGGGAGGGGGTTGTAAGGAGGTGAATAAAGATCATAGGCAAGGGTTCGCGGAGGCAATCAGCAAGCGGGGCACGAGATTCGGGATTGCAGGGGAAGAAATGAGTGAGGTGGGTGAAGAGGCGGAGGAGAAAAATAAAATATTCGCGATTAATCGCTGAAATACTAAACTGTAAAAACGGAGAAACTGAGTCTAAGATTGCAAACGAACATGTTTGTCAAGTCTGAAATGCGCCAAGCGTGAACGCTGGTATGAATGGCTTAAAGCAAGAAATTAATCTACCACTGGTTGCTCAAACTACTTGTTGACAAAACACTAACAAGGTCTAGGAGCAAGTCAGAATCAATTAGGTAACAACATTATTTGTCCCATGCGGAGAAAATTGTCCCATGCACACTTGGTTATAGATGGAAATCAGTATATGTCAAATTATAAACAAGGGACGGTTTAAAATCAACGTCTGTTAATATATAATCAGAAATTGAATAGGGACTTATGTTAGTGTTGCACAAGCCAGCGGCTCGATGAAATGGGAGATTATTAATCATCCCATCAATCCCAGCAGGGTTAGCACACATACACACATCAGGCAACCCAACGGGATTACCGTGGGTGTACAGGCCATGCACAATACGACGCCATGGTCGCGATCACGGCGTTTTGGTGCTGTGGTAACACCTACCATGACAGCAGGTTGAGCAGCTGTGGAAAGCGTGCCAGGTGTCATAGGTGGCAGAAAAGCGGTAGCCGGGTTCTGAGCTGCCCGAATTTTGGCCTGAAACGAATTAAAGCGTGGATAAATTGACCACCACCAATCAAAGGGGTTCGTGGCAATTGAATTGAGAAACACACGATCGTTTGATTGCCACTTAACTTTATCAAACGACGTAAATGTGAAAATTGTTCAAATTTCACAGAACAATGATGTTTGTTTGATTTTGTTGTGAAAAATGATAAAAACCGCGTGGATCTGGTGATCACCACAAAAATGTAACGTAAATTGAATCGAACATTTAAAATTTAATGCAAAATTCTTCATCGATTATTATCAGGGTGCAAGAATGAGCATATGTAAAACATACAGACTATCAGTGACGAACCTGAAGGTGGGCGGGAGGATGAAAGTATTTGCACTTCTCGCGAGTGCACCGCCCCTTGATACAATCCATACAAACTGTCACCGTGTTATCAGTAACATCGATCATAGATCTGTCCGGTGGGTGGCAGTAGCGACACTCGAACTCGCCGCGTGTACAATTGCCACGTTGAAAGTCACGACAAACCTGGACAAGCGATTCACACATCAGTAAACAATATTGATCAGGAAATGTAATTTATATCGAAAACCACCAGAAAAAAGTGTGTTTCGTAAACTGTTTTTTATTCAAATGTCACAGAAACAATCTGATACAAAAAGCAGGGTCGAAGTTCATTTAACTAAAATTCGAACCAAAGCCAACTTTAATAAATAAACGAGATTACAAGGTCCCATGGCGTTTTGCCAAACATGCCCAGAAAGGCGAATTGTTCTATAAATTCACTGTGGTCGTTTTGCAAGACGCAAGTAACCAAGCGTGACTAAACCAACGAGAAACTGGCCCAGGCTGGAAATGTGAGACGCTTTAAAAGGGCAGGGGAGGTGAAGCGAAAATATTATGGTGTTTAGGAATGCGGACGGAGAAAGCAAATCACCTTGAGGTTGGGTTTGCGCATGGGAGTGAGGCGGCAAAAACAGCAGAGAGTAAGTGCACAGACAACAGGAAACCCTATCACGCCCATGGTCCTAAATCTTGACAGATTTCATGGTTTGGTTTTTTATCGGTTGACTCATGCGTCGGGGAATACCCACTTTTGTTAACAGTAATTGTGAATAGTTGTTGCCAACCAGAAATACGAAATATATCTGGTCGAAATGTCTTTTTATACAATACTATATGACACAACTCACCTCCAATTTATCGGCACGTAAAGCTCCAGAGGCCGGAATCATTGCGGCCATTTGAGGCGTAGCGGAGTGCTGCGCGAGGGCCAGTTGGTGGCCAGGAGATGCTGCGATGGGATAATACGTCATGTAATGCGGATTGATGGAGGCCAAGTCTGGTAAATGATGTTGGCATGGTTGGATAACAGTTATATCCAAATGGCCAAAGATTGGAATATTTAATGTATGTCTATAGGTCAAAGCTCCAGACCTTTTAACTATACTTCAATGCGGCAGAAACATAAATATATGTATTTTGGTAGCATTGCTATACTTGCAAATCTTTAACAGCAAATTACAACGCGGGGGCAATTTAAATTCACATTACCGCGTAAACAGTGCAAACCAATGTTACGCAAAAGCAACATGTACAATGTAAATGTTAAGTAGGAGCAGTTGCGGCAAATGAGGAGGACAATACCTGAAGGCAACACACTATAAGCAGCTGTGCCAGCGGGTGCAGCGACGTTAGGGCTATACAACTGGTTGGTGTGCAGACTGCTGACCATTTGCTGAGCGCTTCCGCCGGTAAGTTGCTGCGCACATCAATGAATAAAAGGTAATATTGATTTGGGTTGGGAAAGGGCGGTCGGATTAAGCACAATGGGCAGATTATTACAGCCAAGGAAAGGGGTTATGGAATTGGAAGGAGATTGGACAGGAGACAGAAGAGATGCAATTTAATGATCATAATATACAAAGAGAGCAGTTAGATGCCGAAAACTGATTTCCACACGACAGGCTGCTTTTGTGGTTAGGCATCAATCATCATCAACAAACACAAAATTTGCGCACAAATTAAATTATTGCGGCTGTGTGTTGGTGATTGTAGCAGCACACAGCACAAGCACACAGGCTTCTTAATCGCATCAGGGCCCAGTTTTTTGACCCAAGCTTGTTAAGCGCAATTTTTCATATTCTTTCCGGAGCGTGTCTGGTGAGCTAATAACCCACTTACTATTGGTAGGCAGGCGAACACGTTAAACTTTAACGAGGATTTTTTAATGTAAGCGCGAAGGGCAAACGGCTGCTCTTGTGCGCCCAGCCAACAGAGCAAACACAAAATGACAAAACATACGACGTTGCACGTGAAACAGTAAAGGTGAGGCTACTAAATTAGCGGCTGAACATTGCTGGTGGACAGTTTGTTCCACCCATGTTTGCATTGAAAATTTACAGCAACTTTAATTAGTTTTCACGAAAGCTCAAAATTGCGCAATACCAAAAATACACAACTTGATCAAAAATTACGATAACTTTTCAAACGAAACGGTGGAGCAGCAAACTATAACTAGATAATAACTCCAAAGTGACTTAACATACACGGGTGTACACGGATAGATTATCGAAAATTGATTGGTACGCACCTCATATCCAATCAAGCCTGTTTGTGGAATGGCAGTCGGCATCACGCTTGGCTGTAAAGGCAACATCTGTTGTAGCATTGCTCGATTCTGTAGAAGAGTTTGTCTGCCTGTGATCTCGAGTTGCTGTTTCAGTTGATAGGTGGGATGAAGATACTTGCACGATTCTCGGTTACAGCGGCCCTGAGCCACAACTCACAGTTTCACGATGAGACGAAATAGAATCGCAAATGAAATTAATCAGCAACGATATGAGCGGGATGAGAGTTTTGCACCTAAGTGTGAAATTGCAATGAATGGAAAATAAATTTAAACAAACGAAAAGTATTCTGTTATTTATCATCTACATTCGCTATCTTTTTCTTAGCTCACAAACTGATCATTTTTTGTTCCACGCTTACAGAGCGCCGTTTCTACACCTGGCCTAAGATTGTGCCAGGGTTGCGCTTGACGTCCAAAAACGAATCACATTCAAGTATCAAAGTTAATCAGTAACACAACATTGAGTTTGTTGCATGTGCAGGATTGATAGATTTGCTAACAAACATTGCCATACTGAAACATCTTAATGGCCTCGCCCACAGTCATTAATCACCAGATTTTACAAAATGGCTGAACAGTTAATGACCCGGTTGTATATTTCCCTGTTAATGATAAACGTTGTCCTTCATGACGATTGTGTGTAATTGTTTTAGTTTATACGAACGTTACTGCAATAAAGCCATCGAGTGAACCAGTGGAAGAAATAGCGTAGGCGCGACGAAGCAATTAACATACCAGGACGACCGGCACGAGAAGAACACAACACGAACGTCTCTACCACCTGATAACGATAACTTTCCCAAACTAATCCAAACAACACGCATCCCGAATAAGCATTGCATTGAAATGGTTCAACAACCACTTTGATTTCAGCGCAACCAATACTTTCTATTCGATATAAGGAATGCATGATATTGTCAATTAACACAACAAGAGGCAAAACAGTGTGAATTATCAATCTACTAACTAACTACCGATAGGGGTATTCTAATCCGGATAATAGTCATGCAGAGGGAGGTCTCATCAGGTTTTGAGTAGTTCGCGTTTCCGCGCTCCCCCAGTGAAAGTGGCGTCGAAGAAGCGCAGTCGAGAGCACTCCACCACTGGGTAAGAGCTGAATTGTCCGTTCAAACAAAAACGCCAGCGAGCTTCCCAAACCCAACAACGCTTGAGCACGAATAGTGCGATCCGTTGCTTTTATATCGGCCCTGCTTGCAGGTCTTCACAAACGCCAGTTTGGAATAATTGTATTTCGGTTATGAAAAGACAAGACGCCAGTCGCTGTGTAAGAAAATAAAGAAAAAGATAAGAGGGCGAATAGGATTAAAGAACACTCCGTCCGAGGACCTTACAAATTCAAGTTTAATTGGTCGTGGCAAGATGGTACGAGGGAAAATAAGAATCAAAAGATAATACTTGTACAGAAAAGTTTGCACCACTTTTTGAAGTCAAGTCGCGAAGAAACAAAGTCGCGATGTTGTGTTAAAAGCCTTTTATTTGTTTGACAGCAACGCTCGAAGTAAAGGCTTCTGGTAACAAGTCTATTAGTAACAAAGCGAAGAAAGGGTGGTAAAGCATGTGAGGTCGGGAGAATAAGTTGTAGTTCACCGAAAGATACATTGTTTGACATTTCGTAACATGAGTTTACATTCGAGCGGGACCACAATCAGCAGCTTCTTCCTCAGCTCGCTTCGTAAAGATTCGGTGAAGCTAGTTTCGGAAGAAGGGTCTGAATGTGGAAAATAACATCGACGTTTCATACCAGCTGTGCCACAGCAAGTACTAGCTTTGAAAACGTGTGAAATAGCAATAGTTACTTTGTCTGGCTCTACATAGCTTGTTAACTTGCAACCAACGTCAAACTTCAGGTGTCTTGTTTCGTTCAAGTTTTCAGTTCAGAAAAATGCCGACTGCATGGGTAGGCACCCGACACACATTACACTCGTAGTTGGAAAGTATAAGACTGGGAAGTGATAACACCACAAGCCAAACCGGCGAAAGCGCCACCTCAACCTTGTCTGCCACCATTGCCCAGGTCAATGGCACGCAGACAAAGCGGAAGGGGACAAGTTAATGATCGATGGGTGGGAAGAGAAAATGACCAGAAGGACCACCCACAAGAACCTCAGCACCAAACACGGTAATCACGGCCAGTATTTCTTTAGTCAAAGCGATCAGAGAAAAAAACTCACAGGTCTAGAATGATATGGAAGTGCTTCGTAATTTAGAGATGATGAGCAACAGCACGATTTGGGTTCGGGAAACTGACATAAACACCTTAATGAGTTGCCTTAGTTGCAAGAGGATTGTTACTTCACGAAAATTCGCACGAACAAAACCATTAACCTCCAGCCACACGGCAGGGAAATTTCCAAACGTTTTACCCTGAACGTTGCAGGAAACATTCGCATGAAATGCTTCGAACGGCGATACCTTCGCACTGCAGGCCTCAACTTGTTATGGAACGTTAAGAATCAGGAAAATGCCTGGATGCTAGCTTGGATTTTCTGCATAGGAGCTGTAATAATTGGTTGCCACTTTGTACGTTAACTGTAAGTTGTAAATGCGAAGTGAACATTATATTGTAAAACTGCAACAGTTTTGCAGCTTTGAGCAAACACCCATGCTTAAAAGTCACGTACACAACACAACGAATGCAATTCATGGTTAAAGTTGCACAATCAGGTGTGAACAAACATGGTTTAACGCCGTTACATACAAAAGCCATACTGGCGCATGAACAATTTATCAAGTAATGATTTACAAGCGAGCGGGGCTGCCACAGTTGCTGTCGACAAACATTCGGTGAAACCGGTGTGAGGAGACTACAGATGGAAGTGCACACAAAACGTCCACGCCAAACTGAACTAAGTTGACTTTAATTAGAAGTTGAAAGCAAACATTGCTCCTACTGAAATTGCCAACTTGGGTAGGACGAAATGAGGAACGAATATTAGGGAAGTTTCTTATTCGTTTGACCTAAAACACTATTTTTATTTCTTTGTGATCCCCAAACTACATGTTAATCAACACATCGCCACAATGCGACCTGACAAAATACACGATGACGTTTGTCGGTACATCACTGTACGTGGCAGTAACGAGGTCACAGCACGAAGGCTAAACAATATGCACACAACCTGACTAAAGAATTGTCGCATCGTAGCAGACAATGTCTAAACGCAGCCTACGTGTCTTCACTCATTGTTACACATTCGCTCGATCTATACGCTGTACCAAAAAACAACATAATTAGGCATTCCATGCAGTTTACCACTTTCAAACTACTACTGTAAGTTTCAAATTTAACAATCGATCGCGGTCTCTTAAACAACTTTCTTATCCATGCGAAACACCACTGCGGACGTGGAAGCAATTGTACGCAAATGATCCCTTCTTCATTCGCCAACTTTGGTCGATCTGCATCTAACACTGTATCGCATGATGTATCTGCCTGCAACATATGCTTGACCATTCAACACAACACAAGTCTAACGATCATTACTCGCAAATACCGCTCTGCGGAAAATAGTTGGTCATATTATGCGAAGTCAATGTCCAATCAGCCGCTCGAACCGGATACAGTTCTCAGGCGAATACACTGAACAATAGTTGTGTCAACGCTGACACAAGTCGGCCCGACCGAGAGCTAGCTCCTGTTATTTATTAATTTTGCTCTCGCCGTGGCGGCGGCGGTGATGGACTATGTTCCAGTCTCGGCGACAAGCTTGTGTTATGGCGATCGAAAAAACAGAATAAAATCTTGTTTTTTGAAAAGTGGTGGGACATCGATGCGGTTGAGATAATGGCGAAAAAACGAACGTGGAAGAAGTGCGAGTGTCAGTTTGCATTTGATGCGAGACGAGGACGCAAACGAAGCGTGACCTTAGCGAGACTGAGGCGTTTCCAAATATGCGCATGGCGATACTTGCGCCGAAATCCTAACAGCGAAAAGTGTTTATAGCGCCGCTAAAAGCGAGCGCTTAACGAAAGACGGATCGCTGGCTTGTCTCGTCAGACGTGACCCGCTAGCTCGCTTAAAGCCTCCACTCATTAACGCCGAGACCTGTCTGCTTTACTTGGAATCTGCTGTTTTTGGCGTCTGTCGGTCGCTTTCACCACCTCGATTTTAAAGCTTGCGCCCCTGAACCGTGGCCAGTAACTGCAGTAATACTTTCGCTGTTGACGATAAAGCGTTCAGCTAAAAAAAATGCCAAAAGCCGCGTTTATTTTGTAATCACCCACGCATCGTGGTCACATGCTTGCGAATTTTCGAACCTCAGTGCAGTTTCACTTACTAAGTAAAAAAGAATAAGCGAGATAACGCTAACCGCTGTGCAACATTAAAACACTGCTTCATATAGCCAGGTTAAAAACAAACTATAAACGTTGCTCTAACAGGAAATCGACAAGTAATTCACGTCAAGCTAGCCTTGTTCACATGTCGGATGTTGCTTAACACTTTAATAGTGAAGCTGCCTGCCACCATTCAAACCCTGCTCTCATTCAACAAGTTTGCGCGAGCCGCGTTTCCTCACCCAACTCATAGACGCAATTCCTGCATTAAAGAAGCAGCGTTTGAATGGGCGGATGAGCGGGGTCAGCCACAACGAGTATTAAAGTTGGTACAGTCTGCGATGACGCAACGCAGTTCTGCGTCATGAGGTGTCCAAGAAAAATAATCAGTTTTCATCAATATCTAATCAAACCATATACTTTTTCACTGCAGTTTCCTTCCTAAACTAAAGTTTGTAAAAAGTGCTTTTTCAAAATTATTTTCATTTAAAAATTCCAAAACGTCGGAAAAGTTTAAGCACGATTACGTCGATCAAAACATAAGGCAAATTTAGAATAAATGACTCATTGTACACTGCACACTGCTAATATTGTTTGGTGTTTACCTCGAAAACAACATTACGCATTACATTTCAACAAAAAGCTCATTTGAACGCTGGTTCAGGTTAGGATTTTGTGCAAAGAATGTTTTTTGTGTCAATAATACAAACAGTTGCTTGATAAGTCATCCGACACAAGGACCTATTCAAGGTGGGTTTTGTTCCAACTTTACTTCAAAATCTTGTATTTAACTCAATCACGAATCTCTCTGCGGTTGCTTTACACATGAGCACTACAAAAAGTTCTTTATAAAAGAGGCGCCTTTACGCAAAAAAGGCTTCTTGTACACTCGAAAACACCAAAATGTTTGGTCTGGCCAAGGGGAAAGGTGAACAGCTTTATCAGTTAATTATGGATCACAGACATAGAGATAAGTTACGTGAAAAGTCAAGCTCATAATCTGCCGGTAAGTTGTTTCTGGTGATTCACACGGTCACATAATCGAACGTTTGTCTGCAGAACAGACGGGGTGATTGTTAAGCGAACAAAACTTCACTTTACGGAGTACGTCTCTTGTTTATTGTCTGGGAGGATTTAAAAAAAGGGATCTATTCTTTATGTCATTAAAAACTTTTAGAAAAATTGTCTTATATATAAATACACCGTTTACTTGCATGCAAGTTTACATAATGCAGAAAACCCTACAGTGACACCTGATGGACTATTTCCAAATCATTATTTTCAGCAGAGGGCGCCCACACCCAAGAAAAGAACAAAAACCAGCACAGAAAAAACCTGCTTGAACGGAAAATCTCATGGGTTTGTTTGCGAACAGTGTGACAGTGAAAGGAAATTAACATCTGTACGTGCATAACCGCAAATAGTTGATGCGACAAAGCAAACTTTCCGTGGCACTAGCAGGTAATAGCAAATATAGAAACTATCCACGAGACTAATTGGCAGTGTCAGGAAAACTTGAGCAACGATATCCACTGAGGGCATATGTTGAGGAATAGGTAAAACAAAGGACAAAGGCAAAAAAACCAAAAATAATTGTTGCAATTTGACGCCAAATTGGTTGCGATTTATTGTCAGGAATCGCAATCGAATCATTTTCTGTCCAAATGGGGTCTTACAGGGTTTGACGTTAAATTAAAATAGATGATGGATGGACTGTAGATCGAGATTGGCGTATCGTTATAATGCAGATTTTGGTCAAAACGGCATCTGTTCAAGGGATGATTTATGGTGTTTTGCGCGAAATACACATGATTTGATTTGATCCATAATTCAACACAAAAACCCAAAAATACAGTGATCTGTGATGTATTCCATGGGAAACAGTACACCAGATTCTAGATGGTTCGATTTGACCTCACACGTGGAAAAGAACATAATGACCAGGTTGAGGTAGCAATAAGCCCACAAAGCGCCTCCAGTGAATTTATCGTGGCGTTCTTTCAATCGTCCCAAGGTCGAAAGCGCTCAAAGGTTTGCTGTTGGGCGCGCCGTCTCGGGCCGGCTGTGCCGACATTGTCCCGGACAAAGGCGATTGGCGCGTTATTGGCTTATATACGTCAGAGGGAGGCACCATTAAAGTTTGATTTAAAGATTGTTTGAAGCCTCCACTGGGTAACAGCGATCACGCGTGCCCTGCATGGTGTCTGGGCAAACACACCACATGTCCATTCTGTATGCGACTAGTCGAAGCATACGGGGTACCAGCAGCTGTGAAAACACCATCAACTAACTTTTAATCTCTCGATCGGCTAAACAAGTCCGGATACTAGACGCGAACCAAGTTAAGCGGTGTACACAAAAGAAGATGAATGGATGTTCGTCTCGCGTGATCCAAGTGGATTAAATATCCATGGGAAGAGGATGTTGTTTTACGAGGGGGAGAATGGAGAATAATTCAGAATTTTAAAACTGCATTTTTACACCCACATTTCCACTGTGTTATATGGATTCACGCCTTTATGGAATTCGCATAAAAGTCAGGCTTACAAACCCCAATGACCTTAGTTTTAGTTTCACATACAAATAAATGTGGAAAAATGATCACCCGCACATTCATTACCATAAATATATTCCCTAAATATATATATATATTGGGATCTGGATCACTGAAAAACATTTTTTTGTCAGAACTCTTCGCCCAGTTTGTTCGTTGCCTGGAGGGGCACTTACGGCCTTGTTATAATCGGATGACAATCTAAAATCGTGATATTTTAAGACAGTCTTGGCCTTCATCTTAGAGAGCTGGCCTTTAACATATTGTGTTGACCTGTTACAATTTCTGCTGCTAGATTAAAACGGTTGTCGTGGAAACGTTACGCTATAGTTGTGGTGTGAGGTCGCGCCAATTTTTGGGGGATAAATCATTAACAAAGTTAAAATTACACAGATCTGTCTGATATTTTGGACATTCCAGTGATTATTCGGAAATTTCCTGGATCAAACCCAAACTTTGGTTTATTTCGTGTGAATAAAATCGCCATGTTTCAAGTATGACAATCACAACTTAACGAAACTGTGGTTTGTTGATATGTTTTTTGTTACAAGTCTCAAGATATTGGTTGAGGCGCTGGATAAAAAGGAAAACATTTAAAAAATACTAAGCAGTCGCAAACAGGCTTTACAATCTATCACCCTTATACGCCCAACCATTAAAGGCACTTGTATAAGTTAAATGCGGTGAAGGGGTGCTTGAAGTTCTGTCGCGAAAACCAGACGCCGAGACACATTTACGTGACAAATTTTGATGTAGCAGATCCTGACACCATGTGGCTTGTTATTAAAATCGGCCGCAATAACTCGCATGTAAATATGATGTGACATTAGGTAAGAAGTTATTATAGGTGAGATGTTAAACTTAAAAGAGAAAACTTCGAATCGAAATTTTAACAGACGCTCTCCGGTAAAGAAACATCTGTCAGCTCGGACTCGGAGCACACTTATCATCGCTCGAAATTGCTCGTTAAAACTAACACAAAAGCTTCGTTCTTTACCAACTTTCTCGCCTAATGCGGCGGCCATGGGTTAGATGTAAAGGAGAGCTTTTACACCAAACCAAATATTATTGGGGAAGAAATCGATATTTGGGAAATGTCAGAAGGCAGATGCTGTCAAGCAGTGGTGTGACCTAACATGGCAGGTGAGCATGTTGGACACACGAAATATTTTTCTGCATGCAAAGGTTTCACAAAACCATGACCAATGCTCATTGATTTGTTTCATCACATTTTTTGGCGATTTTTTTAATGACAAATTGTTCAAAACAACCATGGTATTTGAGACCTTGCAGACAGGGTATTAATTCACACATATACACATATAAAGAAACGTAGATCCAGAAAGAAATAGTCATTTGTTTCTTTCGAGATTATTTTGCTAAACACATGACTTCGCCGTTAGACTCGTTTAATGCATTTGTACAATCATCATCTCCATCATCGTGTGACGTATTAGTGTGAATACGTGCATTAAATTTCATCAAAATGGTACAAAGCTCACAACATAGCAAAACAATACGGAAAACAATTTCTCTCCATTACTTCCTGAAAGGCAATCAACAATTTCCGCACTGAGCCTCGTTGTCATTCTGACCCCGGCTTATAAACCGCTTGCCAGGTGCGATTAATTTAGTAATCTAATTTCGATTCATGTAGAGGAGGTTCTGTAATAGTTTTTCCTTTAAATGAACTTGCAAGGTCGGTTGAATGATAGAATAAGTAACGACGGCTGGGATAAGATGATAAGCGAGTGTAGTGTCACTTCTGACTGTAGAAAATTCCCAAAGGAGCCAAGATATGCGCCTGTTGTGTTGTGTCATACTTAATTCGGACAAGGTCAAGTCTTCGGGATTCTATTTCCGTCAGAAAGTTGCACTTCCAATGACCGTCGCACACCCTATTAAGCTGATTGGCGTATTTATAATGGCTTATATTTTCTGCAAAATTGCGACATATTTTGAGAAGTAATGAAGGTTAAAACGCGAGAAAGGGGAATTTAGAGAGAATACGAAAATTAGGGATATTAAAATGATATTTTCAGTAAGCTGGGTAAAAAAATGAAGCAAATCTCTTGGGGCAAAACGTTTGCGGTCTAGGCTGAGTTTGGTGGTGACTCAGATCTCAAATATTCATTAGATTATACAGGTTGGTAAAAATCGGTAGAATGTAACAGCAAAACTTCATAGTCATCAAATTGAAACGCGTCTATCAGAATAAGCCACGTGTAAATAACCGGCAACATTTCAAAATATTTTTTGCGTTTGACGATTTTTTGTCATACCCGGTTTAGTACAGCACTTAAACCATCTGCATGTATAACAATATACACCTCTGTCAATATTACAATGTGGACAAATTCCGTCCGTTTAATTGGCAAAGTAACCAAAATTTCTGACTTTCACCTACAGTATTTTAAACAGAGATAAACAATCTCAGGCAGCAGCTTGCCCGATAAGGCAGCGCAGTAAAACTGTGGTCTGCAACCACGAGTTTGCCTTTGGTGATTTGGTGATCGGCATCACGTGATCCCCTACATGTTGCCAAAGCCAGTCGGAACTGTTTTTTTCGACAAGAGGAGCGCGATACATTGTGTTGATTTCATCATCAATGATATGCACACATGGAGCACAGTTGAAACAACGAACAGAGATATCAGTCGATCAAAAATTACTGCTCAACACATGTTGACAACACAATGGTGTTTTTACTTATCATGTGAAAAATGAACAGAAAGGCATGACCGAAATGGACGAGTTACTCTTAAAATCAGACTAAATCACACTAACAAACCACGTTTCTTAAACGCCATTTGCAAACACGCGACGTCTGGTTCACCTATTCAGGTAAGATTCAAGGTCTCGTGTAGGAACGAATCAAGCAAATATTTAAACAACCAGAGTGTTCATTTATAGATTTAACGGCGCGACTTCGCTGTTCATTACATATCGGCGCATTGTAACAGGGAATAGATGGATGGTAAAAACATAATGTTTTTTATTTGCACCAAATGGATTGAATAACCATCAGCGAAGAAATCCACGTTACCCTTATATGGAAGATCACGTAGAGCCCCGGGCGAGTCGGATACGCTTGAACGATGCCACATTTTGCCCACAATAATGTAAATTCAAGTGGTGTCAGGTTAAGTCTATACAACTAAATAACAGCTTCTTACACTGCTATTATAACCTTTCAGCATCACTTTCAATGCCCAAACACCTTCTAACTAGTTTAAAATATAAAACTACTACTCAGAGACGCCGTCAACACTTTTTACTGCGACAGAAACGTTCCTTTACTTTATTTTTAATAGAAGGTGTTTTCCAATTAATTTGAATTATTGATTCGTATCCAAAAATAAATAAATATAATTTAGCTGCATCAAATACTTCGCAAGCACGAATATGAGACTGCTTAACGCAACCCCCGCGCATACATCTTGTTGAAAAACTATGATAAATAATTTATGGTAACTGCAAAATGAGGCTTTCTACAATAGTTCGTTAAAGGGCACGCAATTTAAATTAGCATTTATCCTGGCAAACGCGAGGTATAAAAAATTAGCTGAAATAGTTGTGCAGGTAAATATATGTAAGTGAAAGCAGGCCGGCTTAGGTAGCATGTCTATAACGTAAACACCTTTAAAGTGGGCACTATACTATTTTAAAAGAAATTACAAGACAAGACGATACGATATTATGAACTAACTTGTATATACGTTGCATATTTAAGTTGCTAACGAGAAGTCGTTATTACACAACCCTGGTAAGGCGCTTCTATGGGTTGAATATTCAACTGGATTCATTTAGGTTTACGAGCTTCCAGCCTACCTTCAGAGCGTCGAAACAGGCGATGACTTTACCATCGGGAGCAATCTGAATGTTTTTGCCGGGGTGAGCGTATCTGCATTCATCAGCAGTTCTTTTGCATGCTCCACGCTGGAACTCACGACAAACCTGAATAAAAAAGGAAAAACTGGATGTAAACAACGATGCCAGTAAACCAAGACAGCATTGGAACAGCGAATATAAAATTTTATGAGAAAAATAAGCATATTGAAGGCAGGTAGCAGATCAGTTCCACGGTTAAGTGACTTTTAGCATTCCAGACAGGTTCATCCGAGTGCTTGTGTAATAAGCTTTGCGCGGTAAGTAACACTCGATTGCCACGTGTACGTGGTATTCATGACGCCCAAAGAACGTGGGAGGTCAAACGAACAGAACTCGTATTATTTCGCCACCTTAAATGCAACTACCAGGTATTTGCATCATGCTCTATATCGACCAGAGTTTAGCAAATTAACAAACGCTACGTGTGATACACAGAGTTAAAATCCCATGAGATGTGTTGCTGGTTAAGCAGTCGAGACAGACGCCAATTCAGCACTCACCTCTACTTTGAGCCATTCAGGGTCGCGGATCTGTGGCAACTGCTGCATGGTGGGTAACTGGCCAACCGCCAATTGCGTAGATGAAAGTGAAGGTACATTGGCTGATACTGGTGTGACGCAACCAACTCCGTGTGCTGTAACATACGTAAGTTTCACATTAAACCTAGCCTCAGTCGTCAACGTGAATTGCAAAATGGCCAAAAATCAATGTTGAAATAGCTGATATATACTCTTTTGAAATTTCTAGATAAAAACGTCTTTTCTGGTAAATACGTCAATGGAATTTTGCTCCAAAGTTTGCGTTTTGTCAGTGAGGCAAAACGATGGGAGCAAAATTGTAATGACGAATTCACCGGAAGAGACATTTTCGAAGCAATGCCAACTGGTGCCAACAGAACGTTAACGTTGATCTTTACAAAGCCCACTCCACAACTAATGCGGCCAAACCTTGACATGCAAAGCAGATAAACACGCTGCCCAAAAACAACACGAAGGGTTTTTGGATTAGTTTGAAAAACTTAAACACAAATCAAAGTATATAAATGCATATTGTTTTAAACAACTTGAAGTCCACTTTACAGTGTCATGTTTGTTGTATATCCCAGTTGTGAGATTCTCTATTGAAGGCACTGTAAACCCACACTCGAATTGTTGTATAAATATGATATACAAATATATGCAATTTACGTAATAACTATATATGGTGATTATATACATACACTCCATTTATGACGGCAAAGCGCAGCAGTGCAAGGCTGAAACGCGGCAGGTCACAGGAAGCACGGCCAATTGAACAACACTTGCAGGGAATGCCAAATGTACTGGTTGGTCTCTTATAGGAAATTAACTTAGAGAAAACTTTAGGTCACAGAGAAGCTGGGAGACAAGAAGAAAGTGAAGATCAGTAGGTAAATTTCCGCAACGAGATTTTGTGTATGCTGCAGGTTTGAAACCGGCTATTGTGTGTATTTATGTGAGGTTGTGATGAAAATAAGGATAGTAGGGAGGTTAGCACGTTTGCGAAGCAGCCAATGGCGCACGCTTACGTTCTTGTGCAATTGGAAGGTGGGCCGGAGTCCAAGGTTCGCCGCTAGTATTGCCAACAAGGCTAAGAAACGCCACCACAGATACTTGTAGTTCCTCAGCGCCCGGAAGCTGTCACAGTGGCAGGGACAAATTTCCTCTTTTGTCGTTCGATAGACGCCGGTTGTTCGCCAAATTTCTCGACAGATTGAGACAGGAATCAATACACAGCCTTCTTGTCGGACTCCCCTTTCCGACGGTTGTCGTCACAGCATGTGATGTCCCTAGATTGATGCTGGATGGGCTTCAGGTCATCACACGGCGACAGTCACCAATATAATGGAACACGGCGTCGATCGATGGTTGTCACACTCACACAGCCCTACAACTTGTAAAATCACGGCTAAGCGGGCCCACTATAGCAGCAGCAGTTCTGTTCAAGAGGCAAACACACATCAAATTCGTCTCAATGGCTACTCTAATAATCGTCGTGGGAATACAAACAAGAGTCGGGGATGCTTGAAACTGCTTCAACTAAGCTACCCTCAGCATTACATCTGTGAGCCACTTTTTCACCATCATCCCAGCTGTTCAACGCCATGGTAAAACCTTGCTACATCTCACATGTTGTGCTGAGAAGACTAAACGACAACATCGCCGTCTGTATCTACAGCGCGAATACAAATATCACGTGTAACGATGTAATATATTTTCACAAAAATGGGTGTTTTATGAGAACAAAGAGACTGGCCCATACTGTTGAAAACATTGACATGCATTTTGTGCTGTTTACTGCGCACTTTCAACCTCTAGGGGTGTGTGACCGAAAACAATGATACATTACGTCATAAATATCCTATTTCCACACTTTCGGATTAACAAATCTACAATTTCATACAGATTGATACTAAATACTATTTTACACTGTGTACAAAGCAAGACCGAATAAAACAGGCATATGCCACCCACAAACCAACAGTTTCGCGTCAATAAAAGCGATCCATCACAATTTGATTTCCATCCACAAAGCCTTAGCTGTCGTGTCTAGTACATTGTTTCGCCAATAATTAGTACACGACGTCTCGTCTTTGTCCGCACTGTACTATGTTTAATTTCGTGATCAAAATTGCGATAGTTTTTTGAACTGCCAAACGGACGGCAGTTCCGCATGAAAACGCAATCACCGCCAAGGCAGTACTGCCTAATCCCAGCTCTGAGATACTTTTTTTCACAAAGTTTAGCTTCTTTCGGGAGTTCACAAAACCACATTGCGTGTTAAGTTCTAAACAACCTTGTCTGGGACCTTCGCCTTTTACTGCCCCAGGGCACGATTAACATCGTCTGCATCACTGTGTTATTAAACAAAACACAATCCCTTCTGCTTTCTGCTGCCTTTTGTGAACACGTGTGCCCGCAGATAAAACCCGCAAAGTTCACGGTGTGTATTGCAAACATTGTTGGTTATTGCGATTGTTACATGTGAGGGCTTTCGCACTGGCTTGTACGTAAACACGAAGAATGTATTGCGCAATACAAGCACCGTTATAATATCACTTAAACGATCTGGCTACGTTAAATTTTTGGACAGTGTCAAATGGCAGATGAGGAACACGCGAATCGCCAGCCGGATAATTATTAAGGAGAGACGACAAAGCGAAATCTTCCAGCAGAAAAAATGCACTTTGGATCGATAGTCAGTGTGAACGCACAAACTACACGACGCACGCGGCAGCGGCGTCTACGTGAAACATGTTTGCCTTTTCGTTTTGCTGGGAATGACACGAAGCCACAGCGGGTAATCCACTACACAAACAGCTCATCGTTGCCCGGATCCAACAGCTCGGAAATCCAACACCCAGTTCGCCATCCATTCTCTTAGCAAACAATACACAGTGGTGTCTTGATATGTTTATGACAAGCTTGCGAACACGCCCTTAAGGTTTCGTCTGACACGCAAATCTACAAAATCTTGGTTTCGCGAAACTCGAAAGAACTTTATTTTCGCTCTCCACTTCGCGTCAAAATTCGGCAGCACTGTGCGGACAAAATGCGACACACAAAGAAAAAAAGCAAGACAACACACATAAATAAGGGGGCACAAAATAACGAACTGTTGAAAAAAGAACACTGCAGCGTTATACAAGGTGCTGCATGAACCTATTTAAACAGGGTCCTTTGAAAAATATTATTCAGGTAGTTTACAGTGGAGGTTGTGTTTGTCAGGATGACATTTGAAACTGCATCATGACAGTCAATAGGAAAACCGGATCATTTAACATTTTCTACAAGTGTTCAGTTTCATGATCCAAAAAGGTACTGTGTCATTTTGCTCTTAAAAGTAGTTTCAAGCCGAAAATCCCGCCAATTACTTTCACAATTGCGGCAGAAGGTGATGGGCAGTGAGGCGTGAAAGCGATCGACAATGTCGGCGCGCGTCCGCGTCTAGCCGCCTATAAGCAAACACAAAGATTGGCATCACAGGTCTTTGTATTACGCACTAACTAAATTTGGCACTCACGCTCAGTCGAATTTCAAATGCGCACAATAAGTTCCAACCCATTAACAAAGCCGAACAAAGCGGATACCCGGGTCGAATACTAGAATAGTTTTCTACTGGCATGCAGGTATCAAAGTTCGGGTCTGCAAAATCTGCTCGAAGATTTTCTTAAACTTTAAACATATAACTTTCTGTATATACCTGTCATAACTACACGATGTTCAGAAATAGCCTCCTGATCTACAACCTAACTTTCTGTAAACCAAAAGTACAAACAAAATTAACGGGCAGTTCTTTTCAGATTTAGTTCGGCGGTGCAACATAAAAGAGTACTGTCGCTCCAACATACCAATTCACGTTGATCGACTGGCAAATCACCGCTACTCGACGACTACAAGTACATGCTATAATGACATCACTGTTTGTTCAGGGTCGGCCGGGCGTCTGCGACTGGGATAGAAAAGTTCCACGATGAACGGACAAACAAGTCGGCGAAAGTTTTGCGACCATGGGTCCAAGTCCACAAACGGGTTTGAAAGGAAAGATTGGGACAGAGCAAGGCGATAGAGAACAGTTCCTCGTATCAGGAGAATGACGGGACAGACGTGACTCTGCGGTCAACCGGGGAAAAACGGGGCGACGTTCGAAAGCTTAGAGAGAGGTGGTATGATGTCAAGCGTCTACGAAATTTCGAGCGCGCTAAAAACGTGCCCGCTCAATTCACCGCTTAGAGCTCACGTGACAAGGATAGGCGCGCACTTTCTCCGTCACAACCAAGTCTGCCTCATATCAGGTTGCATTGATATACGGGCGACAACCAAATACCTCAGGCTTATTTAGTATTGGGGCATGAGACAACATTGTGCATTTGGATCGAAGTAAGTTAACCCGACAAACACCTCCGCTACGAAAGTTGCTCAGCATAGCTACATTACCAAATAAAGTATTGTAAGCACGATAGTAAGTCAGTTCCATGTAAACCAACCAATCACACGCTAATCCGTATAGCTTAAAAAACCTGTTTCGCTCTGTAGCATGAGGAAATATGTTAACAAGCTGATTTGAAAGCAGTCAGTCGTAAAAGAAACCACAACAATAGGTTGAAATTGAGTTTTTATAAATTACCAATCAGATTTCTTTACGCACGAACAAATAAAAGCTGGCGTTAAATTAAAGAAAACAGAATAAGTCGTTTTTTATAACGCAACTTTTTATAGCACGAAGTCATTTGAAAGTCAACGAGAGTTGTCAGCTGCAGAAATGCATACCGTTCTTGGTCTGGTTTACTGTTTCAAATAGCAGTTTTATCAATTTTATGTTGTAATTACTATGACGGGAAATGTTGGTTTTTTGGTGTTTAATGAACGAGAAATTTTGAGCTTGCGTTATTAGCTGCCAAAAGTAAAAATGAGTGTGCAAAAACTGAAATGATATCTGCGAACCACCAACACACACAAACAAAAAACTGCAGCTACAGACACGTTTTAACAACTTCCTGAAATAAAATACAGCTATTTCCAACAAACAATACATTCTAATTAAACAAAGGGGGTCTTATTTCATAAAAACAGCGTAGCGATTCGGCCGACATCCGCTTCGCTAAAACGAACAGTTTCCGGAATATATCTTAGTGTATATGCTGTATATACTAACTAAGCAAGTGATAATTTTGTGCTCCAAATTGCAAGCTGTATAAACAAATAATCGTTACAGACATTTATGTGTTCATGCCTGTATTTAAAGCAATGATGGTCTCAATTGCAAAACCAAAATGGCGAAAAACAATATGAGTCTTCGGTTGGTCGCACTTGTTTAAAGAAAGTTGTGTTGAAAACCAACAAAAGCAGAATAGTAATCTTCAGTATATTTTGGTTAACCACGCGCTCCAGCAAATGTCGCTTAATGCAACCAACCATTTTATGCATGCGATAAATTGTAGACGAACTGCCGTTTCCCACAAAAACAACAATGGAAACATTTTGATTAAGCCTCATTTTGGAACATTCACATATTAAACGACAATTACATTGTTTTTGCTGCTAGTTTTTCCAATCTTATCGATCAAACACCAACGAAATAAAGCTAACTTGATATTCAAATATGTACATGACGATGAAAAACTTACCGAAATGCTGCAAGGCGTTTGAATCGATAATATACTCTTGAGAAGGCGAAGTAATCTCCATTGCACAAGCGCTATCTTGCGGGGTTAGCTCGACTGACTTTAAGCGAATTAGGCGGGTAGGCAAACAAATGCGTTACTAATGCATCCGTTTCAGTAATTTGCCGCCGAGTACGATCTCGTTTTCGGCACGCAATATACAAAAAAAGGTTCTTTTTGCCGCTCGCCATACAACAGCCAACCACACAGCAAACCTACAGTGAGGGCAAAATTCATACGGCGGCCACAAATAGTTGCCTTTCGATCTTTACTATACTAAAGGCTAAACAGCCACTATTAATAAGCAGGAATGTTTTGCATTCAACCGTAAAGCTGTTCAAATAACAAGTGTTACAAATGAAAGCATAAAGGGATTGTTGGTGCAGACAAAAACTCATCAAACCAATTATTATTATTTTTTTTTAAGTCTTAAGAAGCACAACTTTGCCAGATAATAATACCAACATACGATAGTCGGCAAAGGACTTAATGCAAAACCAAATAGACAGTACCCTCATAGACATTACAAAGGCAAACCCTATTAAATATTTATTTGTGCTTGCACAAAACAGGAGAGGTTTAGGAATAGCTTTGAACAATGTGTTTCTTAGATATGATTTTGTTCTTACAGGAAACAACTCAATAGTGTAAGCCTCCTTCGAGTTATTAGCATAATGTATAATTTTCTACTAGCCTATGTCAAATACTGAGATAAATTTATCATGAATTGCCACCATAATTAAATAAACTATGATATAGATGCATGTGTAGATAACCATACTGGCTACCTCTTGAGCAGCTAGGACATAATGATACCAAATAAAGTACATAGACCAAAATATACCATATATTACAAACTGTGCTAGTTTGTTTACTGTCTATTGTCAGTGGCAGATACATTAGACAAATTAAACTTCTGCAAGTTATTATGTAAATCAACCAAGCCTTTAATTTTTTAACTTTAATATAATGCAAATTATTTTAAAGTATTATGTATCAAAAAGGTGCTAAACTTTGCAACACTCATAAACCAGGTTTGCTGTAAAATTATTCTACTGAGGCCTTTCACCATAACAATGTTACAAGTTTGAAGTTTATAACTGTCACCACCACACAACCGGACATAATGTACGAATGCCAGTTATTGCACAAAAATCCAACAATAACATTACAAAAATCCCACATCAACCTTGTATGCACAATGTAAACTGATTTGCACAAACCAACTACAATCAGGACAGCTGACTGAGCCAGACAACTCATGGTCTCCCTGTGCGGCACGCGCTGAACAAACTAAGTCTTCTCATCTGTTGTTGTCTCGTCATGTGGAACGGTTTGTCACGGTTCACGTCCAAGGTTCGCCAAACATTTGCTGTCTACTGGTGGCGCTATAGGTCTGTCTGATATCCCTGTTGCCAAATGCATGGCAAACGTACCTTGACAACACAACTTTCATGTCTTTTGGTGATAATTGTTGTTGCCAAGAATCTTTAGATGCAGAAACAATCACTGAAAAAAAATCAGAACCTATGAAATACCCAAAGTTTACACTCTACAATACAGGCAAATTCTAGCAGCAGGTTGTCCATCAAGTTATATTTGACATTATAATCAATTTCTATTCTTCTGCTTTAAAACAAGCCCAATATATAGTTGTTAACAAGCAAACGATACCTGCATACAGTTCCACATTGAAATGTTATAACCGGCCTATCTAACTCTAGTGGGCACTTACGCGAAGTTTGATTTGTGTTGCATGTGTTTCCAAACAGAGAATTTCTGTTGAATGGTTTTTTCAACTGAATAACAAAAGTCCTAATTACTAATTGACAACAACATTTTTGGATTATCTCTGCTATTCTCTGTATGCTGTGCAAAACACAAACACACAATTTCACGTATTTCATAGATTCATTCACTGTTGCGCTTAAGTCGTACCTTACTAAAAAAGACAAATCGCTTTGGTACAGAAGTAATAACCATACTGCAATAAACATAACTTTGTAAATAAACCAACCAAGCAACCGAAAAGTACATTAAATGAAAAGTCAAAAAAAAAGAGTGTAGCGATTTTAAGGTAGTAAGTGTGTTTAACCGGCCAAAAAAATCACCAGATTATGACAACAGAACATAAACTTTCATTTAGTTGATTTGATGCAGCTACAAACAGTCGTTAGTTTAAAGGTAACAACTAGAAATTAAAATTGCTTCAGATTTGTTGCTAGTTTGAGACATAAGTACAGATAATACACACAAGCTTAACACCAATCACGTCATGCAGACACAGAAGAACACAAACGATATATAGCAGCCATTTATTAAGCAACTGGATACAACGTTAATGTGCAAATCTCTAGTAAAATTCATCAATTGCAGTTTACAGTTATACATTGACGCAATAGATGTGCAGGCATATAGTACAGATGTTGTGTAAAATAATTAAGTATATACTGTAAGTAACAGCAGGTTATAGTGACTAGCGTGTCAAACTACAGTTTGTTTGAGACATGGAATAAGCAGTGTAAATAAATATTTCTACTTCCCGCATTGCAAGTTAATTTGCCCCTAGCAATAGTACGGTAAAATGCGGTCAAACTTCACGCTTGTGCTTAACGCACAGTACGTGGTAGAATAGGATATTGAAGAAGTTATGCTTCATTGAACTATGGTTTTGGTTATTTCATAAAAGGAAACATGGTAACGTTTAATAAAAACATACAAAAGGTAAAAACACAATAACTGCCGAATATATCAAGCATATCTCACAGCGTTACGTACAAGTGCAGGATTAAAATCTGTTTCTCAACTTCAATCAGATTGTCCTAATCCATAATTCTGCCACAGGGAGCTTCATGTAACCTTTTTATACAGTGGTTATCATCTAATATGCATCGAGGTGTGTCGGACACGGTAGCGCCACAGAGACAACTTCCAAATAACTGGAGCTAATAACAGACTTAAGGTTGTCACGCTGAGGACTAACAGAAATACCTAAAATAAAAAAGAAATAATTAATTTTGTTTTAAAATCGTTTTTCTGCATCACTATATAGGTATTTTTTGTGACGCAAATGCTTTGTTTAACTATTGTTAATATATTAGCAGTGCATACATAATTTAGCTAATTCTTCAGTCAAATATAGTTTTTATATCACACAGATTAGTGGATTGACTGCATGCATTTTAAAACGCCTATTTCGCAAATAGTCTTTGACACATTTCTTTAAATAACCCCAAGGAAATGCAATCTCAGTCAAAACAAGCTTGCCATGATGGATAAACATCTATAAACATATTGGAATGTGAAACATTTTCAAACCGATCTAATTTGACATTTCTTTCAATCTGTTAGGAGAGAAAACATTTACTATTTTCATCACGAATTCGGAAATCCCCGTCGAAATCTCACGTGACACAATACGCCATTTTGATTTTCAACACTTACCGACGTTTGTGCGAGTTATTTTCATGGTTATGATTTGGGAAATGGGTTTAAACAAAACAATGAACTGAATAAAGTATTTGGGTTAAATAATCGATATTACGGCGTTTGCATATCAACGCACCAGGAGGGTTTGCAGAAAATTATATGTTACGGTTTAGTTTCAACATTATAACTAAATGAGTGCTACGAAAAAACGTTAGAAACATTATGGGATGAATTAAAAGGAAACTTACATCAACCTACATTCACTTTCAATTGTCAACAAATATTCTGGGAACAAAATATAAAACTTGTGGTAGTCCTGGGAGATGAAAAGGTTTAAACAGAACCAAAGTTGGGAGATTTCAACCAACCTCACGTGAAATGATTTTGAGGTGACGAGCTCGACTTCCAAGCACAAAAGAAAATTCGGAAACTTGCGCCAAACCAGAAGAAATAATCCACTTTAACTTTCGGTGTTGAGTAGGAAGTACGATGCGAAGAACCAGCAAACAGATGCAATATTTCCCTGTGCATTAACAGAAAATGTAAAGCATTGATATGATGGAAACGTGGTTCCAACACATTCACAACCATATTTGGAGGAATTAGTTATTAACAACTTGCCACGTTGGCACCCAAATTTAGCAAACTCGAAAAACAAGCAAGCGTCAGTTTGGCGAAAGGTCAGGAACGTCACGAGCTCAACCCAAGCTATTTTGGAGTGAAGCGAGGCAGACCGAAACCATAGCGAAAATTCCGACAGGAGCTGAATTACAGCGGCACTCGAATTTGATGGGAGAAAGGAACACCCATACCTGCTACGATAAACAGGGTGAGGGAAAGAAGGAGGGTGAGTTCCAGAAACACGAAGGTGGGAAATACGTGGAAACCGATGGTGGCGAAGAAGACGACGCTGAGAAAATCGTGGACGGCAAAAACTTTTTGTTCGATTGCCTGACAAGTGTAAAAAGTCACAATTGTAAGAATTCTGCTACTAACAAAATGTTTTATACTAGTAACATGCTTCTCCGAAGTTTTAAGCCAAGTGACGTTTAGTTCGAAATTTTCCATTATCTACGAATAATAGTTGCGTAGTTGACTTTCAATGTTCAACGCCACTCTGAATACAACCCTTCACAACAAAGTATTGCTGAGCAAAAGATAGCGTGTGGTTATTTAAAGCCAAACGTTTCTGTTCAAGAGGACATGCGTTCCCACGCCCACACCAGTGAATGAAGAACGTGAAAATCAATGAAAACGATTCAAACTTCGTCATGCAAGGTGGATTGAACCAAACCCTGTCTAAACAATTACCCTTAGTGCAAACTTACCGCTAGATGGGAGGAATGAGCAATCATTGTCCCAGCAACAAAGCAGCCAAGTTCCATCGATATTCCAATAAAACTGGTCGTAATTTGACTCAAGTACATCACCAACAACTAGTGTAGCAAACAATTAAAGTTACTCCACAAGGATATTTGAACGCTTTACTTGCATATTTCAAACATGCACAAAACTACCTTTAGGTTTGCAAAAAAAGAGAACTTACAACACCAAGAAGCTGAAGTTCACGAGTTTGTTGTGAAAGAATGCGTGTGTAGTGAGGCATGACCGATCTTACGATGACGATCATTAGCGCAACAATGACACCTAGTGAGCAAATTGTTTTGACCACAATAAAGGTAACATGGAGCAAAACGTCACCAGCCCTGCAAAAACCGTAAAAATAGCGGTAACATTCGAGCGAAAACAACAAGATAATAATCAAATTAGGCAAACGAAAGTTTTTCAACAACATGGTGAACACGTGACACACCCGTTGAGATTTTGTGCCAGGGCGAATCCTGGAAGAATTGCGATGATGAAACTCAACTGAATATCCTGGATTACCAGCATAGCGAGGAGTAAACCCGAATACTCGTTTCCGCCCCAGTCTTTACTGCTACCTGAATGGCGTAAAAACGTCGATGAGTGCCATATACCAACTTTTTTGTTGCTAAATAATTTAACTGCAATCACCACATGTACCAACTTGCCTTGTAGAAATCTTGTGACTAAAGGTGTACTGGAAAGAGACAGACAAGCGGAAATGAACGCACTTTCACTCACAGGTGTGTCTTTCATAAACACAGAACCGATAATAATGCCTGTACAAGAAAAGTCACATGGCGTAAGATAGGTTTCACGAGTTAAGTAAAGAAATACCTGACAAAACAGGAAATTGGTTTTATAGTTATAGTGAGCTTTAATTTTACTTTAACTAACGTGAGAAGGTAAAAATGTAGATACGTTATCCCTTTGCACACATGTACTGAGGCGTTAAACGAGCTATTACTGGCGATTACAATAATGCAAATTGGTCGCAAAATGTAAAATAATTTCTTTTCCTACGTTTAACTGTTACCTGCCAACATCATTATAATGGTTGTTAACACTGGAACTTGAACAGCGGTCTTCCAAACCTTCGCCACCAACTCGAGAGAAAACTCCATACCGGCACAAAACATGATCATGAACACTCCCAGTTCACCTATCGTCTCTATTTGGATCTAAAACAAACATAGTGAAATAACACAATAAACTTAAGAAAAGGTTACGTGTGCTTGCGATGTAAAGATTACTTGAAAAAGGGAAAACCGGTTATTTTCATTTAAGTAGCGTTCGCCGATTACCTTGATAAATTTACATACAATACGTTAGTACAGAATAAAATTGCGCTTCACGTGACATACCATTTCTTGCATGACGTTCAGCCCAGAAGGCCCCAAAATGACACCAGCTAGGATGTAACCAAACAGTGAGGGGACGCCAATCAGTTGACACATGAAGCCCAAAGGGACTGACAGAAGCAGCAGCAAGATTATTTCCAGAACCAGAACATGATCAATAAACGGTGACGTGGCGTCCTTTTGTCTAAAATATCGACAGTCAAATAGATAGCTACTTTCTATTCTCCCTATTTGTTGGTCAACATGCCATTTTAGTGTTCAAATTAAAACAGGTTTTGCAAATGGATATGCATTGATTGGCCAAATTATTTTAGCTCTGATTTGATGTCAGTATAATGATTTTACAATTGGACGCAAAGTTTCAGGCCTCTTTACTGTCACTAAATGAGTAAAAGCAATTTTTAAGTTTCTTAAATTTATTAAAAATTTGTGTGCAAAAAATATCTTGGGTTTGTTCACAAGGAACACTGTATACAGCACTACATTTAATCTTGAAAGTTTGTGTAAATTTCTGAAATATCAAATTTTTTTAAAACCTGGTTAAAATATATTTGTTATTCTTTGAATCAATCAGCATGTCTAAACCATCCTTATTATCAGCCATGTTTGCATCCTCAAACTCTGGGTACAAATTGTCCTCATTTTTTTCCTTCAAATGAACCACGGCTTCTATGTAAGCTCCATTTTGCTAAAATGTTGTTGAAAAAATATTCAGAAAAATTAGAATTGTTAACCTGGTTGAATGATTATAAATAAAGTCGGGGGCAAAGCAAAAACATTTTGTAGTGATGTGACAATTGGTTTTGTATAACTACAAAATATTTTTTTACCTCTAGTTCTTTTTCAGACATCACATTTTCGGCAACACTGTCTTGCAGTTGATCAGCTGCATGTGATATTTCCTTAAGTAATTCACTCATCCATGAACTATCATTTGCTTCGTTCATGTATTTGTTTATCTCAGTCTCAAACTCAATCATTCTTAAATGAAAATAATACATTGTAAAAAGTGTTAATTTGAATAAAACAGGTTTTTACCTATTCAAACTTCTTTCCTCTTTAAGGGTAGCAATTCGCAATGCATCCAACCGTTTCTTGCTATTTTCCTTTAACAAAGTTGAGTTGCGAAAATCCATGGCCAAAGATTGACGTAAAGCTGTAATGTTTGTTTTTTGCATTTAATATACTTATTGTACATATGCAATAACATCATAATATCTAGGTATTTCAAAGCAACACATTGTTGTGAAATAAACTAGTATCCCAAAGCAACAAACATTATCTAGTTAAGTGTGGTGTATGTATAACAAAGGTACAGTGTAACATAAAAATTTAACTAGTAATATTACAGGCAAAAATACAGCGCATTGCGGATAAAAAACCTGTTTCAGCATCTATCATGTCTTTTTCTGTTTCTTGTAATTCCTCCATGTACATTTCCAAAACATGTAGTTTAAGCATTTTCTCTTTGTCCGTCAGTAATTTACTCTGATTTACCTAATATCTTGACATATTAATAAACACCTATTTATAGCGAAGGACTTTTCACCAACCTTTACTTGTGCTTGCTTCACTCTTCCTTCGATCCGGAGTTTTAGGTTCGTTAAAGGTCGACTACTCAACACAACTTCTGTCATAAATATGAGACACAATAAGTTTTGCTGAATATGAAACATTTTAACGCAACACACTTTTTTTGTTGGCATCCAATGGAGAATTTCTTAAAATTCCTTGAACATAATGTTTTGCATCATCTTTTTTCTGTTTAGATGTAATACAAAAGTTGGGACAGTAAAGCGCAGGCATCACAAAGAAACAAAGTTTCAATATTGCAAATTTTGTCAGTTTTCATGAAACATAAAAAGCCATACAGCAAAACAGAAAAGAGCCTACACAAGACAGCTCAAATTTGGTTTGGTTGCTAAACTTTTGTTGTATTCTCAAAATGCAAAGTGGACTAAGTGTATTATTTAACTACAAGATTTGCTGTGAAAGTTGTAAGTTAGTTTCAAATATTTGACCACAGTAATTCAAACTAAGTTCAATCAAACTATACAATATAACACCTACCCTTTCATCTGCATTGCAGAGTGATTGGAAAAAGATTATTATTAACAGCCCCGAAATGGAATATTGGAAATGAGTCATCTTTGAGAACTGCATGGAACTAAAATAAGATATTTCAACCTCAAACACAATATTTGTGCACAGACTTATTTAGGAAACTACAAGCTTTCCAGACAAAAAACTGCTAACCATTGCCCAAGAGACAAGTCATTTTGGGATTGGTTATTTACCTCGTAAGCCATAAAACAAAATTTGCAAAAAAATGTTGGTTGACATACCGTATGAAGCAAACAGAGTTAAAATTTGCTATTTTTGACTGAAAATTATCGGTTAAGCCTACATTGATTGTGACAGTTTGTAACAACAACACTAACCTGAATATATTGATTTTTGATGTAGAATTATTCCATTTTCAATTTAATCGTGTTTTTATTATTCCTGACGTTTTTCTATAAACTAGTGAGCATATGGATTATTGCAAAATTGTAATGTACAAAAAATACCGGTAATTTATCACAGAATCTCAATGCACAGTACTACAAAATGTACAATTCAGCTTAGTAGTCTCTGGTGCCACACTGCTAGTTCCCCGGTTCCCTGGCATTTTCAGAAACGGTTGAGTAAAGTTGGATTCCGAAACATCCCCTTTAGTGAAGATAAAATAATATTTATTGAAAGGGACTAGGGTGCCACAAATTTTTCGACTTAAATGTCCTTTATTTGAATCGTGGAGAGTTTGATTTGGTGAATAAATAGCAAATAATTATGTCGAAAATAAAATCTTGGTTTTTGTTTAAATCGGCAAACCAAAGTGACCAAGGATTGTCACTCTCAGCAATAGTCTTACGGCACAAGAGATCTGGAGGAGATAGTAAGCGCACTTGTAGAACATCGCTGATCTTGTTGATGGTTAATTACACATGTGCGCTGCGCCGAAGTTTGAATAACTACAATACTCATCAACGGCAGTAAATGGCCAAGATGGCGTGCGAAAGATCGATACCAAAGATACCCTCACTAAGACATATAAGGAACGACAAAAGGTGAAAAGAGCGATTCAATGCAGAATCTTGCAATATTTTTGGATGCCGGTACTTGATTTTTGGGCCCAAGACAGAAATAATTTCTAAACTTGGACATGCAATGTAATTTACATTGCTTATATCATAAGGACATCAAGATCGCCGTAATGTTAATAAGGTAGGCTACGAAATAATGACAATTGGGTGGCCATTAACTTAACGACATTGCACGGCAATATCTTGGCCTCATAAATTCCGTCCTGCAGTTCCGTCCAGCAGAAAGGCTCATGACTTTCAGCAAATTCTGAAAGTATTTATGCAGATTATGATACCTATTGCCATAAGACCGAACTTATATTAGCTTTTTACAAATCGTGCAATGAAAAAGGAAGAACTATCCGTTAGATCTTATGTCAAAATTTGATTGACACTACTATTGTAGTATGTAGTTATTACATTCCAGGAATGCATTTACAAATAACGTTCTATTCACCTATTTCCCGTACATGATTTGATAAAATATTTGATCTTGTTGCGATGTTGACTTTAGGCACAAAGAACCCCTATCTCAATGTTGACGTAAGACCGCCACGTTATATATTTTGTGTCACAACAAAGCAAAGCTTTTTCCTTCCCAGTCACACTTCATTTGTAGTGGTTTAAAGGTGTGGAAATCCACAACACCCAAAAATGACACAGCAGTTCCGCACCAATGTGCGCACATGCGCAGTTATCATCAAAGAAAGTCAAGATAATGAACCGGGATACTCTTTCAAATACTCATTTTTCAATCGAGCGGAGATAATTTCAACACAACGCACTTTCAGAGTTATATTCAATGCGATGTTTTTGGAAACACATGCCCACGGTTATCCAAAGTAAGTGCTATAGTGTTTAATTGCAAGTTTAGTGTGTAAAAATTGGTTTATGTGGAAATATTTTAACATTCTCTGTAATTTTGGATATTAGTTAAACGAAAATCGCCAATACATATTTACAGTGTTACGCAATTCAGCACAAAATTAACAACAATAAATTTTATTCGATGATTTGTCAGACTGCCACAGAGTACTTCGCTAATTGTCCCCGACACATTCTATTGCCGAGTGGTATTTGCTTGGACAGGAAGGAGATATTCGGCAACGTGAAGGAGGGGTTGTAAATTGGAGTGAGCATATAGTATCTTCGCCAAATCAAATATATGCGCAAGCTCCAGTCCAACGGCGATGATTAAGTAGGCTTACCTTGCACAGGGTAAAGCCTAATTTTTCCACTTTTTTCGATGTAACACACCATTACCAGGATATTTACCGATAAGCACTTTTTAATTACCTTTCCAACTTTAGAATTCGCTTGAAGAAGTATGATATATATTATTTCCTTTTAAATGATAAGTCGTAATCTTCCTTGCTCGTAAAGTTACCACCCAGTAGGTCTCCTCCGTCTTACTTTGATAGCCGCCTGCTTGAAATTATGCTTCGAGGACTTGCAATACGCGAAATGTTTCGTATTTTGCGTCACAATTAACTCTACTGCATGCAATTCGGACATATGAAATAGTGATTGATTTAATTGAGTATGAAACTTATAATTAACAACACCTCATTGCATCCTACAATTCAAAACGGGTGAGGGACCACGAAGTTCGATTCCGGTTTGCGGAAAATGCCTATACGCAGGTTTTTGCGGTTCAGATGCTCAACCACGAATAACAATGGCGATGTTCATTGTGACGCTTCCAAGTGGGGCGATCCTTAACAGGCCACTTTCATAATTGTTGGATTGAACTGCGGGTTCGAGCGAGGCGACGCATGAAACTAGCTTTATCTGCTTCTCAAATGACGGCCCGACATCTTACTATGATATCATAATCGACCCATCGCACACGTCATACTGCAAGGTTATTTAAGGATGACTGCTGGTTAAATGCAATGCCAAGGAGGTAGCCTGAATGCATTTGTTCATCAATCAAATTTTGACGTACAGGGTGACGAAAAACAGCACGTGTGCCAAAACATGTTGTTTTCGTGAAAGTTTAGATGGATTTCGCGGCAGAACTTCTTTCCATGTATTTTGTGTCCGTGAATTTGTTGGTTGCACTAAATGCGTGGTGAAAGACGTTAATGGAAGTGGAATAGCACTAGAGCTTGTTTAGATTCAGCATACCCATTAGTGGGTAACACACGGTGTAAGTTTGCTAAAACGGCCCCGTGCTGGTACCTGTCAGGCATTTGCGATTTTAACAATGCGTGAAAGCAAATAGCACGTTACAATCTTGGCCTAAACTGTCTTGTCGCAAATCGCTGAGGCTTTGTGTTGGAACGTGTCGAGACACAAGAGTAAATATTGAAAGATATTAATCGACATCAGTTGTAGAATTATGGACAGCAAACTTTCTTAGCTCATTACGTATTAGATTACGTGCATTGCTATGTTATAAATCAAAGTCTCGGGTGGCAGTGGGCACATAAGTCTCACCAATTCGGTTTGCTGGAAAATGTTTTAGTCACTTGGAAATTCAGGAAAAGTAAGTGTCATCTCTGGGACATCTTTAATTGTGGCGATGGGGTCGACTTTTTTCTGGTGGTGCATTGATGCCAAAATGCTGTTTAGACAAGTTGAGTTGGTAAAAATGTAATCCGAACAGAGTAATTACGCCACACACATCGACAAGAACCACCAGAAGGTTAAACTGTGGCAGAGGGAGTCAAATAGTTTTCCATCATTTAACGATGGTTGCATGAGATGTGTTGACATGTGCGATGCCTCCGAAATTTGAGCGTTAAATGGTTCGCTGTAGAAACAGATAAGCATGAAAAAATTTCACGTGTTGTGCCAAATGCCAGTGGAATGTTACATTCAGACGGCCACCGCGGTGGTCTTGAAATTGAAAAGGAGCGATTCATCATGGCGGTTTAGCTTTAAAATAACGTTTACAGAGCCTGTTTATGCGGCCTCGACAGCCTTTTTCGAACCGAGGTTGAAAGAATAACTCAATTCCTTGGGCATTCCACTTCATTACAGCTTGTTAAAGTCACTCAGTGATGGGCGCACGTCGCAAGTGCTTCCCACTTGTCCCCCGTTCGCTGTCAAACTGTTGTGTTATATTGATTGCTAAACCCCATCCGAAACTGCTTTAGCTAAGTTAGACGTTTTTTTGAACTCTAGACAAGGTTCTTGTAGTCACGCGTTTGTTTTGTTGCAGATTAGGTAGATACAGTTTTGGGCATTGTTTTGCTGTGGAACGCCTGAAGGGAAAAGGAATTTATTCAATGGAGAAAGCTGTTACGCTGTGATGTGAAAAACTGATTTATTCCTTGCTGTGGTGATCTTTTGAACATGGCAGCTTTATGTACTTTAAAAAGAAGTTCATTTATTCTTTCTTCACTTTTTCTTGTATGCATTGTCTCGTTTGGAAAGTCCGCATCGAATAACGATGTTAATGTAGACAGGTCACACAAAAGACAAGTTCTTCAACGAATCGGACAAATTCTACCGAACACTTTGCAGCGAGGCGTTTCCACGCGCTGTGCAAGGCAATGTAAATGTTACAGCGATAGAGAGATACACTGCACGTTTCGACTGTTAAACCAAGTCCCAGAGGAAATACCACTAAATGTGGTGAAAATAAATCTTGCCTACAACAAAATCAAACGAATTTCACAGACAACATTTGCGGGGACACGTTCGACCTTGCGTTTTTTGTTCCTACAAAGCAACGAAATCCGATCAATTCACGGCGGAGAATTCAGCGGTTTGACGCGCCTAGAAGTGCTTCGCCTAAGTTGGAACGGAATTTCCGGAATTTTTAAGTTGTCCTTTGACAAGCTGGAAGCACTATCGCGGCTCCACATTGATCACAACAAAATTACCTTCATTCACCCTGAAGCTTTTATAGGCTTAGCTAGCCTGACTCTACTACAATTGGAGGGGAATAAGCTCACAAAGCTTCATGCGGACAACTTCGCCACTATCCGTTTTGACCAATACTTTAGGTAGTGATATAATTTGATTGTTAAACACTTTGCCTAAAAATTCATAGTATTGCCACGAGTACGGTTATTCTTAATAGGAAATTTTGGAACGGTTTTGTTCTGATTTCAAGTAAATCTTGTTCTTTTATGATAGCTTCTCGCACATTCAGCGCTTGTATTTGGGGGACAACAATTTAGAAGTCTTACCACAAGCGTTGCTACCTGGCATGTCCAGCCTGCAGCAAGTATACTTACACGGGAACCCCTGGGAATGTACTTGTCAAATTCAGTGGCTGCATCAATGGATTAGGGAAAGCAACAAGTATAGGTGGGTTGTTCTCCAACTTTCAAATGCGATGCACTGAAATAAATAAAAAACATTTTAATTTCCCAAATATATGTTTGTGTTGTAATCTCTACGTATTTGTGAAATTATTTTTTGTTTCATCTACACAGGCAACAAAGCAACTTAGTGTTTCAGCTGTCTGATAAAGCGTGTTTTGACGCATTGTTTGATTAATGAGCGACGCCATTTGTTACTGAAATTAAAACAAAGCTAAATCTCGCAGGTGCAAACGAAGTTTACTAAGGCCAAACAGTGAACCCGAATGTGCGGTTTGTGCTTCACCACCTCGCCTTCGAGGGCGCATCGTTGAACAAGTTCCCTTTGACAACATCACCTGTACCCCGCCAGATACACTTAAACCACACGAAGGAGCAGCTCACCAAAGGTTTGACGAAGACCCAACTCTCACCGAACTTCAAAACGGTTGGTAAAGCGTGACTGTTTAACGATTGGCGTGCAAGGTGTGTTTTATGTGGGTAAAGTGAGGTATTGATACGCTCTACAGGTGTGCCGACGCACACATCTGCGTCTGTCAGTTACAATCCCACTACGCACTTGATATTTACCAGGTTGATCCCCGATGGCGTGAAAGTACTGCCATGAAAAATTGTAAATTGTGGGTTTGTGATAGTCCCCTTATTCCGTTGACCTACATTATTTAAAAAGTGTGATGTTGGCAATTTCTTTGTTTTTTGCGAACTCTGTAATTTGTTGAACAATTTTTTATTCGCTGGCGTGAAAAACATTTTTAGTCAAGATATTTACGTTGAATAAATTTTCAATCTTTGCGTTTTTGTTGGCATTGACAACATGGAAAGTATCGCATTTAAAACGTATCACCCCATGAGATAAGGTGGGGTTTGTGGCCGCGCTATATTGGTTATCAGTAATCCTCTCGGTTCTGGAGCCTTCAATCTTTGTCGGTCCAAGTGACTGCTTGCCTCTATTTTACTCGCAGAGGCGATGTTGTTCAGACATGGGTCGCGGGCAAAAGAAAGCATGACGGTAAGGCTTGACAGCCCAGTCAGCTCTCTACTTCTGATGCATTGTAACGCGTCACGCGAACCCGAGACCGACACCAACATTGCAATCAACAGCAGTGTCACCTATGTCGCCTCATTCGAGCAGCTGATGACTTGCTCGATAAATTATCCTATCGATTCTGCGCGATTGGATGACATTGTGACACCTTATCTCAACGCCGCCTTACACTTCTCGGCGCGATCAAGACGGCTGGTCGACGCCACGTATCCCATCGATTACAAAGTACAAGTATGGCAATATCGCCTTTGAACGGAAACTCGATTCGTCGCGCCATTTATAAAGCGTTACCCAATTTTGGATTTGCTTCTGTTTCAGATGCGACCACCAATTACTTAATTTATAAACCCAAATAGCAAGACTGTACTTACATTTTGTCAACTGCGTAGAATCAAATAGTCCCTTTTTGACAACGCGTCATCTGTTCAGATACAAGGAGATCCAACTTCACCACTTCATCCCCGTGGCTCTGGTTTAAGAATTGTCTCAGCTTCTGTTCTTGAAGCTTCGAAAGTTATTACGTCACCGCAATTTACAATGACTATCACCTCCAATCGATTTCGTCCTGAGGTATGACAATTCTGTTGTTTTGCTGACATCATAATTGACGAACTATACACGTTTGCGACTGACAAAACTTTTCCAACAAACGCTTTTTGTGAATTTGTTCAACTAACTTTAGGTTTAGTAACAGGTCATAGTTTTATGAAAACCCCTCGGTTTAAAATTTATATACATGTTAGTGTGACCATTGTATATATAGGAACGGAAGCTTGTATTGTTGTTTCGCAATCAAGTTAATTTCCGTCCAAATGCCGATGATAACTACAAGGACAAACCTTGGACGTTGTTGGTAGAACCTTACCCAGCAAAGCAAAAAACACTCATAACGACAGTACGCAGGACTTTTGTACTGAAATGTAGAGCGATGGGGAGTCCAAGACCAATGTTATCGTGGGTAAGTGCTTTTATTTTAGTGTGATGCTCTAAAGACCGCGATGTCTTACTGAAAAGATTTTTGTGCTGGTTTGCATTCCACAGTTGAACCTTGGCGTAAATAAATAAAACACTTCAGACTCTGGACAATCCTTTGTGTTTTGAAACTTTGATAACCCCGTAAACAAACATCCATGGCGGCCGTATTGGCGCTATTTCAAAGCTTTGGCAAACTCTTAGCATAGATCTGAGCACACGTTGTGGTTTAATTTACTAATGTTAGTTTGTTGGGCAAACTTTTCCATCCTCGTGTATTTCATCTTACAGGTCCTACCAAATGAGCGCGTCATTCGGCCAGGTAGAAGAGGTGGCAGATTTCGTGTCACCAACAGTGGTCGGTTGGTAATAAGAAGAGTAAAAGTTGATGACGCGGGTGTGTATTATTGCATCGCGAAATCGATTGCAAAAAGTGGAATTGCTGAAGATATCGGTTCCGTTAGACTTCACATCGTCCAGGCGAGCAGCATTGCTGTAGAGAATGCCGTTCAGGAAAATGCAGTGATAGGAAAAAGTTGGAGATCGGATTGCACCATTGACGTAATTTTACCGCTTTTCTAGCTTGCGTTGTGTTGTAGGCTGTTACTTAGGTATCGCAGAAGTATTTTCGTAGCGCTGTTTGATAAACTTACTGCGCATAATGTTTCTTGCACAATACCTTAATTCACTGATATATATGACATTGTATGCAAACGCTATGAGAACAGTGTTATTGAACTGACTGCAATTCCAGGCGGCACCTTCTGCCACAATAGCATGGAGAACGCCATCTAGACAATTACTGCTCAGCAATTCATCCAGTAGAGATGACGAAACTGTTCATCCAGACAACTCGATTGAGATTACCAACGTTCGCCCGAGGCATGCTGGGACCTACAGGTGATTGTCCAACTTTTCTTAATTGATTTGTTTAAAGTGCGCAACTCTAACATACAATTTATTCTCCTCAAATAGCTGTATTGCCGCAAACATAATGGGGGCCATCATGTTACCCATCGATCTTGATGTAATAGCAGATCAAGTTGAAGAAGTTGAAGAAACCGAAATTGGTAACATTCGTTTACGTGTTACCAATTGTTACGTGATATTAAACTTGTTGTGTTCCTGCTTTCAGAAGATGATTACGAATTTTACAGCGAAGACTTGGATATTGATTTTGTGGTAACGCCAGATGTGCCTCAAAGAGTAACTTCCACAACATCCAATTTTCCAAAGTTAAAACCTACGGTGCCCGCAATTCCCAGCACCTTTTCTTCAACCAAGAAATTCGTTTTTATTTCGTCAAAGCCACAAATACGTTTTCCAAAAGTTACTTTAACGCCAACATTAACAAGTAGGATGCAGACACCCAAAACAACAACAATGCCAACGGAAAAAACTACAATAAAATCACCTAAACATGCGGTGAACACAACACCACCAGCCACCGTAAAAATTACAGAAACAAAAAGAAAAATGGCTGCAACCATTTCAATCGCAACAACAGAATCTACGACAACAAAAAGTGCTGCATTTTCTGTAATGCCAAAGACAATGTCATCGACAACTCAAAGCACACTAACAGAAGGGACAGCATGGTCATCAATGAATATGAATGGAGGTATGGAAGTGACAGAAGGAACTAATGAGGCTCTTGAAAATCAAACGTTCGGAATTACGACGGCAGCCCAACTGGAAAACAAAGTTGGTCCAAAACCTGACAACACCATCGGAAATACAACACAAAGCACCCGAGCAAGTTCAAGTACATTAACTGATCGTATACAAAGCGAAGAAGTAAAAACAACTGTGCAGACACCTGATGCAACTTTGTTTGTTACCGAATTACCATTAACCCATGCCACGTCAGACAAGGGAATTGTAAAATCTGCGGAGTCATCGAAACCGTCGCTGGATACACCAGTGACGTCAATCCCAAATTCTCCAGAGAAGGTTTCAACAACATCCCAAGGTGGCCATGTGAAATTAACCACCGACCATGATATTTTGAACGACCAGGTAACCATACACGACAGTAACTCTGTTACAAAGGTTGCTGTTGTTCAGAACGTTTCATCAAATCAAGATGCATTAGAGCTAGTTACGACATCAACCCCTGACCCATTGTCAATTATTGTGCATCCAAGCATAATCGTTCCATCAAAGACAGGAGTACACGGATCAACAGACAACAAAACAACAACCAACGCAACATTTTCAGTGGATGAAGCAAATGTCATGACTAATTCAATTTTTGCGTCACCGGTAAATGCTCTCCCTGAAGTGGAAAGAGTACCAAGTAGTGCCGAGTTACAGGAAGAAGGCAGCGCAAGTCGTATTATTTGGTGGAACGCAACAGCTGCATCTATTTCCATTGCACCAAAGGAGAAAGTAGATACGGTTCCTGACCAGGCAAGCAGGACAACAAACACTCCGATAAACAACATAGAACAAAAACAAAATACATTCGTGACAAACAATGGCCAGGGCAATATTAATCGGAGCAACGGAATTGCAGCCACCGACATTTTTCCGAGAAACGCAACCGCTCGTCCGAAAATGCAATTAAACGAGACGAGGTTGTATAGGGAGGGAAGCTTTGTAAAACCAACTGAGTTTTCAAGCGCTCAAAATGTCGCTCCACGGGGAGCAGAGATTGAGACACAGCTCGATAGCGACAATGAAATATTTATCAACCAGGAAATTCCAGAGCAAAGGGCGTCTGCTTCTGACCTTGGCCTACGTGACTCCAACTTCTCGATGGTTGCAGAGGAGAGTTTCTCGGGTGAATTCGATACCGCTGACTCCCCTATATTAACCTATCCATCAATAGTGGCACCACATGGTGGCTCTGTTGACAGGAATATCACTAAAATCGTTCGGGAAGCACCGGGATTGGAACGAACCGTGGATACAGACCGAGTAGATGTTCAAGCTGATGCAAAGTACGTCGTAGAAAATGGGTAAAATTTAAATTTTTGGAAGAAAATGTGTGTTGATCGTTGCATTTGGTACGTTTATTGTTTACCAGTAATTTTTGTTTTACTCAACGTCGGCACATTCTGCTTTAAATCATACATATTATAGTTGGTTGCCATATGTCTGTTTGATTTTTCAAACAGCATTTTTTGTTTTAAGGCAAATGAGATGGAAGAACATTCCACTCGGGGACAACAAGGGTAATAAAACAGTCGGTAGCGACATTGAGAAGTTTTGAAACTTAAGTTTATTGTTTGATTTCTGAAACGTTAATCAACGTAAATCGTTATCTGATACGGTGGTAGAGATCCCCTACGTATGTGTGATGGTTGCCTGGCAAGTTGTGCGCTTGCGCACCAGTGTACCTTGGCCACGTGAAACCACTGAGCTCCTGTAGCTCAGTTGGTAGAGTGTTATTGGGCCTGGTTCGCCAAGGGTCGTGAGTTCAAACCTCACCGGGAGCTTGATTTTTTAAATCTTGCTCCGACTTGTCAGGAAAAAGTGGCTGATCCAGCTAGGCTGCAATGCCTGCAAACCTAATGATCAACGTAAATCATTGACTATTTAACTTCGCCATAAAACGCTGTAGTTGTTTTTGTAGTGAAAGATGGAAAGAAGCAAGTCGACATTTTGGAAAAAGAAGTTGCCCACCGAAGGTAAACTTGCACAACTATAAACTTCTTGTGTATTTTCTAACTCACGCTGTAACCCCACACAGGCGTAAGGAGACCGTGCAATATCGGACAAGCAACCTGATTGCTAACTACGGCGACTCATTGGAATTGCAATGTCCCTTCCAAGGCGATGGCACGAACGCTGTCAACTGGACATTTAAAAGTCATGAAAAGAGTGACGGGTTATTTGACGAGAATCTAGCGAAACTAGGAACAGCCGGTCACACATCGAAACTTTTCATCTCGAGGTATGTTGCTTTATAACTTGTAGTCGTAGTTGGAAAAAGTGTAAAACCTTTACAGTTTGGGTATGATGCACAATGGAACGTTCACATGTGAGATGATAAACAGCACACAAAATTTTATACACGAAACAAAAGTGAGCATTCGTACGCTGTCGCCACGGATAATTACCCCGATGGTTCGGAGGTTGAATGTTAACCACGGAGACTCAGTGAACATTACGTGTCAAGCCGAAGGTATAACAGTGACTATATCATTTCTTTCACGATGCATCAAACTCGTGTTTATCGATATTTGTAATCACTCCCCGTTATACTGAAATTGCCGTGACGATTTTCACATCTTACCAAAATAATCAAAACTTTTAATCTAATAAAATGTTACTAATAAATTGTTCTTATGAGTTGGCCGACAAACGAATCACGATTAATATAAATGATTTGATTGTTTTAGGAAAATACTATATTGGATATTTTATTTTAAAGGAATTCCCAATCCGGATGTAAGCTGGTCGTGGCCTAGAATAGTTGCCACCAGGAACAACGACTCAGAATCATCTTCCCTGGCAAATGTTTATTCTTCTCCTGACAACGTTTTGCACATAGAGAAAGTAATGAGATGTGCTTTAGGTAAACCACCCACTAAATAACACTGTTTTATTTAACAGGCAAACGAAAACGTTCAAATTATGTTTTTGTGCGTCGCTTCAAACGCAGTTGGCCGAACACTTCATGAGTTAAATGTGATCGTTGTTTCCTCTCCACCAATTATAACAAGTAAACTAAACAAAGTCGCTACTGTACTGGAAGGAGATGAGGTCACATTTGAGTGCTCTGGTGAAGGTATTCCGAAACCAAGGTATTGACCAAGAGCAGCGATAACGATAAGCAGGCATTGTCAAACCTAGATATAATTCGTTTTTGAACAAATAGGTTTATGGTCTTTTCCAACTTAGTTTTTTATCTGAATTTAATAACAACACTTTACTCATAGTTTAGTTTTTATATACAATACGCTTCCGTTCCACTTACACGCTTAATGTCGCAACAGCTTTGGTTTATGTAAAACGTGATGATCCTTAAGAAATAATGGGCACATACCATTACAACCAATTCAGTCACGACAGTTATTTTGCAGAATGTCGTGGATTCTTCCTGAAGGTCAAGAACTCTCCAAAACAGACAACATCAATGAAAGAATTCTTATCCTTCACAATGACACTCTCGTGTTACGAAATGCGTCTCGGGAATTGCGCGGTATGTCTCTTATCTCTCTTTGAAAAAAAAACATAACAAACAAACAACCATATTTTTAGGACGTTATCGCTGCGTGGGAAAGAATGTGGTCGGACAAAGTTCTGCCCATGTTACTTTAATTGTGTTGAACAAGCCGCAAGTTGATGAAGGACCAGGTATGTTCTTCATATACTTTCTTTTTACACAAATATTACGAGCAGAACATAGGAAAATGTCTATCTATGCCGCGAGTACGAACTGCCAAAGCTAGGTAAAATGTCCGCTGCATAAAAAATTAAGTGCCATTTGACATACCATTGAAGAGTAGCTTATCGTTATCGTGTTTGAGATTTTTTTGCGGCAAGTAATGGACGTTTCGTGTTTCATGCCCCGAGGTCAATATCCCCTTTCATAACCAATCTGATCGTTGAGAAAACTTTAGTTTAACCCATGGGGCAAGGTATTCTATCGAAAATGTGGTCGAGAGTTACTTCATCCTATGTCTGGTATATTTTTACTATTCATCTTCTGTTAACCTTAGTGTTGATCGAAGCCGAGCCAGCCGAAGCGCAAACCAAGCGAATGAAAACTTCAGAAATCATCAGTACTCAGAACGGACCCGAAAAAGTTTACAGGTGTGTTTTGAGTAAATGCTGATTGATATTAGAAAGCAATTTCGATTTTGTAACAAAATTTGAATAAAGACCTTCTGAAGCGTGCACACGTGGTTCAATGATCTGGAGAATTTGGAAACATGTCGTTTTGTTACAAACTTTCTGCTTAAACATTTTCTTCTGCAGGTCCAGTCTTCAAAGAATGGTGGAGGAAAGTGTTTTTCTTCACTGTCGGTTTCCACACGATCGAAAACATCGGAGCAGGTGGTGGCGGTTTCCCGGATCAATAGAGTGGCGGCTTCCCAACGGGGAGAAGGCTAGCTTTCCGTTGCCTGTACCCACTTGGAGACACAGGACACTTTATAATGGAACATTACGCATCAGTAAATTGACAAGGGAAGACAGTGGAACATACACTTGTTTGGCCCGCAACAAGAAAGGGTTTGTCGACTAAACTGTTTATCATTTGACATGTACATACTTTACACGAAAGTGCTCTTGAATTTTAGTGACCATCTTTAATTATCGAAACAAATTGCCACACAAAATGTTTTATATGACATTTTTTTATCATGTTAAACTAAACTTTTAGTAAACTTACTTGTGTAAGTTACGGAAACAAACTTTTGCACTTATTTTATGTTAAAAATCATCAGCTGCGAACAAGAAAACGTAACGCGTTGATGTGACAATCAGTTTCCTAAGAATCCAAAAGTTTTCTTCCAACACGAAGTATTTGTGTGTATTAGAACGACTCGCACTGAGGTTGATCTTACAGTGGAAATTATGGCTCCAAAAATCAAACAGCCTCTCTCTAAATCAATAACTATCGGAAAAAACAGAAAAGGGGGCGCGGAGTGCTCAACTTCGGCTGGAAATCCCAAACCGCAAATTCGTTGGACGACACCGAACGGAAGGACGTATTCAGCTGGTTCTTGGGGAAATGGGTATAACCCTTTGTTATTTTGTTTCACTCAAGTTGGCAAATATTTCACGGTTTGGGGTGTTTTATGTTGATTAAGTAGCTATAAAGCATTTATAAAAACTGGTCTCTGTAAGTAATAAAAATTTTAACACAGTTTTATATTTTTAGATTTTACATAAAGCCAAACGGCGAACTTGTGATACGTAGCATGGCTCTTTCTTTTGCCGGCAGATGGCGCTGTGTAGCATCGAATGTTGCAGGCAACGCAACGCGAATCGTTACAGTTAGGGTGAGCAAAGATCTTTTAATTGATTCATGCATGAACATGGACTTGCTAATATAAAAAACTCTTTTTTAGACTCCACCATTTGCACCTAAGATCAAACGTAGTAGATCATGGATGAATTATGTAAAGCTGGGAAGGACAATTACAATGGAATGCAGTGCGGTTGCCGTCCCTCCCCCGTCTTATTACTGGGTATTGCCGAATGGAAGGAGGGTGGTGGACAATGGGGTTAGATAAGTTTTATTTTAAAAAACTAGAGAAACTAATGCCATTCCTAACAAAATGTTGGCCTTTACATTGTAACGAACTCTGAAAACAGGCGGTTAACCGAAGATCGAGACCAGGTATCACAATGCTTCGCAATGGTACACTTACCATTAGAGGAGCTGCGTATTCCGATGACGGCTTCTACAAATGCTTTGCAAGCAACATGATGGGAACGTCCGTGAAAACCATCAAGCTCCGTGTTTATCGCTAGCTAATTATGCGTATTAAGATCGTATAAAGTATTTCAGTGGCATCGGTATATCATCTCATTCATACCTTGTAAAATATAGACCATATCGAACTTTGTGCTGATTTGAAAGATGACTCAAAAGGTTTTAAGAAGTGGTGAAAAATACTTCTGAGAATTCGGTGATCACAGTAAAATAAGAATTTAATTCCGTTGCTAACTTGGGACATACTGCCATATATGCAGTTATAGAAAAGTCTCTATATTAACGTTTTGCAATTCTAAGATGGATAAAAACATGGAAAATAAACAAAAGCTCCAACATGTGAGATTGTAAGACACTTCCACTCCAGCTCCAATAATTGAAAAATGAAAGCTTTAAATCCACGTTTAAATAAGGCTTGTGGGCAATCACTTTCCAGTTCGATAACCCAGACTAGTTAGTCAAACAGCAACCGGTGTATCGCACTATTCTTTTCAAGTCGTTGTTCAGACGACTTGGCGGCAAAAGCTCGAACCGAAGGAGCAATATTTACATAAAGCTACCAGTTTACGACTATGGGCGTCAACCGAAATGCATTTTTCTGTGGTAGTTAGGGTGACATTTTATGTCCATACGCGCTTTTGTTGCCAAGCACAGGTGCAACGCCTCCCCTGTTTGCAGAACGTGATTTGGACACAAATGTTCTTACACATCTGCGGGCAGAAAGCGTCACCATGAACGGCCTAAGTAGCGCATCCGTTAAGGATTAATCTCAACCTTCGGGTTTTAAGCGGGCGGCTCCTTTCCAAGTGACGCGAGTCCAGTGATTTATCGATGTGGTTTCTACTCAACGTGTTGACGAACTTTTATTATATGGGGGTAAATGACGCAACGATTCTAATGACAATTACGCACAGACACAGTTTACAAACATAAATACATATGTTATAGGTATTATATTGAGGACAACAAAAGTTTTAAGAAATTGAAGCAAGAGGGTCCGGCGAGATGGAACGCGGTTTGAACGTACGTACTTCATACAGGAAAGATACCTCATTCCACTTGCAATGCCTTTCAGCATTTGAATGAGTTGAAGAACCGTTAAAGCGTCGGTGTTTTTCTTTAAAAATGTGTGTTTAAAAAATTATATGTTGTCGTTATCTTCAGTATACTGCTAACAGATGAAAATTTACAAATTGTAGCCACCATCTACAACACGAATGTGGATACAGTGATATTTGTATTTTTATTCCACATTAGTAACGGTATTTTCGTACAAGATCAAAGAAACACTTTTACGTCCCACCATACAATTTTGTCTTTTAAATTGATACTGAAAGGTTTTACTGAAAGATATAAGGCCGCACAACAAAATCAATTTCTTTGCGCGGTTTGTCCTTATTGGGTAAAACGTGTGGTCAATCTGGCGCATTTCCTCGAACGGTTGATTCGAAAAGGAAGCTGTCAAAATGGTTACCTTCAAAAAGACGTCAAGTGATCCATTCTCCATGAATTCAGTCACGATCATCTGTGGTCGGCCTGCAAAAATCATACAGACAAACGTCAAAGCAAGTTTACTTCCAAGAAAACGTAGTGAAAGTAAAGGTGCGAAGTTGAGTGCGATGAAGCTGGCTATCAAATGGCGAGTTGCCAGCAGTTTAGTTTAGGATTAAGTGTCGAGCGGGTACAAGTAAACACATCAAGCGAAACCTGGACGTTGGTCACGTAGTAAAGGAAGTTCACAGCTGCGCAACAAAAATGGATATTACCAACCAAATTTATGCAGGATTATACGAATCATTTTAACTAATACTCGAAAATTATATTTGAGTAGATTGGCTGCGCAAAGGCAAGTTTAATACTGATTTTCAGCTCGCAAACAATAAAATATTTGATATATTCAGCTGCATAGTTTGCGTATACGCCCCTCCGTCCATCAATGAACTTGTTGAAAGGGTAAGTATTTGCGGAATCGCGATACGATCAATAAATACCGGTGACTTGCTTATTGCACGTTGACGGTTCGACGAGTGGTTAAACAGTCAAAAGTCCGTTCACCTTGCAACTGGTTTGGTCGCCAAAAGTGCGAACCCGATTTTTGGCGAAGATAACCGTCTGCCATCAACCAATATCGCTTCCGCCTCTCAGACCATAGTGAGTCACGATTGTGGGACAAACACCTCGAGGCGGTTAGATGCGTCTTACGCGGATCAAGTAATTTGCTCAAAAAAATCTCGCTGTGTTGGAAAGGTTGTGGGAGCTTCACAATCAGATAAGGTCGAAAACTTCTTCTGCTCGGCCGCACTTGCCGTCGCACTGGACGAACGCGTAAATACGCGTGACTCAATGACGCGTTTAAATGCCACGGCGCAAGTTCACTGCAGTGACACGGGTCAGCTAGGATTGTTTCGTAACAGATTATGTGGAGCCTGAGTGGTTTTTGAAATTGCGAAAGAGGGTTGCATGTTTGTTGTGTATTCATTGGGTAGTTTAAGCAAACTTAAAATGACAAAGAAGATGAAATTGTGAAAGAAAATGTCACCATCCTAATGAGAGTAAATACACAAATAAATAATTGGGAAGTGTGAAATTAAAGATGTCGTTTGTAGGTGGATTTGTTTGCAGGAAAACACATTAATATACTTACTTCTGGTGACAACACCCTTGAGTTGCACGACGTTCGGATGAGAAAACTGTGCCATTGTTGACGCCTCCTTGAGAAAGTTGAGTTGATCTTTTGCATCTGCTCCCTGCTTCAATCTCGTCACAGCAAAACAAACTTCGTCACTTCCACTGTGAAATGATCCTCTACAAACCTCCCCGAATTCTCCTGAAATATCGAGAAAAACCTTGTGAATGTAACTCAAAGATCGACCGAGCTGTTGGAAGCACAAGACGGAAACCAAGTTTTGCCACAGTTTACATTGAAGTGTGTTTAAGTATAAAATACCAAGCCGCAAAGTAATCCGTCCAAAATGACATTTTTTGGGACCAGTAAAGTTTCAAATAACAATGTTGGTCGATTGATTTTACTTTTGTCTTAAAATCAGACAGTTTGACAATATTATATACACGGTATCATTGATATACCTCGTACATAGTACATTACCCCCCAACAAATGAAGGAGGCGAGGTCAATTTAATTTAATTTGTCATCTAAACCTACCTTGACCAATTGTTTCTTCGATTGTTAAGCTGGAAATGTCTATTTCACAAGAATAATCACGAACTGCTTCATGAGGGTCGGGATATTCCACATAAATCCGATTACCGTTCGTCGGGATGTTAACTGTGAAAGCACATCCTATGTTATCGTGGGAATAGTAACAAACTGATATAAATAACATCAACAATGCAAACCTATCAAAGTGTCGTCCCTGGAATTGTTAAACGGGATTTTTTCGTCAGATGTGGATTCTTTGCTCATACGTTCTATGATCTTTGATTTTTGTCTGTGGACAAAAAACAGAAAATAGAGTTATTTAACTGTATGCACAATTCCTTAACTATTTTTCAAAATATCCTGCATGTTATTTCATTTACAACAACCATTAGCAAAAATACAGAAGCAGAAAAATAACCAGGAATATAACTGAATCGCTGGGATCAAAACAGCGTAAATGTACAGAAGGATATTTATTTGTCTAGTTTTACTTTTGTTATGAAAGTCTTACCCAGTGTGACTGACAAAGAACAGCAAACAACAATGACAAGATACGTTAGACATTGTAAACTGTTAGTTGTCGTTGATGCTGTTTCATTTTTGTTCTAATTAGTGGTTTTATTTTTCCGAAGTCAATCTCAGCAGAGCTCACATGGTGCGTCTGTAGTTTCGTTTATTTCAAGCATGGTTGCAGCACAAAGTCTAGCTTTATTCTACATGGTTTGATATGAAGCCTTACAAGTGAAGAAAATAGCGCTGGTATAATACATCACGAGAAAATAAACACATTTCGACACTTAACACTGACATGAGTTGTACACTTCTTTCATTTACATCAGTTTCTCGACATGCAGTACTTAACAGTATTCAAGTCCAACTTGTACATGTAAGTTCGTGACTTTCAAATCTACAGTTTCCAATAAATTATTAGCCAGTGGCTATTCTTCTGTTTTCCATGTGAAAACGATCAACGTCACCTAATCCGATTATTGGAATTCTTGATTCATACACGGAATGAAAATAATGCAAACACAGGTGTCACTGTTTGTTGACGCTTTTTGACTAAAACGGAATTTTCGTATTATTTGTTATTGTCCGCATTTTGAAGCTGGCCACATTTGATGCACATAAAAAATATTTAAATATAGGAAATTTTTGGATGAACTTTTAAATACTAGAAAAGAATTAACAACTCCTGAGACATTTAAAGCTAAAATCCTTTACCATGATGTCAGCATGTCCTTGCGTATTGCCAGTTAAACCCTGGGTATTGCATGGAGAAAATATACATATTTTTTTAAGGGTACCGTCAGGTGGCAGCAGTGCGCTTAGTTGTTATCTGGAAAGTATGTGATGTTTATTTCAATGTACTGATGTAAATGAATTTTGCTTGTTTCATACAACCTTCTATTTGGCATTAGAATAATCAAGTAAGTGCTACCAAAACACAAACAAAACTGTTACATAACCCATCAATTCAGGCCACTGTGGGCCAGCAACAAGGTGTACGACTAATTACTCAGCAGGCATGGCAACTGTACAAACGAACGCTGACGTGTTGTGCTAAATCGCCATGCTGCTGTGGGGAGCACGCTTGTGCTTGTCACTCTCTCCGGGCGGCTATGTCTTTAGAAAGGGGACGTGCGAATTCTCGCGTTTACACGATTCGGTCTGTGTTTACTTAGCTGTAATCCCTAATGCAAATTTAAGTTGCATGGTACTCAAAATAGGCTTTATCCATTGGCCGCTGCATAACCATTCAACAGGCTCGCACACCTACATATTGTCACTGCATTGAATGGATTGCTGTGAAAAACAGTTCCGCCGGGCGACGGCGAGAGCAGGCGTACGAAAAACTGAGATCGAGAGTTAAAAAAGAGAAGAAGGTTACGAAATTCCATCCTTGCCAGCACTTATCTTTGCGCTGGAAAAGAGGTTCTATTATGTCGTCACACTTGCGAGAGGTAGCTACATAGGAAGGCGTGCAAGTGGACTGAGTTAGTTGGCGCCACGTTTGTTATCGTTCATTGTGGAGTTATGTTTACCTTAATTCGGCAAAAGAAACTTTGGTTTTGGTGAAAGAGGTTAAGAAATGCTGGTAGCTCTTAAATCTTTTGTTTGGTTGGTGTAGAAGGGCTGCAATGGGAGCCTACGTTATTTCTTTGTACGGCAAATGCCCATGATATTCTATTTACTATTTTCTATCGTCAGTTTAGGAATTGTTTAGCACGAATTGGATTTCACTTTAAGACTGTGTTTGTTTGTGAAGCAAGTGGAAATAAACATCGATCTTTCACAAAGACTTTTCACACAAGAAGAATCTGTTTTCTTTTATCTGTTGTTTTAAACACGTTTTCGAGGCTGGATTGGATTTTAGCAACATGAGGTTGCTCATATTGGTTCAACTTACTGTGTTGGTGTATCAAGCTACTTGTGACACATGTGAGTATAACTTTGAATACTGATTTTTACTACTGTTTGTTAGAAATGGCGACGATAGAAACTCTTTCCCATTCAAAAAATCGATTAGGCCCTTGTACACGTTAAAAACTCTTTCATAAGCGCGCTTTTTGTTTGCGCAATGTCTCCTGTGTTATTGGTGATCGCCGCTGTGTGCTTAAGGCGTGTAAAGGCCAATTGAAAGAACTCGGCGCTTCGGCTATTCGCGTTCGCTCCGTATTGGAGAGCCTTTGTCGCGTAAGCAGTCACTTCAAAGAGACCCATGTACCAACCCAAGAATAGCCGTTAGATTTTAGTTTGGAGCCCAGTTAACTAAGTGAACAAATTCGGATGATCTAAACCAGATGTTTGTCTGTGTTTGTACATGCTATATTCGTATCCGAAATGGATCTTTCTGCCTTTCTTATGATAATGAGTTCGGAAATTTTGGGTTGTTTAAATCCTCCAATCAAACTGATAATTGTGTGTAAATTGTTTTCGTACCGTTTGTGGTTGACACAAGCTCGGAGCAATGGTACGAGCGCACCTTGGCTGTGCGATCCCGCCCTTATGGCGAAATGATGTGTTTGCTTCTTTTAACAGTAATTAGACTAAGTGCCTTCCCCGGCCACAGCCAAGATCATTTGATTGAAATAACGAAAATTTTCTCGAATTATTGTTATTGTCGTGGGACCGCTGGTGTTCGTGCCGCAATGTTACTAAATATTGGAAGGCAAGAGCAGTGATCACAAGAAACCGACCATTCTCCTTGAGTTTTACGCCCGACGCGAAAATTTCAGTTCGTGACGCACTTGCGTGGAGACCGCGGTCGGTATTTGCTTTGGGCATTTGGCCGACTGAGACAAAAAAGCTCAGCGATATCCATCTTGTGGTGACGCTGCATCAATCGCTACCATCTACGTTTTTTCGTTTGCTCATGGTGCGGTGCAGACTATTTTCGCCGTAATCTCGTCACAATGCCTCAGTGTGATTCGTATAATAGTATGAGAAGCGTTTTACCCTCACGCTAGCACCAGTTCTAGCGCGACGTCACATTTACGTCGGTTACTCAAAACCAGCTGCAGTTTCGCGCTGGCAAACAACGATTCCATGCTAGTTTATACTGCAAAGAAAAATCCATCACAAAAACATTAACACAGTTTTGCTTGGACATCTCCAAGCATTGAATTTGCTGTGCATCATCCCTGATATAGATACAGATACAAGTTGTGGGTTTCGTCGATAAGGTTTCAACGTGCACGCGTAATTATCTCGTGCCATTAATTCTACTGTTTATAGCTCGTTTGGTTAATCCTCTTTTACACCTGTGCGTGTAATGACATTTCAAGCCTACTTATCGTCATTCATTTGACACAAAAAGCAATAACAGTAAGGATTAAAAAATACATTTTCCATGTATTATTGTTTTCAGATGTTCTGTATGATACGAAAAAGGCTACAAGCGATTTTCATTGGACTGTTTATCCTCAAAACTCAGGGGTGAGTCTTTATGTTAACATTTGTGTAACTTTTTAATAACACATAAATTACAATTCAGAATCAACAAGCGTTTTAAACAATTAAATAACATGTTTATTGACAACAATAAGGAGGAAATAATGATATAAATGTTCACTACTTGGAATTAGAACACGCAGTGTTTGCGTGCACTCAGATTGAACTGATTAATTTCTTTCGACGCGAGAGCGACGCCTATTGCCTCGCCTGCCGCAGCTAACTTTGATGTGTGCACGTCGTTATCATATATCCCATCGGGACAATTCTTCGATTTTCAATCGTAACAAAGACCTGCCTGCGACCTGTGGTTTATCAATAAGACGGGATGACAGTCTCACCTCAACCAATAGCCATTTGTAGGGTGTTCGATTACGGTTGGGCGGCAAATGAAACAGAAATCACTCTTTCTGAAAACAATTCCGAACATTAAGTGGCCTGCGACAATTTTTGGGATTTTACACTTCTCATATTTGTATGTATATCAGTAGGCGAGGTTCGTGACGTGTTGTGTAATTTTGTCTCTGTGGTAATCCTTTGTGGAATGCAGAAAGTTTCCTAGCAGGTGTTCCGTATATATTACACAACTTGAGAGGTGGACTTCGCGCTTTAACGCAGAATATTTACATAAAACGTATTTAACTTAATACCGCGGTTATTCAGTAGGCGAGTCATTAGAAACTACACACTGCGTGCAGAGCTTTAGATGTGGATGGTGGTATATTGTAATGCCAAATGGTACTCGAAAAAGTGTTTAAACAAGAGGCACTTCTGGCAGGTTATGTCGTACACATGATCGTTAAAACCATTATGATATCACCAAGGGAATCGCGCCAAGTTTAATTTCGATTTATCGATTTATGCGAGTCCCATTGGGTCGCATCCAGTCATCTGATAGTGCTTGTTTTTACACAATAAACATTGCGTAATGCAGTCAGTCAGCTCTTCGCCTTTAAATCATTTCAACCGACTGTTGTTGTGAGACCTGGATACAACTGTTATGTTAGTCGGAAATTTGTCAAAAACCGTTTAGTTCACCGTACGGAATTATCACAATAATTTAAAAAGTTATTTTTAGGTGAAACCTAATAACGCAGAAACTTACTCGCTGGCTGTCTTTCGGCCTGATAGAGCGTGAGAATGGTGAAACAGTCGACTCCCCTCTCGGTTATGTCAACGCCACATTGAATATCGCTCATACACGTTACCTGTGGCGACCATCGGACTGATTAATGTTATCTTTAGCCAGACGTCAAATTGTATTGCGGTCGCGCAGAAATCAAAACTAGTAGGGATTGCAGACTTTCAACCCGACTTCTTTCTCACGCGATCAGATACCTCGTGTTGTCGGGTAGACGATAAATATTTTTGTAAAATGGTTGTTGTCTTATAAATTTGCACGTTTATTTTGCCTGTTTGGAAAACAAGTTTAGTGATATTGTTACAGGTAGAAGGCCTTTGAAGTGGGAGGCATTTTGTCTTGCACTTACCTATATTTCAACTCGAACAAACTTTGGCCAGGGGGACGATTTGAACAAAGTCATTATTATTGGTTGTTGATGTCTATTTGACAGCAAGAAGCATATAATCGGAAATTGCCGCTTGGGCGAACATAATCACGCCCTTCACAAATCCACCTGTTCGCCAATTTACACAAGTATGAGCCTACCCCTAAAACTTGAACCACAAACCGTGATATTTTGCTAGTGTGATACCAAGTTTAAGCACTGCATGGCGACTTAATGTTGTGTTACACTGATCCCATTCACATCCTACAGGCGACGTCAGGGCGTTTCGTTTTCTCATTACTTGACGTTTCGCAATACGCAAAAGTATGACACGGCACGGGAAGTGGAACGCGATAAAACTGGAAAAATTCCTAGACGCCACCTCTGACGCACATTATCCAAATAAAACGCCGTCGGCTTGGCGTTCTTATCGCAAATTCCGTATCATCATTGCTAACAGCGCGTCGACATCATTACATCAGAAGAGTGTCGACGAAGCTGAATGGAAAGTGACAGCTCTAACTGATAGTGCAAATCAAGTCGGTTATATTCAAAAATATGCCCTGGTAAATGCGAGCAGCGGCTAATCCTACACCAAGCGGAATTGCTGATCTGTACCACTGCGTGCCAATACGTATGCACCACTGCGAGTAGCGCCGTGGGATCCTGCGGTCCCTGCAACTGTTGCGTGGCCTCTCCATGCGTAAGAACTTGCGAACTTGGCATAGCGCTGCAAGCTCTGCCGGCTTAAGCTGCTTAACTTTCAAATCATAGTGTGTTTCCATAGCTTTGGCAAAAACAAACATACTTAACTGACCTTTGCTTCACTTTTTACAGTGGGAAGCGTTAAACGGTATTGATTTGGACGGAAGCACGATACGTTATTACCAAACGTGCAACGTTGGCCAAACTGATGACAGCTGGGCGCGATCTCCATTCATTGATGCAAAGTATTGACCCAACTCTAGTTGTTAAGGCAACTATATGGAAATTAAAATTTGCTTCGACGGACATTTCTCTGCGATAAGCGATTGGCGCCCTATCGGTGATTCACTATTTGCTAAGGGATTGTACTTACGCCGATAGCGGATCTATATTCCATTATTAATAGTAGTCGTGTTGCGCAAGTGGATGATGCGAACCATTGAGAATTTCGATTACCACTGTTAGTCACAATTTCAAAGCTTCTGCTCCAATCTTTTCTCCTCTCAGGCTCGTTCAGTAACTTGCACTATCTCAACGCCTGAGCGCACTTGACGTTAACGAACCTACAGAGAGTGATGAAGTTATGACTAATGTTTAAAAAATCCCAAAGCGGAATTGATTTGAATAAAGCTAGAAAATTATACTATCAAGTGTTCAAAAACATTTCATAGATTTGGTGAATTTCAATATCCGCTCGCTTGGATGAAATATTTGTCGTGGCCCAACCGCAGGCGAATCGAACATAACTATGTTCCAGAAAACATTTTCGAATTTCGCTTTGTTCGCAAATACCTGAGGCTTTCTCCTGGGCGGTCTCGGTGTTTGCTTGGCAATTGTTCACCCACCGAGCACTCAGCGAAGTGGCGAACCTTTGTTCGAACCTTTTAACATCCAAAAATATTCCTAAACGCTACCTGGTGCGATTTTAGTACACAGTGCGATTTCAGGCCCTCCCTGTGAAGCAAAAGTTGTTGAGAATTAGTTGCCAGGCACTGATCGTTACGTCACACGTTTCAAGGTCGGCAAAACGGGTTTACATCGACATTGAGTTTTCGGTGATGAAGTGCGAGGAATGCAGGGAGACTTTTACCCTTTACTATTACCCATCGTCCTTGAATGTCGCCTCCAGTACTTTTCCACCTTGGAGGGAAAACCCCTACATTAAAATTGACACTGTGGCGGCTGGCGAACGCTTCGATTCATCAAACGCTGGATCATCGGGAATTAATCAGAAAACGTTGGTTATTGGACCTCTACAACGGTAAATATTAACAGCAAAATGTATTCCTTACTCGTGGTTGTCACATGTATTTTTTCTTAATTGGTTATTCTATGTTAGGCGTGGACTGTACATAGCAGCACAGGACCAAGGAGCCTGTATGTCTATAATGAGCATGAAACTGTATTACCACTACTGCCCCGAAATCACTCATAATCTCGCCCACTTCCCCAAAACTGTGGCCGGTGGTGAAGTCGCCTCCCTTGTGTCAGTGAATGGAAAATGCGTCTCCAATTCCGTTTACATGAACAGCGAAGGTCAGTGTAAATTAGGACAACTAAATAGTCGTCGTGTTCCTATTCGTGTTTAACTGGCAAATTTTCACGCTTCAGTGCCGAAATACCGATGCAACAGCAACGGAAAATGGACTGTGCCAACCAGTTCTTGCCAATGTCAAGCTGGTTACGAACCAAACAGCGACCTCACCTCTTGCCAAGTGTTGCCAAGTATATGCCAAATATGAGTCTCAATCCAGTACTTAACAATATTATTTATGATCAATGGGAAATCCTATTTGATTAACGCATTTGACATTAGATCGCACGTGAGTTCTAATTGTTGTGTTTTCCTAACCTGACTTTAATTGAAACTTGATGCAAACATTCCAACAATATTTATTTAAAATGAACAATTTTGGATACGAAATTAACATGCGCAATTATACCAACGCCAAACTGAGTGAATTTACGTCCAAACGCACAAACAAAATTGAACAGAACCAAATCACAAAACCGATGAACTGAGATGAGCACAGTACAGCTACGCTGCCCTGCCTCGGCCCTCAGCTGAACGCACACGGAAAGTTACGTTATTTAAACCGGAGAGAAACAAAGTAATCAAAGTGTTTGTGAGAAGAACGACGATGAAAGAAAGGTAAGGTCAGCGGACATGGAAGAAAGGTCGGTTACTGAAAGACAAAGGACAGTCACATGGGAAAACTCCAAACGACCAAGTCACTTGAGATTAATATGACGCAAAACAGCTGTTAAACCATATCACACAAAGGACAAAAAAAGACACAAATGATATGAATGGTCAGCTGTTGCTATCGCTAAATTTTGAAATGAAACCCGATTTAACAAGACGATCTAAAAATACCAATTACCCGTTCCCAGTGGAGAGAAACGCCAAAATGACAACTGGCCATGCAACCTTAAGTCCATTAATGCAACCGTTGACATGTAACGTAAAATCACGTTACACCAAGGTAATTCGATTGGTTGCATGCTTCTTACCCTTCGACGTTTTGATTTGTTCACTAAGATTAATAGCCGTAATTCGGAATACGCGCTCTGTACCTTTGCTAGATTAAGGGTGTCACGCCGTCTGCACATCAATGTTGGCACGCGTCAAACTTTGTTTCGGCCTTTTTGGCTGAAGGGTATTGTAAGAAAACAAAGTGCGCGGATACAAGCGACATCGCCAAGCGTGGGTTTGGACCGATGCTTGCTATGAAATCTTATCTCTAAAATGTTTGCGTGTGGGTTCTAGACTAGATGATTACGACCAACGAGTTTCCTGCCCTCGCCAGTAAGTTAAACATTTATAACAACGTCAATTTGCTTTTTTAGTAATTTGTTGGCACTACGGTTAACCCCTTGCAACCAAGTTGCATTAGATTTGCCCAAAATGGCGTTGTAACTTTAACTGCTTCTTTCAGTCAATATTTGCCCTTCACGTGCTTAACAGCATGTGAGCACGTGTCGTCGTCTCCGTTCTCTCGCACGCAAGGCGCCGGTTAATCAAATTTAGTTAATCCACATTGGGACAGCCTTCCGCTTCTAACCGTGTTTGTTTGGGTAGATTATCACCAACTTCTTGTTCCCCGTGTTACTGAGTTTGCCAAGAAAAAGCAATTCATTTTATAAATGATGAGCTTTTTCCATCCTGCAGTTATTTCAATCGCTTCTCATTTCTCATTTTCGACCTTTTGGCAGAAAGCAAAAAACCTGATTCTTGCTGTGTTCGCCAACAAATTTTTACTGAAATTCGTTGATGGATTCTGTTTGACGTTTATTTTTATGTGAACTTACGTAAATTGATTCTGCTTTCCAAGTTGTCACGAAACAGGGAACTGTCATTACAAACATTAATTTTGGCCCTAAATAATTCGGTGGCCCTTTGAACCTTGAACAAATCTTCGAATGCAAAGAAAAATCATTTATCCGATTATGTTTATTGTCCGCGAAACCCCAGTGCTGTTACGAGCCACTTTCCGGCAATAACATTGCTTAGAGCGAACAAACAATGGTTGACCTATTACGTCATGCAAACCGGGCCACCTGTGAGAATAACAAGGTCTGTGATTGGTTTTACCTAAAGTTGTCGGTCTTTGAGGGTTCACTTCCAAGCAGAGTCCCATAAATCATTTTGACTTTGGTCATCTATCATAACTTAACTTATTTGCGAACCGACCCTGTACCTGCTGGCCGAAGCTAAAAGGTACGAACGCTTGTACGTAATTACCAGACTAGCTCAATGCACGTAACAGGTTGTGACTAGCCCCACGTAACGTTTGAGGTATTCGGTGCCTTAAATAACCGTAGAAGCATGTTGATAGACCCTTTTACGATCTCTCTACGTAGCGATAGAATTTCGACAGATTGCGAAAGGCCTCGATTTATGTAAGTACTGCTTAGCTTTGGCATTTGTCCGGAATGTTAATTGTCGAGAGATCACGTATCTTTACATCTTAACCTAGGAAATGTGTTGCTTAGTCTTGTTGTGACCTCGTTTATGGAATGTTCGAAATTTACAAAATGACTGGTTCCGCCGAACACTAGCGTGCCAACTTTAACCATGACGTGAACTCGAATCCTTTCCCGCATGATCAGCCTTGTGGCAAAAGAAGTGCTGAAAAACTCGAGCGAACTTGACTGTCAGACAATGGAATTTCTTATCGCGTCTACTGCTCGAAGCGTTGTGCAGTCGAAAGTCCTGTAATGGAGCGCATTATCTGACTCCTTATCGGTGTGTTGTGTCAGGGTTGACAGATGTTGCACCAAACAACAATGGATTAGTTTGATTTCGCTGTTAGCGACCCTAAGGCTACGGGGCAAGTAGATTTTCTCTGCACAAGACGCACAATGTGGAATCGCCGTGCTTTGGTTATTTCAAATTTTGTCATCGTTTTCTGTAAACTGTAAGCTTTCACATTACAGGAGGGGGGAAATGTAACACGCAACACACAACAGTGCTTCAACGTGCAATTAGGAAAAACCTGTCGACCAAAAACGCAATGATTCATTTCCACAATTGTCAGCTCTTGCGGACCTGCCCCAGCTGCCGTTGGCAATTACAACGAGCACAATTGTTTTCTATATTCAGCCCAATGTGCGTACTTGGCGCATGTATGCTGTGATAGCTTTAAGGCAATACAAAGAGATAATAAGTACAGAAATATACAAACCATTAGCTCGCGACGACACGTCGTTGTTAGTCATCGCTATTGTGGGCAGCATTAATGAAAGAAAAATATCGTAACACAACGTTTGTTTGATTTAAAACTCAATTTATATGTCATTCAGAACTTCTATATATGATCTATTCGTTCTCTAATAGTTTTTTTTCAAAAAGCTTTGTGCCTTCTATTAATGTTGGATAAAAATATGATCAACTTGCGATGAAAACACCAGATCATAAATTCCTACAAAATGTAAAGCTGCGTTCGCTTCAAGTTCAAAATTTTCAAACCTCCAAACAACTCCGGGGTGGCCAAGCGCGTTAGAATGACATTTATTTACCGCGGAACGAAAACCCGAGACGACCGAAGAAGTTAGGAAGTAGCTGCTGGCACAGACAAATGCATTTGAAACCTAATTCCGACGACCGACTCGAAGCCCCGTGAACACTTCATTATGGAAAAGGCTGCTCGCCCAATTATATTAACTCGTCTTGAAACTGAAACTTTTGTGATAATGTCAAAATAAAACCAAACTGTCTGTGTTACCCAACCCCCGACTCTCAGCCACGTTTCCCACGCCTTTAAGAGACTGAGGTCTGTTCGTTTCTCGATTTTTCTCTTGCGTTTAGCCGGTTCTAATAATACTTGTGAAAAGTATGGGTAAGACTTTTATAACAAAAGTAAAACTAGATAAATAAATACAACCATTGAAATAATCAGGTTATTTTGTCAATTCAATTCTCATTCATAGAACCCTCATTTTGCTCAATGAAATAAAGTTTGTGTCATTGCGAAACATATTTAAGGCAGAACCGTGAACCGTGAACCAATGATCGGGTTGTGATCAGCAGAATGTAAAATTCATTTCACGTATAAAAATTAGGTCAAGGTTCTATTCGCTTTTCCGGCAGAAATGGTCAATTTGATGGTCAAGACGCGTGTTGTGACCAGGAGCTTACAACCGGTTTACGACGGGTGACCTTTTGGAGCTTGCGTGTCATGTGCGTAAGCCCGCGGTATTCGCGTTTGTTTGTTGTTATTTTTCGTCCATCGCGGGAGAACTTTCGAGCTGGCACTTTCGCACGGCACGCGACTCCACCGGGTTGGAATGCGATTGCTACCAATATCAGGAGGATAACATCCTAAAATAGAAGCCACGCAAGTGGCCTTTTTTGCTTATTTTTTAAATAAGGCCGAATCCGACCTGAACCGATTAACTATGCTGTTATCAGTAATGTAGATTCCCAAACCCGATTTCGTTAGTTCTTTTACGTTACGTTTTCTGTGTTTGGCACAACTCCCGTTATTGCGTCACAAAGGCTGCGCAGTAGCCGTGCGCGTGCAGACCGCATGGTTGTGTTTTTCTAGTTGTGTTACCAGTTATTGTGGTATTTTTAATAATAATGATTCTATTTGAATAAGGTCTTAGTTTCAAAACTGCGAAATAGTTTGTTTACTGTGCCTTGCAACAATTGAAACTTTACTGGATTATAATAATGCTACTGAAAAATGTGTTGTCACAACGGACAATTCTCTGAATAAGATCGGTCGCAAAACAGTTCGGTAAGTGCGATTGATTTTGCTATAGTGTAAATTTGTTTACGTATTGATTGTACAATTGTGTTTCTTTAACCAGAAACCGCTCCCGTTCCGGCGCCGTGACTTTGCGCCCGTCATTCATTTCACATTGAATACAACTGTGTTTTGTGTCCTGTACTTGGTGACTACCTGGGAAGCTAGGAGCGCGTTTCGAGACATTTTGTGCTGAACCGCTGTGCAACGTGTAGCGTTACCGATCGGCTAGAAAAAGCACGTTACAAGTAATAAAATGCAATTAACGAGTGAGTCAGAAAGGACAGCATAATTCTGGTAACCCGAACCTTTTGCTGTAGTATATGATACTGCTGACCCCTGCATTAACTTCCCGTTATCTATTTTCAGCGCCATCCGAGATTTCCAACACCCGCTTGGTTTCCACCTCATCGCATAATTTCACATTCGAGGTTTTTGCAGTATTTTATGTATTTGTTTTGGTCTGCAATTTTATGGGAAGTTAAAGCATAATCGTTCCATCAAAGAAAGGAGTACGCGGATCAACAGACAACAAAACAACAACCGACGCAACATTTTCAGTGGATGAAGCAAATGTCATGACTAATTCAGTTTTTGCGTCACCGGTAAATGCTCTCCCTGAAGTGGAAAGAGTATCAAGTAGTGCCGAATTACAGGAAGAAGGCAGCGCAAGTCGTATGATTTCATCTTCTGTTATACTTAGTGTTGATCGAAGCCGAGCCAGCCGAAGCGCAAACCAAGCGAATGAAAACTTCACAAATCATCAGTACTCAGAACAGACCCGAAAAAGTTTACAGGTGTGTTTTGAGTAAATGCTGATTGATATAAGAAAGCAATTTCGATTTTGTGAGAAAATTTAAACAAAGACCTTCTGAAGCGTGCACACGTGATTCAATGATCTGGAGAATTCGGAAACATGTCGTTTTGTTACAAACTTTCTGCTTAAATATTTTCTTCTGCAGGTCCAGTCTTCAAAGAATGGTGGAGGAAAGTGTTTTTCTTCACTGTCGGTTTCCACACGATCGAAAACATCGGAGCAGGTGGTGGCGGTTTCCCGGATCAATAGAGTGGCGGCTTCCCAACGGGGAGAAGGCTGGCTTTCCGTTGCCTGTACCCACTTGGAGACACAGGACACATTATAATGGAACATTACGCATCAGTAAATTGACAAGGGAAGACAGTGGAACATACACTTGTTTGGCCCGCAACAAGAAAGGGTTTGTTGACTAAACTGTTTATCATTTGACATGTACATACTTTACACGAAAGTGCTCTTGAATTTTAGTGACCATCTTTAATTATCGAAACAAATTGCCACACAAAATGTTTTATATGACATTTTTTGATCATGTTAAACTAAACAATGGTTCAATAAATTTTTTTTGTAAACTTAAGTTACGGAAACAAACTTTTGCACTTATTTTATGTTAAAAATTAAACAGCTGCGAACAAGAAAACGTAACGCGTTGATGTGACAATCAGTTTCCTAAGAATCCAAAAGTTTTCTTCCAACACGAAGTATTTGTGTGTATTAGAACGACTCGCACTGAGGTTGATCTTACAGTGGAAATTATGGCTCCAAAAATCAAACAGCCTCTCTCTAAATCAATTACTATCGGAAAAAACAGAAAAGGGGGCGCGGAGTGCTCAACTTCGGCTGGAAATCCCAAACCACAAATTCGTTGGACGACACCGAACGGAAGGACGTATTCAGCTGGTTCTTGGGGAAATGGGTATAACCCTTTGTTATTTTGTTTTACTCAAGTTGACAAATATTTTACGGTTTGGGGTGTTTTATGTTGATTAAGTTGCTATAAAGCATTTATAAAAACTGGTCTCTGTAAGTAATAAAAATTTTAACACAGTTTTATATTTTTAGATTTTACATAAAGCCAAACGGCGAACTTGTGATACGTAGCATGGCTCTTTCTTTTGCCGGCAGATGGCGCTGTGTAGCATCGAATGTTGCAGGCAACGCAACGCGAATCGTTACAGTTAGGGTGAGCAAAGATCTTTTAATTGATTCATGCATGAACATGGACTTGCTAATATAAAAAACTCTTTTTTAGACTCCACCATTTGCACCTAAGATCAAACGTAGTAGATCATGGATGAATTATGTGAAGCTGGGAAGGACAATAACAATGGAATGCAATGCGGTTGCCGTCCCTCCCCCGTCTTATTACTGGGTATTGCCGAATGGAAGGAGGGTGGTGGACAATGGGGTTAGATAAGTTTTATTTTAAAAAACTAGAGAAACTAATGCCATTCCTAACAAAATGTTGGCCTTTACATTGTAACGCACTCTGAAAACAGGCGGTTAACCGAAGATCGAGACCAGGTATCACAATGCTTCGCAATGGTACACTTACCATTAGAGGAGCTGCGTATTCCGATGACGGCTTCTACAAATGCTTTGCAAGCAACATGATGGGAACGTCCGTGAAAACCATCAAGCTCCGTGTTTATCGCTAGCCAATTATGCGTATTAAGATCGTATAAAGTATTTGTGTGGCATCGGTATATCATCTCATTCATACCTTGTAAAATATAGACCATATCGAACTTTGTACTGATTTGAAAGATGACTCAAAAGGTTTTAAGAAGTGATAAAAAATACTTCTGAGCATTCGGTGATCACAGTATAAGAATTTAATTCCGTTGCGAACTTGGGACATATGCTGCCATATTTGCAGTTGTGGAAAAGTCTCTATATTAACGTTTTGCAATTCTAAGCTGGATAAAAACATGGAAAATAAACAAAAGCTCCAACATGTGAGATTGTAAGACATTTCCACTCCAGCTCCAATAATTGAAAAATGAAAGCTTTAAATCCACGTTTAAATAAGGCTTGTGGGCAATCACTTTCCAGTTCGATAACCCAGACTAGTTAGTCAAACAGCAACCGATGTATCGCGCTATTCTTTTCAAGTCGTTGTTCAGACGACTTGGCGGTAAAAGCTCGAACCGAAGGAGCAATATTTACATAAAGCTACCAGTTTACGACTATGGGCGTCAACCGAAATGCATTTTACTGTGGTAGTTAGGGTGACATTTTATGTCCATACGCGCTTTTGTTGCGAAGCACAGGTGCAACGCCTCCCCTGTTTACAGAACGTGATTTGGACACAAATGTTCTTACACATCTGCGGGCAGAAAGCGTCACCATGAACGGCCTAAGTAGCGCATCCGTTAAGGATTATTCTCAACCTTCGTGTTTTAAGCGGGCGGCTCCTTTCCAAGTGACGCGAGTCAGTGATTTATCGATGTGGTTTCTACTCAACGTGTTGACGAACTTTTATTATATGGGGGTAAATGACGCAACGATTCCAATGACAATTACGCACAGACACAGTTTACAAACATAAATACATATGTTATAGGTATTATATTGAGGACAACAAAAGTTTTAAGAAATTGAAGCAAGAGGGTCCGGCGAGATGGAACGCGGTTTGACATTGTAGTGATTTCGCTACTGTGGGCAGCTGTTGAAGCAAATCGGATCAGCGATGGAGCAATCCCAGCAGCTTCTGGTTTCCACTTCTGTGATGCAACACAATTATATTACGGTCATTAATCTTTACGCAAGTTTTACACCAAAAATTATTATTGTAACATTTTTTGTTCAGCCACATAAACATATTTTGTTGTATTGTACAGAATATACACTAGTATTCGTGCTATAATAAAGATAAGCCTTGTAAAAGTGAGGAATCTTTCCATTTTTAGTAGCTTATTTCTTACGTCCGCCACTGCGCTTCCCTAGCTTAGTGTAAATCGCTCTGCTGCAGATTGTATTCATGATTTCCTCATTAACTTCCTCGCCCAAGCAAAGTTGAGCAATGGCCTGAATTCCTGCTTGTTGAAGTTGTGCCTTTGCAGCGGGTGAAAAGTTGTACGGCTGTAACTTAAATAACAAAATAATAAAAAAATAATATGCTTTGACTATAAAAAAGTAATAAAAATAATAAACATAAACCTTTAACATACCTCCCAACTTCCATAATCTTCTTTGTTTACTTTCCCATTGACATTGTAAGCTGATGCAAGGGCAATTACGGAGAGAATAAGCAAAACTTGCTTCATAATGCTTGATTTTCTGATGAAAGTTTCTTGGTAAGTTGCTTGTTTGACCTGCGATGAATCTTGCTTGTGTGCGCGGACACTAAATGCGCTTCTTTTATAAAGTCTGGGGTACGCCCACTTGTTTGCCTAGACAATAAATTGCTGAAAACCTCGTACCAAAAAGATTTTTTCAGTGATATTCTTGTTCGGGGTTCGATCTCCGGATGATTAACTATTTGGCCTTAGCCACAGTTTTCCCTGGGCGCAATTTCAATCGTCGTTAAAGAAAGGCCATTTGTCAAACACCCTGACCGTATCTAGGCAACCAATATATTACGAGTTGTAAATACGTCACACAGTGTGTGTCGTAAGTTAAACTTCGGCATTTGAGCGGAGGTTCTCTTTAAACTTTATCGTTTAATCTGCGCTGTGCGGTTAATGGTACAAGGTTTAAAGCGTTATTTCTATTTAACTTAGCCGAGGTAAACAACACAAAGCGACCCAAGTGGTGTCGTCGCTATTTCATTAACTTAAGTTTCTCTTTTTTAATTCTGCTGCGATAACTGACTATATGTTCAAGCCATGAGCAAAGTTTACTGCATATAAAAACCCTTCGGCGACGGTTTTGCAAGCTTTTAAAACATGTTCTGACATTACCACGTGTTATCATTACGCCTAATGAGAACATTCTGCCATATAAGCAAACACATTCGCGGTTTTGTTCTCTGAACTATCGACTTCCAATTAGTGAAACAATGCATCTGGCGAAAACATCTCAGTGCCGCCGATTTATCGTAAATAATACATTTTATCCCGCGTTTATTCGAAGTGACAGAGTGTAATTGGGATTTGTTTCGAAACAGACATGTGGTCAATACCGGTGTTTAACGACATTGCTTACCACGTGTTCGAAATATAGCCATCTACATTTGCCCAAATTTCGAAATGAATTAATCACACCTGAAGTAAATTCAAAGCTAAAAAAGTTTAATGAATTGAATTAGCTGCGCGTGTCGACGCATTAACAAGAGACAAATTTTATATCCAACAAAAATAAAACGAAAAAGTTTCTACAAATTACACATTTTATGAACAAACTCATGAAAATTACAGCAAAATGTTAAAATATAGAGTTAAACGAACAGCTTGTACAAATTCAACTATATATCTTTGTTGCTACCATCAAGTTTGGAGAGTTGTGAGTTAACCTTTAGGCAATGTCACTTTTTCATTTTATCAAAACCTCGGGCTTATTTTTCACTTGAGTTGGTCACGTATTTGTTTAATCACAACATAAATTGTATCAGATTATTGGTTATAATGTTATAACTTAAACAACATTGTATGTGCAAAAGAGCCATAATAATCAATGAGTCAACAATAATGACATAGGCTACCATTAAGTCATATACTTAGAAGTGTGGAGAAATTACTACATGGGGCAAGAAACATAACAGACTGGATCCGCTATTTTGCAGTCCAAGCAGAAGTGCGGGGTTGGATCTGTAAAAAAATTTTTTTAATAAAGCTGATGTTTTTGGTCAAAATCGGTATCACAACAATTTGGTTACACTCTTGAGGCTTTCCCATTCCATTGAGCAGTGCCCTCGCACAAACCGTGTCAACAATCTGCTGGTCGACATCTTCAAGCGAACAAACGTATAACACAGCTTTGCGTGCAGCCAATCGAAGTTGCTCTTTTGCTTTCTCCGAAAAATTCACTTTGGAATGCTATGATAAGAAAAATGCCGTGAGGTGGTAACACAAGATTAAACGCCGATTTTTGTCAGACTGCTTTCTTTTGGTTTTATCTCAACTAACCACATTGGAACTTCATAATAACAGTTAACCACCTTGCCCCGTTGTTTAACCACCTTCAGAAGTTTGTCTATGAATTCACTGGATTCGGAATATTCACACAATGCCAACCCACACAGTGCAAAAAATATGAAAAGCTTTACAAACCAACCCATGTTTAAATCGTCAGTGGCAGAAACTAACAAAATGAAGATGCTCAGTGACCACAGTCTATATTTTTCAATCTGGAATGAAGAAGTTTGTTTTGGACCAATCATCTCGTTACAAAGAAGGTTACGACAATTTATCAAGTCCTGCAAACATTCTTCAAAATGTCACTGACCGTTATCCAGTCTGGCGCTGGGCCAAGTAACGCCGTGTCATCATACTTTACTTCCCCCAACAGAAAATTCTTGTGACAAAGTTATTTTGTAATACGCAGTGGGTTCTAACGTAACGTATATTATTTTTGTGTCATGACCTCGTATGTAATTTCTACTTGTACACATGTTAAAAATGTGAGCTCTAATGAGACCCAAATTTTTGAACGCTGTTATTCATGACGTTATTTGCTTTCTCCATATCTTATTTTGACGTCAACAACCTTTCATCCAAAACCGATACAAACTTGACACCAATCAGCGGGTATAACTTTTTGCAACATGGGATGTTTTTGTTCCAAATTTTTCACAGTTTTGGTTGTTTTAGAATAAGACTCAATGCCTGCTTTCATTTACTGCGTTCTTGATTTAGGTATTTGGAGGAGCTTTGTTTATGTGCAAAAATTCTTCCATGATATCTCAATTTTGAGTGAGAAAAAAAATTTAAAGGCAATACCAGTTGTGGTTTGAAACACATTGTTTGGTTTTCCAATTCGCTACACATCAACAGTCGTATGATTCCCCCAAACTTGGTATTTTATTGGCACAAGTCAAATTAAAACAAAATAAGCACGTAAGTATTCGAAGTCGCCGTGTCTGGTGCGTAGGAAAGGTTACTGAGGACATGAGTTGTAACACACAGGATCCGCTACTTCACAGTCATAACACATTAGAGGTGTTAGATCTAAAGAAAAAATAAGGTTATAGTATATCCGTCATAGACCGTTGTATTGCTCTAAAACAAAGGTGTTAATGATTACGTTCCGATCGCTGTTCCATTCCAGTGAGCAGTGCCCTCGAGCAAACTGTGTCAACAATCTGCTGATCGACGTCATCAAGCATACAGACGTACGACACAGCTTTCTTCGCGGCTGTACGAAGTTGTTCTCTAGCCTTTTCCGAAAATTGTATCTTTGTGTACTGAACACAAAGCAAGACAAGGAAGTTAGTGAGTAATATTTACCTATTCGTAAAAAATAAATCAATTTATGTACAGATATCAAAAATTACTCACAGAGAGTGACAGAAAGCAGAAATATTAATTTCGTCATAATGACATTGTCAATTTCCGATCTTTTTCAAATTTATGTACAGATTACTTTATTTCAATGGCCAATAACGACAAACCTGACCACGCTCTTCTACAACTTTTTGTAGTTGATTGTAATATTCATCAGGAACTGAATATCCATTAACCGCCACCGCACAAAACACAAAAATTGCAATCAAATTCATAATTTTGCTCATATTTTTCTATTCTACAGTTACAGATAATGTGACTTGTATCTTTTCGATCTGTCATATGCCTTCAAGGCATAATTGCGTCGATTTTATATCCGACAATTTAGTTTACTTTGTCCGGAAATTTAATTTAGAAGATATTCTAAAAATAAAGAAACTTGAAATGTTATCATAGCAATTGACGATATGTTGCTGGGTTAATAAAATTATTAGAAAAACGCATTAACGCTGTTTTCAGTGGGTATGAAATATTTGTGAGCAAATACGAAACATGAGATGTACGGTAATGAGTAACATATGCTGTGCTGATGACATTTTATACGCGCGCATATGTTGGTGCGAATATTAAGCTTCTGTTTTGTTGTGTCGAAAATGGAATGTGTTTTTCTCAATAAAACGAGGATAATTAGTTCCACCGCACCTTGTGTTATATTGACAAACGGAAAGTAAATTATATTACATCCTCTTGCGTAGTTAATGATAAAATTCTCACTGGAGGTAGTCATAAAAGTACTTTTCATGTCATGGTAAACACATTACATTATTTGACAGTGCCTTACTCAATCGCGTTTAAAGGGAACTTCCTCCATGGGATACAACGATATGGAACCAAACGTAAGGTTTTTTCCATTTTTAGTAAAAAGGAGAATTAAAAATGAAACAATGTTTTTACAGATTGGATAAAGTGCTTTGAACTTTATCGCACAATTTCTTTGTGTCTTGTACTGCAAAGTATACAATTAACCATTTTAACGTCAAAACGGGGAATGGTATGGTGCGACAAGATTTTGGGTTTACAACAGGTGCGTTGGCCTATTTAAGTCAATCCACAGTTTCAAAAGAATTGAAGCATTAAAACCCAGTTTATTATATACCGCCGAGATTACACACGCGACAGCAACATACCACCGGCTCACAGACAATGACACAGACGAACCACAGTGGAACGCACATGGCCAATCGACAGCTTATCAACCAATATTGTTGACGACTCGTGTCACGAACATCATGTAGAAGCAAAGCAGTCAATAATATTCAGAGAGAATAATATTCATTGGCTGATATGCTTGATTGACCAGACCCACTTCCAATCTGACAATTCGTAACTGAAAATAATACAGCGTATCAGGTGTTGATCGTCAAAACGCAAACTGCATAAGTTTTTGAGCATTTGTTTCACACAAGGATTTTTACTGTGCTTTAATAATGAATCACGACATGTTATGTTTGCTTCGGAAATGAATACATATTCTATAGGTTCGTATAATGAATGCATGGAGCTTTATGCTTATAATTTAACGCCTATGTTTAAAATTGTTTGACGTGCAAACGACGTCACGTTTTTTGTGTCCAATAGATTAATTTACACTTTTCGGTCAAATCCTTTTGGCCTGTGTGTGGTTTTAAGCAGCAAAATCATGCATCGGTTGAGTTATGGTATTTCTGTCAAAATTTGATTACTGGTGTCATCTGCACATTCGCACCACTCATTGTTCTTTAATTATTCTTCGTGTAATATCAGCTTCCAAGTTAATATTAAAAAACAACATTACGAAGTCAGGACAACTATTCTCAGCGTGCAGAGTGAAGCTGCGAAATAAGCAACAGTGTTAAATTGTTAAGATGGAATGTTGTGTTGATACAGCTAGAAGAAGAAATCATGATAACAATTGACTAATTTCACGTAATAGGACAATGCAATACATAGGTCGACGTGGTAGCAAACGTAAGATATAGGGACTGTCCTTGATTATGTAGGTAGTTTATATACGAAAACTCACGTACCGAAATCCAAGCTCGTAATAGACGCTGCAAAATCTTGAGTTTATATTTAGGAAATGAATCAACTCACTATAACGGAAACTTCTTGTTTTGGGCGAATTGCCACTTTTAGGAACTAACGTTGAAACGATGCTAAGGAATGTTATAATATAAAGAAAATGAACCCCAAGTTTATTGGCACAAATAAAGCCTATTTGGATTGCTGCAATGTGGGTTACAGTCATCTACTCAAACATAGTAAGTGAGTTGAATAAGCTAAAATTTAAGCAGAAGTGTTAATTGTTTGACAGTGAAGAGATATTTCATATTTAACAGACATGTGCAACCCTCGTTCATGGATAAAAGGCATCGAGATGACATGGACCATCACCTTCGAGGGCATCTGTTTAAATCAGACTGGAGAATATTCATTTGTTGGCAAAAACAACCTTTTATTTAATCTTAAAGAAGATATTGAGTTCAGTCCAGCAATTATTGATTACATGAAGTCGACAAGAGCAGGCATCTGCAACCCCGTGCGATTTACTTTTACCGCCGCGTCAATTAAAAATACTTCCATTGTATTTCATGCGGATGCCTTCGATTTGACGAACAATCAGTTGCTTGTGAAAGCAACCAAGCTGCTCGTTTTAGTAGACAAAACTACAAGGCGTCCAAAGCCGTTTTCGGATTCTCTAAAAACAGTGATCAACAAGCAGAAAACCGCTCCACGGGAATGGATGAAGCCACCTTTGAAAACCGTTCCTGCAGACGAACAAGTTTTTTCATTACAACGAAAAGTGGGTATCAGTGAATGTGATTACAATTTACATGCAAACCATTCCATGTTCATACTCATATGTTTGGAAACTGTCGGAGTAGCTGAAGCACAAGGCTTTCCTGTAAATACTACTGGAAAGTTCAATGAATTAATGATAAAAAAGGTTGGCTATATTATTGTTGGAGAAGCACCATTGGAAGCAACAGTAAAGTGCCAGCTTTGGCAAACAGATGAAGAAATATTTCACTTTGTCCTTTCCACCGCAGATAAACACATCTGCTATCTTACAATGTCTTTCTTTTAATTGAGTTGTAAAATATCATTTTCCAGACGCATTATGTTGTATATATGCTGAGTAATGTTAAATTTGTGTTCCTCAGCACGCTTGTGATAAGTGTATCATATATCACCAGCACGGCTTTGTGCATATGTATGATTTTTTGTATTTTTGAAAATTTCTGTACTCGGCACATCAAAAGTTACACAGGGCAGTTTAAAGCCCTCCTTGCAAATAAATGATTGCAATTTGTTGTAACAATCAATTACAGGTTTTCGCGGACAGAATGGTTCGTTAGAATGACAATTTAATTTTTGATTCCTAATACAGGAAGCTCTTTAATGCCGAAAGTTCTATTGAAAACTATTGCCATTAGACACATGGAAGGTTTTTATTAATATTTGTAACTACATTTGGATGATAAAACATGTAAGCAGTGTGACAAGCTTATTTTCATGCTATGTATACTCATTATCGAGGGCCACCAAACATTTTCCCCAAAGAGCCAATTATACACGTAAGTAGTGACGATTGGGGTACGGATAATCGATCAAAACATTTCAATTTTTACCCAAAAATGCTCTTATCAAAGTTTGGTGCCTCACTGCTCTTTGTCGAAAACATTGCTTACGTCTTACTACGCATAAAACTTATTAGATTTTTGTATTGCGTGCCTGTGTTTTTTTGTATGCATTTCAACTTTCAAAACCTCAAATCATATTGTAAAATTTGAATAACTTCAGTTCAGGAGGTTTTTCTCTTTGGTGTTTTTTGAAACGAAAATTCTTGGTCTGTGATGCCATTTTAGGTAAGATACACATTTAGGGAGCAGAGACCTTATAATTTTGGGGTTTGAAGGTGGTTGCTTCGGAAATGTTTGGCCATATATGTTATGCTAAAGTATTGCTTTTCTGTTTTCTATTCGAACAAATGAAATATGCACGCCGGAGTCAAACGTCCTCAGGTCATGTTGGTATAATTGCATTCGTTTGAAATACAATGAAGTTTATTGAAGGCGGAGGGAATTAATTGACCGGGCTGATTGTTTTCGCAGAACAGGTTTTACGCATCAGTCTTGCGTGTTGTGAGTCACCCGCTTTTGAATGAGAAATTAACGTGTCCAAAATATTTAATATTGGAACTTGGGCGACATCTAATGATCGTTATAAAACGTCATATTATTTCATGGTACTTTACAATTTGATTGATTCAAACAAGAACTGTACTTATTTTTTGTTTGTTTATAGTTCAAATGATAATAGATTAACTGACAATTTTACGGAATTGTAGTGCTAAATTTTTGTATGATAGAGGTACAAAACAAAATGTCATATAAATTACTTTTTATTTCACGCTCTGATCAACAATTACGCAAGCAGGGGGAAGTCTTCAATAGGAAATTATTATTGTGGGCATGAATTGTAGCAGACTGGGTCCGCAACCTGGCAGTCCGTACACATAAAAGTTGATGGAGAATACGCGCCTGTAAAGAAACACCAACGGATTTATCATTACCATAAACTTTAAATATGGTTGTTACATTCTACATTCTTAAACGTGCGGCCAGCGACAATTATTTATATCTACAAACTACGTTTGACAATCCTTTTATATTTAAGGTTTCATGGCCGTGCAAAGCTCAAATAACATGTTAAATGATAACAAAAAGCTCGAATAAACGGAAAGGTTACTTTTGTATCCCTTCACTTTGTTGCCGATCGCCCTTAGGCAGATTGTATCCAGTATAACAGGGTCAACATCTTCATTCAGGCAAAGATCGCTGAGAGCTATTTTCGCTGCTTCTCTCAGTTGGGATTTGGCCACATCGGAAAACCAAACTCGGTCATACTGGAAGTTATTAGATTTCAGATATTTATCTATATATACAGAATACCTAAAGGTTAACACTTACCTGTGTTTCCACCTTTATTTGATTTTCAGTTGATGCGGATGCAAACGCAACAACGATACAAGAAAATATTACAATCAGCTTCATCGTGAATTCTTTTCCAAGCACTTCAATTGAATAATGTCATGCTTCTGGTCTCTCACTTTATATATAGACAGACGGTCCACATGCGCACTCCTGCTGCGATAACACTTTATTAAATTTAAATATTTTCGTTCAAAATAAAATTTCCGGTCTAAATAAATTTTGTTAGGTGTCGTTTTGTTTGTTAACAACTAGATGACAAACGATCCTTAATATAAGCTTTGGATAAATTCCGTAAATGATTAAAAATGGAACATCTGTTTCTCCTCAACCCCATTTTGTAATCATCGCCACAATATTTTTAGCTGAGGTAAACACTCTTTTATTAGGAAACGAATTAGTCAACTAATTGTTTTCACAGTCATTTTTATTATCTGGAGACACTCAAATTTGTCATTACCAATAACAGAAATATCAACAAAAATTACAATTCTCAAAACAGATGTTTTTTAGAAGGTCCTCGAAGTTATTATATTGACCTAAGAGCGCTGCACACCAACATTACAACGTGCGATTGACCATCAGCAAGACCTACGACAAGCGCAACCTCCAGACGATCCCGACCATCTCCAATTAAAACCACCACGATTGGACTGTCTTCGGGGCGTTTAAGGTCTGTCGATGTGGATCAAAGGAAACGTTCTGAGAACCGAGTTGGCGTTTGCGTTTCGATGGGTTTAGCTTTGGCCAGCACGACCGGGTGACCACCTTCCGTCACATGCAACCTGTCGCAACCCATCACTTCCCAGTGCGACTGGCTGCGATCCCACGACAGACCTTGATTCTCCGTAAGGAAATTACCCTTACATGGGCGCCTGACTCGATAACCTTTATGGTTTTATCGGTGGCCATGCCATTTTATTTCTTTGTGTATTGTTCATCTGCGTAATTTTTTTTTGCGCAAAAATAACATGACTTGATTTCATTTGGTTATTATTGGGAACCAATGGAACATATCTGTTAAATATCTTTGTCCTTTCGAATTTACCCGCACATATCCCTTACCTGTCCTTACTTGTCTTATATTACACTTTTTATAACCATGCAAATGTGATTTACGGCAGTGATTCCTACACTTTTGCTAATCGTACACTGTTCGCGTTTTACGTATGTTTAGATATCCATAAACAGGCAACTATATCCACAGAAAATACCAATATAAATTACACTTAATGATAAGAATGTTTCACAAATATCAGCCCACGGTTAAACGACGCATTAATCCCCTCAAAAATTAATGCACAATGCTCATAAAAGTTACCGCAAATTTTATAATTCTTTTTTTTTTCACCATACCAGGATTTGAACCCAGGACATCCTGGGCACGAATCCCGATCAGGTTTTCCCCCCTTTACCACTTGGGGGACACCTAGTGGTATACGCGTACCACATTTTTAGAACTACCGTTTTAAATTTCTGTAAAGGTTTCTCAAAAAATAACTGACAGAAAATGGCAGCTTGAAAATTAACGACATGTAATCACATATTCGAAAGTGACACAAAAATATGAAAAGACAACCCCACATCAATACTCATGTCAGTGCACATGATAGTCATGCTCCGTAACTTCAGATATTTTTCCTGATTGAATATTTGTGAACATTTTTTTTTATCAGCACAACGACTCTATGGTTGGCAAAGGTTGCTAAAACATCAGGATTTACTGGGAAATGTCTGTGATTTTAGGGTTAAAATTTGAATCAGGGAAAAATGCTAAAATTTGTTTAAATACACAGCAGCAGTATTTTTAAATAGTTCATTTTGTAACAACTTATGCCCGTATTCGCTGAAATATTTGTAATTAAAGAGAATATTACTATATATAAACTTATCTTGTTCTCATTTGAAGCTGTCATAATACAGTACTTTTTAATTTTCTCCACATGGAACAGGTTTATATATTGCCTGTCAATAAATAGCCTTATTACTTTTTTTGTATTTGTTTGCTGAGAGCACTAGAACTAACATGCACTAGTCGCCATCCTTTGTGCCTTGTTCAAGTTTAAAGAGTTAAACCCCAAATTTAAGAAAAGCATTTAGTAATTAAGTCTTATTTATTTTCACAATAATACTCAAGCAAATAACAAACAAATAACAAACAGAATCTGGAATTGCGAAAACAATTTTTGTCAATTTACAAACAAATTAATAAATTAAAACAAAAACAGCAATGTCAATAATCGTAAGCAGGGGTTTGAGGTCAACTTGTTTTCTTACTGAGGGCAGGAATCCCAACACACAGGGTCAGCAATCGTGCAGTCCTGACACATTCGTGTACTTTCTGGAATGCAAAAGATGTTAAATGTCACAGCTCTGAGGTAATCTACTGACGTCTTCATATCTGCGGGGTGATCGAAAACCTGCAGCATTTAATTTTACGTATTCTACTTTTTTGCAAATGCAATTACAAATGTTAAATGTATTTTTCTTTCAGGTTATAGGTTACTTGTTTAACGAAAAAATAACGTTCTTAAAAGCAGCTTACCACCAGCGTAGGTTGCTGGCTGAGTGCGAAACATTTGGGAATAAGCACGTCGGCAGATGGTGTCCCTGATCTCAGGCAAAACTTTCTCCCCAAGACAAAGGTAAGAAATTGCCCGGAAACTTGCTTCACGAATCTGTAACTTGGCTTCTTCCGAAAAATCAGCAGGCTATACAAATCAGTTTTGTAGTTTGATTAAACCTCTTTATACATATCTGTCGTTCTTGTATTTAGCACGACCCTGAACACATCTTACCTTGGGTTCAACGTTGTTTTCGGATGGCAAGTTTGCCGCCAAGGTAACAGCCAGAAAACATGCGACGAAGGTGATCGCAATCTTTTCCATCTTGTTGTAGTTTTTTGCAATCAATCAGCTTCTACGAACGGATTTAGCAGTGACATACCTCCGCCCAAAGTGCTTCCGTATATATACCCTTCCAAAGCACGTTCTTGATAAGAATTATCGGTCAAACACAGCCAAGTCAAATACTCGTAAAAACGGCATATGGTTGCTACAGTAAAGCTGCTCGTATTTTCCTAAATAGTAGTTACTTCCAGGGCGTCACAGCACTACGACTTTATTGACATTGTCAATTTTCTACGTCAAAAACCGCTCGCCACATATTGACTCATTAATAACCACTGAAATTCCTTTGGAAAAAAATTAAGCATAAAATATTATGCGCATGTGGTCGGACAGATGGGGCATGACGGTAGATGTCATTTTGGACGACAGGCCAATGTCCGATAAATTACATTTATAAATTATTTTAGGCATGTAACAAACACGTTGATTTATGGATCATTTTAAACAAAGTGATTATAGGAATGGTTTTGGGTGAAACAAGAAGTGGATTTTTTACGGATTTACCCAAACGCTAACGTATGCGATCAAATATAAAGCGCGAACAGATTCTAAATACTCCTGTTGATCTGTTTCTGCGTTAAGAGCCTATATAATGCGAACGAATTTATAATTTAAATATGCCCTTGCCATAAACACTGCTTTCCGGGTCGAGCTTTCAGACAAACAGGCTATACTTTGCGGATTACAAACAGCAAATACAAATGGGTTTATTGCATTGTCTTTTTGTCCACCACACATAATTTTTAATTTTAAACTGGACATGAATCCCAGCACACAGGATCTGCAATCGTGCAATCAATACAGATCATTTGGTTCTCTGGGTCTGCAAAATAAATAAAACTTGTTGACAAAATATGGAATACTGCTAAACTATTTGCATCACATACAGAGAGGAAAATGGTTGTGATTCCAAAAGGTTTTAGCCTTGCGACAAATCGTCAAATCAATTTGAGGGTGCACAATGTTTCTGTCGCACAAAAATTTTACTGCTTTCCAACTAGCTTGGCGGATAAGTTTCTTTGCTTCTCTGGTAAAAACAATCTGTTGCAACACAAATATGTACGGTTTGTTAATTCGTTATAAACAAAGGCCTAAAGTTAGCGATTAGAAGTGTTCAATAAATCGATGTTCAACGTTCCTAAAACTAAAAGTCTCTAAAAATATTTATCAGCTTAAATTTCCTCCTTATTACCGGTTTCTTTCCGAGATAGGGATTGTTTCTCTCTTCATTTAAATCCTCTTTTAACGTTGTTTCAGCCAAAACACAACCAATCAATGTCAACACCATCATAACTGGCGCAATGTTCATTGTAATCAACCTGTTAGAGCCGTTTTACTTATTTAGCAATTATAAACTGGAAATGGGACTGTTAACTCACTTATATATTACAAAACGCAATTCAAAATCTGTGACACAGGTGGTTGACTGTTTGTCTAAGCCTTACCGTCAAACAGACGACACCTTATTTTCGATAACGGCGCTTCAGGCGCACGTAAATACTGACGCACCCTTAACATTTCCTAGGCACGTTTCTTTATTGGCTTTGGTCCTCCCATTCCGGTTTTCGGAGGTTAACTCCTTGTAAATCTTAGTGGAATCCAATGTCAATTTACGCTCATGCCTTTATTATACCTGTAAAGCGTATATTTCATTACCTTCCTGCTAAGTCATAATTCAACGGTCGTGTATTTGATGTTCACTTTGGTTTATGAGCTTTAGTTCCCTGATCAGCGTCATCAACCATGCAAATATCACATGGAATGGTTTGTTGTGCCTTATCACGACTCTGAACTATTTGGAATCTTGGATATACCAGTGGCTATCGAGAAGGATTTTAAATGTGCGCCTGGCAAATCGAGTTTTTTTCTCTCCCGGTTATAGTTTTTAAATACCAACAATGTGGTTTGAAAATATTACGTTAGCATTAATTGCAAGTTTTATTTTATTATATGTAAGTTAGCGTGTGCTTTTAAATTTAATGTATATCATTAACTTCGTCGTTAATAATTTGCAAAAATTACTCAAATACAAAATATGAGAGCTTAGATGGCCAAATATAAGAGCCTACGCAGTAGGGCGATCCTGCCTTGCTATGCTAAAGTATGGTATTACTTCTGCGTTGACTGATTACAGTGGTGGAGATCCCCTACGTATGTCAGGTCGCCTGGCAAGTTGTGCGCTAGTGCACCAGTGTACCTTGGCCACACTATACCCCGTGAAACCACTGAACTCCTGCAGCTCATTTGTTAGAGAGTTGGGTCTGTATAGCCCAGGGTCGTGAGTTCAAACCTAGATTTTTTAACTCTCGCTCCAACTTGTCGGAAAGTGGCTGATTCAGCTTGGCTGCAATGCCTTGACTGCGAAGCCTGTGAACCTTATGATCAAAGGGCCTGCGCAGTGGGACGATTCTGCCTTGCTATGCAAAAGAATGGTATTACTTCCAACGTGTAACATTATGCTAAACCACCTAAGTAAATGAAATAGTAGTAAAATGAAAAGTCCAGAGAAATGTCTGCCGCTAGATGACGCAGCTCAGAGAGTACGTCCCAAAGAACTAAGCGTGCTTACTGTGCCACCTAGCGACAAAAAAATATTCCTACTCAATAGGATGCCAGCCAACCAGCTATGCTCAAGTATCCATGAAATCCAGTAGAGAAAACCTGCTTGGACGTTTATTGTCGATAAAACTGATATTTCAACACGTACAAAATCTTTACACACCAGGTCGGGAACTCTGTATAATGTTTGGATGTTTACCACAAACACTACAAGTTATATCACCTCGACTAAAACTTAAATTTTAGTGCAAGAACCAATTTCTCAAATAAGCTTTGCTCCTTTTGAATATGATACATATACACGCTTATGTAAGTGAACATTTTATTTGTAATTTGAAAAATTTTGTCTGATCTGTGTTTGCATGAAAAACAGACCTGTCACATAAGCGACCAAAAACAAAAATGAAATATTTCTGAAAAGTGAAATGAAAACAAACAGCGTTTAAACGTTTACCTCATACCATTCCGGTAGTAAACAACTTACGCAAATTCCTTCTTAGAAGTGACACACGTGAAAGATAATCAATATTTTAAACTTATTCCATCATGCTTGATGTGGTTTGAGACGGTGACACTTTTTAGGGCAGAGTAATTTAGGCTAAGAGAGGCCCACAGCGGCCAGAAAACGTCGATAAACCATTAATAGTATTCTATATGTGCCAAAAACCTTTACTGACTGAAAAACACCTCAGGGTATTATCGTGGTGCTGTATAAGTTTAAAGTTGCTAAAAACACAATGTTTTGACCAGTGCGTCAAAATACTAATAATACTACTATAATTTTTTTTTAATATTTCTATTAAACGTATTCAGTATTTTGCTTATCGTCTGTATCCCCATAGTGTGTCTTGCAGATCAACACGGTTTGTATTTGCTCTGTGGAAAACACGCCACCTTGAAAAGCTGTCGACTCTTCTTCGGCCTTGATTGTCTGGCTGAGACCACTGCGTCACGAGGCAGAAATGTTTACCTTCCAGTGTAGGTGCGAAAACCTGCTTTTATCTCGACCCGTGTTTCTCTTCAAGCCACATCCCCAACCTACGGCTACAGACTGCAGAAAACAAGGCGCGCGTCCGTTAATCAACTGCAGATGGGAAGCTTGGTCGTGTAAATATTTGGTATCTGCATGTGGGGCCGGGTCGGACGAAGAAAGCCGACCCAAATAAATTCCATCGAGCCAGCGAGTGACTATTAGTTAACACCAGGCACGAGTTAAAAGTTGCAATGTACAACTTTTAATAGGCTGGACTGCCTGGCACTTACTTTTGTAAGTTGCACGAATACAACTATTAAAGGTTCGAAATATTTCTGCAAAGTGATGTACAGCTTTTAATAGGCTCCACAACCCGGCACTTGCTATTGTAAGTTGCACGAATAGAACTAATAAAGGTTCGAAACGTCATTAGAAATGCCGAAAGGAAACAGTTGGAAAAAGCGAACAAAAAGGCCGGGCCATTTGATTGAATGTGCTGTTGGGCTACAACGGAGAGAAGAAAAAAAGAAAAAGGTTGAAGGTTTTTAGTTGTCGCAAGCAGTGCGCGCTCCTGACGCAAAGAAAAGGTCGCAACGCGTGGTGTGGACCAGTAGCTGTTTTGAGTTTTGTTGTTTGTTAGTTAGAAGGCGAACAGCGCACATGTGGCGGAAGCTAGCTGTTCGTAAAATGTGGAAAGTAGCATTATGCTTTCTTAATAGGAAACTTTATTCTATAAAAGAGAGAGATATTTGAGCGCAGGTTTATGAAACTAGCATATATTGATGTGTTAAAGTTTAGACAATATGAAAAGGATATATTTGTCAAAAGTATATAACCCAATCCGTAAACAACGCGTGAAATAATTCATCTGGTTTCATACAATTCGAGTAATCTTTTTCTTGTGTTTAAGTATCCAGTGCACTAGATCTCTTGTTTTGTTGCACATCCCGCGATTGTCTGACCCAAAGCCTGGAGATCAAGGCTACGCACACAAAGGAAGATCGCCCCCGTTCTCGTCGTTGTTATTTCGACCAATCCTTTGAAATGGATTATCATTTCGTCCTATTTCTGTTCATTATCGGATTAGTAATTCGTACTGCTACGGCCGATGAAGGTATGAAATTGTAACAAATTTTTACAATGAGATTTCAACATAGTTTCTGAATCGTTTCGTTTATCGAATATTGATGCTTATTAATAGATCTGTTGAAATGTTGCCACGCACTTTGCATGCAAATATTACGAAAATAGTTTATTTAAATCACCATCAGATCATTGATTTTTCTGTCGTTAGGGCAAAAGGTCTTTCACGCTGTTTATATTCAGTGACAACCTATGTTACATTTTGTGCAGAAACTCTGCTTGATACACGCAACCACACTACTGATTTGGGATGGCCAACGTCCAGTAACGGGGTAAGGATTGAAATTATGTTCGCGCTTGTACTCCGTTTCAATTGCGAAGATTTCAGATGCGACTTGCGTACGCAACCAAAGTTACCGATTATAATTATCATTAAAGTCAGGTTAATCGTTCCCTGTCGTGCCGAAGGCGTTGTCCTTTTCCTGTGGCACGTTTGTCTCACCGATCGCTACCACTCACTATACGTGATACATCCCGCTATCGTGTGCTTTGATCATCAAAGTATTGTTAGTGTGGAAGGCAAGGTGATACCATTGCATGACTAAGCGACATTTCTGTCGACCACTGCATGCCGCGCATCTAAGCTGGATGCGACGCCCCATGAAAGACACACGGGTTCATTTCAAAGAGAACCCGCGTAAATAAGAAAGACCGCCGTTTAGTTATTTCCCTTTAATGTGTTGTGGGTTTCAGTCAACGGCTCTACATTGAGAATATAAAGTTATACTGGTTACCATGGTAATATAATACTTGGCAAACTGATTTCGGTCCAAGCTACAGCTTGCTGCTTGTTAGCGGAGGAATATTTACACTTCGGACAATTTTAGTAACTGGGAACATGTCCGCCCGTATTTTTATATTTTTTTTATGTTGCACAACCTTCACTCTTGTCCCGTTGCCCAGGCAATAGTGGTTCGTATTTATTTAACTTCTCGTGGGATGTTACGAGGTCGCATCCGGTTGTCGCACGTTCACTCGCCTTGGACCGTTTTCAATTGCGCCAACAAAGCGCACGCCCTATGCCACTGAATAGCCAAAAATTCTTAGCTCGAGACCCACGAGCGACAGTTATGCTTTTCACGACACACGGCGACTGATTGTTCGTTATTGATAACAGTGGACGGCAGCTGCTAGCCCTGCAAGGTTCCATTGAAGCGCGGATATTTACTAAATTTGATGCCGCCAATCATTTCCACTCGTTGGTGTCTCAATCACCCAAACTGTCGGTCTTGGCAAAAAATAATGCAAGTTTTATGTAGCCATTCTACATTTGAAAAATTGTCGGCACAAAACCGATTACAAACGATCCTTAATTGATTCCACCCGATTTTAAAAGATTATTACATCTAATAACCGGTAATTAAAGATCGTCGCAATTTGAGTCACTTAATATTGTTTGCAATATTTTTGATGCAAATCCGCTTTCTAACATATTGATAAGTGCTGACACTTATCAGATTATGTTGTTCTTCCTCTTAATCTGTTTGTTTCTTCAACTTAAAACATATATTGTGTGTAGTGGACCGAAACTAGCAACCACGATGAAAATGAAGCCCTGCTAAGAACCTTTCAGGTGTGCAGAATTTTCGAATCCAACCAGAACAACTGGGTTCGAACACCTTACATAGAAGTTGGAAATGTGGAGCGAGTTTACATAGAAATTCGCTTCAGTACTCGGTATGTGCAAATATAAATTACTTGATGCCACTTGGAGGTTTGGCAGATTTTCAACTCGTTGGCAACTTTCAACAGATCTTGCGAAGGACTTAAAAGAATCATGTCGTGCAAAGAAACGTTCAACTTGTATTACTTGCCTTCGGAAGGAAAAGACGAACTTCGTGCTTCTCATATGGATGAAAGCACTTACACTAAGGTAAATAACAGTCGTGTATTTTCGACATCCTTTATCCTGGCACCAGAAACTATTCCAACTCTCTTACGTGTGTTGGCAGGATTATAATGTTTCTATTTATTTGTACTGCTTGTTTAGGTGGACACCATTGCAGCCGACGAACGGTTTAAGCCGGACACAATTAAAATCAACACGGAAACCAGGATAATCACCCCACTTCAAACAAGAGGGCTGTACGTCGCATTTCAGGTAAAAGTGGCATATCTAATACCATTAAAGTCTTGCGAAAGTAATTAAAAATGAATTTCAGGATACCGGAGCTTGTATGACGATAATGCATGTGCGAGTTTACTACAAAACGTGCCCAGACATCGTTAAAGGCCTTGCTGTCTTTCCTGTCACCATAGGAGGTCCGGATCTCACCTCATTGGTGGATGTTTCTGGAACATGCATCGACCATGCTGAACGAATGACCGATGCTCTAGGTAAAGTCTTGCCGGCAACAAGGGCGTCAAAGTTGTAAATTCCACCTACTTATAATCACCGACTTTTAATTTGACATGTTGTCCAACTCAGCAGTTGTTCCTGATCGATTAATAACTCACACATGCTGACTCAGACTAACTTGTAAATTGGAGCCGCTGAGTTACCAGTTGTGCAATATAATTCGTGTGCTCAGGGACTTGGGCATTAAAGCCTAGCGCAACTGTCCAGAAGGCGCTCGATCTTAATTCCTAACTACCTATGAGAATTTGAAAAATCTCATGGGATTGACATCATCACTCTCCGCGGGTCGAGTCAATCTGTTATTGTATGTCAGGCACCAAGCAAGCATGCCTAATACATCAGTAGCGAATTATAAAATACAAACCCATGCGCATGCGACTTCTAAGATAAAATCGACTCGAGGAAAAATTCGACACCGAGCTTAGAGTTGACTTCGATGAGAACATAAATGATTAATGTGAACCTGTTGCTTGCTACGTGTAATAAATGACCCTGCTTTTGTGTTTCGACAGCACCTAGCTTGCATTGCAACGGAGCTGGTCAGTGGCAAGTTCCTACCGGTGGTATTTGTGAATGCGCAGCTGGATTTCAACCAAACAACGATTTGACCGAATGCATTGGTAAGTGTTGTGGACTTTTTCACTTTGATCAATTCCGATTTCAAAGCATGCGAATAAAGACCTATGCAGGTGCTAGATATCAATTAATCGATTAATGCGGGCAACTGGTCTGTCCTTTTGTGGCACACATTTCCTATTATCTTGTCAATACCAATCAACAAGAAATTGCGGCGATTGATCGCTGTGTCCCAAATTGGTTGGATCTTGCTGGATTATGTTTCCAGACTGCTGTCGGTGGACGGCAAGCTTCGTGCCATCTTTGGCCTTATTTGGATTAGACAGATGCTTGCCAAAAATTACACCGACCTGCCAAAACCTTGCACGTAATTCTAAAGGCCAAATGGAGCGTATTCGTTTTTAATGGAATGTACAGCAAATATGTGGTACGCTCTAACGTATAGTTCATCGATCAAGCTGATCTGCAAACAATGTCGCGAAATTTTATCAGTTTATTGCCTCACCGAGGGCAAACGGAAACACTGGAGCGCCGTCCTTTTCAACAATGGTGGAATGTCTGTTCGGACACGCGGTCCCAATGATTAGAAGGATATGAATTCTCGCGTTGCAGCTGATTTGCCTTTTCCTGCCAGCGGCATACATGTTGATGAATGACTTTGTTAGAAACAGTGGGATATGTGTTTCACACTCGACGCCTTGCATCGATATTTTTCGCTCTTAACGGCTGAGTCTTTCGTATAAGTTGCTTAGCGACCCGTTGGCGCCGACATATTTCGGTGCAAAGCGAATTCCTAATGCGTATGTAATTGGTTATGGAGTGGCCTCAAGTCCCCAGGGGAAATGCTCGTGCCGCAATTTAACGCGTCTCGCATTCTGTCACTGTTGGCCCCCTTGCCACGATTACGTGAGAATCGAATGCGGATGCCAGTTGTCAATACCAAGTAGAATCATAAAATTCAACGATTATTTTTTTTATATGTCCACATTTTTCTATTCGACTGCCAGAACACTAGGACTTAGCTACTTACTGTGTTATGAAAACGGTTTTGAAGGGTGGCAATATCCGTTGCCTTGAGGCAGGCTTCAACGGAGCCTTTCAAGAGTGCCAGAAACAACAAACTGACACTCATCGCTGCGAGATCTAAGCTCCCTAAGGATTAGTCTCTGGCACTTAGTTCACTCTTATGGAGTAAGTTTTGGCGTTCATAAACTAATGTTTCATTAAGCGCCCACTTATTACGGCACTTTCAACCAAATTAGCGGAATAGAGACTTTGAAGTTTTGCGCAAAGTTCATACATGACTTGAAAACCGGAAACATTATTGGTGAATAGAAATAGTTTGGAACAACGGCGCCGTCCCATCAATTAGAAAAAACGGTTCATGGAATCCACCCACTTGGGTTGCCATCTGTTTCTGCAACGTTCTCACAGAAGTAAGCGTACGCGAAGGTTTTCGCATGTTATCTGAGCGTAAACACAAAGGGCGTCACATTAGCGCGACACGTATATCATCCGGTAACATTAGCCGCGTCCAATAAACTTCTCCACACGCTTACATGTTTCCACCGAAAAGCTCAATTGTAACGCGATCCTTCCAAATGGGCGAATAATGGACTACGACCCTCGAAAGACCCATGTCGCCAAAGTTTACTAAAGCCAGTCAGCTAAATTTTACTCTCCTTAGTTGTGAGTGGGTTGGTTTAATGTTACGCTATTGTTGGGGCCGAGTCCGCCCCATTGCTTTCAAATGCGACTGGGTGTTTACAAATTGCCACTGATATGTTTTCGGTGCGAGCTCCGCGTGTTTGCGGCGAAAGTTGATCTAGGGTAATTGTATATTCTATTGGGCGAATTAAAAAAGTAAAGCTTCTCAGACGGTTTGATTGTGGTAGTAATTAAGTGTGGACACGCAGGGGTTGTTGCCCCTGAAAAGTAATTCCTTGGTCTTTGAAAGTAATTTAAAAATCATCTCTGTGTAACCAGCAGGTTTTATACGCATTGTAATGATTAAACATGCTTTACACAAACAAATTACTTCATAAGAAACAAGCAGTTGCACGGCTTAAATCGCTCTGGTTTAACACGTTGGACAACCGGGTGTTTTCGCCCCCACAGAAGGTTTTATTGTCCGACAGTTCAGCGAACCCGGTTTTTGCTGATGAAGTGAAGAGTCGTGCGTTTGAGCAATTGTTGTTAAGATGCCAAATTTGGTCGCGCTTTGTCTGAAATGATGGATTGTCAGTGTAATGGCCCTTTACATGTTAGGCAAGTAGATACGTTGCTTAAAGTAATCCTTGACGTATATTTCGGATGGTGTAGATATGGCCAATCCTCAGCAGAGCCTGCTTTCATATCAGGGTCTGGAATTCAAGATAAATGGAATCTCGGTGCCTGTAAAGTAGAACTTGCCGTGTATAAAACATTCATGTCTTTCGACAAACAGATAACAACCTCCCCGAGGAGTTGTCCAACCCAGGTTGAACTTGACGAGAGTCTCGTTAATAAAACTCACCATGCATGTTTCACGTCTCTATGGGGGTCGTGTATAGAATATTGGAAAGTGTTGAGTGATCCTTTAATGTCGGCGCTTGAAGTTGTACCAAGTGTAAACTGGTATTTTATTACTTTGCTCTGGGAAGTTTTGCACTGAGGTGGCTCCTAGCTTTAACTTCGCAGCACAATTTTAAAAACAAAATCGATTTATCTTTCACCGAAATCCCACAGAAAAATCAGGTGTTGACCCGAATATTTTATCGAAGTTTGCGCAGGAAACCAAAACATTCGACATCGCGTAAGGTATTTGTGATTCTAATCTTTTGCAAACTGTGATATCTAAAGCACAATTGAAAGTCATATCCATTATGTTCCTCATTTCCCTCCGTACAAAGTACACAGCGGTGCGGATGCGCTGGAGCACATCATCGCTTGTACCAACACGAACTGAACCCAATTTTCTCGATCGTGTCAACGGCGTAGAAAAATCGTTGGCAATTTGATTGAAGTGAAAAGGATCAAAGACGAGTTTGGCAGAAAACTGCAAAATTCAATACCAATGTGTTTCGTAAAATCACGTATCGGTGGTAAATGTGGTTTTATTGGTTGAGCAGTTCGTGGTTCCGCGTATTTCATGTTTTCAGGCCTAACATGAGTAAGAAAATTCCAAACAATGTTTCCCTCTGCGGTAGCTTCATGACACAATTTCAACATAGCACCCATGTAATTGAAGTCATGCATAACCGCGCTATCATGTTTCAAACGAGGTGACTCCTATTTACATCGAACCAATTTGTTTGGAGAAAGTTATTTGTCTTCGCGAATGACGGAAAGCAATGCTGCCAGTGGGTTCGTTCGCGACCGTATACTATAGTTCCAAGTGTGTGTGATTGATGGGTAACTGCGACGGCGAGCAATAAATATTCGCAATCCTCTTACGCGGTCACTCCACAGCTTCCGATCTTCATTGCAATAGATATTGCGAGGAAACATATGGTTCAAACTGCGTTGAATGACTCTTCACTTGTTCATTCCAGCACCCTTCAGTTGCTTTTTGTCGGGCGTTTTTTCGTCACCCAAACACGGTTTGTTTATTTCCGAGGCAATCCTGATTGCGAGTTTCTCACACTGGGAGATTTACTGGATTTTGCGCATGGTCGCCTGGCTTTGTTGAAACCCAACTCAAATCTTACTCATAAAATTACAATGATCAAGCTTAGCCTGAGATAGTTGGAAACCGAGTTCAATATGAGCTAACTTTATAAGAATCCAACATGAAAAGCCGGAATTTCATCAAACTGCGATTATTTGTCCAGACGCCCGTTACGTCACTCTTGCTACAAGCGTTCACCTGCCCACTCGACATGTTGAAAATCAGGGGCCTTTGTATTACGTCACGCCTTAAGATCCGCGTGGGCGACGGGAGTTCGATAAAATGAGGCCGATGGGGTGCAGCCGTCACTCGACGTCGCATATATAGGCCCTCAGTGTGTCTGAATATGCTCCCACCAAAAATGAGAAAAACGTTTAATCTGAACAAACCACTTGTACACTGCTGTAGGGTATTTTGTATAATGTTGGTTGTTTACCAGAAAAAAAACACAGTAATATGTAAGCTGTACCCAGTCATTCATTTTATTAACATTTTGCTGCTGAACTTCTTGCTGCAATCCATTGCGATTCGGTTCCGGATTTCCAAACCCAAATAAAGGCCTATATCAACTTAAGGGTTCTGTTTCATGTTTACCCAGTGGATTACCCTGACCCATCCTTATCTTGCGGTCATCGACATGCCTGGCCCCTTCAATGAACCGTTCAACTGACAGGGAAGCAATGTTTTCCTTGATTGCAAAGCAAATACAAATCTTACAGTACGAAGCCCTCCCTTGGGCAACCTTGCTTTTTCTGGCATGTAGATAAATAGATTTTTAGCGGGTAGAGTTAGCTATACCAGTTTTTTAAAGCTTGTCGGCAATCCCATGTAATTTGACCGACGTACACCAATGCCCAATGTTTTTTATCTTTTCGGAAAAACATCTTCATCAAGTCCTGCTGGCCTTGACCAGCCGGAGCTGATCTTTCATTTTTATTCTCCACGCCTTGTGCAAGTTAAAATACAAGGCGCGGTTAAAATACAACATTTGCAGAAAATAACGACGCAAGTTGCGAATTTTTTTATTCATATAAATATGTGTTGTTGTTTGCAGAATGCGCTGTGGGAAAGTTCAAATCGGACGCTGGCAACAGATTGTGCGAAAATTGTCCTGCGAACAGTTATGCCGTGAGCACAGGATCACCTTCCTGTCAATGTAGTAATGGGTTTTATCGAGCTGTTGACGACAGACCCGACGCCTCCTGTACAAGTAAGATAACCATAATGCTCAAGGCCATTCGTAAATTATAAATTACGAAACAACGTTTTGAAATCGTCTCCGCTTTAGCATCTAAATATGTTGCACATTTTTCCGCTTTGATCTTTTACAATGAGCAAGCCATCCGTCATGTTATCTGACCATAAGTTGGGTTATCTGACCATACGAAAAAAGAAAGCGTCTGTAATCCTGGGAGCATGGTGTTTGAATTACACCAAGCTTAAACTGGGAAACGGTGTTTGCGTTCACATTCCCACAGGTTCCAATTGACCTTGAAGTCCAATCGATAAAACACCGGGTCGGCAAGTCGCCTCGAGCCGGTGTACGTATCCGAATTACTGATCGAAATTCGATTCGTTCGTTCACTGTCCCAGCCCCTAATGGCAATCAATATCGAGTTAAGGACGTGGCCAGTCGTAATTAATCTCTTTTGTCCTTGTTAAATTGTCACGCCGTGGCGCGCGTTCCTGGCTTTGATTGTAAATCGAAAGCGTGTCAGTCAACGTGACTATGACCGCCACCATGACAACAATTCGTTTGTTTTTGCAGAACCTCCCACCAAACCGACTCTTGTTGAATCAATGGTCAATAAAACACAAGTCATTTTCACTTGGAATGAGCCTGAAGACAATGGCGGGCGAGTTGATATTACATACACGTGAGTAAATCTGTACCTTGGGCAAACAAATTTGTCATTGCAATCATAACAACCTAACTATTTACATGACAGGGTGGCGTGTTATCGATGTGATTCCACATTCGAGTCATGCAAACGTTGCTTGCGTTCAGTGGATTTCTACCCTAGAAAGTTCCGCCTCACCAATGGTCGTGTGGTAGTCAGAGATCTTTCCTCATTCACATATTACAAGTTCAGGGTAAGAAGGACCTGAAGCTGTATTAAAATTCTGACTGAAATGATTTCATATCATATAAATCTCAAATTGTTTCGGTCACAGATATATGCATTCAATGGTGTGTCAAGTTCCAGTAGCACTGAACCACAATTTGCGGAAATATCACTAAAGACAAACCAAGCAGGTATGTCAGTTCTGACGAGTAACTATATAAATTCGGCCAAAGAAAAAAGCTGCTTTTGCACAATTGCTTGGTTGTGAGCTTGGCAAAAAGACTAGGATTTAAATGCAATTGGCAGCAACTTGAATAAATCTGTTCCCTGGATCAGACAGTCGGTGCTTGACGAGGCGCCGATGTCGCATCATGTCGTTCCAGGGCATGCGTCTCGTAGAATTAAAATTCGGTCGAGTGATAAATGTTTGTCGCGACCAAGTGCTTTTGAACGTCGTCAGTGGGAGGCGCGGTCAATTGTGTCCGGCGTCCAATGGTGGACGGTTGTTGTATTTGGGCCGACTTCACGCTGTTCGAACGAGGTCATGTTTGTTTGTTAGATCAGTGCCATATTATACTGTATTGTAGATACAAACAAAAATATGGGTTAAATTCATAATCGGGTCAAATTCAATAATTCACTTTTTTGTTTTATGACCTTTCAAAGCAAGCAGCGGTAACTGTGATCGTTATTCGATACTTATACGCCCCTAAAGCAAGTTAAACCCGTACCTATGGCGAAAGCTTTCCGCACAGCGTATGCTCTGGGCAAGTGATACCTGCAACACTGAACATCGCTGTCTAAATGTCTCAATGTTTCTCAATGTACATTTTTGTGTTTACAGCGCCATCAGCCGTCAACTCTGTGCGCATACTATCGACCACTAGTAGTGACGTTGAGCTGGAGTGGGACAAGCCGGCCAGTAACGTGAAGATAGTTGAGTATCAGATCCGCTACTACAGTTTCCACGATACTCACACAAATGTGACGAAGAACGTGAACTTCAAACTCTCCAATCTGAATCCATCAACATCTTACACTGTCCAGGTATGAAAATTTTGTAGATGCAAAAGACTGGACCTTTGTTACGTACGTCATCGGAATTTTAGTATTTTTATTCAACATGTACATGAACTCAGTTTGTATGATTGCAGGTTTTAACGTTAGTTAACAAACCTGCGCTTTCATTGAACATGTTCCATGCTAATTGCCACTCATATTTGGATCAGTTAGCTGTGGGATTTTGAATGTTATGTGTGGCGTTAATCTTAAATATTGTAAATCTTCAGGTTCGTGCCAAAAGCAAGGCCGGATTCGGTCTGTTTGGACGCAAGGTGGCGTTTAATACTAAACCCAAAGTACGCGTCACCATCGTTCCTGATCCGAACAACCTGTTGCCGCACGCGGACACCGAAACCCAGACCAGAGCGATAGAAGTGAGCCAGATGGATGAACTAAACACGATCACAAAACCGGCAGCTGATCGAAACCAACTGATTCTTGCCATCGTCATAACTTGCAGTCTTCTTGCAATTACGATTGGTGTCCTTCTTATTCTTTACGGTCGAAGAAGGCAGTATGCAAAACATGTTGTTGCCGATTTCGAAAAGTATCCTGGCTTTATCAATAGTTCTGGTGAGTAGTTTTAATTAATGTTAACTTTAGCTGGTTGATTTAACCTAAACAACTATTAATGAAAGCTCAACTAAATGGTAGTTTTTTATATATTGAGTTTCTTAAGTTTAAGGAGCCTTATGTTTTGCGCGATACTCGCATTGGGGAGCAATTCCAGTAATAGTATTTTTGTTTTCCAGTTGATCTCATCAGTACTCGTACATACGTTGATCCAAGCACATACGAAGACCCATACTCAGCAGTCCAGGAGTTTGCAAAAGAAATAGACTACAGATTTGTTAAAATCGAACAAGTCATTGGGAAAGGTATGCTTATTCCGTTATAAATATCACATTATCAATATCTTGACAAAACCCACTTTAATATACGTCATATAACCACTGCAATTCTTGCATTATCCTATTTGTTGTTTTACAGGAGAATTTGGTGAGGTATGCAAGGGAGTCCTTACAACGTCTTGTCAATCCGTTGCCATTAAAACTCTCAAAGCGGGTTACAGCAATCAAGAAAAACTAGATTTTCTCAGTGAGGCTTCTATCATGGGACAGTTCGAACACCCAAATGTGATAAGATTGGAAGGGGTTGTAACAAGGAGCAGACCGTTGATGATCATCACCGAGTTTATGCAAAACGGATCCCTCGATAACTATTTAAGAGTAAGATGTGATTTCCATTTTTTACACTAGTATTTGTTAAGCTACATTTTGTCACAAACTCATACATTCTGCATAATATAGCAAAGTAACATCGCTTTAATCACAGACAAATGAGGGCAAAGTTCCAGTGGAAAAGCTGACACAGATCCTGCACAACATCGCTTCGGGGATGAAGTATCTCTCCGACATGGGATACGTGCATAGAGATCTGGCTGCACGCAACGTTCTCGTCAACTCTGACCTAATGTGCAAAGTTTCCGACTTCGGACTGAGTCGAGTACTTGAAGAAGTTGGAGAAGAGGAAATAGCAATGTACACAACCAGAGTAAGTTTGAAATATGGTTAAGAATTATGTCCACTTTCTTTCCTGTTAACTGATCGTTTTGCAATAATTTTGATTGGTTTTGTATAAAGGGTGGAATGATTCCTATCCGATGGACCGCACCAGAGGCCATTAGTCAAAGAACGTTCAGCTCATCCAGTGACGTATGGAGCTACGGAATTGTGACGTGGGAAATTCTTTCGTACGGCGAGAGACCTTACTGGGAAATGTCAAACCAAGACGTGAGTAGTTTTTAAAACAAGATGAATAAACCAAACAATATTCCAATAAATAAGTTATTTTCCTGTTTCGCAGGTTGTGCACTTTGTAGATAGTGGATATCGCTTGCCCGCCCCTTGCTTTTGCCCAAAGATTCTTCACTGCTTGATGTTGGATTGCTGGAACAGAGATCGTACTCACAGGCCGACATTCCAACACTTGGTGTCGCAGTTGGACAGATTTCTGCTTGACGGATTGTGTCTGAACGACACAATCAATAACAGGTAAATATGTCTTGCTGTGTTTATCTACTTACACTCAATGTTGTACTTTATACGTGATTGAAATCTGACAAGCTAGTTTTTTTAGACCTTACAGAGAACAGGAAGATTGCATTCCTGAACTACTTGACCTTTCATCACTTGGACAGTGGCTTGAACAAATGCACATGCTTCAATACAAATCTACGATGCTTCGTAACGGTTGCGTAACAGCCGAGCAAATCATGCGTTTAAATGAAAGGTAAGCGTAGCTATGTAAAGTCTCAGTCCGAACTGTATTTTTTTTACCTTTGGGACTTGTTGTTCAATGCTTTTGACAATAATTATTATTAAGTTTGTATTATTTGTTTGCAGTGAGTTGATGGACATGGGAATAGATGAACCTCGCCACATTCACACCATACTTCACGAAGCGCAAGTTTTGCGACAAAAAATAGAAGAAGTCAGCAACCTGGGCATCGCAGTGTGACGTCATAATAAGCAACTTGACTTCTCTCTTCACCCAGTGGCTTGCGTGCATCAAGCCAAGGACAGAAAGCTCAGGCAGGAGTTGGCGAACAAAAGATTAAAGAATATCGCACGTGTTTCACACTCGGCGGCAGGCCGTCGCTTTTCTCACTTTTTCATTCACTGTGTCATGTTTTCGTCTTTCGAGAATCATCGAAGACAATCTGCTTTATTCAGTTCCTTATTACTCACATCACATCACATCAACCATGTGATCGCATCGCCCTTATTTCACGTGTTTACGCCAATATGAACACACACATCCACACGCATTCCACGTTTAACGTCACGCACGTTTGTAATTGAAATTTTTTGTTATTACTCTTGTAAGCATTAATCAAATGCTCCTTGGTCAATAAATTAAAAGACTAGTTGCAACTCTTGCCTCTAAACCTTACATGAAGTATTTTCTAAACAGGAATCTGTGAACGAATTTACCTTTTACAAAGCCAACGAATAAATTTGTGTTTTTTGCTGCGCATCAGCTTCTTGTATTTATCTATTAAGCAATCGTTGCTTTTTGTCTTTAAATGATCGCAAAATAATAATTTTTATCGTGTTGCCAATTTACGACCACGAATAGAAGAGGTCATTTCTTCGCTGTTCAACAGCGACCTTTGTTATTGTTAATCTTGTTGTTTGTTTGATATTTGATAAAATCGTGTGGAACTTTGTAATAAAACTGATCTCAAACATTTTTTTGTGAAAGTTTTCCAGTTTATTACTTCAATAAAGGCAGAGGGATTTAATCAGTTGTAAATTGTGAGTCGACTGACAGTTATTACAACAGATCCAATTGGAAAGTAAAACAGATGTTCCAGGTGCAATATTTAAATATTTTGAATTGTCTCACAAGGCAATTTTTCCATAATTAGTCTATCTTATGCAGTTTAGCGTTCCAAAAGGCTTCATTGTTGATATATTCTGTTAAAAGTTAAATATAATACCAACAGCAAAGCATCAAGTTTTAGAAAACATCACTACTAACATTAACAAGAACAAATATTCTTCAAGAAAATTTCTAGTTGTGCGAATAAACAGCACTTGGGATTTCTCAGTTATTCGTTTTACATTTCTCACCTCAGTTGACGACAGATGTGTCGTCACAACATCTATTGTCTCATTTGTCTGAAAATAAAGAACAGAAATATTGTTTCCGCACAACAAAGGAACGGGAAGTTGTAAACCTGAATTCCATTCGCCAGTTTGCTCAGGTTTGCTGCCTGACAGATTTTTCCACTTCATGCTCGCGTTTTAAGGATTGGGGCTTTTGGAGGCATGACTATTGTCTTGGACAGAACGTGAGCAGATTAACGGGGATTAAAGCGACAAGTAGATTAGATTTTGGATGTCATGGCGATGTGGGTTGTGCAAACAGGAAGCCTGGCATTTGACTTGTTTGGCTCTGTGTTAATTCACACCACACCTGTGATGTGACAGCGATGGAATGGCGCCTCCACGCTCAATAGCTGCCGGCATTAACTTGAGTTTGGGAAGTGGTCTTCATGGCTCTTACCGGTTATTATTTTTTTGGTTTATGAAATACCAGTCCACTGTCGCACAAGTTAACATAAGCACCGCCATGTTTCTTGTTTTAAACTGGGAAAATGTTTCGAAATGTATTTTGGAAATGCAGCAATTGCGTAAGAACGTAATTTCTGCTGTTTGTCAAGTAAGTTTTATAGTAGCTCAATAGTAACAATTTCAAAAACATGCTAATACATATGTTGGTGAACTGTCATGGCAAGAATCGTGATAGGATGAAAGTGTTGCTCACACAAAGCAGTCCGGTGAGTTGCGCAGACAAGGAAGAGAAAGAGATTGCGTTTGACGAAAAAGGCAAACTCGCCTTGGGAGAAGATGTTTTTACTACGGGCCTTCAGTCAGGGCGTCATTTATGTGAGAAAGCAGGAATGTGTAGGGTATCTGCACACCAGTTTAGTCATGCATTATTATTGCAGTAAAATTGTGACATTTATCACACGATTTTTTGTTTTATAATGTGTCATTTACGTGGCAGTGGTTCAGGGTTAATGTAATGAATTGTTCTTATTGCTAACCTTGGCCAATCATTGACAGCCTCCTAAAATGACATTGTTGTGTATATTGTGACAGAATAGCAGACAGGAGTCTGTCGCCATCGTTAAAATAAAAATTGCTCTGTAAACGTTAATTGCAAACATACATAGCTAAGTGTGAAAACAGTGTGAAGTCGGAATTCAAAATCGTGAAAGGACATAATACGACTGGAAGTGACTGGAGTGGAATTAACCTATATCTGAGAATATTACATGGTCAATAAGCTTGATACATGTGGGTCACCATGCTTCGGACAAACGAGCATTGTAGGGCTGGTGTGTTTTGGTTCCTCTTTTTGCTTACAACCACTCTTGTAAAGTTGACCGACGGCAGAGAAGGTAAGCAGTTGTCAACGTTTTACAAACAAGCAATAGTTTGAGGTTATGTGCCTTTGTTTCTACGTTTTGCAACGTAATTCGCGGTTGCACTCTGACTACTTTGTTAAATTGGATAAATATGTCGTTAATCCGTCCGGGCGACTATCTCCGACCAGTTAATGATCGGGCGTTTGCGGAAATTTCAATTACGACGGGACGTTGCAGATGAAAGTAGGAATTCTTCCTTCTAGTGTTCGGTCGTGGGAGCGTTTCTCTTAATCCCGATTCGCTCAATAGTTTCTGGTTCGCAAGGGTTCATCGTCACAAACCGTTGTCGACCTCTCTTGTATTTTGTCGCAGACATAAACAACACTTACTCACAGTCGCCAGCTTGGTCTGGCAATCTACGTATTAAATATTATTAGTAGAGTTACTGACCAAATGACCTTTACATAGATAGGCAGTCTGAACACCAAAAACTACCCTTAAAGACCAAAGCGTTGTGTAGGAAATAAAGGTGTTTAAAAATGAGTTGTAGAAACAGGAACGGAAACCTCGGGATTACGCACGCGACTCTATTTACCGCCGTCCGGTGAATCACTCAACTCGCACAATAATCGCAAAACTTTTTTTGCGACTGCAGGTAGCTTTAACCCAGGTAGAGGTGGAGCTCGGACGGTGAGTTGGCATTCCCGCTCTACCGGACACGGTATCAGATTACCCCCGCCCTGATGCCCCACGCACTTGTCTGAGTTTTCAGTCAATGTAAAGGCGAAACACGACAGAGATTTTCCTCTTACTTTTAAAATGCCAAAACCATCCGGGTACATCCACATAAAGGTACCAGTGGCGAGTATGGTTTACCATTTTAGTGAGACCTTGGGATATAATGTTATTATAACAAGCATGTGGCTGGGTCATGTGCAAGGACGTAGATTGGTGGATTGAGGTTAAACACCGTAAACATGGCCTCAATTTTTGTCGCCGGCTTAAATGCTTCTCCAATTAAAGTTTTAATGGATTGAGGGATACGGCGCCATATAAGTTCCGCGCGCGGCTGGCTGGCACCGGTCCGTAAAATCGAAGGCGGTTTACGATCACAATTGCGTAAAACTGGCTTGTTGCGGTTTGCTAACTGCCCAATGTGATACACATGTAGCGTGAGAATTGCTTTACATTGTCTGGCATTTCTTGTGTAACATCCCTTGCGGATTTACATATGATGTTGTTCTAACGGAACTAGTTTTAGTGTTATGGCCGTCGGCTCCGTGCCCATGACAAACCTATCATAAAAGCGACACCATCCCAGCAAATCGCCCAACTGTGTTTACCCCTATTCGTAATAACGCCCTTGTATTGCTTGGTTGGTTGGTGTCGACAGGAGCCGTTTGCTTTTCGCGCAATGCATGCTTGCTATCTCTACCAAGACACATCCAACAGCGTTTTAAAAGGAAACGACCGATTAGAGCACCTAATTCAACAGTAAGGGATTGGATATATCCAAGATGAAAAAAATTAAAAATGTCAGAAAAATTATTTCTTTAAATTTCAGCTGGTTTGCACGTAAACTTTATAAAGCAGTGATCTGAATGTGATTCAGCTTTATCCAGTATCAAATTCAATCCATAACATTTGTAAAGCGATACATCAAAGGTTGTGATTTTATATGAAAATATAACTGATTATTGACGACAAGTGGAAATGAAAAAGTCCTCGATGTGATTCAGACTACCGCACGCGCACATTGATATTTGAATTTAGAAACGGCGATTTTTATAACGAGCTAAATTACAGTCGTCTGCGCTTAGAACATCCTGCCCGCCGCAAAGCCAATTTCGTTGATGACAGGGTGTCGCGCTCACCTTCCAACACGCCAAAAAACCCTCGGGCGGCTCGAAAACCAAGCTTTCAAAAGCAGGCGACCCGCGACAATAGCAACACGTTCGATCGCTATCTCACGCTTTGAGATTGAAATAAAGAATTCGGCACATTCAAACGAATCCATCCGGCACAGGTGTCGCGGATGTCGCAAACAATTGCCGTGAATCAAAAAAGTACATGTGAAACGTTTGTATTTCGAAACTTAAAATCTGTAGTCTGAACTATACAGTGACGTCAACACAGTGTACAGAGTAAATGTCGCAAGTACCATTTGTCGCTTCCTGGGTCCCGTTGGTCTCTCTGCTTGCGAACAAATATAGCCACGACGGTGCCGGAACAAAATAAGCTTTGTTCACTTTGACAGACCCCAGTCTTAAATTGAAAACCAGCTTCCAAAGACAAACACGAGATTGCGTTAATTTACATTGCGAGTGGATTATTAGACGCATAAATAATTGATCTGACAATTTAAAAGGAACATTTAGGTCACCTTTTCTTCCCGACGGTAATAAAGTTCTCATTAATAAAACGTGCCGCCAAATATTGACCGCTGTCTATGAAAACCACAATACCCCATATCTTTGCTATCACACCAACAATCGCAAACACATAACAAAAACCTGAGAAAATGCTTGGTGTGTTTTGCTGTTCCCAGTGCAAGGGTAGTAGTTGTGACTGACAGAAACTTTATATGATCCACCTGTGACACTGAGTGTGTATATCCGCTGCGTGGTTGCTCTTCACTTGTAAGGTGTGCGGATGTTGTGGACCACCAGGTTAATTAGCGTGCAACCAACATCTTCACATTTAGTAGCAAAATATTCAGATATTCAACGTGCGTTCAATCTGCAACTTGGGTTTTTGTTGTAAATATTCATTCATTGCTTCAGGAAATAATCAAGCGTAAATTATTATCACATTATTGTTTCAAAATTTAAATTATATAAGCTAATGTTTTATGTTCTGCATTTCTATGTATGTTCATTCATCCGTAACATGCAAGTTGACTACAGTTCAATGACCGTAAATTACAATTTTGAAGGTAATCAACTAATTTGTCTTCAATATTTGGTTATTAACAAGAGAATCGCCATAATCACGAGCATTTTCGGCGAGATAATTTAATTTCCGCGGCTTAGGTTCGCACCCGCGTGACCATGTTTAGACTCGCTCGTTGCACAACACTAGGACGTCCGCACGCAAATCACTATATAGGCGTCGTTCCTAAAAGATCTAGAACCCATTCTAGATTTACTGCATTGAACATTTGCCGACGATATCGCACGTGACGTTTAGCATTAGACTTGAAATTCATCAAAAGACCGATAAATGGAACATGACTCATTGAGTGCCTGGATGTATAGGTCCGTTATCGCAGCGAAAAGTTAACAAAGTGTGCTCCAGGGTACACATCGTCGGTAAATGCCTACACGAGAATAAAGATAAAGGCGACGGAGACTAAACAAGCAAAACTTCAATGAACTTAAATGTTGATTGTCTCAATCGACACGTTCAATGCCTTTCGTCTCGCGACTCGGTAACGGTTTGTCAAAGGCGTGTAAAGTTTGCGTTACGTTGATACTGTGTCGCCTTTTCTTGCTCTTGACCAATAACAAACTGTTTGAAATCATGCGGGAATTTTGTGCCCCCTCCAACCAACTGTCCTTTGATCTTTGATTGATCGCACTCTTTGACATTAGGCCTCTTTTAATGTTACCACAACAATTTTGCGGGTTTACTCAGCAAATACTCGGGTTGATACTAAAGCTGTGCAAGTTTGTGACTTGCAGCAATTGTCGCCAGGATATACACCCGAGTGATTCCTAACTTACAAACTTTTGTTTGCAGCCGTTTTACTGGATACGAGGACTGCTTTATCCGATCTGGGATGGACCATGTCTCCCCAATCAGAGGTAAAACATTAACACTAAAAGTTTACATTAACCCCCCCAAAAACCTAACAGCGAAGTGTTTGAATAGAGAGGTGATTTAGCACAAATGCTGTTGCAGCTCGATCTATCTTCACAGCTGCCATCCCGCTTCTTATATTTCCACCAAATCCCGTAAAAGGGTTTCAGAGCGGGGCTGCGCTCGTATTTTGGGCCATAAGAGCCGTTCTGCTCCGTTGCAAGAACGGTTTCCTTTGTTGTGACGCGACCTTAAATTCCATCGCCCGCGCACCTCGGAGCGTACAACAAATGTGTAGGAAAGGCCTGACGACCGCAATCCCCCGAAACGCACGCCAGTTACCGGTTGGATGCTTTGATGTTTCTTTGTGGAGTGCATTATGAATCAAGGGCAATTATTTGTATAAATGCAAGTTTTATATTGGTGTAATGCCCAGCTTTTCCACAATTGTTTAAAGGGTGTTGTGTGATTAATGACTACTCTCCTGTCCATCGGCACACCTTGCTTTGATAGTTTTTTGGCATTGGGAGAGTTGATAAATTGCCACCGAAAAGCTGCAACTGCGTTTCGTCCACACCGCAACATTGCGCTGGTTTAAATAAATGTGCGCTTAACGACGTGCGTAAGAAACAGTGCAGAAACGCGCCGACGTTTGCCTCTGACTGCTCGAAAAGAATAATTGCTCCACATTGGCGAGCTCCAAAAGCCTAATGGAAAAGGTAGAAGGGTTGACGAGTAACAGACAGCGAGAAGTGGAGCGAAGAAAACATATGTTTCCCCCACTTCAAGAGCAAGCCAGTTTTGTTCGTGCCGCCAGGGGTTATCGATTTTGGCGATACAGCTTCACTACATTTCACGATAAGATTTAGACCCGGCGAGATTTGGTGCTATTCTCATGGGTGGCCTTTCGGTCACTTAAGAATGTCATTCAGGGATGTGGGAAGTACTGTAAGCGTCAATCTTCCTGTTGCTTGACAAAAATCGTCAAAATGACAGACAGTCATACGTTTTTCAATGCTGATTTGAAAATTTGTGGCCTGGCTGAAACAACAGCAAGTTTCCATGACGCTCGCGCACAGACGGGGCGTGTAAGTAGCTTCGTCAGATGCTTGACGTAGTTTCATAGTTTCGACGAAATCGTAAACTGTTGCTGCGGATGCAAACACGCGTTCCAGAAGCCCCTTGCAATTAAAAGGTGCGATTCTAAATGGAACACCACACGTCTGCGCTTCCTCAAAATAAAAGAAAACCGCTCGTTTGAAATAGAAGTAGGGACCTAAACACGAAACGCGGTTCACGCTCTTTCTTAACATCTAATTAAACTGGATTTTATTTCGAAGCCAAATGGGATCCGTGATGCGTGAATTGATAGTGAATTAACCCACTGTGACATTTGTTGTTCGATAAAACATGTTTCGCTTTCTGTAACCAAGGTTTGTTGTGAACTAGTGGTTGGTGATCGACACAAGATTTAGCGATCACAAAACCTAAAGTTTAAAATATCAAGTTTTACTTTCGCGCCAAAATGTGGCGCACGAAAAACCTTCGCCCAATTTCCTTGTTGAACAACTTTACCAATACTTTAACGAGGAATTCTAGGAACGTTTGTCCCAAGTGCCCTTGGTAATTAGTGCCGGAAAGTGCCATTTGAAGTCTTGTGAAAGCTTTCCAGGCCCCCTTGTGAAACTTCACTACAGAAGTACTTATAAGCAGACTTGACGAAGCTGAATATTCATTTGAAACGATCTATCGCCATTTATGTTAAAATATTCGCTGATTTTTTTTAGTGGCAAGAAATGACAAGTCCTGATGCCCAAGGCAATGAACGGAGAATGAATATGGTTTGTCAAATCACAAAACCAAACCAGGACAACTGGATTCGGACGGATTACATTGCGGCGGAAGGCGCACAACGTTTACACGTCGAAATGAAGTTCACAATTCGGTGAGCGGTTTGCTTTACAGAACAACAACCAACAAAGTAGCACTTTGCTTATAATTTATGATGTTTGTGTAGATCGTGCGAGGACGTTGAGAACGTCGCAACATGCAAAGAAACTTTTAACTTCTACTATTATGAAACTGATCGCGATGAAGCCACGTCAACCTTTCCACCATGGAATGAGGGGTCTTACACCAAGGTTAGTCTTGCCCCATTTCTATTATAACACACAAGCAACTGGCATCCACATTGCTTTCAAACGCTGATAGCCCCCAACACGAACACATTGTAACACATCAAGGTGGTGACTCCGCCACTCAACAAGCGGTTTCGTGTTGTACCTTATCCAGTGTAAGCTTCTCCTTACATTTGTTACATGCTTGCACTTGAGACGTTGCTGCTTCGTCACCCGTGACTAGAAGATTTCCAGGATTTGCAGTATTGCGAAAGAGTGCAAAACAAAACTTTTGCCTCCGGGTGCTGACGCATTTGCTAGGCTTTGACTAAGTTAGTGGGATTATGGTAAGCTGTTGTAGAAAGAACAAGCATCACGTTATCGATTTCCATTCGAAATCGACTTGGAAAGCTTCCTTGACAAATACACCCCTGCACAGGCCAAACCACGAAGTTAACTAGATTATGTGAGCGTGTTGCGTCGATTGATTTCCAGGCACTTAATTGTGTTGGTGGAGAAACAAAACGTAAAAAGCAAAGTCTGCCCAGAGGTGTTCAGTTTCCTTGGTATTTTACTCTTAGAATTGTAGAAAATTTTGTCACAAAATATAGGAAACCAAAACCTTATGCAAACACCCGGGCTGATCGGACATTCTTACATAGAAAAAATGTTAAAGCTATTTTTGTACTCACACAATATATTTGATTTGGTTAGGTGGATACTATTGCAGCAGATCAAAGATTCTCTCCCGGTTCTGATGATACCAACTTTGAAACAAGGGATATTGGCCCAATTACCAAAAATGGGCTATATTTGGCCTTCCAGGTATGACATTCATAAACGTGACGTGTTTGTCTGCTGTGTCCAACTCGTTGCATTACTCGTGTAATATCCGCTAACGCCGGATTTGATCGGCGTAGGCGGTAAGTTTGGTTTCGTCCATCTTTAAACACATGCGGTGAAACGAGCTGCACGACTTGGTTCGGTGCACTCGATAAGACGAGATTTCCGACCTTAATTCCATTAGTTTGTCTGCAAAATCGGCTCTGTATATTTAATTCACTATGTTTTTTAAGCACGTGAATTTCCGCAGTAAAGTTCATGTGTTGATTCATTTATACACAGGACACTGGAGCGTGTGTGGCTCTCATGTACATTCGAGTTTACTACAAATATTGCGAAGAGACCATCAGTAATCTTGCCGTCTTCGGACGAACCACAGCCGGCTCGGAAATGACGTCATTAGAGGACACAACTGGAGTTTGTGTACAAAACGCCGTGGCGGTAAATTTATATATGTGCCGTTTTTGTGTACATCAACACATGTCAAGTGCAAGATTGATACAATTTAGGCCAAATTAAAAATTCTTACAATCGGACTGCTGGGAAACATATTGATTACAAGGTGTTCCTTGTCAGACAAATTTAAAAGTGCGGTTTACGGACATCGCGTTTCGCACCACTCAAGGCGCATGTGGGCATTTTTACACAAAAGCGCCAATTTACGTCCAACTTTGGATTGAATTCGCCGGAAATTCCGCTACAGATTACGAGCAATTGTACTTCTACTCGTGTTAGTCGAAAGTAACCGTGACGTGTCACATCCTCCGAAATCTCATGACACAACTAATTTGCAGACGAACGGAATGCAGCCAATATTGTATTGCAACGCGGAAGGAGACTGGATGGTTCCTTCAGGAACTTGCACATGCGATGCCGGTTACCAGCCCAACTCTGAGAAGACCAAATGCACAGGTTTGTTTGCTTGTTTTCATTGTTGGTAAATTTGATTAAGTCGCCGGATTTTCGTGCGGAAGAAGAGGGCTGCACATGCCAATTGCACAGATCGTTACCCACATTGTTTGCACGTCCAGTTATGTTGAGCCTGTTTAAGCAGTTGTTACACTACTAAAGAGCCTGCTAGCATTGAGCTATTAGCGTTCCTTGTAATTCCGGCATGCGCGTTGTGCGCCGCAACAAACGATACCATTCTTTTCGCCGCAAAGTTTTGCAAGCTTGCTCCACAAGCAAAGGTTTTGCATTGAAAAGCTTTCCGATAAGAGTCTTTGAGCGACTCTCTCTCATTCCAGCCCTACTTCAGCAGTCGCCGGAGCCTCCATGCCGTGGTGAATGATGATTTATTACCCAAAACACAATTAAGTCTCCAGCACTGGTTGGTGTGACAGTGTTCTATCTTGAAGAACGCAATGCCGCGCGTTGGTCACGCCCGATTGGTCGTCAGTCAGTGGACAGGGTGACCGGGTGATAAGCAGAACGCCTTTACTAAGCTCTCAGTGTTTGATTAATAGACCCCCACTTGGCCGGGGACAGATTTCTACAGATTAGATCCAATCGCTGCTTGCTGCACTGTACTGTGGTCAAAATGAGATGACTTTCTTTGCGGAATATTTCTCATTTTGCGCGTTAATTTTCCAGCAACCTTGCTATTTGCGAAAGCAATTAATTATCCTTTCGTCAGTGGCGGGGTTAGGATAAAATTTGACACCAAACAAAGGTTGTTCCGTTCAGCACCAATCTCGAATCATTTAATCGCCGTTTGACGCATATTCGTGACATGGCACGTGCTTATAATCCTAATTCACCCGACGCTTCTGTTTCGGAACAAACTTATTAGACACTTGTAATTCCTAGTTAATTTTCGACAGTGTTTGTTTTAGCATTTAGATCGCCCACCGTTAATCGACGCAGTGTTGTCACTTTACACCGAACAAATCCTGAATACACTGAATTTCAACTTGATACCAGTTGCTGTCAGTTGGGATTTTAAACCGATTGCGCGTTTACAGCCAAGAAAAAGTCAGTGTGGAGAAAACAATTTCAGATCTGCTCGCTCATCATGCTGGTCGTGACGGAGTGTGAACATCTACAATCTTTATAATTTAAATTTAGTCGCAAAATACTTGGCACATTAGCGTAAATACCTTTGGATAAGCGGGAGCGAATTTTGAACTATGCAGGCAATTGTTTCGCCTACTTGCCCGACCGATGTGCTCCGCACTGCCCGGCTACCGCTAATGTGTTATTATTACATGTTGTTTGTATACACATTTACGGCGTTCTGACACGAACCTGCGAAGCGGCCATGCAGGAGAAAGTCTACACCAGAATAGGATTTTCAGCCACATTCGTGCGTTATCGATACTTGTGTCATCAATCAAATTCAATGAACAGAACATGCTTATTTTTTGATTCTGCTTGAAACCATTTATCATTGCAAATCCTGTAAACATCATGCAGGGCGCTGTATAATGTTCTTCGACTCGTGAATTGTTCAAACGCTTGTTCAAATCACAATGCTACTAAAATTTGTTGTCTCGCCTAAAACATTCCTTATCCTGTTTACATTAAACGAAAAAAATGTAGTGAGTTTCTGAGATGTTTTCTTAAAGCACTTTTTTGACCTAAATATTGTCAATCATATCTTCTTTTGTTTTGATGTTGGTTAACTTCTGTGTCAGTAGTAAAGCACATATGTCAGTTTTTTTTAATTACCCAGACTGATCAGGCAATCGATCAGTCTCAGTCAAACAACAGAACGTCAGGACACGTTGTGCAACTGTACATGGGGTGGTTGTTCATCTTTTCTCTTTTTCTCTCATAGCCCTTGCGGTGTAATTGTTTATGATGGACAGCGAGTTGACGTAGAATTTTCACCTCTAGTGACCTGCTGACCTGGTCATCGCACTACAGCAAGGACAGAGTCGCTTGTGTTTATTTGTAAACAATACCTGGAATTGGTATTGCTAGTTACATGACGTAAATTCCCGAAAGGAATTTTTGGGCGAGACAGTTATTCGGTTTGACGTATGTACTGATGTAATGCATAATAATCGGTAATAAATCTTTTGAATAATTTTTATGTTCATTAACTTGAATATTAATCTGTTGCTGATTATAACAATAACGACGGTTCACGTCAATCAGCACGCTTCACCTTTGAACACCACAAATCCATTTCATCCTAAACTGCTCAATAATGTGTTGCCCACAGGGCGTTATTGAGCTTGTCTGAGCATCAAATCATCTGGAAAATAAGTTTCAAAATCAAGCTGGACAAACATGGGGCAATGCTTGGCTTGTTGTTTTACGGTGCTTGGTAAATTCCAACAATACATTTGCGGCGGGTTGTGATGAACTCTTTTGGCAGCGAGCTCGCAATTTTGACAGCGCATGACTTGATTTGACGAAAGACTGTGACGCTGATGTGCGAGAGAGTGATGAAATCGCGCGGAACCCGTTTTAAAGTTGTTCCATGGGCAGACGCTAACTCGCTCTGTGCTGTTTTAAGTTTGTTGTTGTGGCTTGTTCCTCTGATTACGAATTCATTTCCTTCTCAAAACAACCGACCTGAATTTCCTTCCACTCTACCAGCACCAATATTTTCGATATTTTCGAGTCAATTCAAGTTAAGAGTTGGGGTGTAGACAATTGCCGAAAATAAAACGTCCTCACTAAATTTGCAACAAAATAGTGAACTGATTATATCTGGTATGTCCCTGCGAAAGCCCTTACTAAGATGTTGATGTTTTCCAAAACCTGCTCAAGTTCGGTGGAGAAATTATCGATCACCTGTTATTTACCACTCAATGACATGTAACTGAGAACTGGGGGCATTCAACCGCAATTAATAACACTTGGCCCCGTCTGGGAAGTAGAACCAGCGACGGCCGTAGTTCAGCGTATCAGAGAGGTTGGCACTTGGCCTTTCGGTGAGAAACTTGTGGTGAATCTTTATTAGGCCGATCGCGTTACACCCACCTTGCATTCACGAAGCGTCGACAGACGTTGATGTGTTGCAAACCTACACAATCACTGTCGGCCACCATTTTGCGCGTTGGGCGCTTTTAAAACCATTGTTTTTGGTCGTTAGCTCTGAAATGCCGTCCAGTTTCCAGTTTGTTTGCTGGCCATTTACCTTGGCATGCGCACAGAGACTTACTTAAATCTCAATAATCCCGTACCTGAGTCTCCACTTTAACTCACGTTCTTCCTATTCTCACCGTTAGTTTTTCGACTGAAGCAAAACGAACCGGGAGATTACGCTAATCGAGTGGAAAGAAAGCGATTTTATCTCAACGAAAATAATTGTTTTTCTTGATGACAAGCTGCAATTAACATGCCGGATGGTTGTGTCTTGTGTGACTAGCCAATGAATCTTTGTCACAACCTTTAGTGTAATATTGTTTTGACTCAACAAAAGTTTTCGAATTGTTTGTATTTCCTGAAGTTCCTGCTAGCTAAAGTAGTTTGCCACATGCGTGTTTTAAATTAGTTTCGGTGTGATAAAGTATTTTGTGTCTTATCTTATTTTAACATTTTTAATATGTTTTCTTCAGATGAAGAAAAAAACTTAGTTGCACTGCAATATTGACCGTTTTCCATTTGCATCAACAGCTTGTTCGCCCGGTTACTTCAAATCGACCGTATCCAACGACAATTGTGAGCGCTGCCCTGCTTTCAGCTCGAGCCGAACTCCGGCTTCAACCTCGTGTCGTTGCACGTACGGGTATTTTCGCCCTCCCGCCGACGATGCGAACCAAGCTTGTACAAGTGAGTGAATATGCATTTGCATTGCGAAGCCAATGTAATTGGATTAAAGCTTTGGCGCTTGAGTGCTTTGTAGGACGAGCAGCAAACAAGTGATTGCTTTGAGTTCGAAAAACGTTCCGTGATCGAGTTTAACAATTGTAGTTTACACTGACGACTCTACTTGCCTGGTTAACATACTAACCTGAAGTTTTGTTGGCATGGGATGATTGCTATTTTTAGAATGGCCGGTTGAAAGCACATTGTGTAGTTTGTCATTCGACGTGGGGTAAAAAGGAGGAAATTCCTGGAACCCAGTGTGTTTTGGACATTTCTCCGAGACAATCTAGAGACACATTATTTTAATCGATGTAAATTTGGAGCGGTTCCTTGAAACTCAAACACACCATCTGTTTTCTTGTATGTTTTCTTCGGTAGCTGCTTGCTTACCTCACAATTAGAGTTTGACGCACACCTCACAATTAGAGTTTGACGCACATTAGAGTTCTGAAGCAAACAATGGTCTGGGTAAATTTCTCATAAGGCACGTTTGTAAAAGTCGTCTTCCTGATAAGGCCATAGCCAATAAATGTTAACATTATTAAACCGTAAATTTCGAAATTATTCTCCATCAACTCCTGTTAATATGAGCAGTACCTTTATAACTTGGTGTCAACATTTAATTCACAGTTCACCCTTTTCGCCTCAAGGTTGGTATTTGTTGAAGGTTTTAGCATCCACTTGCCGCTACGGGTGAAAAATTCATGTCGTAAGGTTTCAAAATTGTGGGAAGTTCCATGCGCTTTATACATTTACTTACTAGATTGACTATATTTATGTTTTTTACTGTACATTATTTTTGCGCATAACAACACGCTAGAATTGAGTGGCACGCGTATATTTGGGTTGTAATGCTATTTTTGGTCGGGGCCCATGCTTTGCTTAGACTGTCATCGCACCAAACCCCGCCAACTGGCGTCGCAGCTAGTAAGGATTTGCTAACACAACTCCAACCCAAGGATATGCTTTGATTTCGAACACTAGAGAAGTGATGTTAGCTGCGCATGGTCTGCGGAAGATCGGTCAGGATTGTGTGACCCGAATGACCAGTGCCAAGCCTCCATCTGCAGCTCGTTCGTTTTAATTTTCGCTTTGCTTGCACTGTAAATCCCACCACTTAAGCGGGCGATCGGGTGTTGATATTTTGCCATGCGTTTCCAGCCAGGGGCGCGCTGGAATTCGGTTCGGTTCCTCGCGCTGCAAACGAGGCGAGGTGAGCGCCTAAAAGTTCCCAAAACAAAGAGGGTAATAGAAAACTCCAACAGTGTTGTTTGAGTTTACGAAACGGCATTTGCTGATCCGTGTAATTCGTGCCTTACCGTGCGGCCTCTGATATAGTAAAAGCAGGTTTAAATCCACTTTCGCACAGTAAACATATTGCAACATATCTGATTGTGTGACCACCGGTAGATCCCCAAGTCTCTTTTTCGGCTGTTTTGTAAGCAACGCAACAAAATTGGCTCGTGGCCCGCCTTTCTGGCTGCTGCAGATAAACAGGGGCTTGAGTGCAGTGTTGCCATGACGCCTCATTGTCCAGCACAGTTGTTTGTACAGTGCAAATTGACCACAACGCACTGGTCCCGCTTGTCCATAAACTTCTTGCAGCCCCGCAAAGCGAGTCTTGCTGTCGACATATTTTTTATGTTTACCATCCACGCGCAGTCAGTTGGTCTTAATGGAATAGCAAATATCGATGCAGTGCGACTATTTGGGTCGCGACCCTATTTGATACATTTTAGTTGCTCTGTTGACGAAGGATTTAGCACTTTATCTGCCGCCACAAGTCTACCGATGAGGTTTTTAATAAAGTGGAGATAACAATAGTTCTTAAAGTTTCTCTTCCGGCGCATCTTTTTTCCACAATAATTTGTAATCAAATTTGTTCTCACTCATTTTTAGTGCCAGCCTCTCGGCCTCGAAACCTGTATTCTGTTGTGAACAAAACATCTGTTCGACTTTATTGGGAAAGGCCGCAAAACGACGGAGGGAGAGATGAAATGTGGTACAGGTAAGATGGTGGTAATTGTGTTTGTTGGAAGGTTAAAAATTGTAGATCTTAAAAGGAAAACCGAGTGTCCTTGTCCTGGCCAAATTACGTTACGTAAGGAGCGTTTTTCCCGCTGCTGTCGGTCCAGCGCGGAAACTTTTTTCACAAAGAAACATGTTTTTGGTCTACGCATCCAATTGCATTGTCTCCCACCTTCTAGGGGAGGCGATCAGGTTACAGGATGTGAGTATCGTCACCTGTACTGTTCTACATGTTGGGACAATACTAAGCGTGCCACACCGGGGCCTGGTTAGAGGAATTTGTTGCTTTGCTAATCACTATTCGTCTGCGCCGGAGGTATAATAACAAATTACGATTCAAAGGAAAGTCATTGAAACAGGTCATGTGAAAAGCACGTGCCCACGTCCTGTCACACCTCACAGAGATACCATTGATTGTCGGTTAAAGGCTGTAATCGGTTAAACGTAAGGCATGGTACCTTGGGTAATTGCTCCACTGTCGGTTGGTTCTCTCCTGACAAAGATGTCGATCAGGTTGTAATGACACTTTGTACAAGTTATTCGCATTCGTAAGGAGAGATTATTCGCGCATTCAACATGTAAAGTGCAGCCAACAGCCGGTCGTTACAAGTGTGTGGTGGATATGTGAGACTTTAACAAGGCGGCAACGCCCTTGCAAATTTCGACTTGGTACAAAGGAAAGAAAAAATGTTTTTATGGCTGCAAACAAATGTTATAGTATTAACAAGGAAAGCCAGTAAAATCAGTAACCCGTTGCGAAAAACAAAAACCCAGTGAAGTGCAAAGCACGTCGTTTCTGACATGCGCCAAACGCCAGAACATGCACCAAAGGCAAATAAAGATTGATTGCTTGAACCTTATGGGAGTCTATAGCGTCCCAGATCTCTTTAATCCAGCGATATGATGCGCTGCACCTCAATAATTCCGTGCTAGAGCGAGACTCTCGGAAGAAACAACACCTTGAACAGGTGATGATTACAAAGGGTGCGAAACGGGTGGTCCAGCAATCAAACTCAAATCAGGCATCGGTATGTCCAAATCCTAAGTCTTACTCACGCAGGGATTCCCGAGAATCGAGACGAATATGCGTATGGTAGTTAGGCTTGTTGCTCAGACTCAATTTATTTACGGCACCATAACAAACTGCCAGTCACATCTGCTAGTGTTTGTGTGTACCCAATGTATTAGTTCTGCAACGTCTGTGCCTCCACATGTAGGTCAGACGTTCAAATCCTTATTGTTTGAAATCCTCCGACAGCACGTTAAAATTTTAATAAACGTAATATTTTGTTTTACTTTCAGTGTGCAGTGTTTCCGTTGCCAGCAGAGATTCACCCCTTGTTCTCCATGCTCTAATCACATCAATTACAATCCTTCCCCGCATCAACTTGTGCAAACTGAAATCTTAATTTCGTCGTTGAGTTCCTACGCCTTTTACAAATTCCAGGTGAGTTACAAATACCTGTGCATTATTTAGGCCAGCACTGCGCTATGGATCGATTTCGTAGTAGTTCGCTGCCGTGACAAATTCAATCGCGTTTCTTAGAATAACGAATTAGTCTGTGAAGGATTTATGGACTCAAAAGCAATGAAAATGTGGTTGTTTGGTTTCCCAGAAGCTAGCTAGGTCTGTGGCCAGGTGTTCTGTTTACAAATTTTGCAACATTTCAGTTAAGAGATATCTACACTGTGATAAATGGCAGCGTAAACGGTCCCCTTGCGCTTACCATCTGTTGTTGTATCTTGCTACTGGTTGACCTTCTGATAAGAAACGGACAGGAATTCGCCGCGAACGATGTTCATCGAAAATTAATTTATTTTATGTTTGGTCAGATTATCTCGATCAACGCTGTCACGAATATTGCCGCTTCGTCTGGACATCGCATCAACAATTACGCAGAAGTAACAGTGCAAACAAACCAAGCAGGTAAGCGAAATTCATATATTAGTTTGTTTTGCCTGTAAACAAAGTGTCAGGCATAGTCTACTGTATGGTATGCAGTCTGCACCTTTCTGTTTAAAAGGCCAACTGTCTTAAAATCAAATTTTATTGGTTGGAACCCCGAATCATCAATCAACCATTTTCAATTAACTTGGTTTGTATTGGTATCTGTTAACAGCGTTTTATAATAAAAGGGTCAGTGGAGTCGTAACCTTTGCTTTTTTCAAACACTGTCTGTCCGCGCTGGCGAAACCAGACAAACTTTTTAAAAGCACGTTCGGGGTTGAACACATAATCGCCACCATCCTTGCCAGAAAGCTCTTCCTGTTTGTTATTGCGTGTGATGTCGGTGTTAGTAATCCTACTATCTACTTGCGTTCTTTGGCGTGTGTCAGTTTACAACTGAAGTTGGTTTAACGTATAACTGCACTTGTTAGCCTAAAGGTATGCAAAATGCCCAGTTAGTCATCCCATAGCAGTCTTTGATATTGGCGTGACTAAGTGGTGTGGGGAAGAAAACGTCCATCTTTTCGACACGCTTGAAATAATTTCGACGAATGAATCACGTGATGACAGGATATGCAATGATTAAGGTTGACAAGACATCTGGTGGTGCTTATTTAGCACGATCACACCCTATAACGAACATTTCAGTCTCTAAAATAAAATACACTATCGCTTTTACTTGACAATAACAGTAAGACTTGCCAAAACGCAATTTTGTGGTTGAAGTTGTTCTTTTTTTCTCAGCACCATCTGCTGTCAATGACGTTCGCGTGGTTGAAATCAGTACGGATTCGTTTGTTGTCGTTTGGAATCCTCCAACAGCAACTAACGGTCAGATAACCAACTACCAAGTGATGGTAACATCTCTAGCTGACGACCCAACCTCAAGGACCAACTACGTCAACCACACCAGGTCGTTGCGCCTTAAAGTTGAACCACTACAGCCATCTTCTCGTTACGTTATAAAGGTAAGAGTAGAGGGCAGATATTCAATAGAATCTTATCTACGCCATAAAACCAGTTCGAATCTTGCGTTTCTGCGATTGATCTGAGAAACAATCGTGAATAACCCATGTATATGATAAGAAATCCAGTTACGCGATTTGGTAAATGTTATACTCGATCATTACAAACCAAAAGAAAGGGAAGTTTGATTTCAACATTATTGGGTTACAGTTATAACAAGTCAAAGTTTATCAAAGGTATAAATATGGATGTGAGGTATAATTGCACTAGTGACAAACTTATAAACTCTCCACACCATTTGTCCAGGTTAGAGCGAGGACACAAGAGGGATTTGGTCCATACAGCATGCCAATACGCACCAAAACCAACAATAGACCAACAGCAGCAACAGATGATGAATTAACTGGATCAGGAACTGGCGTCGACATTTCATTTCTCGCCATTGCTGTTGCTGGTGGAGTGATTCTAGTCCTCGCTGTGGTGGTGGTTATCTTTATTTGGCGAAGGTGAGACTGTCGATTAAAGATTAAGATCGAGTCTGGTTTGTAAGACATGATGGCTCAACGAAGGATCTATTTGACTGAAAGCAATAGTTGGTTGAGGATGTCAAAATAAATCTACCGGTTCTTTGTTCCGTATAAAACGTGCTGCCCGGTTTATTCTATCCAGACTACGTTTAGAGATGGGCGTTTTACTATAATGTGATAAATATCAGTGAAAAACGGTGTAAGCTTATTGTCTATTATATTATACTTCCAATAGACCATATATATAGCGCAATGAAATAAAAATTCCTTTTCTCAAAATGGTTGAACAGTTGTTTGTTTTTTTGGGCTTAGACTGTAATTCTGACCATGGGTCATTTTTGTGAAAAATAATTGCCAAACATGGTGTGGTAATCGTGCATGACACACCGAGTTGTTTACGAGCTCACGTCGAAACAACCTCACTTCGGTTTCCGAGCGAAATTATCTCTCGCACCTCTCGCTTAACTGCCCCCTCCAATCACTTGTATGTCTGGAAGTGTCACATGATTCCCTAAACCCCGGGGCAACTGGAGCTGGTCTTTAGAGTCAGGTCATTTCACGCGGCTTGGAGAAGTGCGACATTGGGGCACGTTTTCTTGCATTTACTGGCCGCTAAATGCAAAGCTTTCACTTGCTGGCGTTTGCTTTTAACGGAAAATAGCGGTTTGTTGTTCTTGTGCGGAAAGTTGAAAGATGGGTTTTGTAAACGCGGCGTTATTGATTGCGTGCGATTGAAACCACAAAGCAAGTCGGTGTTTAAATTACATCGCGAGGCAACCTGTCGTTGCCGATAGATACAACTCAACAAAGTTTAATCTCCGCTAGATGACGGAGCTTGCTGTTTAATCTTTCTGCATTACTGTGTAATCCATGCCACCCATGCTTATCAGGCAAGCGCAGATAGACAGCTTATAATACTGGGCGCTTGTCACGCAATATCTTTCATTCCCTGAAACCGTTCTTGGCTTTACGTGATTCAAGGCGTGACCTTGGCTTTGCTCAAAGTCGACTGGGCGTGTCTGCGGCGCATCTTCCTGTACTCATTCCGTTTAAAACATTTCGTCGCGTAGTTACCAACGCAAATATTTAACACAACTATATATTTGCTTTCAAAAACTTTCGCGTTTTACTGTGAAATTCACACACTAAGAAAACCTTTGACCGATAAAAATAACTTCCTATCACCCTGTGGCTCCAAAGTTATTTGGATATGCACTGTGGTGCAGTGAATTGCATATGTCACCACCAAAATAACGTTTATTTTTCATATTTTTTCTTTCAGACGCACGAAAGCTAACAATTTGAAAATGGCGGATAAAGAGAAGCATCCAATGTTTAACGGAAACTCTGTGGGTTTCAACGGATCTTTTCCATCTCCTCACAAAACCTACATCGATCCAACAACCTACGAAGACCCAAATAGGGCAGTGCGGGAATTTACCAAAGAAATTGACTCAGCCTGCGTGAAAATAGAAGAAGTGATAGGCGGAGGTATACCCAATATTACTGGCATGTGTTGGTAAAAATCTCTATAAATAGTCTATGAATGTCGCTTCAAAATGCGGGCAATACGGGAGGATATCTACATCGCATCTAAATCCCGTTGACATGCACCGTCACGCTCGAAGAGCCTTTCTCTATTCGCTTGTGATCCTGGTTGAATTGTATTTACAAATTCTATTCGACCGCCACGCGGTGGAAGGTGCCTCTTTTTATCCGTGACAAATTGTGTGATGGTGAAACGCCCATCATTGTGAAATGTCCAACACAAACTTTCTCCCGCCTCAGCCGTCGCAAAATAAACAGGAAATCTCCTAATAACAAAACGCTAACCTGCGCAGATCCAACGCATAACGCTCCCTGATTCGCAAAGATAAACAAGATTCCGATGTTCCTCGTGTTAATGTTCTGGTGGAATGATTGATTGTTGATCACAATCGTTTTTTCTTGCGGTTATGTCGCCCAGTAGTAAAATAGGCGTTGCACTAACCCAACATTCACTTCTCCCTCGTAGATTCACAATTCTGAAAAATATTACGTTGGATGCGCGAGGTTGTTGGTGAATAGTTGATTCTTGGTGTTTATGGCATTTGTCTTTGGTTTGCAGGGGAATTTGGCGAAGTATGCCGAGGACGGTTGCAACCTAACGATAAGTCGGAACGCGACGTGGCGATCAAGACACTCAAGTCTGGCTACAGCACACAACAGAAGCTGGACTTCCTCGGCGAAGCTTCAATTATGGGTCAGTTTGATCATCCCAATGTCATTAGACTCGAAGGCGTTGTCACCAAAAGTCGTCCCCTGATGATCATCACGGAATTCATGGAAAACGGTTCTTTGGATGTGTTTTTACGAGTAAGTTACGACCTACTTTAGTTACAGAATTAATCACAAGGAGACAAAGTTGCAGATGACTTGTTTAGTGACCATCGCAAATTGCAAAAATTTGACAGTGATCGCAGTAGTTGCGTTAATCGGTATAAGCTGTTTATCATTGAACAAGCTTACCCTGTTGCATCATTGAATGCATGACATAGTTGCACACATGCCCGGCGTGTGCTTTGGCGTACAGTACCGACGAACACAGTGTTCATTAATCAGGTAAAGCTTCGTTCGTCAGGAAAAGGACTTGAAAAGAGAAGAAGTTATAAATCTGACTGAAAATGCAGACTAGCGCCAAGTACAGGGGATTTCTCCACAAAAAAACTGACGGGCCAGTGTTTTCAGGCAATCCGCTCTGTAGATGATTATCGCAACCTGATAAGAGGCTTGTAGATGGTGCGTTTGTGCCTGACTGCATTGGCCTGGCCCGAAAACACAACCTTTCGTGGCAACATGCGACGGTGCATAAACGCCAAAGAAAGAACACAGATCAAACGCTCAGGATGGATATATGTCAATGCGAACGTACATTCTACGCAAAGTCCTGAATGTATACAAGAGACTGTCCATCTTCACACACCATCCTGTTGTCTAAATTTGCAAATTATTGACCCAAGTATTACCGGATTAAAGTAAACCGATAGCATCGTGTTAGGTTGCCGTAGTTTCAATCCAATTTGCGGCGGGGTCCTCAGTTGACTGCACAAAAGTAGCGGCCACACTTCACTTATATCACGTTGTATCTGCAACATACAGGCCATGTATTTTCTCTTATTATATGGACTTCTTTTGACAATCAAAAATTGCAATAAAATTTTATTGTCCACTTGTTTTGATTCAAACGAAAATTTGCTGTCTTTTTGCAGAACCACGACAACCATTTCTCAGTCATTCAGCTTGTTGGAATGCTTCGCAACATTGCAGCGGGGATGAAGTATCTTTCTGACATGGGATATGTTCACAGAGACTTGGCTGCACGAAACATTCTCGTCAACGCCCAACTTATCTGCAAAGTATCAGACTTCGGCATGAGTCGTGTTTTAGAGGAAGACTCCGAGGCAGCTTATACTGCAAGGGTATGTCTACATTTCTTAAGTTTTGTGTTGGTGTTGTATTTTGTACACATCATAGACTTGGATTATTGTCTCATATTCGGGATTGTCTTTGCACAGGGAGGAAAGATTCCCATTCGTTGGACTGCCCCGGAGGCGTTCACATATCGAAAGTTTACGTCAGCTAGTGACGTATGGAGTTATGGAATCGTCATGTGGGAAGTGATGTCATACGGAGAGAGACCTTACTGGGGAATGTCGAATCGAGACGTAAGTTTTCATTTGCAACACCTTTTCTGACCATTAGATTCAAACATTTGACAACCATTTCTGCACAGGTTATGAACGCAGTGGAGACTGGCTACAGATTACCAGCACCAATGGATTGCCCACAAGTTCAACATCGCCTCATGTTAGATTGCTGGAAAAAAGATCGCAATCAAAGGCCAAAGTTTGCGCAGATTGTCGCCTCTCTCGACAAAATGCTTAGAGATCCGGCGCAGCTTAAAATCAAAGCTGGACACGAGTAAGTATTTCTTCAGTCCTTGTGTAATGCTGAGCAGAAAGACGTCAAGCTGTTTTTCGCACTGATAGACATATGATAGTTTGACATATTTGAATGTAGGCGACCACGTAATGGAAGGATTCCAAACAGTCAGTGTCGTCCATCTTCTGCTCTGGGTCAAGCAGTGTCACCCACAAACTCGACGAATCCAGTGACCAGAACTGCATCTTCACCTCCTCACTCATCATCCACTGGCGACTCGGGTTACAGCAATGAAGAAACTGATGAAGAAGTTCCTCTTGTTAATTCCAACGATCAACCAAAGTCGCCCGCCATAAACGTTTCATCTCTCGGTGCGTGGCTGGAAAGCATCAATCTCTCCCATTGCAAAGAGAGCTTCACGAGAAACGGTTGCACTTCACTTGAGCAAGTCCTGCAGCTCACTCACGAGTATGTTGTGTAATACGAAAATATCATATTGGGGAAATGTGTTAGGATTATTACTTCGAATTGGTTTATTCCCCGACCAGGGAAAAAACGCCATCTACTCGTTAAGGTTTATGCCGGCTTTTGATTCAACATATTGTAAAAAGAAATTCGCAAAATTCCGCGGCGATCTCGTGCGAAAAGCTAAATTTTTTAAAATGCCAAAAATATCATTATAATCTGCACCAATCCCATTAATGTCAGGCATGCGTGCCAAACAACCCGGCCGTAACCAGACACGGTAGAAGGGATCATATGCTATAGCGTGTCGGCTATGAAGGATGCGGCAAAATGGCCACAAGACCATAAAACGGCATGTAAACTACTTCCATTACGCCCAGATTAATTGTGTGACTTAACGGCTCGTCAAGTTTTCCACTTGGCCTGCTACATGTCAAGCAGCAAGTTTATCGTACATATCTTCAGGTCATGGGGTCGCCTGGCTTCGGGGTTTTGGGCCACGCTACACTGAGCCCCGACCACATACCTGACATTTTGACTGGGATAAAATCTTTAAACCCATTGTCTTCGAGCGTCAAGAATTCAGTCTGAGTCGCCAACTGCGTTTCGTTCAACCGACTCATAGTTACTGGCTAGTTTGGGCATAATTAATTAAAATACACGTCATTCTGCACGAATACATGTACAAATAAATACCACAGTGGCCTTTTTTCAACATGCTGTGTTGTTTATAGCGATCTCGAAAGAATGGGAATTGACGACACGAATGACCAGGATCATCTCATCGAAATGATTCAGAAGATTGCGGAGGAAAATACGGATGACGATTGTCATGGAAGAACTTCCACCGTTCTTCCCTCTTATAACGAGAGTCAACGACTGACACTGACAGGAATTTCAGTATGAATGATGATTTTCCGACTATTTCTCAAAATCAAATGATAAATTAGGACCCTGATGCGGGTCAAGAGTTAATGAAGGTGGAGAAATACAAAGAATTTCAGTCCACGAAAAGAGCTTGGTTATTTCAAAAACATTTGCGACTGCCCAGAAAAACTTTAACGGGCTGCATAATAATATCGGGATCAAGATTTATTTGAAAACATGCCTTTTGTTTACAGGTGATAAATTTTTGTGTTGTTGATAATTTAGAAAGGTGCAATTACGTTGCAGCGTTGAGCAATCAGGTTTAACGGGGAGCAAGCAACTGTTTTTAAGCGTATTGTTTCCTGCTTCAGCTTGCTTTGTTACAGCCTTTGCCTTTTATGTTCCCACGATTTTTTACTGTTGCGCAGATTCTAATGCTCGTTATATTTGACTGCACATAGTGTGGCTGAACTGCCCAAACCTATAACGGCACAAAAATGTTTTTTAAGCATCATCTACCATGGTCACCAACGCGAGCGTTGCTTCTGGTTTTTGGTTGAAACTTTGATGACGTTATTTTGCTATTTATTTGTTGCCATTTGCTTTTCTTGTATACGAGTACGCAAACGCTCCAGGTCCGCGTACTGAATAAACAAAATCCCCACAATGTGTTTTGGTGGTCAATGTGGTGGAAGGAAGAGGAGCCAAATAGACAATCTTTTTAGTGCCACCGTTTGCATGCAATCGCGTTTTTTAGCATAAAATGAACAGGACGTATGCATTGAGCTTTTACTGTAGTTCAAGTCATCATACCATGCATTTTCACTGGAACAACTATTGCACAAAACGACCTAAAAAAGTTTTGAGGACAAAAATAGTACACTGGCAAACGGTGAAACTCTTATTTGTGAAAGTATGTGATATTTAAAGTTTAAATAAAGTGTGGTATAAATGAAGTTGTCATAAAAGACTACAGAAATCAACTTGGTGTTGAATGGCGAATCTGTCTTTTACGTAAGTTCAAATCAAATTCGCAGTAGGCCTTATGCCACAAGCGCTGTAGGCTACGTTTCTTTTTGCTTATATGTGCACAAAGGAACTTTAGCCAAACCACATTGTACCAGAAATCTGATTTTGTTTTGCTGCACAAACAAAGCATTATCCATCTCTATACTTATGTCCCAGGACGGACGCAGATATAGGCTTCCCACAATTCATTTTCTTATCCGATTATAGTGGGTAGAAGGAAACCATAGCTAATGAGTGACTGTTGATATAAATGATGTCTTTTAGTTCCCACGTTGGTCGCTTATGGCATCATGAAGTTAAAAATTAAAAAATTTAAAGGCATTGCATCGAGAAATAAAGTAAAAAGGAATTTTCCTGACTAACTTCGCATTCGAATGTAATGGTTTTGACATTTTCTGACACCTGATCTAATGTATGGTAAAATTTTTTCAGGGTGACCAAAATAATACTACAAAGTCAGAAAATACTTACAGGTCGAAACAGTGCGTGTACACACCCTGTCTGCAGCGAAGCAAAGAAATAATGTAAAAATAACTGATGGTTTTGCCAAAATCTAACCGTTCAAAAACTGCACGGTTTACGGTGAAAAGATTGCAAATTTCTTGCTCGCAAAACCCCAAGGTAAGACAAATTTACTCTCGGTTGGGAACCCTGGATTCAGGAGAGTTTTTCAATGTGGCACCAATAAGCACGTTTAAAAGGTATGTGAACACCTTCTCTCAGAAATTGAGTAATAGCGACACCTAGGGATAGCATATTCTGGTCGAACTTTCAATACCTAACTGATTACGCTGTAGTCAACTTGAAAAAAATAAATTCAAGTTAGAGACTCTATCGACTTCTGTGTACCATGGTTACAGTGTTAAAGTATCCTTTGCTCTTTGGTTGGGATAGTTAGTATTTTTTCTAATCGAGTTTGGCGTGGAAACCTCATTAAAATTTCCTTTCATTGCAGCAGTTAGTTCATCATATGCAAGCATGAACACACAAAAATTTTCTTTATCTGAATATAATTTAAATGTAGTAACTATGATGTCCACAGGTATACGCGAAATACATGTATCGAAGAACATTGAAAGACGAAATACTTGTGATTTTATGCTGAAGTTGTTGAAACAAATCAGTTGGTCAGTTTTTGAATGCTATAGGACCTATGTGGGTATTAAATTGGAGAAATCCTGTTTTCAAGGCTCTCGGCTGTATTGCATCTAGCGACTGTTCCGCTTGTTTCCCAATGACCGTTGATGAGTCTTGTGACTTACATAGGGACCTTAAATTCTACAAAGTTAAAAAAAAAAATTTTGCTCCTGGATGAGACTGTACAGAGCAAGGACTTGTTGGGCCTCCTGGAAGATCATATCACCAACAGGGGGTACACCCAGCCCTTGGGGAAGGGCTTTGACACTTTTTCAGCAACTAAATTTGATGCCATCGCATAGAGAAGAGTTGGAACTTACAAAAAATGCAAATCAGTGGGTAGTTGAACGATTCATTTGTCTGCAAAATCCAGTTCCATTTTTTGTTGCTCTTTTAAACAAAATACTGAGTAACCAGGAGGGCAACTGGCCCTAGGGGGGTGGCTAAACCATTTTTTCGGAGACTAATTTTGATCAAAATTTGTAGATATGAAATGGACCTTTCATAAAATCACAAATGATTGTCCACTTAAACGATTCATTTTTCCACAAATACAGCCTGATTTTTTTGCTCCATTTTCAACATAAATTTCAGCAGCACCCACCAGCAAGTTACTACCTAATTGGAATAGCTCAAAACCCCACTAAAACTGCCCCAAACACCTTAAAATTCGCAATGACAACAGCACGCACATGTGCGCTCATTCAACCGTAAATTTAACTTAATTGCGTCACTGCTTTGCTTGGTGATGCATGACTTTCCATTGTGACACAGCCAGGTCTACACGGTGGGCATTTCCCAGCACCAAAACTAATTTTCATAGAAATACCAATATGCGTCCTTCAAAAGCCAACAGGGGAGTACGACAATGTAAACTTTTGTGAGGTGCAGTGTACACCAAATACTGCAGGTTCTGTACAGTAATAAATTAGTTCCTACAGTGATGAACAGCTTATTACAAAATTGGATAAATTTAATAGTTTGTTAGTAAACATAGGATAGATCTTGTGTTTAGGATTTTTCTACCAACATCTGAACACACACGAAAATCAAATACTTAACAACGTTTATTGATTCGCAAGGAAACTTCGCACAGTGGAAAAAAATAAATAAAAGTAAAGATAAACGCAAAAGAGCATAAAAAGAAGCTTTGGTAAGCTAAAATGGTTGCAGCATAAATCAGAGGGCATAGGAAGTATCTGGCACAATCGAACATTTTCGGTTAGAGTACCATTGGTAGCAAGCAAATAGTAAAAGTTAACGTGCGGCACTCTACAGTTTGTGTTCAGATTTAAGACAGAAATATTTAGACACAAAAGCAGTAAGAGACCTTGTGTTTCTTCTTTGGCATGACAAAAGTAACCACATACACTAAGCTTCTGAGCATGGTACACATCGACACTCATCAAGCCAAAGCAAAAGATTCGCATAATCGTTTAATACGACACGCATAAAATTTTCACATTTTTCGATTGCTTTATGATAACAATAACTTTTCTTCTCCTGCCATTAAATTCAAAAGCGGTGGACTTGTTTGGAATATGTTTATGTCAGGTTGTTACACTGGGATACCAGTTAATGTCCCGCTATGGTATTGGGTGATGTCGTGTTTTTGATAATTGATGCTTCGCATGCCACGAATGCTGTCCATCAGTCTGTCCTGATGATCAATATCGGTGATTCCGAGTCGCTCAAGATCACTGAAAGCGACATAAATCGATGTACATATTACAATGCATTTTTAATTGCAGTTTAAAAAAACTTCAACAAATGAAACGGACTTGTACCGATCTGCAGGATGTTTGTGACTTTAATCAATAATGACAAGTTGTTAATGTAACTATACCTTATGGTGAGTTGAAGAACTTGCTCTAGCGAAGTGCATCCGTTTTGTATAAAGTTTTCCTTGTATTCTGCTTGATCAACACTCTCCAGCCAGCTGCCGAGCGAGGAGAGATCGACGTGACTGCGTGAAATCTCGGAAATCTCGCTTCCTTTTTCACGTCTGTTTTCCAGCAGCAGAGTGGAGGCTTCACTTTGTTCAGTCGATCGATGAGAACCAAATTTAACCATGCCATCATGTTCATTAATTAGGCGCCCGTTTCCATTTTGACTTCAACAAAAAAATAATATTATTATTGTGACAGGGGCATTAACATCGCTTGTCTTTTCAGAAAACAGGGGAAGGAATTGGGCAAGATTTATTTGAAATAGTTTTATTATGCAATATTAGTAAGCCACCATTAAGCAAATATAATTACATGTAACTTACTCATTCCCTGCAATAGCTTTCAGCTGTGAGGGATCTCTCAACATTCGATCAAGGGAGGCGACAATTTGTCCAAACTTCGGACGATCATTCCTGTTTTTCTTCCAGCAGTCTATCATGAGTTGATGTTGAACTTGGGGGCAATCCATGGGAGCTGGAAGTCGGTAACCAGTGCCAACTGCTTGAATAACCTACAAAAAAACAAATCTTGTTTAGTGATGTATTTTAGCAGATTTATTTTCGGAAATTCAGTCTATTACTTAGTGTGTTTGATGACAAAAAATAGCTTACATCTTGGTTGGACATTCCCCAATAAGGTCGTTCGCCGTATGACATCACTTCCCACATAACAATACCGTAACTCCACACATCGCTTGCCGACGTAAATTTGCGATAAGTAATTGCCTCTGGCGCCGTCCAGCGGATTGGTATTTTTCCACCCTGTGCAAAGATATTTTTTGAAATATTTGCGTTGTAAAATATATTTTTGAACAACTAATTGCTTGTCATAACTTACACGTGTGGTGTAAGTAGCATCAGCATCTTCCTCCAATACTCGGCTAAGACCGAAGTCTGATACTTTGCAGATAAGTTGGGCGTTGACGAGAATGTTTCGTGCAGCCAAGTCTCTATGAACATATCCCATGTCAGAAAGATACTTCATCCCCGCTGCAATGTTGCGAAGCATTCCAACAAGCTGAATGACTGTGAATTCCCCATCGTGTTTCTAAAAAAAACATATATATTTATATATAAGACTTATGTCCGAACGTTGTATACGTTGTTGTTTGATGTTAAGATGGTTTAAATCACATGCCTAAACCGAACAAAACTAAATCGCATACAGGCCTTGAGATATCATATAAGCAAACAGACTGCATAACATTAAAAACGTGCATCGAAAAATAAACACTGAATTTAACGATTATAAGCGTGGAAAGGGCGCCATAAACAAATCGACAGCCGAAGAGAGTAAACTGGCTTGCGGTATTATCTCCACATCTGCAATTCTTAAAACAGGTAGATCTTATCAGGTTGGTCCCATAAAAAGGATTGAGAAATCAGGGGATTTACGCTGACAAACAGTGAAAGGTTCGTACAGGTCTGTATTTATGCGTGACATAAGAAACTCGGCAAATATGTTGTGTTGCGATCGCTTGTAATGGAACTGAAGTGTTAACAAAACAATGGTGCAATTATTTTGAGTTTTCGTGGAGCAACTCACCCTGAGGAAGGCATCCAACGAGCCATTTTCCATGTACTCTGTGATTATCATGTGCGGCCGACTTTTGGTGACGACGCCTTCCAGACGAATGACATTGGGATGATCGAACTGACCCATAATTGAAGCTTCGCCGAGGAAGTCCAGCTTCTGTTGTGTGCTGTAGCCAGACTTGAGTGTCTTGATCGCTACTTGCTGTTCTCCCTTCCCGTACGGCAATCCCGTCCGCCCGCGGCAAACTTCGCCAAACTCACCTGCGAAATCAAGCAATTTAATTTAATGCCATGTTTCACATGACGAGGAGATATTTCATCGGATTCTTTGAGCCAACATCAATCGGGAAGCAAGCACCAGTGAAAGCGCAGTCAGCCAACATGAAAGGAAGTACAGTTCAATGCACTCTTGAGATTAAAAGCAATCTTGCAAACATAACTCACATACATCAATCACATTTTGTTATTGACACATTAGGATTGGATACATCAGCCATGTTTGCGTTGTGTGCATTTTATCATACTAACGAAGCAGTTAAAAAATGTTTGGTTTGAAAAACGTAACTTCACCGCAAACAAGCTGCGTTTGAGTCAATTTGCTTATCTGATGGCGAAGGGTCGTGATGCACCTGCACATTGGTTATTTGCTTGTTATAACAAGCAGTCCCACATACCAGAAAACGCGCCCGAACAATTTTCTGCTGACCCAGGATTTCGTGGTTTGAACCCATCGAATTTATTCGAATAACAAACAAAACGCTTTGGACAACATCCTTATCTATATTATGATCACCACATAATTTAATGTTTTTTTTATTAGACAGGAAGGGGGTGGGACTAAAAGCACAAACGCTTTATTCGACTTCTGTATCTGATGCCAAGCGCTTGGAGACGGCACCTGAACAATGCGCGCTGTGAAAGCAATCAATAGGATTTAACGTAGCGTTGACAATACGACACAGATTATAGATTCTCTTCACGCATCGTTCACAAATCTCTAGTTTTCGATTTTTAGCCACGCTTGAATATTGGGCGCCTGAATGTGGGTGACAATAAGATTCCTTTTACTTTCTAATCATACATCCATTCGTTTTGTAAAATATTACCAAAAGCAAACCGGATAAGCACGAAATTCATTGACAAACTAGGTTTGTGAAAGTGTCGCAAAAGTATCAGATGGTAGCGATGTAATAAGGTTGATTGGAAGTAATATATTTCGATGAAGTATTTTGTGTTGCAAATCACGCTACAAGTAAATCTACCTGACACGTTTTTTACGCGAAAGCAGTTCCATCAGTTTTCTGTTGGCGTTTTTCACTCAGAATGAATAAACGGCAAATCACTCAATCCATGCGAGGTTAAATTGTTTCATCTAACGAGTGATTGATGACAGACAGTTGCAAGCTCAATAAACAAAGGTTATGTGTTGTGTTACGCAGTGCTTACCTCCACCAATCACCTCTTCAATCGATATGTAACTTGCATCGATTTCTTTGGTGAAATCAAGCACTGCTCGGTTCGGATCTTCGTATGTGGTCGGATCAATGTATGTTTTATGTATGGAGGGTGGGTAGACACTGTTACACCTCAGAGCACTTGTTGGCAACATCGCAAACTTCTCAAAGTCCATCTTCGACGAGCGGAACTTGTGGTTGCGCCTGAGCAAGAAAAGAACCTCACAACACCTGGTTTGTTTCTTTTGAACACCAGGACACGAAATTATTTCCTCATAGTTTTTCTACTCGTAGCGTAGTTTCGATACAAAAAAATTTTAACATAACATGATACGAGTTTCCAAATTCGTTGCTTTTTTGCAAAATTTTGTTCCTACTGAATTGATCTAATTTTGTGTGTCGGACCATATAAAAAACTGACAATTGATTTAATCTCAATGTTCCGACTTACTTTTTGCAGAAGAAGACGACAGCAATGACAATGAGTACAAGGACGGATCCAGCAATAATTGCTACAATAAGATGCAATGTGTTGGGATCAGTTTTGTTTTTGTTCGCATGGTTGGTTGTAGTCTCATATGTTCCAGTCAGTGTCTTAACCGGGTCGCTGAATGGCCCGAAACCAGCCGAAGTGCTTGCACGGACCTGAGTTTAAACACAAACGCATTTATCCATGGCTCTGCTAAATGTTTGTGAATTGCGGAAAATAAGTGTAAAGTTTAAGGTCTGTGGTTTATCAAGCCACCAGCGTTTGCAGCGCGGTTAACAGGATAAATTATTGGGTAACAGGATAAATAAAAACAAACATGTACAAGCAGTCAAGGACGTTGCTCTGTACCTTAACGATGTATTCCGTTCCTTCGGACAATCCAGTGACTTTCATGGACTCTTTGCTCGTATTGCTCACCACTATTTCGTCCTCTTGGCCGTTGTTGCCTTTTGCAACAACCGTCACTTCGTATCGAACTGCTGGTCCATTTTCAGTGACTGGATTTGACCAAGTAACCAAAAAGGATCCGGCCATGACATCAGAAATATCCACATTCACAACAGGGGAGGGAGCTGCAAAAATTGACTGTGACAATGTGGACGCTACTTGAGAGGTAAAAAACCACAACGTTTCCACGGTTGGATTTCGTAAAATGTAAACAGATGAGGCAATCGCAGCGGTCCGTAAAGAAGCCTTCTCTTAAACGCAACGCAAGGCTGAAGAGCTCACAGTATTCTCGCAAGATATTTTAAGGCTTGTCTTTTCGACGCGGAAGTAATAATTCATGGGGGAGACATTACACCGTTTTGCAGCCTACATCGCCAACTTCATTTACCTTCTTGACTGGTTTCCACAGTCACGGTAGCGAAATTTTTCTCATTGAGATCGTGTGCGGCCACCTCGCTTACTCCGTTGCGCGCAAACACCTGCGAAAAAAGTTTATAAATGTTTTCATTCAAGTTGACATTGCAATAGTGTCTTGACAAAAATATTTCTGTCACTTTAAACTGTATTGCAATTGAGTAATTAAGTGCTCGAAAAAATACGTTTTAAGTGCGCTTTTGAGATTCCTTATAGTGCAACGTCACAGCCAATATGCATCCACAGACAGCAGAAAGTACGATATTGATCGCCAGTCTGGATACACTAAGCTTCATTAATATTACAATCCCACCTTGAATTTATAATAAGCGAAGGCGCTGAGATCTTGCACGTCGACTGAAGTTCGTGTGAGGCCATTTTGTGCCGGTTTGAAGTCGATTCCAGTATCACAAGGTACACAATCTTGGAAGTGATTTTGACATCGCGAGCACTCGATCCTATTTGACAATAAACACATGTTAAAAAACCTGCATGGGTAAAACATCCCGTTCCGTGCTAAAAAGGATAACAAGTGGGAGAAATGATAATAATCTGATGCTGTGGTGTTTGTGTGCTCTGGTGCATGACTAATACGGGTATTGTAATCCGCAGTGCAAACCTGCAAGATTACCCAAGTAAATCCCCTTTCAGATGGCAGTGCTGTCAATGCTGAATTTAAATGGAACACCCTTGAGGGTAAGGGATGTCTTCATTAGCATTGGATGCAGCTTTATTTTCTTTTGCAAATTGGACAGCGCGGGTGACAAGCCAACTCTCGTGGTAGCACGAGTTTCGCCCGATGTGATTAAATTACGCGCCATTAGCCCAGGATGCTTCAACGTCCGGTTCAAATTTACAGGAAACTGCGACTGAGGGGATGTTTAAACCCAAAAGTTGGTCCGTGCGTCTGAGGAAGACATTCCGCGGTTTCGGTCACAAGCAAACACCGACATTAAGCAGCAGTTGAAGTTGAATTTAAAAAGAAGCTTTTTGACGTCGATGGGCCCCGCCTTTACCCGCGAGCAAGCAATTAACTCCTGATCAACGTAATGGATTTACAGACTATTCCGTTTTCCCACACACTTTGAGGATGTGGTAATTGAAAGTAGTTAATTTGTAGCAGTGCTCGTGCTCTGTCTTTCATGGTTGATTTCTAATTGGTTTGGTAGTTACCTGTAAGAAATATCGTCGCGTCCACCGTCGTGTAGCGGTCGATCCCAGGCCAGTTTAACATCTGTTTGGTTGACATAACCCCTGAGGTTTTCCGGTTTGCTGGGCGTTTCTGCAAAATTTTACATCCGTAAATAAACAGACCCAACAACATACAACTTTGGACCTCTTGGAAAGGAAAATTGAAGGATTTTCGCGAATCAGTTATTAACAATGTGAAACGAATATTAAATTCTCGCCTGTCATCTCCATCAAAATTCGATAAATAAATCCTATTTTGAAGTGGATCTATTTGAAACGATTGCGCGGTGGCCGACCCAGTCGCGCGATATTGCTTTTAAAAATTAATGGTTTTTCAAACGCTTCCGTTACGGTGCCGCTTCGCCAAGAACCTGACAAGGAACTCTAAAAGGAAGGCTACAAATGCTTGAGCGCTCGGGTGCTGGTGAATGCCAGAGTTTTTCCTGTGCGAAATGACACAAACATTCTAACAATGGCGTTCATTGTCGTCAAACCATTCAGCGGTTAATCTACGACGTTCGTTGGTTAATTTGGGTGCTTGTTGCGAAGATGGGCGAAATCACCGATGTATTTAGTTCAAGTTAGTCTATTAACACGCCGTAATTGCATTAACCTTTCTATGATCGGAAATCAAGACTAGATTCCACGGCTCGATAACATTATAACACCCAGGTGTTACATAAACTTGCCAGTGAAGTGCGAAAATATTTCTTACTTGTGCAGGCGACGGTTGGTGAGTCGCTTGGTGCCCTGTAGTAACCGTACATACATTCACACGAAGTAGCAGCATAATCTCTTGAGTGACTGTAAGGTGGGCAACGCTGACAAGGTGTGTTTCCATCTTCCGACTTGTATTGACCACGACCACAAGCTGAAAGATAGTTTACAAACAAATGTGAAATATAATGTGAAAACGTATTGAAGTAAAAAAATTGCTACAAAGCATTTTCATGCTGTTTTTCTCCCCAAGAATCCTCACGCACAAGAATGCAAAAACGGATATTCTATTTCTGTCACCGGGCCCTTACTTTTCAAGTGCTTCGTATTGTATTGAATTAAGTTTTAACTGCAACTCGGAAACGCGCGGCACCATGTTGTGGATCAGGTTTCGTGAGGTGAGGTTGGCATTCACATCAAATGCAACTGTCTGGGGCAGTTGTTGAGAAACGCAACAGTTCTCACTTAAAACTTCACCAGGCCTTATATCCCTCATTGTGAGGACAAAAGACCAAACAGGTGACGAAAGGGTTCGGTTGACAGAACAATGTAAAACGAATCTTCGTCCAGCTTCTCACAAAAGTTGGACGTGTTTATGAAGTTCATGTGTTTGGGAATCATTGTGTTACCTCGGGTGACGACGGTCAACAACTGTCCTATGTAAACTTTTAAGTTTTGTTACCCAACATAGCGTGAGCAGGAATGGACGACACCTTTGTTACTCGGTCAAGCGAATCAATACAGACTGTAATTTCTATTAGCTTGTCAATTGGCACGTTGTCGCAACAGATTCACGCGTGCGGATATAAAAAGGGCAGCCATTGTCCGGTGCGGGCTTTGAATTCCGTCGGTTCAAAAGCACCGAAGTTGTCACACTCGTTCGCCAACTACCTATACGTTTTCCGCGGTTATCATAGCTATGTATAATGCAGCACGCAAGTCAGCAATCAACAACCAGAGACTGAAGGACTAACATGTACAAGAGTTTGCTATTTAAACAACTACTCGCAATATTTGAAGTCAATGACATCGTCATCCTACTTCCCACAAAATTTTACATACCAAACTACCACCGCTTACAAGACTTGATTTTAGGCTACTGTTTACACTCAACAAGCGGCTTCCTATTCCATTCCGCAATGGGTTAAGGTGTCAGGTTCAGTGATGCGTACGACCGGTTTCCAAATCTCCTGGTATGCCTGGGGTGCGTGGCTTGTGAAATGCGGCGGTTTGTTTTACAAAAGGGAGGAATTGCGAATGTAATTACAACAGCCCATGCTTGCGTCACTTGTTGTAAACCGCCTCCAAGGTGTCTGGCGCAGTGTTGACATTAACTGGTCTTAAAAAAGCTTAAAGTCAAGCAATGGCAAAAAGTGTAAACGGCTCTGGGTATTAAAGCGAAATAATCCAAAGGCGTGCACTTAACCAACATAGGTGCAACATTGCACTGGCCAATTAAGCGCAGAGGAGAATGTGATGCTGTTTGTGCTTAGTGCTCACCTTCCAGTAGGTTTCGTTGAGTTTTGCGAAGATATAATCATCAAATTAGATACGGTCCAAAAGCGCCATGCACCGCGCCAGTACAAAACACAGGAATACATGATTGAGTTTTTGTAAGTTGTGCACAATACGCATCACTGCGGTTAAAAACGAAAACCTTGTCTTGCTCCGCCCCTGGCTTAGGGTTTCACCAAACGGACGGGCCTTAATCTCCGCGGAGATAATTCATTCACGAGACCCATTCACCGTTTTTTTAGTGCGAAAGGGGAAGGCATTGTGGATCGTGCGCTTGTTGGTATTGACGAAAAATATGCGTACTGTCTGGCCCTGACTCTAAAGACTAAACTGTCTTCCAAATCGGCAACTAAACGCTTTCATTGATTTATTCGTCATTGTGGAAAGAATGCCTCTCCAATCCCAACCGTTTGTTCGCCGTGAACAGACAGAGGTTGGGAAATGGGCGGAGCAAGCGTGGAAAGCAAAAGGGCTTGCCACTATTTTGAATGCTCTCCCACGCGACTTATGTTATCAGCATCAACAACCGTAACTGTCCATTTATTGACAAATAAACACGAAGTTTTACGTCAAACAATTTTATAGACAGTTGCCCTTACCATAAGAATAAAAAAATCAGCTTTTATTCATATCTCTTTTAAAATTTAGTTTCTTCTTAAATTAGACCACAAGGCAAGGAAATTTGAGTATTATTGTGCTTTGCAAACAAATTGAACAAAACAATACCACACCTTCATCCCCCAATCCCGTCGCACCTTAACATTCCCTAACAAAAACCAAAAGTAATATTCCACTTTTAATTACGACACGTACGATTTTTTCGCGTCTAACCGACGCCGGTTGTCTCAATTTTGTTTGTATAAACTAGTCTGGCACCGACCAGGTCATAACAAGGTGACGGCAATAAAAAGCGCGTCGTCGAAGTTCCGGTTGAGTTGCACGCAATCCGAGGGCTAGTCGTGCCCTCACGGGTTGGGACTGAACCAAAGACTTTGCTCGCGCTTGAGAGCAACACTGCTATGCGACGAATGCCCGGCCTGGACGAAGGTAATAAAACTCCAAGTGCGTTCACGCGCATTAAACTGTTGGACGAAACTGCGGAGCTTCAGAAAATAACAAGTTCTCTACTGCTAGGTTACATTGCAACAAGTCGTCCCAAAACATTTTGTTGCGGAACTATTTGATCTGCTTTGATGACAAAACATAGTTCGACTGATTTCAGTTTGTCACAAATTCACTGCGTGCGTGGCAATAACGCAGAATATATTTCAAGAATGTTTGCTGGTTTCCAAAATGTAACAGCGACAAAAAACTGGAATAAAGACAAGTCTAAAAAAACAAAAATTGATTTGTTTCGTCATTGACAAAACGTGACATTGACTAACATTCTCTAACTAAAAGACGACCGCATGTGTCTGCAGTGCACAAAATAAGTACATCGGAAATCGATACGTTTCATTTACTACCGATTTTCAATGCGATGTTTCAACGTGACACACAAGATGAGCCATAGTGTCTAGCTCAACTTTACGTGACGAACAAAGAGTGACGTTTCGGGGAGCTTAGATGAGCTATCCAAATTTTCTCGTCCAGGGTATTTGAACTAGTAGTACGTCAGGGGTGGATTTACGATGAAGACCGAGAAAGCCGCGCCTGTGAAGATATTCCGCCACAATGCCCACGCCAAGCCACTAACCCGAACTGATGTGAACCAGCAACACCAAACAAGGGGTTGGGGAGTTCAGCAGGGCGGCTTTTAGTAAAAACGCCGCACAAAAATCTATGGTATTTTTGCAGGCGATGGCTCCTGCGAAAATTCAGCAGTTGCTGGTCGGCAGAGTAATGCATCAAATCAGCGAACGAAGGAGCTTGTCCGCCACAAAACTATTTGTCTTAATGCGCTCTGACCATCGTAACGAGCTGTCGGGATTGATCAAAACGCGGACTCCACGCATAAAGCGTTTAATCACACTTAAAACGGATCTGGCAGCATTGATGGATTTCGTAGGAAAATTTAGAGATTGATGTTGTTATTACCTTGGCACATAGTCAAAGCCTCATCGGGATCGTAACCAGCAGTGCAGACGCAAGAACCCTTTGGAACTGTCCATTCACCTTTTGCGTTGCAGTACAAACTTGGTTCCAGTTGTCCAATAACCTACAATTAAATAATATCATTGAGCGTTAATAAATTAGCAACATATGGAGGCCATTTATGCAGTTTTTGCAAGGAATGCTGTCACTTGGTTTTATCAGCATTTGGTTCATTTTCGTTTATGCTTCAATGAATTTTCTCATTTAAGTAGGGTCTGCCTATAATTGTGAGGTCATTGTCAACTACGACGCGCAGTACAAAAGAAATCGGTTTTGTTTACCGTCACGGCGTTGCTGACACAAGATCCACCCACTTCCACGAGGGATGTCATTTCGGGACCTGCGATGGTTCGTCCGAAATTCGCAAGAATCTGAGTTGACGGCGAACAATATTTGTAGTACACTCGAACATGCATGAGCGCCATACAAGCTCCAGTGTCCTGCAATAAATCATCGATTGGTTTACTCACAACTCGTGACGATCAGCATGTGTTTGTTTACATAAACTGCTGAAACCAATTGGAAAGACAGTAAAAAAATACAGTAAAAGGCCAATAAAGTTGTTTTACTGGACTTGATAACAAACAACGGATGTCATATACCTGTAAGGCCAAGTAAATGCCGTTTTTGGTTAGAGGTCCAATTTCTCGGGTCTCAAAGTTTGTTTCCTCCGATCCTGGACGGAATCGTTTGTCTGCGGCGATTGTGTCAACCTGCGCGAAACCACAAGAGGAAATTAGATTTTGGTACCAGTTACACGCAAGCTTTAAAACACACCTTTGTAAGACAATTATCGTCAATTGAGTGAGAGTAACACCTAACTCAAGACAAATTGCCCTAGGTTATCATGCTACACTGGTTGGGGTGTGATAATTAATTGTTCAATACATTTAGCCAAAATTTGCATACAGACAAAAACCGAACATGCAGAGGTGGTTTAAATGTGAAGTCAGTGAGAAAACATGAAATCAATTAAGAGGAACAGCAACCTCGCCACTTCGGCTGTTTGTCCTGAGCAACACAGCAATAAATCTATCAAGGTGTCCTTCGAATATTTTCACCAAACGCAGGGCTGAGCTCAACAAAATCTCCCCTTACGTTGCAGGTTCATTTAAAACAGATGAGCAAACAGGCAGACTTGTTTTCACGATTGGAGAGACGAATGCTAAATAGCGTGTAATTCCCATACCGTGAGAACCTGACGCAAACAAGACAGCCAGCCTGCTTGCGGCACACCCAACGATCACTTCATACGAGTTGCGATCAGTTAATACCACATTCCTGTTAACCCAGGGGAGCAATAAACAAACAAACATTGCTTGGGAAAATTTTGTTCAAAACTTTGTTCCTATAACCCCCAAAGGCTTTACAGCTTGTATTATATTGGGTTTTTGTTCATTTGGAGAACAGCACAGGTGTATCGCGTGGGAAGAAGACGAAAATACCACAAGCGTTAGTTAAATGGTTTTGTTCCTGGAACTTAGATATTAGTCACTTTACATCTTGTCATCCGTGAAAAGCAAGTTGGGTCGTTTCGAATTAAAGCCCCTGAGCTGGCAGGATGAAAGTAAAAAGCTACCGAGGATTTATAAACACGCCTCCAAATGTCAGCCCCGGTCCTACCCTTCGTCTGTGTTTAGCAAGCTATAACATTTCGGTGTTCTTCCCGAGATATCACCACAACCATTTCCCTTCGACCTACCTTGATGTAAGCTCCTTCCCTCCACGGCGGAAACGTGGTGGTCGCCTCGTCGCGATCGGTTTCATAATAGAGTAAATGGAACGTTTCCTTGCACGTAGCAACATTCGGAACGTCCTCACATGATCTAAGAGAGGATGATGATTTAAAATTTGGCCGCCAACATGATGCAGTTAAATATATTATCCCCACTAAGTGTTACCTGATAGTAAATTCGAATTCGACGAAAATTCGTTGAGCTCCGTCCACTTGTATAAAAGGCGTTCGAACCCAATTGTTCTGATTCGATCTAGTTATACCACAGACCATCAACATACGTCGGTCGCTCTTATCCGGATGGGGACTGCTCACCTCTTGCCACTAAAACAGACAGGAGTATAGCTTTATTACAACTGGGAACCAAAACGTGACTGAGAGTTATGTAGATATGAAGTGCGAAGGTACCTATGTAAAGACGGTAGCAGCCAAATCATGAAGAAAGTGTAAAAAGTTTGACATAACTGCAAATTGTATTTTAGGATTTATTCAATAAGAAAGTTGTTGTAAAATCCCACACGGCGCTATCTTTTGCTATCTTTAAACGTCTTCAATTTTCCTTGTCTGTTTGTACAAACCCCACTCCAGTGACCAAACGCGCGGGGTCTTGTCACAACAAAGCTACAACAGCAAGCGTCTTGTGAAAACCCCGCTGCGACGCTTTGTCACTGCTCGTATGACACGTTACTTTTCTTAGAAAGTATGCGATGTCTGTCGGTTTGCATAGCACTGTATTAATATTGTTGGTGGAAGAGATTTCGAAAACAAGTGCAATATCCAAACCTAACACCAGATTATATCTCGAGGGTAATTATTCAATCACTTCCTTGCCAAAAAGCATTGTAATTGCCGTTTCCCTTACATACGAGGCGGAAGTCAAAGCTGTTACTACGGCCAACGTGGGGATGGTCGGCACGTACGAGCTGTGTGCTCTTTGATCGACCTTACATCACGAGACGCCCGCCGTCGTTCGGCCGTCGACTGACCCCCCATTAGAAGACGTTGTGATATGCCGCCGGCGAGAGACGCATTCTGATTTGAAAGGGACATAAGAGGAGGACGTTAATGCGAACGAGTCCAACCCCTGCCCTGTTTACGTGTTTCTGCTGCCGTTACTGATCGCTCGAAATTACACGCAATTACTTAAAAGGAAACACGGCTATTATTGGCACTTCAATAGACCGAAGACGTCACCGGGCCCATGTTATTTTTGAAGTTCAGTGCACAAAGAAAAAGAAACAAAAAAACTGTGACAACAAAACTTGTTAAACTAATTTGGTGGCATTTGCTTTGTGAGCTTGAAGTGAAATAAAGTAATTCTAGGCTTTGCTAATTTCTCACGGGGAGTCAGGTCGTTGTATCGAAGGAAAGGAAAATGACTAGTTTGCCTCCACTCAAAGGCCGCCTTGGTGTTAACAATTGTGAGAAAGGAGCGATGTTATGTAAATTGCAGGCAGCGTTCACACCACTAGTCTAGCAGGTGTTGGCGCTCTACGCATGGGAAAAGATCAATCACATGCTTTTGAACGAGTTGATTTGACTTTAAATGAAAAATCATGATTCCCTCTTTTGAGAAAAGAAATTCACTAACTGTACAAAACTTAATGTACTTGGTCACGCGCCGACTGCAAATCGTGTACACTGGCGGCAAATTAAGGTATTAGCTAGCATTTACACGACTAAATCCGATTACACGCACATGAAGTGATAGATTTTGCATTCATAATTGATCGCAAACTTACCTGAGAACCCTGTGGCATCGTCCAACCCACGTCAGATGTCGCTGTTCTTGTGTCCATCAGTATTGCTGTCAAACGAAAAACACTTTACGTTAATTTAATTCAAACTATACACAGTAGTTTATGTTTTCGACTATATCGCGAGACAATGTGTTTACATATCGACCAATACACATTATTAACATGAATTCTGACCATACCCAAGGACACGAGCACATGAATTCGGAATCCCTAATACCAACATTGCGCCACCCACGAAGAAATGTGCAAACAATCAGAGATCAACCATCCCAGCTTTACTTAACAAAAGAGGTCACGTGAGGCGTTACACATGAATGGGCAAGCACGCCAGGTCAACGATTGAAGTAAGACTGCGCAAATATCCACATCGGGACCAAGCAAGAGACGACGGAAAAGGGTTCGCTGTCGCTTTCTTTAAAACCATTCGTATTTCGACAAAGACTAAGCTAAATATTAACAGACGCTCCCGGTGTGAAGAACCTATTTTCGCTTCCCTGTCAACATCACTTGCTGAACACAGCATCACACACACACAAAGATAATATGTGAAGTAATAAATGGCGGTTGGTTCATGCCCGAGTTATTTGGGGATTAACATAGATTTTGCGTAGTGCGTGGAGTGATGTGTCACGCACAGACGAGTCAACGTACTTCGGTGCTGGTGTGTCAAGGGCCCTTAAACTTTTGGGAACTCAATTTAGTTCCACCCATTGCTTACCAACAAGTACTTCTTATGAGTTGAGGATCGGGAGATTTCACCACGATCAGACATGTTTGTGTTTAAATGTGAGCGGCGAAGCGCCAAAATCAGCCACGTACTTCCTGTGTGATCGAAGTAACCTTGATTTTTTGTTTATTTGCAATTTGAAAAACAAGTCGCATTTTCACTGTCCCTGTAACATTTTCACTGTTGTTATTTACGGGCCAGTGTGATCGATTCTCAAATAATAATAATAGTATGAACTATTGATCGCGAAAAACGATGGACATTGCAAATGAATATTTCATGATCTAACATCATTCGAATTTCTTTGTCCGGTTGCCAGTTGCTGACCCCGTGGCTCGGCAACCAGAAAAGTGGCGCAGAGGAAATTTAAATGTAATTTAGTGAGTAGCGAGAACACGTTCTATGTATAGCCAGAGGCAAATCACTTGCTGCACTTACACTGCCAATCCTAATTGTTTTACGAGACAGCGGTGCCCTGTTTGAGGAAGTTGCATACATCCTGTTTCAAACTGTAATTTAGTTCTTACACCATTACATTTGTGAAATACATTTATTATGTCTTCACGTTTGTTAGACAGAGTGTGTGTGTGGGTGTATGTGCCACCTCGCCTTTAATGCGCCATTTCAACGCTTTTGTTCGTCTTGAGTGAAAACGCCGTATTCTCGCGGGAGATGTCGGACTGTATGTTTGCTCGTCGTCTACTTTTGAATGACTGTTTGCTCAGGCGTCGTTGGTGCCAGTAGCGCAGCAGCTAAAATGTGCGCATTACGTTATAAACCTGCAGATAAGTCCGTGTGAAACTAACGTCCTCCCCAACTAAATTACACACTTGGAACACGAGGATTGCGTGTTCGCATATTACGTGGCTCAAACTGTCCGCAATCGAATACCCGAAAACACATGTTTGCGATGACTGATATCACTCGAATATACGAAAGCACTTGTCGGACAAGTGGAGACTTCGGACGTTTGATTAAACCCGCAGAAATCGATCAGAAGGCGCTGGTGTCATAACATGGCTTCATATGTTCGCAATATCGATACAAGGTTTCACATGCTGAGAACATTCTTACATCAAGAGCATGATTTGACAGTTTATTGGAAAACACATTTAATGGCTACTTCCAATTTAAACGGGTGAACAAAAACAAAAATTTGATGTTTCTTTCTTAGTTTGACTTTCGCACAAATTATAATTAGTTTTGAAACACGCATACGCGTATCAACAAAGAAACGTTAAAATTTACTTACAAAATTGAAATAAAAAATGGATTTATTTTAAAGTAACTGAACTTACCCTCGTTGGCTTGACCAATACGAAATTCAATCGCCAAAAAATACAGAAACAAGATCCAATAACATCCACAATATTTTTCCATTTTTTTGCTCAAGAGAGTTTCTTCAGTGGAAAACCAAACTACAAAATCTTATCAAACTAATCTTTTGTGACTAACGCCTTTGCTACCATTCCTATCGGCTTGTACTCGTTGTGGTCACAGATAGGTCTGACGAGTTCTTTCACTTCGACGGCGTAACTCCATTGCTTCACTCTTTTTTCTTATTTTTGGTTACAGCTTACGTGTGCCACCTGGTGATAGCAGCTTCGGACCTTTTCAAATTTATCGTTCAGTTATCTGCTAGGTAAGTTCAAACTGGTAGAATTCTGTCAAAATATATTTTGTTTTGACAGAGTAGTCAAGCGACAAAATATATATTGACGCTTGACTACTCTGTCAAAAACAACATACCATTGATTTTTTTGATAGTTTTGTTGATTTTAAATTCACATTTTCATCCTATGTGTTACCCAATCCTAGATTAGGCAATTCTTATTTTTATTATTGGTAGTTTCTATCATAGTTTTCGCTACAAAAGTTTGTTAGATTTTTTGTTTTGTTGCATTAGTTAATCTTGCTATCAGCAGATGATGATTCTTACGCTTAATCAGAGGCTGGGTCGTGACAAACTTCCTCGAACGCCGCAAAAAAAAACTGCTTCACGTACTAACATACTTAATATAACCTATTCAATTGAGTGTTGATACTTAAAATCGTTTTCATAGTTTCCTCGATTGTTCAAACGCCGTTTAAGTCAAAATTCGTCGAGAGCCATGGAAGAAAAATGAATGATTTCGTATAAATGATGTTACGTGTTTCATCTGCATATACATCAAACGAAAAAAATTAGGTGTTCCATCATTATGAAATATAGTTTATGCAGTCACCTAAAATGTTCAACAACTTCAAAAACTGCTTTTCGCAAAATTATACACCGCTGTTTTCAGTTTTCAATTCGTAAACATTAAAACGGCATATGGTCACCCACATTTCGTAAAAACGAAAAAAGACGTAAAAATCAGTTTACCATACTTATCTTACAAACCAACGCTTTACGACATTCGACAACCGCGTGACCTTCCGAAAAGTAATCCGCATGGTAGCAGGTTTTTCTCCCTAAGCATCAAAGTCAAGCTGGTGAAAGCATGGGAAAATTTATCACAAAGATATGGCGAATTTTAATGCACAGCATTGGCATAGAGAAGTCCTGTTAATGCCTTTTGCAGAAATAATAAAGAGAAACTTTCTCTGCTCGTCGGTAAAACTTACTTTTATTAGAAATGAAACTCCAGGGCGTTGATTGATTTCTTGTGTTTTACGTTTGAGACAATTATTTCAATGAAATTTATTAACTGAGACAACTAAAACTAAAGTGATTTTCTTATAAATTTATACTCCGACTGTTTTTTGAACTTGCTAATATTCTACTCTATCAACTATTGTAAGCCAGTTTTAAAATGTATAAGTCAAATGATTAAATATTGAATGAAAACAAAAAACTGATCCGTCAACTGCGATACAACTTTGGAGAACATAACGCTTGAATTATTAAACAAGCAAGGCGGAACAAAGAAAAAAGGACGGCAACAGCGTTGAGAGGATACCCAGCACCAAGTCGGCAGCTACAGAAATGTGGGAAAACAAATGTTACGTAAGGCAAATTTGCAAACTCAGCAAAATGCAGACTTTCAAAATCGTTTAAAGTTCGTTCTGTTTTGCGACAGCGTGTTAACATCAAACTAATGCAATCTTTCAGCGATATTTTGCACTATGTACAAATGCTCTCAATCAGGAAAAGTATTTGTCAACACAGCTCGAGCCTACAATAACGTTTGTTGTATTGCACAAGAGGTAGGTTGAAAATATATCTCAAGATAGTGTTATGCATTGTTCTTGTGATATGACTGTTTACAATTCTCAAATAGTTTCGTGGGGGCAATTCACGGTGGATGGGTCTGACGTCACAATGCTGCAGGTAAAGATTGGCTGAAAATGCATTGGTTTAGATAGGAGTTATTTACTAAAACGCGTGTAGCGCAGCCCTAAAAAAATTATTTATAGAAATAATAATGTCGTCTATTGACATCCTCAGTTTTAAATCAGGATCTTACACTGGCGCTGATCGTCTTTTTCTCTTTATAGAGTTCCAGGAATATAATGTTGATTCGTAAGGACAGATTTAAATCTTTGGGTTGATTTTCGTGCATTTTATTACTATTATTCAGTTACAATCCATTCAACAGTCTATTTACAAGCATATTATATATTCAATGTCAAGAACAGCAATATTTTGTGGTAGTTTTTCTGGTACATTAAGGATTTGGAAATCTGCATTGACGTCATAAAATAGCGAAAAAGCCCATTGCTTATCTGATGATGCCATTCCTACCTTGCTGTTTTCTGGGAAATAACATGGAAAATGTTCCTTGAATTTACAACTTAGACCAGGGGTGCGCAAATGAAACGTATTTATACGTGGAATGTCCAATGCATCGTTCTGATGGCGCTTGTCCAAATCTGAAACGCAAGCTTGTTTTATCCAATGTATATTTTTAAACACTTTTCTTAAAACAACTGTTTTCTTTTGAAAAGATTAAAGTTAACGTTGTCTACCTTGTGCCCTGTAAAGGCTGAGCTACTTCAATACCAGAAGAAAGTCGATTGTTAGGTTTTCAGCCCAATAAAGGTTGTCTGCCTTTAAGGGTCAAGGACAATAATTTTGTGACGTTCACTAACGAACTCTACGTCTAACAACAAAAGTGAAGCGCCACCTTGTGTTTATGATATATGTTCTGATTTTGATGAACTGTGAAAAAGACATACGTTTAGTATACACGATAAAGTTGCAAGATAAATTTTTTTGCACCATCTTTACTTTTAACGGCATTATGTTGCAATGTCTTACAATACTGGCATGCATTTGTTTACGTTGCTGCCAACAATCGTTCTAAAGAAAATGCAAAATCAAAGTAATGCAGCAAAAAGCTTACTGTACAGTTTATATCCACTTCACCCGACTTCAGCAGCCGCACGTTTCAAAAAAAGGTTTGACTTCGTCTGTTTGCCTCGCAACATACGCCCCAAAGGTTATGCTTGCAACGCATTTTCAATAATTATCCAAGCAGACAGAAATAAGAATGAGCTAAAGACGTCAATACAAGGAATCTTTAAGCTGCATAAACCCACGAACAAAAATGTTTACACAGGATGATAAATTCAACTCCGCACACCGTTCTAGCATGGTGTTTAAAAATGCCTGTTTTTCCTGGTAGGGCGTTGCCAAACTGTTGGTCAAGCTTTCTTTGGAGAGTGTGCTTGAGCATTGCGCTGGTTGTGACAGCAAATGCAACTTGGCATGTTCGAGTACTTTGGTCAGTCTGGTTGGGTAATATATTCATCAACTATTGTTCCGAACTGTTTGATTAAAAGCAACACCGAATGCAGCATAGAATTCTTGAAGTCTTAATTATCATCAGGGTGACCACCGGCCAGGATTAAAAATAAGAACGTTATAGTTCTTTCTTTTGTTAATTTCATCTTGTAAGACAAAACAGAATAGAGTTGATTGCTTTTGGATATAAACAAGCAAAAATCTTCCCAAAATGTCTAAAAGGACGAGAAAGGGGATTTTGGAGAGACTAAAGGACGGTCCAGTTATTGGGGATGGAAGCATGTGTATGACGCTGGAAAAACGTGGATATTGTTCTGCTGGACCATGGACACCTGAAGCGTGTGTACTTTACCCGGGGGCAGTTCGTCAATTGCTCAGGGAATATGTGAGGGCTGGATCGGACGTCGTGCAAACACCAAGTTTTTACTGCAGCGAGGGTAAACTAAAAAGTGCCGATGTTAAACTAACGGTAAGATTTCTTTTTTGACCGTGGTTTGTTTATTCGACATTTGTAATTCAAAAAGTCAGTAAAAATCAACAATGATTAAATATACGTAGCTCTTATAATATACGGAACTGTAACTAAATAATGTTAGGTGCCAAAAACATTTAATTACACGGAATAGAATAGACAGAGCTAATTTGCTAATCATGATAAGCTTGCCTTTGGATTCGCTTATCCGCTTTTGTGTGCGTTTGGTCACAACTCAGGTCAGTTGGTTTGCAGAACTGATGATGAGCACAGCAGCAGTGAACGAAACTTTTTTTTAATAATAAGGTTACTTTCAAAAACTGGAAAATACATGTGTTTAAATTGGGTTTTGCATGTTTTGATAATACTAAGAAATATATAAATACTTGCCTTAATTACTTACTCACAACGTCTATATTTTTTTGTAAAGTGCAATAAATGTCAAAGATTCACCATTTTTGTCTTTTAGTGTACAGAACTGAACATAGCAGCTTGTGATATTGCTCGTGAAATCGCAGACGAAGGTGATGCTTTAGTCTGTAGAGGTCTCTCTCCAGTTATAAGCTTTGCACAGAAGAAAGGAATTGACGCAGTGAGAAAGGAATTTGAAACTCAACTTCAAGTGTTTATCGATCATGACGTCGATTTCATTCTTGGAGAGGTAATTTAAAATTGACCCAAAACTGTAGTCTAGTTCTAACTTCAAATACAAAAAAAATATGGCATTGTTCTTTGATACTTTTGACTACATGATTACAACATGGTAGAGAAGTCATAAAATTGTGAACAGAAATACGTGAACACAATTAACAAAAAAGGACGTTTGAAGGATTTATATGTGTTTGGAACTAAAAAAACTAAATGCTGTGTTGTTTTTCAAGAAAGATTAAAGACTTTGGGTTGATTTTCGTGCATTTTATTACAGATAATTGTCAGTTACAATCCAATCAACAGTTTATTTACAAGCATATTATATATCCAATGTCAAGAACAGCAATATTTTGTGGTAGTTTTTCTGGTACATTGAGGAATTGGAAATCTGCATTGACGTCATGAAAAGAGCGAAAAAGCCCATTGCTGCCACCATGCGGATTAGTCCAATGGGAGACAAAGATGGTGTTTCTGTGGGGGAATGTGCCGTAAGAATGGCCAGGGCAGGAGCCGACATTATTGGTAGAGTAACAATATAAGCTATACATTTAAATTTAGCAATGTATGAAACAGACCCGCTTAATTTTTAGGTCTTAATTGTATGTATGATATCAATACTCACCTTAAGACGTTCAAAATAATGAAGAAAGCATTGGATGAAGCTGATCTACATCCCTACCTGATGTGCCAACCTCTGGGATGGTTATGTCCTGAAGTTGAGAATAATATCTATGGGTATTCCGCACTACCGGAAGCACCATTGGGTACGTTAGTTGTTTATTTAGATCAGTGTTTCTCAAACTTTTTCCAATCACGTACCGCTCATTTGTTTTTTAATACACTGCGTACCACCGTATTACTATACCATAACTGTTCTGACATACCATCAATGAATAACAATTTAGCCAATATCACCAGTTGCTTGGATTTCTTTATTGTGCATTTGTGACGCAATAGTATCAACGTGAAATTGTTGCACTGTTGAATACACGATGTCAGAATTACTTCAACAGTGCAACAATTTCACGTTGATACTATTGCGTCACAAATACACAATAAAGAAAACCGACATCATGTATTTGCAGCGACTTTGGCTTCTGCAAAGTGCGGCAAATTGTATATAGAGTAGACTTAATCGCGTACCACTTGAAAAGCTCTCGCGTACCACTAGTGGTACGCGTTTTCATATTGTTTTCACGTTGTGGCGACTTGATATCCGATAAGTCGAAACAGTGGCACTGTTTGCAGCACACTTTCCATCATTGTCAACTTTAGTTTTATTGATCTCAAATATTATGAAAGTATTTGAAATAATTTTTAAACAATTGGTTTTGACTAATTTATTCTGAATATACTGATGATTTTTTATTTAAGTATAGCAAATTATTTACTTCTTGTTTTAGCTTACGGATGAGAGAAACAAACTTCCTCCGGCGAACAATCTTTGTCCAAAACTTGGGGCACTTTTGAAAAAAAGTACAAGTGTAGCGATTCAACCGAAGTGAGTTTATAGTCGCAGTGGCACTAGAAGCTAGAAGTATACAAAGTACGTAGTGTCCTTTTCCAACTACTCGCTGCATAATCATTGCATTTACATCTTGAGGAGATAACACGAATGCTCCAGTATACTTCGACTATTCGTTTAATATGTCCTACAATGTAGTACAGGCTTCTCTTTGCTTACACTATGTTTACCAAAGTAAATTAACATTCCTTGCTTTAGGGGCGCTGATGATTATTGGATGAACATCATACCATCAACTGGTCGCCCAATTTCACCAGTTTATTCAAAACTTAATTAAACCAACTACTTGCTGGAATGGGTGGATGAGGCGATAAATTTATCAAGCGCGATGGTTTTTTTTGTGATCTTCAAACAACTGCATGGTGATTATTTATTAGTGCACACTTATTTTTAAGTACGAATTTTTAATGCGATATTCTCTGCAGCATGTTTATAATATGATTGACGTGATTTGTGGTCTTATAATTGTTGCTTGCCGGACATATGGCTGAATGCACGCCTAATTACACTAAACCCCACAATTCAAAGACGTTTTAAATAATAAAATTTACCAAATTTGGTTTCTCAAAACTGTTAAACTAGGTAGACCTACACAGGGCATAAGGTCCCAAGATTGCTGTACGCTGGTTGTATACAAAATCGGCAACTATTCTAGCCGTGCCGCTGCCGAATTGTTGTCACAAAATAATAACTCTTTTCGGTCTGACCTTCGGCAGTGGGTGGTTAAACATCGACGACTGAATGGTAGAATAAGGACGATATCCTTATACCCTTCAGATCTAACTATGAACGAATGCAACATCAGTAATGCATTGTCGTAACAATACCAACAGCGGCGAAACTCATTTCTAACATTTCCGATACCAGCAAAGTACTAACGACCAAATCGGAGGTTTTTGTTTGCATTCTTTCAGCTTATCTCTAATCTTTTCATTCTGTCTGCAAAATTACCACAAATTCACACCGATTAGTTTATTGTTTTATTGCAAATTCTTTTTGAGCATGTTTTTCCTACGTTAGTTCTCCTAAGCCTTATTTTCAGTGGTGTTATGTTTTATTGTAGTAGTTACTTTTTGTTTGGTTGTTGTAAAGGAGAAAGTCAAAATAACCACAAGAAGTTTTGCTTCCAAAAGATAATCCATACTCCTGTAGTTCTGCATCAAACACTGTTTGAACTGATTGGTATAAATTTAAACAGCGACCTAATCCCGTTGACATATTACTTCATACCTCCGAACACTGCGACATGTCACAACTTACAACCACGAAACAAAATAATGGATGCTTACGAACGTCTCCAGTCATTGACGTGTTTTATGGGATGTTGTTTTGATCGAACACAAATTTCGAATCGGCTGCACAAGCTTAGTGTTCCTTCAGTTCTTTCCTCAAATGGATGTTGTTGGCATCAGCACAGTACAAATTAGATGCATGAATCGGCAACAACGTGGCATCCGTCGAAACAATTTTTCATCGCACCAAACCCTGAAAAACAGCAACATTAAACAAAAAAACAAACTACGCAAGTCATTTTGTTTCTGCAGAACACTGGTCCAGGGTGACATCTTCGTTATCCAGAATTTGAACAAATAAGGTGTAAGCTGGAATGATGTGAAATCCTTTCATCCAAGACAACGACAAATAAAAGGATACCGACCACATTTCCTATAACACATATATATATATATACATACAGGTTATCCCCCAAAACCTCCTGAAATTCGTTGCTCACAATGATACAGAACAAAAATTCTGCACTCCATTCGGTTTACTGGGATACAAAACAGTAACTTGGACAAATCAGCATTACAAACTATTGAAACCTGGCCTAACTTTTCCAACATAATTATGACTAAACTGAAATCGCTGTGCATCGACGCACCATCCTTAAATTGCCTGGTGATTGGATTGCTCGTTGGAATGCAACACGAGGGCTTTGATTGGTTGCTTGCGTTTTAGTTTCGTTTTAAATATTATTTTAAAGTAACTTTCTGTGTACTTTAATGCTTATAACGTATCTTTTGCTTCTGCAAAAAAGAAATATTGTAAAAATTTACCAAAACATTCGGACAATCCAAAATTGTTGATGGATTTTCAAAATTGTTGATGAACTCGCAAGGTGTACAACGAACAGTTTCTCTTCGTACAGTTAAAATAAAAAGGTTTTGTGATGTAAAATTTCGCCCTCTCATAGATTTTTTTTGCTGCTTTGGGCGTTTGACGACTTCCCTTGAAGCGTCGACGAAAGAACCTAATTTGATATGAACTATTTCTGAACAGTATCTGATTTATCCCACATTCCAACTCATGAACTTCAAGTATAATTATTCATGATCAGGTATTAACAAGGGGATATATTCCTGAATTTTTCCCGAATTATGTGATGCAAATCAATAATGATCATTGGTGATCGTTTGATGCAGCATTCATGACAATGAGATAATTTTCGAACTGGGAAGTTACCGTGTTCCACCCTTTTCCACTTCTAGATTGTGTTTTTTTGCTAGGTGTGACTTGTTTTAGCTTGAGGATGAGAGAAACAAACTTCCTTCAATATGCTTGGACTTTTTGTTTAATATGTCCTACAATGTATGTAGATGCTTCTCCAATCTCTTTGCTTACACCATGTTTACCAAAGTTAACATTCCTTGGTCTAAGGGCGCTGATGATTATTGGATGAACATCATACCATCAACTGGTCGCCCATTTTCACCAGTTTATTCGAAACTTAATTAAACCAACTACTTGCTAGAATGGGTGGGGAAGGCGATAAATTTATCAAGCATGATGGTTTTATTTGTGATCACCAAACAACTGTATGGTGATTATTTGTTAGTGCACACTTATTTTTAAGTACGAATTTTTAATGCGATATTCTCTGCAGCATGATTATAATAGGATTGACGTGGTTTGTGATCTTTTAATTGTAGCTTGCCGGACATATGGCTGAATGCACGCCTAATTACGCTAAACCCCACAATTCAAAGACGTTTTAAATAATAAAATTTACCAAATTTGGTTTCTCAAAACTCTTAAATCGGCAACTATTCTAGCCGTGCCGCTGCCGAATTGTTGTTTCAAAATAAAAACTCTTTTCGGTCTGACCTTCGGCAGTGGGTGGTTTAACATCGACGACTGGTAGAGTAAGGACGATATCATTATACCCTTCAGATCTAACTACGAATGTAACATCAGTAATGCATTGTCGTAACAATACCAATAGCGGCGAAGCTCATTTCTAACAATTCCGATACCAGCAAAGTACTAACGACCAAATGGGAGGTTTTTGTTTGCATTCTTTCAGCCTATCTCTTATCTTTTTTTGCTCTTGTCTGTAAAACTACCACAAATTCACACCGATATTGTTTTATTGCAAGTTCTTTGAGCATGTTTTTCCTACGTTAGTTCTCCTAAGCCTTATTTTCAGTAGTGTTATGTTTTATTGTAGTAGTTACTTTTTCGGTTAATTTTGTAAAAATGTTTTGTTTGGTTGTTGCAAAGGAGAAAGTCAAAATAACCACAAGAAGTTTTGCTTCCGAAAGATAATCCATAGTCCTGTAGTTCTGCATCAAACACTGTTTGTACTGATTGGTATAAATTTAAACAGCGACCTAATCCCGTTGACATATTACTTCATACTTCCGAACACTGCGACATATCACAACTTACAACCACGAAACAAAATAATGGATGCTTACGAACGTCTCCATTCATGGACGTGTTTTATGGAATGTTGTTTTGATCGAACACAAATTTCGAATCGGCTGCACAAGCTTAGTGTTCCTTCAGTTCTTTCCTCAAATGGATGTTGTTGGCATCAGCACAGTACAAATTAGATGTATGAATCGGCAACAACGTGGCATCCGTCGAAACAATTTTTCATCGCACCAAACCCTGAAAAACAGCAACATTAAACAAAAAAACAAACTACGCAAGTCATTTTATTTCTGCAGAACACTGGTCCAGAGTGACATCTTCGTTATCCAGTATTTGAACAAATAAGGTGTAAGCTGGAATGATGTGAAATCCTTTCATCTAAGACAACGACAAATAAAAGGATACCGACCACATTTCCTATAACATATATATATACATACAGGTTATCCCCAAAAACCTCCTGAAATTCGTTGCTTACAATGATACAGAACAAAAATTCTGCACTCCATTCCGTTTACTGGGATACAAAACAGTAACTTGGACAAATCAGCATTACAAACTATTGAAACCTGGCCTAACTTTTCCAACATAATTATGACTAAACTGAAATCGCTGTGCATCGACGCACCAGCCTTAAATTGCCCGGTAATTGGATTGCTCGTTGGAATGCAACACGAGGGCTTTGATTGGTTGCTTGCGTTTTAGTTTCGTTTTAAATATTATTTTAAAGTAACTTTCTGTGTACTTTAATGCTTATAACGTATCTTTTGCTTCTGCAAAAATGAAATATTGTAAAAATTTACCAAAACATTCGGACAATCCAAAATTGTTGATGGATTTTCAAAATTGTTGATGCACTCGCAAGGTGTACAACGAACAGTTTCTCTTCGTACAGTTAAAATAAAAAGGTTTTGTGATGTAAAATTTCGCCCTCTCATAGATTTTTTTTGCTGCTTTGGGCGTTTGACGACTTCCCTTGAAGCGTCGACGAAAGAACCTAATTTGATATGAACTATTTCTGAACAGTATCTGATTTATCCCACATTCCAACTCATGAACTTCAAGTATAATCATTCATGATCAGGTATTAACAAGGGGATATATTCCTGAATTTTTCCCGAATTATGTGATGCAAATCAATAATGATCATTGGTGATCGTTTGATGCAGCATTCATGACAATGAGATAATTTTCGAACTGGGAAGTTACCGTGTTCCACCCTTTTCAACTTCTAGATTGTGTTTTTTTGCTAGGTGTGACTTGTTTTAGCTTGAGGATGAGAGAAACAAACTTCCTTCAATATGCTTGGACTTTTTGTTTAATGTGTCCTACAATGTATGTAGATGCTTCTCCAATCTCTTTGCTTACACTATGTTTACCAAAGTTAACATTCCTTGGTCTAAGGGCGCTGATGATTATTGGATGAACATCATACCATCTACTGGTCGCCCATTTTCACCAGTTTATTCGAAACTTAAATAAACCAACTACTTGGTAGAATGGGTGGGGAAGGCGATAAATTTATCAAGCATGGTGGTTTTATTTGTGATCTTCAAACAACTGTATGGTGATTATTTGTTAGTGCACACTTATTTTTAAGTACGAATTTTTAATGCGATATTCTCTGCAGCATGATTATAATATGATTGACGTGGTTTGTGATCTTATAATTGTAGCTTGCCGGACATATGGCTGAATGCACGCCTAATTATGCTAAACCCCACAATTCAAAGACGTTTTAAATAATAAAATTTACCAAATTTGGTTTCTCAAAACTCTTAAATCGGCAACTATTCTAGCCGTGCCGCTGCCGAATTGTTGTTGCAAAATAAAAACTCTTTTCGGTCGGACCTTCGGCAGTGGGTGGTTTAACATCGACGACTGGCAGAGTAAGGACGATATCATTATACCCTTCAGATCTAACTACGAATGCAACATCAGTAATGCATTGTCGTAACAATACCAACAGCGGCAAAGCTCATTTCTAACAATTCCGATACCAGCAAAGTACTAACGAACAAATCGGAGGTTTTTTTGCATTCTTTCAGCTTATCTCTTATCTTTTCATTCTGTCTGCAAAACTACCACAAATTCACACCGATTGGTTTTATGTTTTATTGCAAATTCGTTTTAAGCATGTTTTTCCTACGTTAGTTCTCCTAAGCCTTATTTTCAGTAGTGTTATGTTTTATTGTAGTAGTTACTTTTTCGGTTAATTTTGTAAAAATGTTTTGTTTGGTTGTTGCAAAGGAGAAAGTCAAAATAACCACAAGAAGTTTTGCTTCCGAAAGATAATCCATAGTCCTGTAGTTCTGCATCAAACACTGTTTTGAACTGATTGGTATAAATTTAAACAGCGACCTAATCCCGTTGACATATTACTTCATACTTCCGAACACTGCGACATATCACAACTTACAACCACGAAACAAAATAATGGATGCTTACGAACGTCTCCATTCATGGACGTGTTTTATGGGATGTTGTTTTGATCGAACACAAATTTCGAATTGGCTGCACAAGCTTAGTGTTCCTTCAGTTCTTTCCTCAAATGGATGTTGTTGGCATCAGCACAGTACAAATTAGATGTATGAATCGGCAACAACGTGGCATCCGTCGAAACAATTTTGCATCGCATCAAACCCTGAAAAACAGCAACATTAAACAAAAAAACAAACTACGCAAGTCATTTTGTTTCTGCAGAACACTGGTCCAGGGTGACATCTTCGTTATCCAGAATTTGAACAAATAAGGTGTAAGCTGGAATGATGTGAAATCCTTTCATCAAAGACAACGACAAATAAAAGGATACCGACCACATTTCCTATAACACATATATATACATACAGGTTATCCCCCAAAACCTCCTGAAATTCGTTGCTTACAATGATACAGAACAAAAATTCTGCACTCCATTCGGTTTACTGGGATACAAAACAGTAACTTGGACAAATCAGCATTACAAACTATTGAAACCTGGCCTAACTTTTCCAACATAATTATGACTAAACTGAAATCGCTGTGCATCGACGCACCAGCCTTAAATTGCCCGGTGATTGGATTGCTCGTTGGAATGCAACACGAGGGCTTTGATTGGTTGCTTGCGTTTTAGTTTCGTTTTAAATATTATTTTTAAGTAACTTTCTGTGTACTTTAACGCTTATAACGTATCTTTTGCTTCTGCAAAAAGAATTATTGTAAAAATTTACCAAAACATTCGGACAATCGAAAATTGTTGGTGGTTTTTTAAAATTGTTGATGGACTCGCAAGGTGTACAACAAACAGTCTTCTTCGTACAGTTGAAATAAAAACGTTTTGTTATGTAAAATTTCGCCCTCTTTGAGACCGACGCACACATCATAGATTTTTTTTGCTGCTTTGGGCGTGTGACAACTTCCCTTGAAGCGTCGACGAAAGAACGTAATTTGTTATGAACTATTTCTGAACAGTATCTGATTTATCCCGCATTCCCACTCATGAACTTCAAGTATAATTATTCATGATCAGGTATTAACAAGGGGATATATTCCTGAATTTTTCCCGAATTAGGGGATGCAAATCAATAATGATCATTGGTGATCGTTTGATGCAGCATTCATGACAATGAGATAATTTTCTGACTGGTAAGTTGCCGTGTTCCATCCTTTCCACTTCTATATTGTGTTTTCTTTTGCTAGGTGTTACTTAAACATCATAAAATGAGTGAATAAAATTTACCACCATTGACGAATTCCCTTGAAGCCAAACAAACTCCCTTCAAAAAAGTAGATCCTTACCTTGAAGATTTGGATTTTCCATCAAGATTAAAGGCGGGGATGTTGCACTTTCTTAAGCGTCGCGCCTACGAAAGAAATTATGAACAACTTAGTTGGTGTTGTAGCACCACGCATGTTTCCAACCACACACACTGGATGGCCGGACGGAAAGGATGCAGACGGCGTTAAGCTTGTCGGCAAGAATTTCCACAGCTTTCTGGCATCCTGCTGGACAACACACATTTTTTCTTAAGTCGTTATAAAATGCCTTCGAATTCCTTTGTTCTCAGACCTGGTATTTCTTGTTATCACGCTATTTGTAATTAGTTCGCGATAACTCAGTCACGTGTACAATTCTATTTGAATAAGTCACTAAACGCCTTGGACAATTTAATACAACCAACTAATAATTGCAACGTGTCTTTCAATTAATAAATAAGTCTGCTCACGGAGTCCCAAATTTAGTATAGTTTGCAGCAACAACACGCAAGTAGAATTAGTTTCAATTATGACAGCCGGCCGAACCTATTTGAACGCTTCAGTGTTCTGATGAGGTTTAAAAGTAGACTGTCATGTCGAATATTGAATGTAAGATCATAAGATGGAGCTAGTCTACGATTTTTATGGTGGACCAAGGTTGACGGCAACCGAAAGAACATATGATGAAGGTACATCTTTTTAGACTACCCGTTAACCAACATGTGCCTTCTATAGTTTTTTACCAATTGTGAAAGACTTTGGAAACGAGTTGAGTGAAACTGCAATGATAGAATAAAATAAACATGTAAGTTGATTATTGTTTTGTGAGAGTGTTCGCTGTGTTCGCTAAAATGCTGCTAGTGATGTCTGCTGACGAGAACTCGGCTACGATTAACTTATTATGCTACATAATGAACTGGACGTGTTGGGTGAAGTCGTTACCGCATGCGTTAGATTTTGGACTACATCTTGTCTCGGACGCATATTCCGCTGCGTACGGAATGATTTTTAGTCACCACAACCTGGGATTTCCTCGATACAGACGGTGTCAATACCCAAGTCAAAAATTCAGCGTGTTTTCGTTTATTTCACAAAAAATCGAAGTCAAAGTCGACGTTCTTTAAGCCATTCTTTGCTATGATGTCCGAAGTATCCCCGACCACATAACGACAAAAAAATAAAAAAAATATGGCCGTATGCTAAACATTAGTCAAATTTATCCATGATAAGAATACGTATTTAAACGTGGGATTTCCAGTGCATCGTTCTGATGGCGTTGGTCCAAATCCGTTTCAACGCAAGCTTACGCTTAAAAAAAGTTTTGCCTTCGTCTGTTTGCCTCGCAACTCGATACGCCATGCTTGCAACGTCTTTTGAATCATTTACCATGCAGAGCGAAATAAAAATGTTTGGAGAGCGTGCTTGAGCGTTACGAGTACTGTAAGCTTTTCAATTAAAAGCAATACCAAATGCCCTCATTACGTTCATAGACTTAAAAAAGTATTCTTGATGAGGGCAAGTCTTATTATCAGGGTGACCACTGACCAGGACTAAAAATATAGGAACGCTGTAGTTTGACAACGAAATTGTATTTCAGAAACTATACCTGATTTCAGAGGACATTGTATAGTGTGGGTCTAGAGTTTTTTAAATCCTAGACCACTAATAATCCGTATTAAGTCTTTCAAAATAAGCACAAATCTTAACAAATCCAGCGCGTTACTTTCCCACATTGTATGAGCTGCCTTTACCGTGCAAAACTGTTTCTGGTATTCGCACAATTTTCCTATGTTGATTTCATCTTTTAAGATTAAACAAAATAGAGTTGATTGGTTTTGGACATAAACAAGCGAAAATCTTCCCAAAATGTCTAAAACAACGAGAAAGGGGATTTTGGAGAGACTAAAGGACGGTCCAGTTATTGGGGATGGGAGCATGTGTGTAACGCTTGAAAAACGTGGATATTGTTCTGCTGGACCATGGACACCTGAAGCGTGTGTACTTTACCCGGAGGCAGTTCGTCAATTGCTCAGGGAATATGTGAGGGCTGGATCGGACGTCGTGCAAACACCAAGTTTTTACTGCAGCGAGGGTAAACTAAAAAGTGCTAATGTTAAACTAACGGTAAGTTTTCAACCGTGGAAGTTGCTCCTAAATACAAATGTATCTGTACATTCAACTGCAGGCCTAACGTGATATAATAAACATGATTACACATGTACAAACTGATAACTATGGTCCATTACCGCACAGTGCTTTATATTCTGTCAGTTTAGAACGAAAGTATAGTTAATTTTTAAATTTATGTATCCATTAAGCCTTTGTGTCATAACGTATTCTTTACGAAGATATGTTCAAGAAATTTGCAATAATCCTGATGCAATCCTATACCGTTGTCATTCGTTCATTCCAAAATTTGAAAAAATGCGTCCATCGTCGCACTTTTCAGGTCCAAGCTTTGAAAAATTCGTGCTCAAAATCACAGACTTTGCTACATTTGCGTCCATATTTCACTAATCAAACATAAGTTTCAAATGAATTTGATCTTGCAGTGTACAGAACTGAACAAAGCAGCTTGTGATATTGCTCGTGAAATCGCAGACGAAGGTGATGCTTTAGTCTGTGGAGGTCTCTCTCCAGTTATAAGCTTTGCACAGAAGAAAGGAATTGACGCAGTGAGAAAGGAATTTGAAACTCAACTTCAAGTGTTTATCGATCATGACGTCGATTTTATTCTTGGAGAGGTAAAATTTGACAAATGTCCAATTCCTATTCAAAGGATTTGCCTGAATGTTTTTCACGGATAAAAAATGTCTTGTTAGATTTAGCAACTCTGCGCTAAAAATCAAAATAAAAGAAAACCCAATCGACAATATGAAATTTCCATCCCGGATGTTAAATTGCATCAACAAGGCAAAAATTATTTGTAAACAGCAAATAATTGACAAAAAGAAATTTTAACCACAAAATTAACATTTTGTTCAAAGCTTTTATTATCTTGTGGTAGTTTTTCTGGTACATTGAGGAGTTAGAAATCTGCATCGACGTCATGAAAAGAGCGAAAAAGCCCATTGCTGCCACCATGCGAATTAGTCCAATGGGAGACAAAGATGGCGTTTCTGTGGGGGAATGTGCCGTAAGAATGGCCAGGGCGGGAGCCGACATTATCGGTAGAGTTACAATATAAGCTATACATTTAAATTTAGCAATGTATGAAACAGACCCGCTTAATTTTTAGGTCTTAATTGTATGTACGATATCAATACTCACCTTAAGACGTTGAAAATAATGAAGAAAGCATTGGATGAAGCTGATCTACATCCCTACCTGATGTGCCAACCTCTGGGATGGTTATGTCCTGAAGTTGAGAATAATATCTATGGGTATACCGCACTACCGGAAGCACCATTGGGTACGTTAGTTGTTTGTTTAGTGCTGTAATAAAGTTTTACATATCAGCGTGTTGAAATTTGGCTGCTTAAAGGAAAAAAAATGCTTCAGTTTCAATTATTTCAGTAACAAGTACGTACTCTTGTTTTCAAATGAGCTGTGAGTAATGTTGGTCGGTGTTTATGCAAAGTAATGCAAATGCTTTTGTACAAAATGTACGTCATATATATATATAGCTTTGGATCAGCGAACTATCACTCGAATTGATGCCCACAAATTTGCGAGAGAAGCTCATAACATTGGAGTGAGATATATTGGAGGATGTTGTGGAATTGAACCTCATCATATAAGAGCTTTTTCCTACGAGGTAACCTATTATATTCTCTCTTAAATGTGCCATGTGAAGACGATCTTGTTAACTTGGACTATACGATCAATTGAACTGCGCTAACAGAACAGCTTTCTGAATCTCCTAGATCCAACATCAGCTTTCATAAATCTATAATTAACTTAAATTCTTAAGACTCGCTAAGCTGTCGCACGACTCCCCGTATTGTTCCCTTTCGTTCACAACCATGTAAAGTCAAACAATTGGACACCAAGATCATATGAACCCGTCTATGTGAAAGATGTGCTGTTTCCTCGGAACGTTTGATGCAAGAACGCGCGCTTAATCAAACTAATATTGTTGTGTTTTTAGTTAGCGGAAGAAAGAAGTAAACTTCCTCCGGCGAACAATCTTTGCCCAAAACTTGGGGCACTTTTGCTGAAAAGTGTCAACGACAAGACTCAGAAGAAGTTAGTTAGTTTTTGATAAACACACACAAACAACTTCAAGACATAGAACACATATTTGAAACTTACTTATAATATTATATAGAAAAATTTAAAAGAAACTCGTAGTATGTTTCTTTTGCTGTTGGGCATACTATATTTCAATAGTCTGTCCGTAGAAGTACAAATTAATAAAAAAAATGTAACTTATATTATTGTATAAATATTTGTTAACGAAGTATACAAAAAATACACGTATATTTCCATTGACTTATTTTACTTTCGATATCTTTGTGTTCATCAACACTGAAAGCGAATTTCAAATCGATTTTATGCTTTGTAAAAGGGATAAAATTTTTAATTATTGGCAAGCAGAAAGGATCCTTCCTTTTGTCAGACACCTCGACCGATTTTGTCAAACACTTTGATTGTTTGTGTGTAAGCTGCAGACAGATGGCCACTGTTTCGACCTATGATTGTTAACCAGTCGTTTTCTTAGGGGTTTTGATGAATATTGGATGGACCTTACGCCTTCAACAGGTCGTCCGTTTTCACCAGTTTTTTCAAAACTAAATTAAATCAGAAGAGCAATGTGACGATCCTGCTGCAATATAACCTTCAGTTATGCTTCGTTTATTTTGCCCGTAACGTTACTGCGCACATGAACAATAAACATGCAACATAAAATGGGACACTATCGCAAAAGTACTATTTAATTATCTGCCTAATAGATGCTATATGAGCATGTTTCAGCATCCTCTATACGGCAGAAGAGAGTCAAAAACATCATTGTTACGCTTGATTAAGCAGACGCGTGCCTGATGATTTTTTTTCGAAACGCAAGGTGGTCTCCACAAGCGATTGCTTCAGAAAAGCGCCGACAGAACGATTACATGTTGGAGAGCGATGAGATGAGATGCGTTGTGTTTTAGGGCAAGCAGCAAAATAGTACTCGCAGGACTGTGTGCCAGTCACATTTTAGCCAGTTTTATGAATGAAGTGCAGTTTCTGTGACTGTGACACATATTTTCGACCCATTTATTTAGTATTTCCTGTCATATGTGTTACTCACAGTGTAAACAATGCAACGTTACGGAAAACGTTCGTAGTTCGTTGTTGATTTTGACATCTATTGTGTGCTCAAATACACGGGCTTCTCGTTGTATCTCAACTTTTCTGTATTTGCACAGTTAAGCAAGCCTACCAGCATTTTACTGTCATTTTGCCTGAAAAAGATCAAAGATCAGATCAAGCACAGCGCCAAGGCACCTCAGAAATCGTGGATTGTATTTGTAGGCTACAATGAACGTTTTCACCTTTAATACGCTTGGATTTGCGTTGAAGTTTTTATTGCTGCTATTTCAACATGTTCTTACGGTCAGAGCAAATATCGGTAAGTTTTGCTATTTTTACTGTGTTGTGATTTAAAAAAAAACTTGTATGTTGGTTTGGTAACGCGACGGTGCATTACTATTAGGTATAGAAGAAAACAATTTGACATAAACTACCTTCAAGGCAACACAAGTCTAATGTTTACATGGTTATGATATAAAATTTGAGCACCAGCATAAACGGTTGCTTCGCATGACTGGTTTTCCTATTTCGCCAAACATTCTTTGGGTCTGGACCGGTTTAGGCTAAAATAAGCAAACATGGTCCCAGTGTACACATTCGCGATCTTTTACTATGGTTAGCATGCGGAGGCCACATCACTATAATTAAAATAAACAACACTCTGTCTTTGCAGAGGAATTATATGACACAAAATCTCGCACCAGCGATCTGCTGTGGACAAAATATCCGGAACGTGGCGGGGTAAGTGTTTTGATCGAACAAATGAAGCAGCGTGGTTTTGCCGCATGAATGGGCGTGTCGCAAGCGGCGGAACAATGTGTGCCGTGAGAAATGCTTTTATTGCCTTGCAGCGTATCATTAGGTTAATTAGAGCAGTAAATTTGTGGAAGGACATATTGAAATGTTAACGTTAATCTGAAAACTAACATTATGTAGAGAGGCAAACTGTAACGTAACGAGTGACCAATATTTTTGCAAACAGAAACTTTATTGCATTGAAAAGTGCTGTAATGTCATGCCACATCTTTGCCGATAAAAGATTATTTGAATTCGAATTCTTCGATAAAAGATTATTAATTCACATTTCTTCAGTGGGAGGAATTAACAGGGTTAAGCCTTGAGCAAGACTCCATTCGATATCATCAAGTTTGTAACACCGAAGCAAATCCTAATCCCAGCAATTGGATAAGATCTCCCTACATCGAATCCAAGTAAGCGCCACCAAATCTGCCGCTGCTTTGTTTATGGGTTGTTTCCGTCCGTTCCAGATAACAGCTTGACCCGCGGTTTTAAAGGGTCTCTTGCAAAAGTCGCGAGAGAGAAACAAAACCTGTTGCCATCATCGTATCCACAATTTACCGCAAACCAAGCTGTTTATTTTTAAAGCGCATTGTTTAGCACTACGCTGTCAACGATATGCTAAAACTATAAAGGATATTTAAAAAGTATGAACAGACAAGCGCCATCACTGAACATCTCTCTTTGAAAATCAGGGGTGCTAAGCGAGCTTATATCGACGTTGAATTTGCCATGGTGAAATGCGAGGAGCTTGATTCCGGATGCAGCGAGACTTTTAATCTGTTTTACTACGAATCGGATAGCGACCAGTCGTCAAGTACATTCCCGCCTTGGCGTGAAAATCCATACGTGAAGATTGACACAATAGCTGCTGGTGAACGATTCAGCAATATCAAGTTCAGCAGAAAACAGGGCATAAATTATAAAACTTGGACACTCGGACCCCTCAAAAAGTAAGTAATTGGTTTATGTTTTCTAAACCCAAAACCTCGTTTCTCTGAAATTGTTTTGTCCTGTTTTTCTTTCAATATATTAATCACTCACGATCCTAGGGTTTATAGTTTGTTGTGTAACTTTTGAATATATATTTCTCGAAATGGCTTCATGCATTATTCATTACTTTTTTCGAAATGAAACTATAGAGATAATATCACAAATATTGCGCAAGAAATGTGAATATGTGTTTTTAGGCGCGGATTTTACATCGCTGCACAAGACAAAGGTGCGTGTATGTCTTTAATGAGAGTACGCGTTTATTCCAACTACTGTCCAAATATCACCAACTCCCTCGCTTACTTTTCCCGAACTGTGGCCGGAAATGACGTCGCATCGTTGGTGGAAGTGCAAGGAGAATGCGTGGAATACGCGAAAGCTACTAGTTTAACAAGTAATTTATGTTTGTTTAACATTCGAAAATACGGAGTTGTTAATTCGGATAATGAATATCGATTTTACTTTTGCATTGACTCAAAAAGCACAACTTGCACAGAAATTAGTCTTGACGCCGTTTAAATGTCTTCGCGAAAAAGTACAAATTAGAACTTTTAGGACATGGATAAATTAATGTGTTTTTCATCTTAGCGGCTCGTTATTACTGCAACAGCAAGGGCGAGTGGAAGGTGCGGACTGGAGTGTGTCACTGCAAACCCGGTTATCAAGCCAACAGCCTGTTGACCACTTGCGAAGGTACGTCTACTGCTGCCGCTTCTTGTGTAATTATCTACGCCTGTACAGTTAGCGAAGGAATTTCGAGTGGCACTCGATTATCGAAGGTCGTCTTCGAACGTACACATTTTTCAGATAAAAACACATTATTTCTTCGCCACTTATCACGACACGACGCACGCAGACCTAATGTCAAAAATACATTCTTTGCCTGGATAGTTGTTCATTGTATCCTGGTGGCAATCTATGGCAATTTCCACTTCATCCCGTTTGATGTTTGTTTAAAGCAAAGCGCTTAAGATTTCGCTTTGCGATTATCGCACTAGCAGTTTATAATATTCCTCCTATTTTCCTCCGTTTGCAGTTTAACCTTCAAAAATGGTGAGCTGTTTTCTTAGCATGATAGCCATCGCGTATTCCACTTTATTTGTTCTTTAGTTTACGCCTATCAAATATGGCGTAACATGATACACAAAAACCTCAGGATACTTTTGGCGACAAGGTCCGTGAAGCCCTAACTAAAATACAAGGGTCATGCTTGCTTAAGATTTACCGAATAGGACGCACATAAAATCCTCTTATTATATGCGCATTGTTGGAGATTGTGCAGACTTGTCCGGACATGATCAGGCACAGCAAGGCTCGTCGCAAAACACTTGTGTATGTTGGACACCGAAGTATCGAAATCTGTTCCTTGAAACGCGAGATTTTTCCCACTTAGTTAACATTCCTTTCCAATGGGTTAGGGTTTTTTACTTTTAATCACGAAACTCGCACAAGTCAAGTGGTGCGTTTCCCTTCCCTCGATTCAGCTGGCTTAAACGACGCCCACTGTCAAGAAAGGAGTTCAATTTCGTCACTAAATCCCTTCTTCAGGTCGTTTTACTTGATATTGCCTTTTACATTGTTTACCAGTGGTAAATACTACGTTCTGAAGTAATGCCGTTGTATTCGGTTAAGGCGTGTATATTGCAAGAAAAAAAATTCTTTGTGATGCTTTAAGGTTGTTTGTTGGTTCCTTTAGTTATTGACTAATTAACCGGTTCACGCGTTATTTCTTGTGGACTTTAGTGTTTCTTTTCCTGATGCCAAACGACTACCGCCCAAATTAAGCCCAATTCAGAGTCATTAAAAACGTTGGTTATAAAAATAAACACCCAGTCACTTTCCCATGGACCCCCGCTTGCGACACCATGGTGTCACGCGCCAGAAACTCAATCCCTTCCGCCGCTATATTAGCGTCACCTGTTTACACGCGTCTCGACCCCTCTCCACTTCCAAACAATGCTTGATAGGAGATCAACGTTTAACACAAAGCGACGCTATGTCTTGATATGACGGCGCAAGACCTGTTTCTCCATGGCCTAGGTTCTGATGACCGTATCAACAAATAGCTCAACGTGGAATTTTGTGTCTAGTGTGACGACTGTGTGTAGCTTGTTGGCGACACTTTCACTTTGTCGCCTTAGGAATTCGTTTGCTTTTACAAGCGTCTGGCTAATCCTTTGTTGACGCGGAGTGTTTTGTGAAGATTGAAGCCCAAGCCAAATAAAACTACCACTTTAAGTACATCCTTAATGCAACTTTGCAAAAAACCCTTGCTTTAGCCTTTTTGATATGTGCCCGACCCACCACCAACTCATATCCTAATGCACTGGCGACAAATTCACACCCGCTTTCGGAACCCGTTCCTTTGATGATAATTACGGAGGCGCAGGCTTCGCTTGAAAGCCCCTGCAAACCCCATGCGACCAAACTGTTGAGCGTAACTGCGGACTCGTCTTTTCAACTTCACTTGGCCAAAGCGAATTCCCAGGCCTACTTTCAAACGTAGTTGACTCTGATGGGACATTTTCAGGCTTTTGCTTCAAAATATCGCAAATGTCTCAGAGTTGTAATGGAATTGTTTAAATCTCTGCGCCCTTTTTTGTCTGGAAATTTCTAGGCTTTTGTCAAAACCTGAAAACAAAATTTCTTAGAATATTAAAAATATGGCGGTATGTCATATTTACCTTGACATACTATATTTGGCAACACTTGTTGGTGGTTGCTTGGGAAGTGGATTCTTGTATGTGTGCGTGCTCAATGACATGACTTGTTTCCACATGAGCGATTTACACTCCCGAAGCGATCTATATCAGCCAAAACACGTACACATGTGTTTCCTTGGTAACACGAACCCGCGGCAAACCGCTAACTTGTCTCATTCCTTCACATAATTGTCACAAGCCGCCCTTGTTACGTCATAAACGGTCTCAGACAATCCGTCTCGATACAAGCCCAAGTATGTTTCTGTAGCCCCTGGTGAAGCGAAAGGAGTTTAATTTCGGTGATGTAATGCCACACAAGTGGGTGAGATAGGAAGGCTTCAAGGGCGCCGTGCTAATGTTGTTTTAGGTTTTAGTGCTTATCGTTGACGCCCGATCACCGCCGTCGTAGTTATCGCATGGTGCGCCGACTTATATCGCAATACACGCACTGTTGCATCGATCTTATCTTTTTCCACAAAAGCTTGTTGCCTGGTTTCATTTCTTGTTGCGTTTTAACAAGCAACAAAACATGTTGTCCGGTCTTGAACTGAACTCATGAGACCGCAGACGTGAAAATATGGATTTTCATTTAAATATTCGCGCCCGTCTCGCAATTCTTTACGCGGAACTTGTTTCAATGCTTCAGGTGGGCTTGTCAACAGTTCGCAATATATCATGACATTTACATTGAAAGAAAATTTCGACACTCCTGGCTGTCGACACCTTATGTAATAAACCGCCAATTTGATTCGCTGGAGCTACTTGTGGTGATATTTTTGTCCTTTCCAAGCGCGTTGCAACGGAACACATTGGCTTCATTTAAAAAACAATAAACAAGCTTGAAATTGGAATTTCACAAACTTAGTTTCTTTAAAGCACTCTGTTTCGAACTTAAAACAAAAAACATGTTTAATATAAATAATTAATATTATCTCCTATTGGCATAATATTTTTTGATGCAGTTTCGGACACTAATGTACTATCACCGTGACACGACTTTCGTCCATGAAACATTAAATCCATGGAGTAAAATTAATAACTGTATCACAACATAACATCGTCTTGCCGGGCACGGAACCGAGGTCTTTGAGTAGCGGTAGCAAATGCGACAGCAAATCGATGACTGGTAGAAATACACACACGCCTATTCAAACCCCTTTCGCTCGAAGCAACCCAGCACGCCAAACCACATCAGAAAACTAACTGGAATCATGTAGACGTGGCGGAAGCGATTTAATTCTCGACGCGTCACGCGTGTCCTGGTGTCGTTGACCCCGAACTGACCGACAGGTCGCAGCTTCGGTGCTCTTGAAAACCTGAAGCAAATATTTGTTGCCATCTGACACCCATCACTTGTCACATACCACTCGGAAAGAAAATATTTGTCGCACCTGAAGCCTGTTTCCATGCCCACTTATCTTTTGTAGTGGTTTCCATGACCGAAGAAGACCTCTAAAACTGCATTGGTTCAAGAACGATACAATCAACGTATCGCATAAACTAAACAAGCAGCCAATAAGTAAACTTTATATTTTGTCTCAGAGTTTAACTTGAAAAAAACACACACAAAAAACCAGCGAATTAAATATTCAAACATTTTTACTGTTAATTTTATCAGTACATTGCTTACTTCACAACTTCACTTACGTATATTATTTGGCACTCACACGCAAACTTTTAATGTAAAATGTGCACTTTTAAACTTGTCCGTGTTATGACAGGTTGTGGACACATTAGCAAGAGTAGTGCTTAACGTTTTATAGCCATCTCTTCTCACACGTTTCTCAGCCTGGGATAAGTTGTTCATCATTGCTTTAAGAGCTTTATGATAGTGACCAGCAACTTAACAGTCAGTCCTCGATTAATTTCTACCCAGGAGGATGGCAATTAAGTTTTGCGACCAATCCTTTTGAAGTTCCCAATCGTGTGTTATAACGCTCCCAATAGTGCGTTTTGCTCATAGGATTAATTTGCAACAACCTTAATCTCTTTTGCAGTATGCGGTTTGGGCAAGTACAAGAGCTTCCACGGCAACGAGGAATGTGCGCAATGCCCTGCACACAGTATTAGCGCTGGGGTTACTGCCGCGCAGAGCTCGTCGCCAGGAAACATGAAGGCGGCTTCACACTTCTGCGTCTGTGAACCGGGTTACTACAGAACGCCACTCGAAGACATCCATTTCCCATGCACAAGTGTGTATTAACAATTGACTTTTTTTTAACTCCATGTCCGAAAAATTTTGTTCCACTGATATTAGTGTTTCGTTATTTTTGTAGACATGGATGAAAGTTCCCATTTGTGCTAAGTAATGGCAAGGCCACTTAAATGGGTCGTTTCAGGGTTACCCTTCCAAGTGCTTGGCAAATATGCCGACCGAACCGGCTAATGTATTTGCCATTATTCATCGCCACAATTTCCAAGTAAAGTTCGACACTAAACTGACTTCACTTATCTGTAGGCTAGATAACATGTTTGTTGCGAAGTTCAAAACGTATTCAATAACCCTCGATTTTGATAATAAACGTCAAAACAGAAACTAAATGTATTTTAAGAAACCATGTAACCAATCGTCGTTACTAACAACGCATATACGCCAAAAGTATGTTCTTACAATCCCACGACACACTCAGACAAATCCGTTTACACTATTTTCTGTGGCCAATACAACGAAGTTCTGTGTTATCGTCAAATCTCTTTCAACCGACTGTGTTTGTCATTTAAATAATGTAAGTATGTTGTCTTCATGTTAAAACGAACCGTCGTGTTTACCGCAACATTGCAAAAAACATGACAATACCGTGCGCGGTTTTTACACAACAGTCACGGATGTGATGGGTGGATGGTTTCGTTGTGTGGTTAAAATTGGGAAGTTTAGGCATATGATCCTAACTATTGTGACTTTGAAAGTATTTTAAAGATTTGTTTTATCTACAGAACCCCCAACTGAACCTACCAACGTCAGTTTCCACGTGAATGAAAGTACACTCATACTTAGTTGGGGATCACCTCTTAACGACGGGGGTAGAAGCGATTTATATTACAAGTGAGAAAGTTGAACAAAAATATATTGGTTTGTCTTGATGGCCTATTCTGTTGTTTGTTAGGTAATTTGGTCAAGGTTTGATTTGTATTGATTTCGATTTACCTGCCCTTTTTCCCTTTCTAAACCAGACAACGTTTATTCTTAATTAACCATGCACCGTATGGAGAGAAAATGTGATTTGTCAGAAACATATTTTTAATGTATAACTTTTATTTGTGTTCAAATATTGCAACAAAAAAAATCGAATTTTAATATTGAGACAATAAGTTATATTTGTTTTCTATGCACATAAGTGATGATAAATTTTCACGCATGGCTTGTCCTCCTACTAGGTTCTTGTTGATGGATTTTATGAGTTAAAAATCGCCGAAAATTGCTGTAGCAAGTTGTACTTGCAATTTTCCACCGCGAACGTACTGCCAGTGTGTGTTTGGCAGAATGCGAGCGGGGATTAAATTGATAACGAGTATTTTTCTAACCTTCTTGTCATCCAACAGAAAGCACTTGGTATTTGCGTTGTGCTGATAATTCACTTTTTAACCTCAAAAATGTGAGAATCTTTTTATATTTGTTGATGTTGAGACATCGGCAACTCATTTTGCATTTTTGTAAACGTAAATTTCGTCTAGTTTTGCAATTTGGAACAATTAGGCTAATTGAAAAAAACCTTTCTAATATGTTTATGAAAGGTTTCTTGTTTTCTTTACTATATTACAAAAAGTGATTCACTTTTATAGACTTTGTGCTTTTACAATTATTTTCTTTTCCAGTGTTACATGTGACCTGTGTGAATCTGTGTCAACTGAAAATAACAATCCTGAAAATTGCAACCCGTGCCAATCGACCGTTGTTTACAATCCAAGACCCCACATGACGTTGGGGTCAGAGTTAAAGGTGACCGGCCTCAAACCTTTCTCCAATTATCGATTCCAGGTAAAAATAGTCTTCCATGAAAAAATGAAAGTGTAATTAATTTTTACCTGGTTTATTTTCATTATTCCTGTTCCAAACGTAATGTACTCGATTTGAACGCAACTATCTTCATTGTCAATTAAGAGAGCTCTACCATGGCAATGTGATTAATATGTATTATCTTCCGGCCCCGGCTGCTGTAATGTTGAGAAAATCAGTGGCGTGTTGTTTGTTTTCGCCATCTCTCGTCTCATGGGATTTCGAGTATATTGATGATCTCAGCATCCACCAAAACATTCCACACGTCTCGAGTGATCAAATCACGACCACAGGCACTCTGTAAGCGAACTCGTCGCAGTGCAGTAGAGTTCGTCCACAGCAGATAAACTAGTTTCGATTCCTGTATTAATAGTTAATTACCTGACTATGTGGGGAAGGACGATTTTGGGTTCACGTAAATGCGTTCCACCAACATGGAAGGAAATTGCCATCGTCAATTTTCTTTTAGCGTTCTCTCACCGTCCATTTGCGAGTTGCCGGTTCATTACCTGCACACACTCAACATGTATAATTTATTGCGACGAGGGAGTGCCGGTGTTGTTAAAATGTGTTTTAAACTTCAACAAACGTGTCAGATGTCGCTTGGTGTTGGTTAATTTTGCATGCCACAAAATTTACTGATTTTCGGTAGTCGACTTTTAACACAGATAAAAGTTACGAACGAAATTTTTCTTGAAATGTTAGTAAAATTATAAAAAAAATGACTTGTTTCGAAAAGCAAATTTTACATTTCACTTCTTCAATGACGTTTTTTCTAAAGCAAAATCAATTTACGTTGAGAGGTAGGGCCAAACACAGGACCATAGTTCGGCCTGCGCAAGGCATCACGCTCATGGTTTGTAGGATATGCCGAATACAGACTTTTTTCTTTTTCACTGTTAAATAATTCCCAATTGCGGCTGCCATGCTGTGTGTACCCAAGTGTGCTCCACTTTGGTTGAGTTTTTGCATATTTAAGCAGAAGTGAGTGGATCCCAGCTGAAACCACCACACGTGGACAATAAAACAAACAAGGGTGATAGGCTGCAGTGTAAACCGATCATTACAGCGACACCATCAAAAAAAATAATAAAAAACAAAAACGATCAGAACAGTGTTTTGCGGACAGGACGTCTTGCTACCAATTTATTAGTTGTAATTTTGTGTGGCGATTGTTGCCACATGAAGCAATATTGCCTGACCCACTCCCTGCAACGTCGGTAATTTCGGGAACGAAGCAGCGGTTGAAATCAATAAAACAATAACCGGTATTGCAAGCAACATATGCCACCTGTCCTTTATACCTTCTTGCCAAACCATGGCTGAAATTTTACGAATGTATGCGACCTGTATCTGTATGTATCAACCACATCACATATGCGATTTAAAAGTTGCTTGGTTGACTCAAATTAACTTATGAAAAGATTCTGACGAACTTTGAAGCTGTATATGTGATAGGAAATATGTTCGGGTCAGCATAAGTTTAACTGGCAATTTTAGAACTGTCAACAAAACACACTTAAATAAGTAAATCGGTATAATTGGAGCAGAAATGAACAATTCTTTTTACTAATCTCAACTGATGAGTTAGTCACAAATATCGATAGCCGTCATTCTTGTTAATCAAGTTGTTGCACGTATATCGACGTAGACCTGTAGGTGTTGAATGCTTTCAACGATTTAAAACACTCAACAACAATACTTAATCTCCATACGTTTCAAAAAGCGGCTGTAAATATCAGTTTACATTTTTTGTAGGTTTGCTGACTTCGGTTTTGTGGATGAAAAAAAAAAAAAAAAATTAAATATTATTAGTAAAGGCTTCTAATGCATTTTTAAAACTTTTTTCGTAATTTCCTCCCCGGCATGTCCTGAGCGGGTGGTTGATGGTTAACATTCCTTTCCACGGGAGTGACACGACATAACTTGTCGCCGATCCATACCCCTTCGATTTACTAATCGCGCGCGGAACTCCTTACGCTTTGTCTAATCTCCTGCACATAAAATATTGATGCTATAACGGTAGCTAAAATACCTCTTATAAATCGCCGGTTGGACGTCCAGGTCGGGCGACGTGTCTCCCTGATCGAGTTGGCTTGGGTTTAAGCGACGCGTAGTTGCTCAGAACTTGACTTACTCAATCCATCACCTTCGCGCCGTGATTAGATTTGAAGTCAATTGAGCAACGGATCGACTAAACGAATTTCCGTTGAACCGGCCAAACCGCGTATACCGACTGCATCGAGTGCTATATACACGTGTAGAAGCGTTCATGCGCTTAACTGAATTAGAAAAAACCTTTCATTATTTAACAGCCCCGCAGGTCGTTATTTAATTACACGTTTCTTTTGATGTTGCCAGTTATATTTAATCCCGTATCACACTAAGACGGTATTTTTAATACCACCGGCGAAGCTCAAACAATCCTGTTACGTCCGTCGTCCCCGCAGGTCTTTGCATTATTTACCGCATATACGTCTTGTTGATCCTGTTTGTCTGATAGAGGGCGCATTAATAGGCTTACTAGGTGACGTGATCACAGCAGGGTAAGTGCATTAAACAATCTAGCTTTCTGCCATCTGACACATACGGGAACCACCTTGCACAAGTACGGTGTGGTATTACATGAATTCCGGCCCCATATGCACGAAGGGTGGTTAATCACTTCTATGTTGAACAGGTTTTCGCGATGAATGGTGTTACCCCGTCCAGTGAAACTGCTCCAGCACGCGCTCTAGTGTTAATCGTCACAGAAGAAGCAGGTAAGACAATCAACCAATTACTGAGCTTTTCTTGTTTGCAAACACAATAATTAAATAAGCTCCGGGCTCTTGCAAACCAATGCATAAATATTTCAGTCGTTCTTATCACATCTCATTAAGAGTTAAAAGTTGGCGTTTCAGGCTTTTGTGTCAGTGGTCGTGTCTTGAACGTAGCATTACAGAAGTAGAATTCAAATCCTCGGATTATTTGAAAGTTTAATGCATGTTCATGTTGGTCCGAATGTCGCTTACTTATTTTTGGTTTCGCTCGCGCGGCGAGTTTTGCTAATCCGACATCTTCATTGCACTCGCGCGTGCTGATTTTTCGCGACGCAAATCGCCAGAACGTGACGGATTTGCTTAAAGATCTCACTGGAAACAAACTCATAATCCCTGCCTTAGCGACACTCTATACGCGCTGCCAAGTTCGCGTGTCACCTGAGAAATCTAACGGATTATAAAGTGGGGCCTGATTCTCTTTTACTGATGTCAGCATAACTTCATCCCGGTATCGAAGTCCACAATCCACATTCTTGTCTTTGCGTGACGTGAAGGTGCATTATACGTGTGCGTGGGTGGTTTTACGCTTATATTGTAATATTAGCTTGCAGGGCGTTTGAATATTGCATATGCGGAGTTCGCCCCTGGGTTAATCGGATTTTCTTCGTGCAACTCTGTTGATAGTGTAAGCGCGAAAAGGGCTTGCGCAGCCTTGCTTGCTGCGTTCAGCAGCGTCGCACCGGATTAAACCGGTCAAAACCGCTTGAGGCCCAACAATGCGACTGTTTGTTTAAGTCCAGCAATGCAGACGGACACCTGACGTGTTCATCGAATTTAAATGTTTTTCTTGTTTTAGTTTCCAATTATTAACTTTCTTCATCCCGTCACGTTGTTTGAATATTTTTCTAAGAGTTTGGACCCGAAATATTTAATTACGCGATTCCATTTTGTAGTGCTTTTCTCAGACACACATGAATTTTGAACCTCTCCGTTACTTTGACTTAATGTATTGTTGTCCCTGAAAAACATGGCACCAGTTGTCCTGCGATAACCTTCAGCATCAGCATGTTTGTCAGTACATCGTTTTATTACCTCATAGGGCAAAGCGGAAAAACGCGTCGTATCTGCAGTTGTTGTAACCACCCACTCTCAGATAAGACGACCGCGCATATTTCTTCATTTCGCAGTATCCTCTCGGTATGTGACGACCTCAAACACGGGAATGAAGCCTCGCTCTTGCTTCATATTTGCGGTATAAAGTTGAAGTGCTTCATCACGGCACGATCGTATCAGTGTGCATAGTTTGAATTCTGCTTGTCCCTTTTCATCTGATCTTTATCTTCGCGAAGCTTTAAATTAATATTTGATCCAAAGTACATAAATAGGCAGGTAATTTCGCATCGAATTTTTATGTTTGGATTTATCGGCAAAAAAAAATTGCAATTGATTTTTAATTTGCCTACAAGATAAAACACACGTTTTGAATATTTACATTATTACATTTTGATGCCACAAAGTTTGCATTACTCACCACCCAATTGCAACAACCAAATGCTTGCCCATCCAAGGCTGAAGTCGAGTTATGGCGCGTGCAGTGAACCAACCACCAAAGCACGACTTTAAAAGCGACTTTTCGCAACCGATTGTTTTGAAATGTTTGGCAAAGCTTCAGTTGTGTGGGAAGGTGCGCTCAGTATACCATGATGATCTGCGTTTTCAGACGTAAACAGCCGGGTCATTGTCGATGTTCTAGGTCACCAACCCACTGGGTTTTACAACTGTTAAAGAAGGGGTTAAATTACAAAGGCCCCTTGTTCGAAATGCCTGGTTTAAGCGACTTGTTGCAAAGTTGTTGGGTCCTCCTCACTCTCAGTTGGTTGATCTTTGCGTTTGCATTCCTTGGTTCAATGCTCACTTGTGAGGCTTGTTGAATCATAACAGGCACGTCCGTGGAGAGGGAGTTTTGCTAGTGTTAACATTAATTAATGCCCTTATATAGTAGGTATAGGTATGTTTGTTTGATTTAGAACTCAATTCATATGTCATTCAGAACTTCTATATATGATCTATTCGTTCTCTAATAGTTTTTTTTTCAAAAAGCTCTGTGCTTTCTATTAATGTTGGATAAAAATATGATCAACTTGCGATGAAAACACCAGATCATAAATTGTTACAAAATGTAACGCTGCGTTCGCTTCAAGTTCAAAATTTTCAAACCTCCAAACAACTCCGGGGTGGCCAAGCGCGTTAGAATGACATTTATTTATCGCTGAACGAAAACCCGAGACGACCGAAGAAGTTAGGAAGTAGCTGCTGGCACAGACAAATGCATTTGAAACCTAATTCCGACGACCGACTCGAAGCCCCGTGAACACTTCATTATGGAAAAGGCTGCTCGCCCAATTAGATTAACTCGTCTTGAAACTGAAACTTTTGTGATAATGTCAAAATAAAACCAAACTGTCTGTGTTACCCAACCCCCGACTCTCAGCCACGTTTCCCACGCCTTTAAGAGACTGAGGTCTGTTCGTTTCTCGATTTTTCTCTTGCGTTTAGCCGGTTCTAATAATACTTGTGAAAAGTATGGGTAAGACTTTTATAACAAAAGTAAAACTAGATAAATAAATACAACCATTGAAATAATCAGGTTATTTTGTCAATTCAATTCTCATTCATAGAACCCTCATTTTGCTCAATGAAATAAAGTTTGTGTCATTGCGAAACATATTTAAGGCAGAACCGTGAACCATGAATCGGGTTGTGATCAGCAGAAAGTAAAATTCATTTCACGTATAAAAATTAGGTCAAGGTTCTATTCGCTTTTCCGGCAGAAATGGTCAATTTGATGGTCAAGACGCGTGTTGTGCAAAAAAATAGCCAAAACCATCGCTATCATGTACAAGCTCAAGCACCACTTAGGCCAAGACACACTTCGAATTGTGTATCATGCACTAGTACACTCTCACCTAAGATATGGTCTTCTAACATGGGGTTTTGCTAGTCCGTCACTGCTACATCCTCTAGTGGTTATGCAGAATCGGGCACTGCGCTTAGTTACCAATAGTCCTTTTCGCACCCACACCTGGCAACTACATTTAAACACCAAAATTCTGCCGATTCACTTAATGCATAATTTACAAATTGGAAGGTTCGTACACAAGTACAAAAATCAACGTTTGCCACCAGTTTTCAAAAATTATTTCACACCAGTTGCTAGAGTTCATGCCCACACAACCAGAAGTCATACCAACCTCAAATATTTTCTTCCACGTGCATCAACGGAATTGGGCAAAAAAAACTTAAATTACAAAGGCGTAGAAATTTGGAACAACATTCCTGAAAACATAAAAAAGTTCAGTTTGGTCGGATTCCACAAAGCACTGCACGCATTCCTCATCGAATCGCTTGACAAAAATCTAAACAACAACACGTGGGCGAGGTAAACACCCCCAGGAATGTTATAATTCAATCAGACACGACACCAATTAATCAAATAATTATCGCAAACCTGCCGCCAGCACGTGCCGCCATCACGTGCCTCAACATAAGTCCACACTCCACAGACGTGCCTAGATATATCTTCACACCGTCTAATGTGTTCTGCCAAGCTTATTAATGATAGATACGTAACACATCTTTTGTTGTTGTTGTTTTGTTTTTTTTTCAAAAAAAACAAAAAAATATAAAACTAGTTGATATAAAAGGAAAAAAAAATGAAAAGTTTTTCTTCCAGTTGCCGATATGTGTTTGTCTTTTTGCAACGCCCGTACCTTCCATAGGGCCGGTCATATGACCAAGAATGGTTCCACCGGTCCTTCGTCACGTCACCAGTCGAAATGATTGCTGCAAGTTGTTGTGCGTATTCGATGACGTTTGCGAGAAATAAAATGAATTGAATTGAATTGAATTGTGACCAGGAGCTTACAACCGGTTTACGACGGGTGACCTTTTGGAGCTTGCGTGTCATGTGCGTAAGCCCGCGGTATTCGCGTTTGTTTGTTGTTATTTTTCGTCCATCGCGGGAGAACTTTCGAGCTGGCACTTTCGCACGGCACGCGACTCCACCGGGGTGGAATGCGATTGCTACCAATATCAGGAGGATAACATCCTAAAATAGAAGCCACGCAAGTGGCCTTTTTTGCTTATTTTTTAAATAAGGCCGAATCCGACCTGAACCGATTAACTATGCTGTTATCAGTAATAAAATGCAATTAACGAGTGAGTCAGAAAGGACAGCATAATTCTGGTAACCCGAACCTTTTGCTGTAGTATATGATACTGCTGACCCCTGCATTAACTTCCCGTTATCTATTTTCAGCGCCATCCGAGATTTCCAACACCCGCTTGGTTTCCACCTCATCGCATAATTTCACATTCGAGGTTTGTGCAGTATTTTATGTATTTGTTTTGGTCTGCAATTTTATGGGAAGTTAAAGCATAATCGTTCCATCAAAGACAGTAGTACACGGATCAACAGACAACAAAACAACAACCGACGCAACATTTTCAGTGGATGAAGCAAATGTCATGACTAATTCAATTTTTGCGTCACCGGTAAATGCTCTCCCTGAAGTGGAAAGAGTACCAAGTAGTGCCGAATTACAGGAAGAAGGCAGCGCAAGTCGTATTATTTCATCTTCTGTTATACTTAGTGTTGATCGAAGCCGAGCCTGCCGAAGCGCAAACCAAGCGAATGAAAACTTCACAAATCATCAGTACTCAGAACGGACCCGAAAAAGTTTACAGGTGTGTTTTGAGTAAATGCTGATTGATATAAGAAAGCAATTTCGATTTTGTGAGAAAATTTAAACAAAGACCTTCTGAAGCGTGCACACGTGATTCAATGATCTGGAGAATTCGGAAACATGTCGTTTTGTTACAAACTTTCTGCTTACATATTTTCTTCTGCAGGTCCAGTCTTCAAAGAATGGTGGAGGAAAGTGTTTTTCTTCACTGTCGGTTTCCACACGATCGAAAACATCGGAGCAGGTGGTGGCGGTTTCCCGGATCAATAGAGTGGCGGCTTCCCAACGGGGAGAAGGCTGGCTTTCCGTTGCCTGTACCCACTTGGAGACACAGGACACTTTATAATGGAACATTACGCATCAGTAAATTGACAAGGGAAGACAGTGGAACATACACTTGTTTGGCCCGCAACAAGAAAGGGTTTGTTGACTAAACTGTTTATCATTTGACACGTACATACTTTACACGAAAGTGCTCTTGAATTTTAGTGACCATCTTTAATTATCGAAACAAATTGCCACACAAAATGTTTTATATGACATTTTTTTATCATGTTAAACTAAACTTTTAGTAAACTTACTTGTGTAAGTTACGGAAACAAACTTTTGCACTTATTTTATGTTAAAAATCATCAGCTGCGAACAAGAAAACGTAACGCGTTGATGTGACAATCAGTTTCCTAAGAATCCAAAAGTTTTCTTCCAACACGAAGTATTTGTGTGTATTAGAACGACTCGCACTGAGGTTGATCTTACAGTGGAAATTATGGCTCCAAAAATCAAACAGCCTCTCTCTAAATCAATAACTATCGGAAAAAACAGAAAAGGGGGCGCGGAGTGCTCAACTTCGGCTGGAAATCCCAAACCGCAAATTCGTTGGACGACACCGAACGGAAGGACGTATTCAGCTGGTTCTTGGGGAAATGGGTATAACCCTTTGTTATTTTGTTTTACTCAAGTTGACAAATATTTTACGGTTTGGGGTGTTTTATGTTGATTAAGTTGCTATGAAGCATTTATAAAAACTGGTCTCTGTATGTAATAAAAATTTTAACACAGTTTCATATTTTTAGATTTTACATAAAGCCAAACGGCGAACTTGTGATACGTAGCATGGCTCTTTCTTTTGCCGGCAGATGGCGCTGTGTAGCATCGAATGTTGCAGGCAACGCAACGCGAATCGTTACAGTTAGGGTGAGCAAAGATCTTTTAATTGATTCATGCATGAACATGGACTTGCTAATTTCAAAAACTCTTTTTTAGACTCCACCATTTGCACCTAAGATCAAACGTAGTAGATCATGGATGAATTATGTAAAGCTGGGAAGGACAATAACAATGGAATGCAGTGCGGTTGCCGTCCCTCCCCCGTCTTATTACTGGGTATTGCCGAATGGAAGGAGGGTGGTGGACAATGGGGTTAGATAAGTTTTATTTTAAAAAACTAGAGAAACTAATGCCATTCCTAACAAAATGTTGGCCTTTACATTGTAACGCACTCTGAAAACAGGCGGTTAACCGAAGATCGAGACCAGGTATCACAATGCTTCGCAATGGTACACTTACCATTAGAGGAGCTGCGTATTCCGATGACGGCTTCTACAAATGCTTTGCAAGCAACATGATGGGAACGTCCGTGAAAACTATCAAGCTCCGTGTTTATCGCTAGCCAATTATGCGTATTAAGATCGTATAAAGTATTTCAGTGGCATCGGTATATCATCTCATTCATACCTTGTAAAATATAGACCATATCGAACTTTGTGCTGATTTGAAAGATGACTCAAAAGGTTTTAAGAAGTGGTAAAAAATACTTCTGAGAATTCGGTGATCACAGTAAAATAAGAATTTAATTCCGTTGCTAACTTGGGACACCTGAAGCGTGTGTACTTTACCCGGAAGCAGTTCGTCAGTTGCTCAGGGAATATGTGAGGGCTGGATCGGACGTCGTGCAAACACCAAGTTTTTACTGCAGCGAGGGTAAACTAAAAAGTGCTGATATTAAACTAACGGTAAGATTACTTTTTTGACCGTGGTTTGTTTATTCGACATTTGTAATTCAAAAAGTCAGTAAAAATCAACAATGATTAAATATACGTAGCTCTTATAATATACGGAACTGTAACTAAATAATGTTAGGTGCCAAAAACATATAATTACACGGAATAGAATAGACAGAGCTAATTTGCTAAGCATGATAAGCTTGCCTTTGGATTCGCTTATCCGCTTTTGTGTGCGTTTGGTCACAAGTCAGGTCAGTTGGTTTGCAGAACTGATGATGAGCACAGCAGCAGCGAACGAAACTTTTTTTAATAATGTTACTTTCAAAAACTGTAAAATACATGTGTTTAAATAGGGTTTTGCATGTTTTGATAATACTAACAAATATATAAATACTTGCCTTAATTACTTACTCACAACGTCTATATTTTTTTGTAAAGTGCAATAAGTGTCAAAGATTCACCATTTTTGACTTTTAGTGTACAGAACTGAACAAAGCAGCTTGTGATATTGCTCGTGAAATCGCAGACGAAGGTGATGCTTTAGTCTGTGGAGGTCTCTCACCAGTTATAAGCTTTGCACAGAAGAAAGGAATTGACGCAGTGAGAAAGGAATTTGAAACTCAACTTCAAGTGTTTATCGATCATGACGTCGATTTCATTCTTGGAGAGGTAATTTAAAATTGACCCAAAACTGTAGTCTAAATCTAACTTCAAATACAAAAAAATTATGGCATTGTTCTTTGATACTTTTGACTACATGATTACAACATGGTAGAGAAGTCATAAAATTGTGAACAGAAATACGTGAACACAATTAACAAAAAAGAACGTTTGAAGGATTTATATGTGTTTGGAACTAAAAAAACTAAACGCTGTGTTGCTTTTGAAGAAAGATTGAAGACTTTCGGTTGATTTTCGTGCATTTTATTACAGATAATTGTCAGTTACAATCCGATCAACAGTTTATTTACAAGTATATTATATATTTAATGTCAAGAACAGCAATATTTTGTGGTAGTTTTTCTGGTACATTGAGGAATTGGAAATCTGCATTGACGTCATGAAAAGAGCGAAAAAGCCCATTGTTGCCACCATGCGGATTAGTCCAATGGGAGACAAAGATGGCGTTTCTGTGGGGGAATGTGCCGTAAGAATGGCCAGGGCGGGAGCCGACATTATTGGTAGAGTAACAATATAAGCTATACATTTAAATTTAGCAATGTATGAAACAGACCCGCTTAATTTTTAGGTCCTAATTGTATGTACGATATCAATACTCACCTTAAGACGTTAAAAATAATGAAGAAAGCATTGGATGAAGCTGATCTACATCCCTACCTGATGTGCCAACCTCTGGGATGGTTATGTCCTGAAGTTGAGAATAATATCTATGGGTATTCCGCACTACCCGAAGCACCATTAGGTATGTTAGTTGTTTGTTTAGATTGTAATAAAATTGTCCATATCAGCGTACTGGAATTTAGAAAGTTTGGCTGATTGAGATAAAACTTTGTTTCAGTTTTATTAATTCACTAACAAGTGCAAAATGTACACAATACATATATAGCTTTGGATCAGCGAACTATCACTCGAATTGATGCCCACAAATTTGCGAGAGAAGCTCATAACATTGGAGTGAGATATATTGGAGGATGTTGTGGAGTTGAACCTCATCATATAAGAGCTTTTGCCCACGAGGTTTCGTATTAAATTCTCGACCACTCGCAATGATGGCAATTAAAATAATGCATACAAAAAAACGACATTGATACAGTGCCCCTGTTTTAACCTGTTTGGGATCATCAGTGTAGCTAATGAATAGGAATGTCTTGCCAGCTAGCTGAACAGATTTTTTCATATTGTTTTCACGTTGTGGCGACTTATGATCCGATAAGTCGAGACAGTGGCACTGTTTGCAGCACACTTTCTATCATTGTCAACTTTCGTTTTATTGATCTCAAATATTATTAAAGTATTTGAAACAATTTTTATTCATTGGTTTTGACTAATTTCTTATGAATATACTGATGATTTTTATATTAAGTGTAGCAAATTGTTTACTTCTTGTTTTAGCTTGCGGATGAGAGAAAGAAACTTCCTCCGGCGAACAATCTTTGTCCAAAACTTGGGGCACTTTTAAAAAAAAGTACAAGTGTAGCGATTCAACCAAAGTGAGTTTATAATCGCAGTGGCAGTAGAAGCTATAAGTATACAAAGTATAGTGTCGTTTTCCAACTTCTCGCTGCATTATCATTGCATTTACATCTGAAGAGATAACACGAATGCTCCAATATGCTTGGACTTTTTGTTTAATATGTCCTACAATGTATGTAGATGCTTCTCCAATCTCTTTGCTTACATTCCTTGCTCTAGGGGCGCTGATGATTATTGGATGAACTGCATACCATCAACTGGTCGCCCATTTTCACCAGTTTATTCAAAACTTAATTAAACCAACTATTTGCTGGAATGGTTGGGGAAGGCGATAAATTTATCAAGCGTGATGGTTTTTTTTGTAACCTACAAACAACTGCATGGTGATTATTTGTTGGTGCACACTTATTTTTAAGTACGAATTTTTAATGCGATATTCTCTGCAGCATGATTGTAATATGATTGACGTGGTTTGTGGTCTTATAATTGTAGCTTGCCGGACATATGGCTGAATGCACGCCTAATTACACTAAACCCTACAATTCAAACAAGTTTTAAATAATAAAATTTACCAAATTTGGTTTCTCAAAACTGTTAAACTAGGTAGATCTACTCAGGGCATAAGGTCCCAAGATTGCTGGACGCTGGTTGTATAGAAAATCGGCAACTATTCTAGCCGTGCCGTGCCGCTGCCGAATTGTTGTTGCAAAATAAAAACTCTTTTCGGTCTGACCTTAGGCAGTGAGTGGTTAAACATCGACGACTGGTAGAGTAAGGACGATATCATTATATACCCTTCAGATCTAACTATGAACGAATGCAACATCAGGAATGCATTGTCGTAACAATACCAACAGCGGCGAAGCTCATTTCTAACAATTCCGATACCAGCTAATTAAAGTACTAACGACCAAATCGGAGGTTTTTGTTTACATTCTTTCAGCTTATCTCTTAATTCTGTCTGCAAAACTACCACAAATTCACACCGATTGGTTTATTGTTTTATTGAAAATTCTTTTTGAGCATGTTTTTCCTACGTTAGTTCTCCTAAGCCTTATTTTCAGTAGTGTTATGTTTTATTGTGGTAGTTACTTTTTCGGTTAATTTTGTAAAAATGTTTGTTTGGTTGTTGTTAAGGAGAAAGTCAAAATAACCACAAGAAGTTTTGCTTCCGAAAGGTAATCCATTGTCCTGTATGGTCTGCACTGTTTGAACTGATTGGCCTAAATTTAAACAGCGACCTAATCCCGTTGACATATTACTTCATACTTCCGAACACTGCGACATATCACAACTTACAACCACGAAACAAAATAATGGATGCTTACGAACGTCTCCAGTCATTGACGTGTTTTATGGGATGTTGTTTTGATCGAACACAAATTTGGAATCGGCTGCACAAGCTTAGTGTTCCTTCAGTTTTGATCAAATGGATGTTGTTGGCATCAGCACAGTACAAACTAGATGTATGAATCGGCAACAACGTGGCATCCGTCGAAACAATTTTTCATCGCACCAAACCCTGAAAAACAGCAACATTAAACAAAAAAACAAACTACGCAAGTCATTTTGTTTCTGCAGAACACTGGTCCAGGGTGACATGTTCGTTATCCAGAATTTGAACAAATAAGGTGTAAGCTGGAATGATGTGAAATCCTTTCATCCAAGACAACGACAAATAAAAGGATACCGACCACATTTCCTATAACAACATATGTATATACATACAGGTTATCCCCAAAAACCTCCTGAAATTCGTTGCTTACAATGATACAGAACAAAAATTCTGCACTCCATTCGGTTTACTGGGATACAAAACAGTAACTTAGCAACTTGCATTGGACAAATCAGCATTACAAACTATTGAAACCTGGCTTAACTTTTCCAACACAATTAACAACTAAACTGAAATCGCTCTGCATCGACGCACCAGACTTAAATTGCCCGGTAATTGGATTGCTCGTTGGAATGCATCACGAGGGCTTTGATTGGTTGCTTGCGTTTTAGTTTCGTTTTAAATATTATTTTAAAGTAACTTTCTGTGTACTTTAATGCTTATAACGTATCTTTTGCTTCTACAAAAAGAATTATTGTAAAAATTTACCAAAACATTCGGACAATCGAAAATTGTTGGTGGATTTTTAAAATTGTTGACGGACTCGCAAGGTGTACAACGAACAGTTTCTCTTCGTACAGTTGAAATAAAAAGGTTTTGTTATGTTAAATTTCGCCCTCTTTAAGATCGACGCACACATCATAGATTTTTTTTGCTGCTTTGGGCGTTTGACGACTTCCCTTGAAGCGTCGACGAAAGAACCTAATTTGATTTGAACTATTTCTGAACAGTATCTGATTTATCCCACATTCCAACTCATGAACTTCAAGTATAATCATTCATGATCAGGTATTAAAAAGGGGATATATTCCTGAATTTTACCCGAATTATGTGATGCAAATCAATAATGATCATTGGTGATCGTTTGATGCAGCATTCATGACAATGAGATAATTTTCGAACTGGGAAGTTACCGTGTTCCATCCTTTCCACTTCTAAATTGTGTTTTCTTTTGCTAGGTGTGACTTAAACATCATAAAATAAGTGAATAAATTTTACCACCATTGACGAATTTCCTTAAAGCCAAACAAACTCCATGCAAAAAAAGTAGATGCCTTACCTTGAAGATTTGGATTTTCCATCAGGATTAAAGGCGGTGATGTTGCACTTTCGTAAGCGTCGCGCCTACGAAAGAAACTATGAACAACTTAGTTGGTGTTGTAGCACCACGCATGTTTCCAACCACACACACTGGAAGGCCGGACGGAAAGGATGCAGACGGCGTTAAGCTTTTCGGCAAGAATTTCCACAGCTTTCTGGCATCCTGCTGGACAACACACATTTTTTCTTACGTCGTTATAAAATGCCTTCGAATTCCTTTGTTCCCAGACTTGGTATTACTGTTATCACGCTCTCACGCTATTTGTAATTAGTTCGCTATAACTCAGTCACGTGTACAATTTTATTTGAATAAGTCACTAAACGCCTTGGACAATTTAATACAACCAACTGATAATTGCAAGGTGTCTTTCAATTGATAAATAATAAGTCTGCTCACGGAGTCCCAAATTTAGTATAGTTTGCAGCAACAACACGCAAGTAGAATTAGTTTCAATTATGACAGCCGGCCGAACCTATTTGAACGCTTCAGTGTTCTGATAAGGTTTAAAAGTAGACTGTCATATCGAATGAATGTAAGATCATAAGATGGAGCTAGTCTACGATTTTTATGGTGGACCAAGGTTGACGGCAACCGAAAGAACATATGATGAAGGTACATCTTTTTAGATTACCCGTTAACCAACAGAATGTGCCTTCTATAGTTTTTTACCATCTGTGAAAGACTTTGGAAACGAGTTGAGTGAAACTGCAATGATAGAATAAAATAAACATGAAAGTTGATGATTGTTTTGTGAGAGTATTCGCTGTGTTCGCTAAAATGCTGCTAGTGATGTCTGCTGACGAGAACTCGGCTACGATTAACTTATTATGCTACATAATGAACTGGACGTGTTGGGTGAAGTCGTTACCGCATGCGTTAGATTTTGGACTACATCTTGTCTCGGACGCATATTCCGCTGCGTACGGAATGATTTTTAGTCACCACAACCTGGGATTTCCTCGATACAGACGGTGTCAATACCCAAGTCAAAAATTCAGCGTGTTTTCGTCAAAGTCGGCGTTCTTTAAGCCATTCTTTGCTATGATGTCCGAAGTATCCCCGACCACATAACGACAAAAAAATAAAAAAAATATGGCCGTATTGCTAAACATTAGTCAAATTTATCCATGATAAGAATACGTATTTAAACGTGGGATTTCCAGTGCATCGTTCTGATGGCGTTGGTCCAAATCCGTTTCAACGCAAGCTTACGCTTAAAAAAATTTTGCCTTCGTCTGTTTGCCTTGCAACTCGATACGCCTCAGTGGTTATGCTTGCAACGTCTTTTAAATCATTTACCAGGCAGAGCGAAATAAAAATGTTTGGAGAGCGTGCTTGAGCGTTACGAGTACTGTAAGCTTTTCAATTAAAAGCAATATCAAATGCCCTCATTACGTTCATAGACTTAAAAAAGTATTCTTGATGAGGGCAAGTCTTATTATCAGGGTGACCACTGGCCAGGACTAAAAATATAGGAACGCTGTAGTTTGACAACGAAATTGTATTTCAGAAACTATGCCTGATTTCAGAGGACATTGTATAGTGTGGGTCTAGATTTTTTTAAATCCTAGGCCACTAATAATCCGTATTAAGTCCAAAATAAGCACAAATCTTAACAAATCCAACGCGTTACTTTCCCACATTTTATGAGCTGCCTTTACCGTGCAAAACTGTTTCTGGTATTTGCACTAATTTCCTATGTTGATTTCATCTTGTAAGACAAAACAGAATAGAGTTGATTGCTTTTGGATATAAACAAACGAAAATCTTTCCAAAATGTCTAAAAGGACGAGAAAGGGGATTTTGGAGAGACTAAAGGAAGGTCCAGTTATTGGGGATGGAAGCATGTGTGTAACGCTTGAAAAACGTGGATATTGTTCTGCTGGACCATGGACACCTGAAGCGTGTGTACTTTACCCGGAGGCAGTTCGTCAGTTGCTCAGGGAATATGTGAGGGCTGGATCGGACGTCGTGCAAACACCAAGTTTTTACTGCAGCGAGGGTAAACTAAAAAGTGCTAATGTTAAACTAACGGTAAGTTTTCAAACGTGGAAGTTGCTACTAAATACAAATGTATCTGTACATTCAACTGCAGGCCTAACGTGATATAATAAACATGCTTACACATGTACAAACTGATAAATACAGTCCTTTACCGCACAGTGCTTTATATTCTGTCAGTTTAGAACGAAAGTATAGGTGAGGTTAATTTATAAATTTAGGTATCCATTAATCCTTTGTGTCATAACGTATTTTTCACGAAGATATGTTTTAGAAATTTGCAATAATCCTATTTCAATTCTGTACCGTTTTCATTCGTTCATTCCAAAATTTAAAAAAATGCGTCCATCGTCCGACTTTTCAGGTCCAAGCTTTGATAAAATCGTGCTCAAAATCACAGACTTTGCTACATTGCGTCCTTATTTAAAAAAAAAGTTTTAAATAAATTTGATCTTGCAGTGAACAAAGCAGCTTGTGATATTGCTCGTGAAATCGCAGACGAAGGTGATGCTTTAGTCTGTGGAGGTCTCTCGCCAGTCGTAAGCTTTGCACAGAAGAAAGGAATTGACGCAGTGAGAAAGGAATTTGAAACTCAACTTCAAGTTTTTATCGATCATGACGTCGATTTTATTCTTGGAGAGGTAAAATTTGACAAATGTCCAATTCCTATTCAAAGGATTTGCCTGAATGTTTTTCACGGATAAAAAATATATTATTAGATTTAGCAACTCCGCGCTAAAAATCAAAATAAAAGAAAACCCAATCGACAATATGAAATTTCCATCCCGGATGTTAAATTGCATCAACAAGGCAAAAATTATTTGTAAACAGCAAATAATTGACAAAAAGAAATTTTAACCACAAAATTAACATTTTTTTCAAAGCTATTATTATCTTGTGGTAGTTTTTCTGGTACATTGAGGAGTTGGAAATCTGCATCGACGTCATGAAAAGAGCGAAAAAGCCCATTGCTGCCACCATGCGGATTAGTCCAATGGGAGACAAAGATGGTGTTTCTGTGGGGGAATGTGCCGTAAGAATGGCCAGGGCGGGAGCCGACATTATCGGTAGAGTTACAATATAAGCTATACATTTAAATTTAGCAATGCATGAAACAGACCCGCTTAATTTTTAGGTCTTAATTGTATGTACGATATCAATACTCACCTTAAGACGTTAAAAATAATGAAGAAAGCATTGGATGAAGCTGATCTACATCCCTACCTGATGTGCCAACCTCTGGGATGGTTATGTCCTGAAGTTGAGAATAATATCTATGGGTATACCGCACTACCGGAAGCACCATTGGGTATGTTAGTTGTTTGTTTAGTGCTGTAATAAAGTTTTCATATCAGCGTGTTGAAATTTGGCTGCTTAAAGGGAAAAAATGCTTCAGTTTCAATTATTTCAGTAACAAGTACGCACTCTTGTTTTTAAATGAGCTGTGAGTAATGTTGGTCGGTGTTTATGCAAAGTAATGCAAATGCTTTTGTACAAAATGTACGTCATATATATACAGCTTTGGATCAGCGAACTATCACTCGAATTGATGCCCACAAATTTGCGAGGGAAGCTCATAACATTGGAGTTAGATATATTGGAGGATGTTGTGGAATTGAACCTCATCATATAAGAGCTTTTGCCCACGAGGTAATCTATTATATTATCTCTTAAATGTGCCATGTGAAGACGATCTTGTGAACTTAGACTATACGATCAATTAAACTGCGCTCACAGAACAGCTTTCTGAATCTCCTAGATCCAACCTCAGCTTTTATAAATCTATAATTAAATCGAATTCTTAAGACTCCCTAACCTGTCGCACGACTCCCAGTTTTTCGTTCACAACCAGCTGTTGTTACATCCTCTAGCTGTTGTTACATCCTCTATACGGTTTCAGCTGTTGTTACATCCTCTATACGGCAGAAGAGAGTCAAAAACATCATTGTTACGCTTGATTGAGCAGACGCGTGCCTGATAATTTTTTTTCGAAACGCAAGGTGGTCTCCACAAGCGATTGCTTCAGAGAAGCGCCGACAGAACGATTACATGTTGGAGAGCGATGAGATGCGTTGTGTTTTAGGGCAAGCAGCAAAATAGTACTCGCAGGACTGTGTGCCAGTCACATTTTAGCCAGTTTTATGAATGAAGTGCAGTTTCTGTGACTGTGACACATATTTTCGACCCATTTATTTAGTATTTCCTGTCATATGTGTTACTCACAGTGTAAACAATGCAACGTTACGGAAAACGTTCGTAGTTCGTCGTTGATTTTGACATCTATTGTGTGCTCAAATACACGGGCTTCTCGTTGTATCTCAACTTTTCTGTATTTGCACAGTTAAGCAAGCCTACCAGCATTTTACTGTCATTTTGCCTGAAAAAGATCAAAGATCAGATCAAGCACAGCGCCAAGGCACCTCAGAAATCGTGGATTGTATTTGTAGGCTACAATGAACGTTTTCACCTTTAATACGCTTGGATTTGCGTTGAAGTTTTTATTGCTGTTATTTCAACATGTTCTTACGGTCAGAGCAAATATCGGTAAGTTTTGCTATTTTTACTGTGTTGTGATTTAAAAAAAAACTTGTATGTTGGTTTGGTAACGCGACGGTGCATTACTATTAGGTATAGAAGAAAACAATTTGACATAAACTACCTTCAAGGCAACACAAGTCTAATGTTTACATGGTTATGATATAAAATTTGAGCACCAGCATAAACGGTTGCTTCGCATGACTGGTTTTCCTATTTCGCCCAACATTCTTCGGGTCTGGACCGGTTTAGGCTAAAATAAGCAAACATGGTCCCAGTGTACACATTCGCGATCTTTTACTATGGTTGGCATGCGGAGGCCACATCACTATAATTAAAATAAACAACACTCTGTCTTTGCAGAGGAATTATATGACACAAAATCTCGCACCAGCGATCTGCTGTGGACAAAATACCCGGAACGTGGCGGGGTAAGTGTTTTGATCGAACAAATGAAGCAGCGTGGTTTTGCCGCATGAATGGGCGTGTCGCAAGCGGCGGAACAATGTGTGCCGTGAGAAATGCTTTTATTGCCTCGCAGCGTATCATTAGGTTAATTAGAGCAGTAAATTTGTGGAAGGACATATTGAAATGTTGACGTTAATCTGAAAACTAACTTTGTGTAGAGAGGCAAACTGTAACGTAACAAGTGACCAATATTTTTGCAAACAGAAACTTTATTGCATTGAAAAGTGCTGTAATGTCAAGCCACATCTTTGCCGATAAAAGATTTTTTGAATCCGAATTCTTCGATAAAATATTTTTAATTCACATTTCTTCAGTGGGAGGAATTAACAGGATTAAGCCTTAAGCAAGACTCCATTCGATATCACCAAGTTTGTAACACCGAAGCAAATCCTAATCCCAGCAATTGGATAAGATCTCCCTACATCGAATCCAAGTAAGCGCCACCAAATCTGCCGCTGCTTTGTTTATGGGTTGTTTCCGTCCGTTCCAGATAACAGCTTGACGCGCGGTTTTAAAGGGTCTCTTGCAAAAGTCGCGAGAGAGAAACAAAACCTGTTGCCATCATCGTATCCACAATTTACCGCAAACCAACCTGTTTATTTTTAAAGCCCATTGTTTGGCACTACGCTGTCAACGATATGCTAAAACTATAGAAGATATTTAAAAAGTATGAACAGACAGCCGCCATCACTGAACATCTCTCTTTGAAAATCAGGGGTGCTAAGCGAGCTTATATCGACGTTGAATTTGCCATGGTGAAATGCGAGGAGCTTGATTCCGGATGCAGCGAGACTTTTAATCTGTTTTACTACGAATCGGATAGCGACCAGTCGTCAAGTACATTCCCGCCTTGGCGTGAAAATCCATACGTGAAGATTGACACAATAGCTGCTGGTGAACGATTCAGCAATATCAAGTTCAGCAGAAAACAGGGCATAAATTATAAAACTTGGACACTCGGACCCCTCAAGAAGTAAGTAATTGGTTTATGTTTTCTGAACCCAAAACCTCGTTTCTCTGAAAGTGTTTTGTCCTGTTTTCCTTTCAATATATTAATCACTCACGATCATAGGGTTTATAGGTTGTTGTGTAACTTTTGAATATATATTTTTCGAAATGGCTTCATACATTATTTATTACTTTTTTCGAAATGAAACTATAGAGATAATATCACAAATATTGCGCAAGAAATGTGAATATGTGTTTTCAGGCGCGGATTTTACATCGCTGCACAAGACAAAGGTGCGTGTATGTCTTTAATGAGAGTACGCGTTTATTCCAACTACTGTCCAAATATCACCAACTCCCTCGCTTACTTTTCCCGAACTGTGGCCGGAAATGACGTCGCATCACTGGTAGAAGTGGAAGGAAAATGCGTGGAATACGCGAAAGCAACTAGTTTAACAAGTAATTTATGTTTGTTTAACATTCGAAAAGACCGAATTGTTAATTCGGATAATGAACATCGATTTTACTTTTGCATTGACTCAAAAAGCACAACTTGCACAGAAATTAGTCTTGACGCCGTTTAAATGTCTTCGCGAAAAAGTACAAATTGGAACTTTTAGGACATGGATAAATTAATGTGTTTTTCATCTTAGCGCCTCGTTATTACTGCAACAGCAAGGGCGAGTGGAAGGTGCGGACTGGAGTGTGTCACTGCAAACCCGGTTATCAAGCCAACAGCCTGTTGACCACTTGCGAAGGTACGTCTACTGCTGCCGCTTCTTGTGTAATTATCTACGCCTGTACAGTTAGCGAAGGAATTTCGAGTGGCACTCGATTATCGAAGGTCGTCTTCGAACGTACACATTTTTCAGATAAAAACACATTATTTCTTCGCCACTTATCACGACACGACGCACGCAGACCTAATGTCGAAAATACATTCTTTGCCTGGATAGTTGTTCATTGTATCCTGGTGGCAATCTATGGCAATTTCCACTTCATCCCGTTTGATGTTTGTTTAAAGCAAAGCGCTTAAGATTTCGCTTTGCGATTATCGCACTAGCAGTTTATAATATTCCTCCTATTTTCCTCCGTTTGTAGTTTAACCTTCACAAATGGTGAGCTATTTTCTTAGCATGATAGCCATCGCGTATTCCACTTTATTTGTTCTTTAGTTCACGCCTATCAAATATGGCGTAACATGATAAACCAAAACCTCTAGATACTTTTGGCGACAAGGTCCGTGAAGCCCTAACTAAAATACAATGGTCATGCTTGCTTAAGATTTACCGAATAGGACGCACATAAAATCCTCTTATTATATGCGAATTGTTGGAGATTGTGCAGACTTGTCCGGGCATGATCAGGCACAGCAAGGCTCGTCGCAAAACTCTTGTGTATGTTGGACACCGAAGTATCGAAATCTGTTCCTTGAAACGCGAGATTTTTCCCACTTAGTTAACATTCCTTTCCAATGGGTTGGGTTTTTTTACTTTTAATCACGAAACTCGCACAAGTCAAGTGGTGCGTTTCCCTTCCCTCGATTCAGCTGGCTTAAACGACGCCCACTGTCAAGAAAGGAGTTCAATTTCGTCACTAAATCCCTTCTTCAGGTCGTTTTACTTGATATTGCCTTTTACATTGTTTACCAGTAGTAAATACTACGTTCTGAAGTTATGCCGTTGTATTCGGTTAAGGCGTGTATATTGCAAGAAAAAAAATTCTTTGTGATGCTTTAAGGTTGTTTGTTGGTTCCTTTAGTTATTGACTAATTAACCGGTTCACGCGTTATTTATTGTGGACTTTAGTGTTTCTTTTCCTGATGCCAAACGACTACCGCCCAAACTAAGCCCAATTCAGAGGTCATTAAAAACGTTGGTTATAAAAAAAAACACCCAGTCACTTTCCCATGGACCCCCGCTTGCGACACCATGGTGTCACGCGCCAGAAACTCAATCCCTTCCGCCGCTATATTAGCGTCACCTGTTTACACGCGTCTCGACCCCTCTCCACTTCCAAACAATGCTTGATAGGAGATCAACGTTTAACACAAAGCGACGCTATGTCTTGATATGACGGCGAAAGACCTGTTTCTCCATGGCCTAGGTTCTGATGACCGTATCAACAAATAGCTCAACGTGGAATTTTGTGTCTGGTGTGGCGACTGTGTGTAGCTTGTTGGCGACACTTTCACTTTGTCGCCTTAGGAATTCGTTTGCTTTTACAAGCGTCTGGCTAATCCTTTGTTGACGCGGAGTGTTTTGTGAAGATTGAAGCCCAAGCCAAATAAAACTACCACTTTAAGTACATCCTTAATGCAACTTTGCAAAAAACCCTTGCTTTAGCCTTTTTGATATGTGCCCGACCCACCACCAACTCATATCCTAATGCACTGGCGACAAATTCACACCCGCTTTCGGAACCCGTTCCTTTGATGATAATTACGGAGGCGCAGGCTTCGCTTGAAAGCCCCTGCAAACCCCATGCGACCAAACTGTTGAGCGTAACTGCGGACTCGTCTTTTCAACTTCACTTGGCCAAAGCGAATTCCCAGGCCTACTTTCAAACGTAGTTGACTCTGATGGGACATTTTCAGGCTTTTGCTTCAAAATATCGCAAATGTCTCAGAGTTGCAATGGAATTGTTTAAATCTCTGCGCCCTTTTTTGTCTGGAAATTTCTAGGCTTTTGTCAAAACCTGAAAACAAAATTTCTTAGAATATTAAAAATATGGCGGTATGTCATATTTACCTTGACATACTATATTTGGCAACACTTGTTGGTGGTTGCTTGGGAAGTGGATTCTTGTATGTGTGCGTGCTCAATGACATGACTTGTTTCCACATGAGCGATTTACACTCCCGAAGCGATCTATATCAGCCAAAACACGTACACATGTGTTTCCTTGGTAACACGAACCCGCGGCAAACCGCTAACTTGTCTCATTCCTTCACATAATTGTCACAAGCCGCCCTTGTTACGTCATAAACGGTCTCAGACAATCCGTCTCGATACAAGCCCAAGTATGTTTCTGTAGCCCCTGGTGAAGCGAAAGGAGTTTAATTTCGGTGATGTAATGCCACACAAGTGGGTGAGATAGGAAAGCTTCAAGGGCGCCGTGCTAATGTTGTTTTAGGTTTTAGTGCTTATCGTTGACGCCCGATCACCGCCGTCGTAGTTATCGCATGGTGCGCCGACTTATATCGCAATACACGCACTGTTGCATCGATCTTATCTTTTTCCACAAAAGCTTGTTGCCTGGTTTCATTTCTTGTTGCGTTTTAACAAGCAACAAAACATGTTGTCCGGTCTTGAACTGAACTCATGCGACCGCAGACGTGAAAATATGGATTTTCATTTAAATATTCGCGCCCGTCTCGCAATTCTTTACGCGGAACTTGTTTCAATGCTTCAGGTGGGCTTGTCAACAGTTCGCAATATATCATGACATTTACATTGAAAGAAAATTTCGACACTCCTGGCTGTCGACACCTTATGTAATAAACCGCCAATTTGATTCGCTGGAGCTACTTGTGGTGATATTTTTGTCCTTTCCAAGCGCGTTGCAACGGAACACATTGGCTTCATTCAAAAAACAATAAACAAGCTTGAAATTGGAATTTCACGAACTTAGTTTCTTTAAAGCACTCTGTTTCGAACTTAAAACAAAAAACATGTTTAATATAAATAATTAATATTATCTCCTATTGGCATAATATTTTTTGATGCAGTTTCGGACACTAATGTACTATCACCGTGACACGACTTTCGTCCATGAAACATTAAATCCATGGAGTAAAATTAATAACTGTATCACAACATAACATCGTCTTGCCGGGCACGGAACCGAGGTCTTTGAGTAGCGGTAGCAAATGCGACAGCAAATCGATGACTGGTAGAAATACACACACGCCTATTCAAACCCCTTTCGCTCGAAGCAACCCAGCACGCCAAACCACATCAGAAAACTAACTGGAATCATGTAGACGTGGCGGAAGCGATTTAATTCTCGACGCGTCACGCGTGTCCTGGTGTCGTTGACCCCGAACTGACCGACAGGTCGCAGCTTCGGTGCTCTTGAAAACCTGAAGCAAATATTTGTTGCCATCTGACACCCATCACTTGTCACATACCACTCGGAAAGAAAATATTTGTCGCACCTGAAGCCTGTTTCCATGCCCACTTATCTTTTGTAGTGGTTTCCATGACCGAAAAGAAGACCTTTAAAACTGCATTGGTTCAAGAACGATACAATCAACGTATCGCATAAACTAAACAAGCAGCCAATAAGTAAACTTCATATTTTGTCTCGGAGTTTAACTTGAAAAAAACACACACAAATAACAAGCGAAATAAATATTCAAACATTTTTACTGTTAATTTTATCAGTACATTGCATAACTCCACTTACGTATATTATTTGACACTCACACATTTAATGTAAAATGTGCATTTTTAAACTTGTCCGTGTTATGACAGGTTGTGGACACATTAGCAAGAGTAGTGCTTAAAGTTTTATAGCCATCTCTTCTCACACGTTTCTCAGCCTGGGATAAGTTGTTCATCATTGCTTCAAGAGCTTTATGATAGTGACCAGCAACTTAACAGTCAGTCCTCGATTAATTTCTACCCAGGAGGATGGCAATTAAGTTTTGCGACCAATCCTTTTGAAGTTCCCAATTGTGTGTTATAACGCTCCCAGTAGTGCGTTTTGCTCATAGGATTAATTTGCAACAACCTTAATCTCTTTTGCAGTATGCGGTTTGGGCAAGTACAAGAGCTTCCACGGCAACGAGGAATGTGCGCAATGCCCTGCACACAGTATTAGCGCTGGGGTTACTGCCACGCAGAGCTCGTCGCCAGGAAACATGAAGGCGGCTTCACACTTCTGCGTCTGTGAACCGGGTTACTACAGAACGCCACTCGAAGACATCCATTTCCCATGCACAAGTGTGTATTAACAATCGACTTTTTTAACTCTATGTCCACACAATTTTGTTCCACTGATATTAGTGTTTCGTTTTTTTTGTAGACATGAATGAAAGTTCCCATTTGTGCTAAGTAGTGGCAAGGCCACTTAAATGGGTCGTTTCAGGGTTACCCTTCCAAGTGCTTGGCAAATATGCCGACCGAACCGGCTAATGTATTTGCCATTATTCATCGCCACAATTTCCAAGTAAAGTTCGACACTAAACTGACTTCACTTATCTGTAGGCTATATAACATGTTTGTTGCGAAGTTCAAAACGTACTCAATAACCCTCGATTTTGATAATAAACGTCAAAACAGAAACTGAATGTATTTTAAGAAACCATGTAACCAATCGTCGTTACTAACAACACATATATGCCAAACAATAAGTATGTTCTTACAATCCCACGACACACTCAGACAAATCCGTTTACACTATTTTCTGTGGCCAATACAACGAAGTTCTGTGTTATCGTTAAATCTCTTTCAACCGACTGTGTTTGTCATTTAAATAATGTAAGTATGTTGTCTTCATGTTAAAACGAACCGTTGTGTTTACCGCAACATTGCAAAAAACATGACAATGCCGTGCGCGGTTTTTCCACAACAGTCACGGATGTGATGGGTGGATGGTTTCGTTGTGTGGTTAAAATTGGGAAGTTTAGGCATATGATCCTAACTATTGTGACTTTGAAAGTATTTTAAAGATTTGTTTTATCTACAGAACCCCCAACTGAACCTACCAACGTCAGTTTCCACGTGAATGAAAGTACACTCATACTTAGTTGGGGATCACCTCTTAACGACGGGGGTAGAAGCGATTTATATTACAAGTGAGAAAGTTGAACAAAAATATATTGGTTTGTCTTGATGGCCTATTCTGTTGTTTGTTAGGTAATTTGGTCAAGGTTTGATTTGTATTGATTTCGATTTACCTGCCCTTTTTCCCTTTCTAAACCAGACAACGTTTATTCTTAATTAACCATGCACCGTATGGAGAGAAAATGTGATTTGTCAGAAACATATTTTTAATGTATAACTTTTATTTGTGTTCAAATATTGCAACAAAAAAAATCGAATTTTAATGTTAAGACAATAAGTTATATTTGTTTTCTATGCACATAAGTGATGATAAATTTTCACGCATGGCTTGTCCTCCTACTAGGTTCTTGTTGATGGATTTTAAGAGTTAAAAATCGCCGAAAATTGCTGTGGCAAGTTGTACTTGCAATTTTCCACCGCGAATGTACTGCCAGTGTGTGTTTGGCAGAATGCGAGCGGGGATTAAATTGATAACGAGTATTTTTCTAACCTTCTTGTCATCCACCAGAAAGCACTTGACATTTGCGTTGTGCTGATAATTCACTTTTTAACCTAAAAAATGTGAGAATCTTTTTATATTTGTTGATTTTTTAGACATCGGCAACTCATTTTGTATTTTTGTAAACGTAAATTTCGTCTAGTTTTGCAACTTTGGCAATTTGGAACAATTAGGCTAATTAAAAAAAAACTTTCCATTATGTTTGTGAGAGGTTTCTTGTTTTCTTTACTATATTACAAAACGTGATTCACTTTTATACACTTTGTGCTTTTACAATTAATTTTCATTTCCAGTGTTACATGTGACCTATGTGAATCTGTGTCAACTGAAAATAACAATCCTGAAAATTGCAACCCGTGCCAATCGACCGTTGTTTACAATCCAAAACCCCACATGATGTTGGGGTCAGAGTTAAAGGTGACCGGCCTCAAACCATTCTCCAATTATCGATTCCAGGTAAAAATAGTCTTCCATGAAAAAATGAAAGTGTAATTATTTTTTATCTGGTTTATTTTCATTATTCCTGTTCCAAATGTAATGCACTCGATTTAAACGCAACTATCTTCATTGTCAAATAAGAGAGTTCAACCATGGCAATGTGATTAATATGTATTATCTTCCGGCCCCGGCTGCTGTAATGTTGAGAAAATCAGTGGTGTGTTGTTTGTTTTCGCCATCTCTCGTCTCATGGGATTTCGAGTATATTGATGATCTCAGCATCCACCAAAACATTCCACACGTCTCGAGTGATCAAATCACGACCACAGGCACTCTGTAAGCGAACTCGTCGCAGTGCAGTAGAGTTCGTCCACAGCAGATAAACTAGTTTCGATTCCTGTATTAATAGTTAATTACCTGACTATGTGGGGAAGGACGATTTTGGGTTCACGTAAATGCGTTCCACCAACATGGAAGGAAATTGCCATCGTCAATTTTCTTTTAGCGTTCTCTCACTGTCCATTTGCGAGTTGCCGGTTCATTACCTGCACACACTCAACATGTATAATTTATTGCGACGAGGGAGTGCCGGTGTTGTTAAAATGTGTTTTAAACTTCAACAAACGTGTCAGATGTCGCTTGGTGTTGGTTAATTTTGCATGCCACAAAATTTACTGATTTTCGGTAGTCGACTTTTAACACAGATAAAAGTTACGAACGAAATTTTTCTTGGAATGTTAGTAAAATTATAAAAAAAATCACTTGTTTCGAAAAGCAAATTTTACATTTCACTTCTTCAATGACGTTTTTTCTAAAGCAAAATCAATTTACGTTGAGAGGTAAGGTCAAACACAGGACCATAGTTCGGCCTGCGCAAGGCTCATGGTTTGTAGGATATGCCGAATACAGCCTTTTTTTTTAACTGTTAAATAATTCCCAATTGCGGCTGCCATGCTGTGTGCACCCAAGTGTGCCTCACTTTGGTTGAGTTTTTGCATATTTAAGCAGAAGTGAGTGGATCCCAGCTGAAACCACCACACGTGGACAATAAAACAAACAAGGGTGATAGGCTGCAGTGTAAACCGATCATTACAGCGACACCATCAAAAAAAAATAATAAAAAACAAAAACGGTGGGAAAGTTAACAGGGTTTTGCGGACAGGACGACTTGCTACCAATTTATTAGTTGCAATTTTTTGTGGCGATTATTGCCACATGAAGCAATATTGCCTGACCCACTCCCTGCGACGTCGGTAATTTCGGGAACGAAGCAGCGGTTGAAATCAATAAAACAATAACCGGTATTGCAAGCAACATATGCCACCTGTCCTTTACCTTCATACCAAATCATGGCTGAAATTTTACGAATGTATGCGACCTGTATCTGTATATATCAACCACATCACAGCATATGCGATTTAAAAATTGCTTGGTTGGCTCAAATTAACTTACGAAAAGATTCTGACAAACTTTGAAGCTGTATATGTGATAGGAAATATGTTCGGGTCAGCATGAGTTAAACTGGCAATTTTAGAACTGTCAACAAAACACACTTGAATAAGTAAATCGGTATAATTGGAGCAGAAATGAACGATTCTTTTTACTAATCTCAACTGATGAGTTAGTCACAAATATCGATAGCCGTCATTCTTGTTAATCAAGTTGTTGCACGTATATCGACGTAGACCTGTAGGTGTTGAATGCTTTGAACGATTTAAAACACTCAACAACAATACTTAATCTCCATACGTTTTAAAAAAGCGGCTGTAAATATCAGTTTACATTATTTTGTAGGTTTGCTGACTTCGGTTTTGTGGATGAAAAAATAAAAAAAATTAAATATTATTAGTAAAGGCTTCTAATGTATTTTTAAAAAAATTTTCGTAATTTCCTCCCCGGCATGTCCTGAGCGGGTGGTTGAAGGTTAACATTCCTTTCCACGGGAGTGACACGACATAACTTGTCGCCGATCCATACCCCTTCGATTTACTAATCGCGCGCGGAACTCCTTACGCTTTGTCTAATCTCCTGCACATAAAATATTGATGCTATAGCGGTAACTAAAATACCTCTTATAAATCGCCGGTTGGACGTCCAGGTCGGGCGACGTGTCTCCCTGATCGAGTTGGCTTGGGTTTAAGCGACGCGTAGTTGCTCAGAACTTGACTTACTCAATCCATCACCTTCGCGCCGTGATTAGATTTGAAGTCAATTGAGCAACGGATCGACTAAACGAATTTCCGTTGAACCGGCCAAACCGCGTATACCGACTGCATCAAGTGCTATATACACGTGTAGAAGCGTTCATGCGCTTAACTGAATTAGAAAAAAACCTTTCATTATTTAACAGCCCCACAGGTCGTTATTTAATTACACGTTTCTTTTGATGTTGCCAGTTATATTTAATCCCGTATCACACTAAGACGGTATTTTTAATACCACCGGCGAAGCTCAAACAATCCTGTTACGTCCGTCGTCCCCGCAGGTCTTTGCATTATTTACCGCATATACGTCTTGTTGATCCTGTTTGTCTGATAGAGGGCGCATTAATAGGCTTACTAGGTGACGTGATCACAGCAGGGTAAGTGCATTAAACAATCTAGCTTTCTGCCATCTGACACATACGGGAACCACCTTGCACAAGTACGCTGTGGTATTACATGAATTCCGGCCCCATATGCCAGACGGGTGGTTAATCACTTCTATGTTGAACAGGTTTTCGCGATGAATGGTGTTACCCCGTCCAGTGAAACTGCTCCAGCACGCGCTCTAGTGTTAATCGTCACAGAAGAAGCAGGTAAGACAATCAACCAATTACTGAGCTTTTCTTGTTTGCAAACACAATAATTAAATAAGCACTATAGGCTCTTGCAAACCGATGCATAAATATTTCAGTCGTTCTTATCACATCTCGTTAAGAGTTAAAAGTTGGCGTTTCAGGCTTTTGTGTCAGTGGTCGTGTCTTGAACGTAGCATTACAGAAGTAGAATTCAAATCCTCGGATTATTTGAAAGTTTAATGCATGTTCACGTTGGTCCGAATGTCGCTTACTTATTTTTGGTTTCGCTCGCGCGGCGAGTTTTGCTAATCCGACATCTTCATTGCACTCGCGCGTGCTGATTTTTCGCGACGCAAATCGCCAGAACGTGACGGATTTGCTTAAAGATATAACTGGAAACAAACTCATAATCCCTGCCTTAGCGACACTCTATACGCGCTGCCAAGTTCGCGTGTCACCTGAGAAATCTAACGGATTATAAAGTGGGGCCTGATTTTCTTTCATTGATGATAGAAGTCCACATTCTTGTTTTTGCGTGACGTGAAGGTGCATTATACGTGTGCGTGGGTGGTTTTACGCTTATATTGTAATATTAGCTTGCAGGGCGTTTGAATATTGCATATGCGGAGTTCGCCCCTGGGTTAATCGGATTTTCTTCGTGCAACTCTGTTGATAGTGTAAGCGCGAAAAGGGCTTGCGCAGCCTTGCTTGCTGCGTTCAGCAGCGTCGCACCGGATTAAACCGGTCAAAACCGCTTGAGGCCCAACAATGCGACTGTTTGTTTAAGTCCGGCAATGCAGACGGACACCTGACGTGTTCATCGAATTTAAATGTTTTTCTTGTTTTAGTTTCCAATTATTAACTTTCTTCATCCCGTCACGTTGTTTGAATATTTTTCCAAGAGTTTGGACCCGAAATATTTAATTACGCGATTCCATTTTGTAGTGCTTTTCTCAGACACACATGAATTTTGAACCTCTCCGTTACTTTGACTTAATGTATTGTTGTCCCTGAAAGACATGGCACCAGTTGTCCTGCGATAACCTTCAGCATCAGCATGTTTGTCAGTACATCGTTTTATTACCTCATAGGGCAAAGCGGAAAAACGCGTCGTATCTGCAGTTGTTGTAACCACCCACTCTCAGATAAGACGACCGCGCATATTTCTTCATTTCGCAGTATCCTCTCGGTATGTGACGACCTCAAACACGGGAATGAAGCCTCGCTCTTGCTTCATATTTGCGGTATAAAGTTGAAGTGCTTCATCACGGCACGATCGTATCAGTGTGCATAGTTTGAATTCTGCTTGTCCCTTTTCATCTGATCTTTATCTTCGCGAAGCTTTAAATAAATATTTGATCCAAAGTACATAAATAGACAGGTCGAATTTTTATGTTTGGTTTTATCGGCAAAAGAAAATTGCAATTGTTCTTTAATTTGCCTACAAGATAAAACACACGTTTTGAATATTTACATTATTACATTTTGATGCCACAAAGTTTGCATTACTCACCACCCAATTGCAACAACCAAATGCTTGCCCATCCAAGGCTGAAGTCGAAGTTATGGCGCGTGCAGTGAACCAACCACCAAAGCACGACCTTAAAAGCGACTTTTCGCAACCGATTGTTTTGAAATGTTTGGCAAAGCTTCAGTTGTGTGGGAAGGTACGCTCAGTATACCATGATGATCTGCGTTTTCAGACGTAAACAGCCGGGTCATTGTCGATGTTCTAGGTCACCAACCCACTGGGTTTTGCAACTGTTAAAGAAGGGGTTAAATTACAAAGGCCCCTTGTTCAAAATGCCTTGTTTAAGCGACTTGTTGCAAAGTTGTTGGGTCCTCCTCACTCTCAGTTGGTTGATCTTTGCGTTTGCATTCCTTGGTTCAATGCTCACTTGTGAGGCTTGTTGAATCATAACAGGCACGTCCGTGGAGAGGGAGTTTTGCTAGTGTTAACATTAATTAATACCCTTATATATAGTAGGTATAGGGATGTTTGTTTGATTTAGAACTCAATTCATATGTCATTCAGAACTTCTATATATGATCTATTCGTTCTCTAATAGTTTTTGTTTCAAAATGCTTTGTGCTTTCTATTAATGTTGGATAAAAATATGATCAACTTGCGATGAAAACACCAAATCATAAATTCTTACAAAATATAACGCTGCGTAAGCTTCAAGTTCAAAAGTTTCAAAACTCCAAACAACTCCGGGGTGGCCAAGCGCGTTAGAATGACATTTATTTATCGCTGAACGAAAACCCGAGACGACCGAAGAAGTTAGGAAGTAGCTGCTGGCACAGACAAATGCATTTGAAACCTAATTCCGACGACCGACTCGAAGCCCCGTGAACACTTCATTATGGAAAAGGCTGCTCGCCCAATTAGATTAACTCGTCTTGAAACTGAAACTTTTGTGATAATGTCAAAATAAAACCAAACTGTCTGTGTTACCCAACCCCCGACTCTCAGCCACGTTTCCCACGCCTTTAAGAGACTGAGGTCTGTTCGTTTCTCGATTTTTTTCCTGCGTTTTGCCGGTTCTAATAATAATTATGTGTGAAAAGTATGGGTAAGACTTTGATAACAAAAGTAAAACTAGACAAATAAATACAACCATTAAAATAAACAGGTTATTTTGTCAATTCAATTTTCATTCATAGAACCCTCATTTTGCTCAATGAAATAAAGTTTGTGTCATTGCGAAACATATTTAGGGCAGAACCGTGAACCAATGATCGGGGTGTGATCAGCAGAATGTAAAATTCATTTCACGCATAAAAATTAGGTCAAGGTTCTGTTCGCTTTTCCGGCAGAAATGGTCAATTTGATGGTCAAGACGCGCGTGTTGTGACCAGGAGCTTACAACCGGTTTACGACGGGTGACCTTTTGGAGCTTGCGTGTCATGTGCGTAAGCCCGCGGTATTCGCGTTTGTTTGTTGTTATTTTTCGTCCATCGCGGGAGAACTTTCGAGCTGACACTTTCGCACGGCACGCGACTCTACCGGGTTGGAATGCGATTGCCACCAATATCAGGAGGATAACATCCCAAAATAGAAGCCACGCAAGTGGCCTTTTTTGCTTATTTTTTAAATAAGGCCGAATCCGACCTGAACCGATTAACTATGCTGTTATCAGTAATAAAATGCAATTAACGAGTGAGTGAGAAAGGACAGCATAATTCTGGTAACCCGAAACCTTTTGCTGTAGTATATGATACTGCTGACCCCTGCATTAACTTCCCGTTATCCATTTTCAGCGCCATCCGAGATTTCCAACACCCGCTTGGTTTCCACCTCATCGCATAATTTCACACTCTCGTGGTCTCAACCTCGGCTTCCCAATGGAATTATCACCAAGTACCAAATCTTGTGCGATGACGTAACGAATGGAAAGTTCGCCGCAAGCATAAAGGATGACAAGGCACGACTGACATTCGAGGTTTGTGCAGTATTTTATGCATTTGTTTTGGTCTGCAATTTTATGGGAAGTTATGTCATACAAGTAACAAACATTAAACAAGCTAACGCATAATTTCTTGTCACAAGAAACTTCACCAAAACACATGTTTTTTGACAAGATTCGCCACTGCTTTATTTTGGTCAATATTTACACTATTGAATGTTTTGCAGACAACCAATCGTTCCTTGACAGTAGATGGTTTGATACCAGGACACCTTTATTCTGTGCGTGTGCGTGCAGCGACCTCTGTCGGATACGGACCATTCGGTCATCCAGTCACCGCACGCAGTAAAGAGGGTGAGCGGCTCAGGCTAAAATGATAAACCTTTACGCTGTAATATCACATAAGCAAAAAGATTAACATAAAATATTTTATTTTAATTCATGAATAATTGTTGTTGACGAATATTTTTTTATTTTATAAACAGATCCATCAGCTGGAGATCGAACCTCGTCACCAGTCGCGTTGATTATAGGTGTCGGTGTTGGTGTTTGCGTTGTGGCTCTTGTCATGTCCGCACTTGTCTATTACTACCACAGGTACACTGCTATATCCTTCTGTACATTTACGCTGTTTTGATCCCAACGATTCAGTTATATTCCTGTTTATTTTTCTGCTTCTGTATTTTTGCTAATGGTTGTTGTAAATGAAATAACATGCAGAATATTTTGAAAAATAGTTAAGGAATTGTGCACACAGTTAAATAACCCTATTTTCTGTTTTTTTGTCCACAGACAAAAATCAAAGATCATAGAACGTATGAGCAAAGAATCCACATCTGACGAAAAAATCCCGTTTAACAATTCCAGGGACGACAATTTGATAGGTTTGCATTGTTGATGTTATTTATATCAGTTTGTTACTATTCCCACGATAACATAGGATGTGCTTTCACAGTTAACATCCCGACGAACGGTAATCGGATTTATGTGGAATATCCCGACCCCCATAAAGCAGTTCGTGATTATTCTTGTGAAATAGACATTTCCAGCTTAACAATCGAAGAAACAATTGGGCAAGGTAGGTTTAGATGACAAATTAAATTAAATTGACTTCGCCTCCTTCATTTGTTGGGGGGTAATGTACTATGTACGAGGTATATCAATGATACCGTGTATATAATATTGTCAAACTGTTTGATTTCATGACAAAAATAAAATCAATCGACCAACATTGTTATTTGAAACTTTACTGGGCCCAAAAAATGTCATTTTGGACGGATTACTTTGCGGCCTGGTATTTTATACTTAAACACACTTCAATGTAAACTGTGGCAAAACTTGGTTTCCGTCTTGTGCTTCCGACGGCTCGGTCGATCTTTGATTTATATTCACAAGGTTTTTCTCGATATTTCAGGAGAATTCGGGGAGGTTTGTAGAGGATCATTTCACAGTGGAAGTGACGAAGTTTGTGTTGCTGTGAAGAGATTGAAGCAGGGAGCAGACGCAAAAGATCAACTCAACTTTCTCAAGGAGGCGTCAACAATGGCACAGTTTTCTCATCCGAACGTCGTGCAACTCAAGGGTGTTGTCACCAGAAGTAAGTATATTAAGGTGTTTCCTGCAAACAAATCCACCTACAAACGACATCTTTATTTTCACACTTCCCAATTATTTATTTGTGTATTAACTCTCATTAGGATGGTGACATTTTCTTTCACAATTTCATCTTCTTTACCAATTTAAGTTTGCTTAAACTACCCAATGAATACACAACAAACATGCAACCCTCTTTCGCAATTTCAAAAACCACTCAGGCTCCACATAATCTGTTACGAAACAATCCTAGCTGACCCGTGTCACTGCAGTGAACTTGCGTCGTGGCATTTAAACGCGTCATTGAGTCACGCGTATTTACGCGTTCGTCCAGTGCGACGGCAAGTGCGGCCGAGCGGAAGAAGTTTTCGACCTTATCTGATTGCGAAGCTCCCACAACCTTTCCAACACTGCGAGATTTTTTTGAGCAAATTACTTGATCCGCGTAAGACGCATCTAACCGCCTCGAGGTGTTTGTCCCACAATCGTGACTGACTATGTTGTGAGAGGCGGAAGCGATATTGGTTGATGGCAGACGGTTATCTTCGCCAAAAATCGGGTTCGCACTTTTGGCGACCAAACCAGTTGCAAGGTGAACGGACTTTTGACTGTTTAACCACTCGTCGAACCGTCAACGTGCAATAAGCAAGTCACCGGTATTTATTGATCGTATCGCGATTCCGCAAATACTTACCCTTTCAACAAGTTCATTGATGGACGGAGGGGCGTATACGCAAACTATGCAGCGGGCTATATCAAATATTTTATTGTTTGCGAGCTGAAAATCAGTATTAAACTTGCCTTTGCGCAGCCAATCTACTCAAATATAATTTTCGAGTATTAGTTAAAATGATTCGTATAATCCTGCATAAATTTGGTTGGTAATATCCATTTTTGTTGCAATTCGCAGCTGTGAACTTCCTTTACTACGTGACCAACGTCCAGGTTTCGCTTGATGTGTTTACTTGTACCCGCTCGACACTTAATCCTAACCTAAACTGCTGGCAACTCGCCATTTGATAGCCAGCTTCATCGCACTCAACTTCGCACCTTTACTCTCACTACGTTTTCTTGGAAGTAAACTTGCTTTGACGTTTGTCTGTATGACTTTTGCAGGCCGTCCACAGATGATCGTGACTGAATTCATGGAGAATGGATCACTTGACGTCTTTTTGAAGGTAACCATTTTGACAGCTTCCTTTTCGAATCAACCGTTCGAGGAAATGCGCCAGATTGACCACACGTTTTACCCAATAAGGACAAACCGCGCAAAGAAATTTATTTTGTTGTGTGGCCTTATATCTTTCAGTAAAACCTTTCAGTATCAATTTAAAAGACAAAATTGTGTGGTGGGACGTAAAAGTTTTTCTTTGATCTTGTACGAAAATACCGTCACTAAATGTGGAATAAAAATACAAATATCTCTGCATCCACATTCGTGTTGTAGATGGTGGTTACAATTTGTATATTTTAATTTGTTAGCAATATACTGTAGATAACGACAACATATAATTTTTTAAACACACATTTTTGCAGAAAAACACCGACGCTTTAACGGTTCTTCAACTCATTCAAATGCTGAAAGGCATTGCAAGTGGAATGAGGTATCTTTCCTGTATGAAGTACGTTCATCGCGATCTGGCCGCCAGAAACATTCTGATCAATTCCGACTTAACTTGCAAAGTATCGGATTTCGGGCTTTCAAGGACGTTGGAAAATAATCCACACGCAACTTATACCACCCAGGTAACAGAACCTCAAAGCATCGTATCAATGATAAAGTGCAGCTCTATAAACCATGTTTCCATTGTAACATTTACAGATCACAACACTAACAAGTAAATATTATTTCTGTTGTTGTTCATTACTTATAGGGTGGAAAAATTGCAATCCGCTGGACGGCGCCCGAGTGCATTCGCTTCCGTCAGTTCACGTCGGCAAGTGACGTATGGAGTTACGGCATCGTCATGTGGGAGGTGATGTCATACGGTGAGAAGCCGTATTGGGACATGAGCAACCAGGAAGTCATCGAATCCATTGATGAAGGATACAGGCTACCTGCGCCCTACGTAAGTTGTGAAACGGACCTTGGCAAATACTTAAAATCCTATTCATCGTGTTGTTGACTCGAAAAACTTACAGCTGTTTTGTTATCCTCGCTGCGCTTTGTTATTTTGATAACTTTAACCTTTGAGATTAGTTCAAGTATATTGTGGGAAAGTTGGAAGTTTTAAGTTGTTGTTTTCCACTGTGTCCTCGCGAAAACACGTATACGCTATTGCCACCTCTGATTTAACTGTGGTTAGGAGTGGGCAGTATTAAACTTGCGTTGTTGTCGAGTCACCTGGGTTAATCCCACACCGTAAACGAACAAGAAGTTTCCGCGTTATTACCACACTCGCCCGATTTTGCTTTCAACCTCGATATGCGTCATTCATATGCACCTAGTTTAAATATTATTGTCAGACTTTGGTATTAGGTTTTCCATTTTTGTTCAAAAACGTTTGTTTTTCTCTCTACCTCCGCTCCTCTGCATAATCCTTCATATTTGCTCTCTGTAGAGGTTGGATTATTAGCTTAGGTTAACTTTTGCGATCCCAAACAAACCGGTAAAATTCGTAATGTTTTTGTAGAACTGTCCAATCTGCCTTCACCAACTGATGGTTGAATGTTGGGCATTCGATGCAAAGAATCGTCCCAACATGAATAATATTTACCAACGGCTCGAAATGTTGCTCGAATCTCCAGCAAATCTAACAGAGAGAAGTCAAGAGCAACCAACGACACCAACCACCGATTCGGCAATGTAAGCTTAAGGGCGATCGTAATATATACATACATATATATATAATATGGACACACAAACGACGTTGTTTTCATTTCAACTGGTGCGCTTACGGTTGTATTTTTAGCCAGTGCATAGTTTCGATGAAACGATGTGATTAACGCCACTTCCACCTTGTCTTACGATGAAACATCAGATTGATTTTTTTCTATTTTCTAAGGTCCATCAGCATACCCGCATAATAAGCTCAAAGGTGACGTCACTCTCGAAACTTACTCGCACATTGCAAGTGTAGGTAATTGATTGGGGAGAGACAGAAACCGCTGTTTCCACTGAAAGTTCACTTTCGCGCTGTTTCCGTCTTCCCTTGTTGTTCCTTTGTTACAAAATACTATAATTATAGTATAGTAAATATAGTATAAACATGTTAACATGTACAGGAAACCAAATTGTAAGTTGAAGCTGTGATGATATTATTATTGCAAAAATTGCTTTGACGATATGATAACGTATCTTATCGAATTACCTATCCAAACAATGAAATATACATCGCGTGTACACTTATATAAACTCAGGCTATGAGGTATTTATACGTATAACACATCTGATGCATGCTGCGATAATACAGCGTCGACTCTATAGACTCTATACAAAGCCGAAATTGTTTGTTCTTGTGATTTGACTGCGTTAATTTTCCCACCACTGCCTGTACAGATATTTTCTCGCGTTAAACAAGATTTTGATAACCTGTTGATTTTAGCCGTCCTCGTTAAAACACAAACAGCTTCTCCGTAAACCGGGCAGCAAATTTTATTGCTTCAAAACAACTTTACATTTCATACTACTTTTACATGTAAGTCGTATTTAATGTAATATTTTGGTTGTAATCAGTTAAATTACATTCTTACGTTTGCTTATTGTTGCGTGTTGGAACATTTTCCGGCACCAGCATTTAAAAGTTTGCGCCGATATTTTCTTTTTTTCTCGTTATTCATATGTTTGAATACGTTCGTTTATTTATTTGTCACATTGGTTTGTGGCGCAAACTTTTTGTGTTTCTTATTCTCTCAAAATACACTTTTGTTACCACTGATAATAACCGTTTGATTTAATATTAAACAAACACAGACAGAGTCGTAAGGTTGCAACACCGTTTTTACGGTTATTAAGTTACCAACAGAAAGCGAGTGACTGACAAAGAACAGAAAACAACAATGACAAGATACGCTAGACGTTGTAAACTGTTAGTTGTCGTTGATGCTGTTTCATTTTTGTGCTAATTAGTGGTTTTGTTTTTCCGAAGTCAATCTCAGCAGAGCTCACATGGGGCGTCTGTAGTTTCGTTTTATTCAAGCATGGTCGCAGCACAAAGTCTAGCTTTATTCTACATTGTTTGATATGAAGCCTTACAAGGGAAGAAAATAACGCTGGTATAAAACATCACGAGAAAATAAACATATTTCGACACTTAACACTGGCATGAGTTGTACACTTCTCTCATTTACATCAGTTTCTTAACATGAAGTACTTCAGTTCTTCATTAACATTATTCAAGTCAAACTTGTACATGAAGGTTCGTGACTTTCAAATTTACAGTTTCCAATACATTATTAGCCAGTGGCTATGCTTCTGTTTTCCATGTGAAAACGATCAACGTCACCTAATCCGATTATTGGAATTCTTAATTCAGTCACGGAATGAAAATAATGCAAACACAGGTGTCACTGTTTGTTGACGCTTTTTGACTAAAACGGAATTTTCGTATTATTTGTTATTGTCCGCATTTTGAAGCTGACCACATTTGATGCACATAAAAAATATATAAATATAGGAAATTTTTGGATGAACTTTTAAATACTAGAAAATAATTAACAACTCCTGAGACATTTAAAGCTAAAATCCTTTACCATGATGTCAGCATGTCCTTGCGTATTGCCAGTTAAACCCTGGGTATTGCATGGAGAAAATATACATATTTTTGGTACCGTCAGGTGGCAGCAGTGCGCTTAGTTGTTACCTGGGAAGTATGTGATGTTTATTTCAATGTACTGATGTAAATGAATTTTGCTTGTTTCATACAACCTTCTATTTGGCATTAGAATAATCAAGTAAGTGCTACCAAAACACAAGCAAAACTGTTACACAACCCATCAATTTAGGCCACTGTGGGCCAGCAACAAGGTGTACGACTAATTACTCAGCAGGCATGGCAACTGTACAAACGAACGCTGACGTGTTGTGCTAAATCGCCATGCTGCTGTGGGGAGCACGCTTGTGCTTGTCACTCTCTCCGGGCGGCCATGTCTTTAGAAAGGGGACGTGCGAATTCTCGCGTTTACACGATTCGGTCTGTGTTTACTTAGCTGTAATCCCTAATGCAAATTTAAGTTGCATGGTACTCAAAATAGGCTTTATCCATTAGCCGCTGCATAACCATTCAACAGGCTCGCACACCTACATATTCTGATGTATTTATACTTGAATTTGGATTAGAACATTTCAACAAAAAGTTTCGTTAAATAGGCTTCAACCCCGGAATTTCTGTCATACTACATCGCCATAAAGTTATTAATTATCGTTATATCAACAAGACTGCACGCAAAAAATGTCTGAAAGTTTGCGAAACGAATCTAAAAGTGGCTTTTGTAGCAGTTTACTGAATTCGACAGATCACTGCATTGAATGGATTGCTGTGAAAAACAGTTCCGCCGGGCGACGGCGAGAGCAGGCGTACGAAAAACTGAGATCGAGAGTTAAAAAAGAGAAGAAGGTTGCGAAATTCCAACCTTGCCAGCACTTATCTTTGCGCTGGAAAAGAGGTTCTATTATGTCGTCACACTTGCGAGAGGTAGCTACATAGGAAGGCGTGCAAGTGGACGGAGTTAGTTGGCGCCACGTTTGTTATCGTTCATTGTGGAGTTATATTTACCTTAATTCGGCAATAGAAACTTTGGTTTTGGTGAAAGAGGTTAAGAAATGCTGCTAGCTCTTAAATCTTTTGTTCGGTTGGTGTAGAGTGGCTGCAATGCGAGCCTTCATTATTTCTTTGTACGGCAAATGCCCATGATATTCTATTTACTATTTTCCATCGTCAGTTTAGGAATTGTTTAGCACGAATTGGATTTTACTTTAAGACTGTGTTTGTTTGTGAAACAAGTGGAAATAAACATCGATCTTTCACAAAGACTTGTCACACAAGAAGAATCTGTTTTCTTTTATCTGTTGTTTTAAACACGTTTTCGAGGCTGGATTGGATTTTAGCAACATGAGGTTGCTCATATTGGTTCAACTTGCTGTGTTGGTGTATCAAGCTACTTGTGACACATGTGAGTATAACTTTGAATACTGATTTTTACTACTGTTTGTTAGAAATGGCGACGATAGAAACTCTTTCCCATTCAAAAAATCGATTAGGCCCTTGTACAGGTTAAAAACTCTTTCATAAGCGCGCTTTTTGTTTGCGCAATGTCTCTTGTGTTATTGGTGATCGCCGCTGTGTGCTTAAGGCGTGTAAAGGCCAATTGAAAGAACTCGGCGCTTTGGCTATTCGCGTTCTCTCCGTATTGGAGAGCCTTTGTCGCGTAAGCAGTCACTTCAAAGAGACCCATGTACCAACCCAACAATAGCCGTTAGATTTTAGTTAGGAGCCCAGTTAACTAAATGAACAAATTCGGATGATGTAAACCAGATGTCTGTCTGTTTATACATGCTATATTCGTATCCGAAATGGATCTTTCGGCCTTTCTTATGATAATGAGTTCGGAAATTTTGGGTTGTTTAAATCCTCCAATCAAACTGATAATTGTGTGTAAATTGTTTTCGTACCGTTTGTGGTTGACACAAGCTCGGAGCAATGGTACGAGCGCACCTTGGCTGTGCGATCCCGCCCTTATGGCGAAATGATGTGTTTGCTTCTTTTAACAGTAATTAGACTAAGTGCCTTCCCCGGCCACAGCCAAGATCATTTGATTGAAATAACGAAAATTTTCTCGAATTATTGTTATTGTCGTGGGACCGCTGGTGTTCGTGCCGCAATGTTACTAAATATTGGAAGGCAAGAGCAGTGATCACAAGAAACCGACCATTCTCCTTGAGTTTTACGCCCGACGCGAAAATCTCAGTTCGTGACGCACTTGCGTGGAGACCGCGGTCGGTATTTGCTTTGGGCATTTGGCCGACTGAGACAAAAAAGATCAGCGATATCCATCTTGTGGTGACGCTGCATCAATCGCTACCATCTACGTTTTTTCGTTTGCTCATGGTGCGGTGCAGACTATTTTCGCCGTAATCTCGTCACAATGCCTCAGTGTGATTCGTATAATAGTATGAGAAGCGTTTTACCCTCACGCTAGCACCAGTTCTAGCGCGACGTCACATTTACGTCGGTTACTCAAAACCAGCTGCAGTTTCGCGCTGGCAAACAACGATTCCATGCTTGTTTATACTGCAAAGAAAAATCCATCACAAAAACATTAACACAGTTTTGCTTGGACATCTCCAAGCATTGAATTTGCTGTGCAACATCCTTAATATAGATACACGTTGTGGGTTTCGTCGATAAGGTTTCAACGTGCACGCGTAATTATCTCGTGCCATTAATTCTACTGTTTATAGCTCGTTTGGTTAATCCTCTTTTACACCTGTGCATGTAATGACATTTCAAGCCTACTTATCCTCATTCATTTGACACAAAAAGCAATAACAGTAAGGATTAAAAAATACATTTTTCCATGTGCTATTGTTTTCAGATGTTCTGTATGATACGAAAAAGGCTACAAGCGATCTTCATTGGACTGTTTATCCTCAAAACTCAGGGGTAAGTCTTGATGTTAACATTTGTGTAACTTTTTAACACATAAATTACAGTTCAGAATCAACAAGCGTTTTAAACAATTAAATAAATGTTCACTACTTGGAATTAGAACACGCAGTGTTTGCGTGCACTCAGATTGAACTGATTAATTTCTTTCGACGCGAGAGCGACGCCTATTGCCTCGCCTGCCGCAGCTAACTTTGATGTGTGCACGTCGTTATCATATATCCCATCGGGACAATTCTTCGATTTTCAATCGTAACAAAGACCTGCCTGCGACCTGTGGTTTATCAATAAGACGGGATGACAGTCTCACCTCAACCAATAGCCATTTGTAGGGTGTTCGATTACGGTTGGGCGGCAAATGAAACAGAAATCACTCTTTCTGAAAACAATTCCGAACATTAAGTGGCTTGCGACAATTTTTGGGATTTTACACTTCTCATTTTTGTATGTATATCAGTAGGCGAGGTTCGTGACGTGTTGTGTAATTTTGTCTCTGTGGTAATCCTTTGTGGAATGCAGAAAGTTTCTTAGCAGGTGTTCCGTATATATTACACAACTTGAGAGGTGGACTTCGCGCTTTAACGCAGAATATTTACATAAAACGTATTTAACTTAATACCGCGGTTATTCAGTAGGCGAGTCATTAGAAACTACACACTGCGTGCAGAGCTTTAGATGTGGATGGTGGTATATTGTAATGCCAAATGGTACTCGAAAAAGTGTTTAAACAAGAGGCACTTCTGGCAGGTTATGTCGTACACATGATCGTTAAAACCATTATGATATCACCAAGGGAATCGCGCCAAGTTTAATTTCGATTTATCGATTTATGCGAGTCCCATTGGGTCGCATCCAGTCATCTGATAGTGCTTGTTTTTACACAATAAACATTGCGTAATGTAGTCAGTCAGCTCTTCGCCTTTAAATCATTTCAACCGACTGGTGTTGTGAGACCTGGATACAACTGTTATGTTAGTCGGAAATTTGTCAAAAACCGTTTAGTTCACCGTACGGAATTATCACAATCATTTAAAAAGTTATTTTTAGGTGAAACCTAATAACGCAGAAACTTACTCGCTGGCTGTCTTTCGGCCTGATAGAGCGTGAGAATGGTGAAACAGTCGACTCCCCTCTCGTTTATGTCAACGCGACATTGAATATCGCTCAGACACGTTACCTGTGGCGACCATCGGACTGATTAATGTTATCTTTAGCCAGACGTCAAATTGTATTGCGGTCGCGCAGAAATCAAAACTAGTAGGGATTGCAGACTTTCAACCCGACTTCTTTCTCACGCGATCAGATACCTCGTGTTGTCGGGTAGACGATAAATATTTTTGTAAAATGGTTGTTGTCTTATAAATTTGCACGTTTATTTTGCCCGTTTGGAAAACAAGTTTAGTGATATTGTTACGGGTAGAAGGCCTTTGAAGTGGGAGGCATTTTGTCTTGCACTTATCTATATTTCAACTCGAACAAACTTTGGCCAGGGGGACGATTTGAACAAAGTCATTATTATTGGTTGTTGATGTCTATTTGACAGCAAGAAGCATATAATCGGAAATTGCCGCTTGGGCGAACATAATCAAGCCCTTCACAAATCCACCTGTTCGCCAATTTACACAAATATGAGCCTACCCCTGAAACTTGAACCACAAACCGTGATATTTTGCTAGTGTGATACCAAGTTTAAGCACTGCATGGCGACTTAATGTTGTGTTACACTGATCCCATTCACATCCTCCAGGCGACGTCAGGGCGTTGTTTTCTCATTACTTGACGTTTCGCAATACGCAAAAGTATGACACGGCGCGGGAAGTGGAACGCGATAAAAGTGGAAAAATTTCTAGGCGCCACCTCTGACGCACATTATCCAAATAAAACGCCGTCGGCTTGGCGTTCTTATCGCAAATTCCGTATCATCATTGCTAACAGCGCGTCGACATCATTACGTCAGAACAGTGTCGACGAAGCTGAATGGAAAGTGACAGCTCTAACTGATAGTGCAAATCAAGTCGGTTATATTCAAAAATATGCCCTGGTAAATGTGAGCGGCGGCTAATCCTACACCAAGCGGAATTGCTGATCTGTACCACTGCGTGCCAATACGTATGCACCACTGCGAGTAGCGCCGTGGGATCCTGCGGTCCCTGCAACTGTTGCGTGGCCTCTCCGTGCGTAAGAACTTGCGAACTTGGCATAGCGCTGCAAGCTCTGCCGGCTTAAGCTGCTTAACTTTCAAATCATAGTGTGTTTCCATAGCTTTGGCAAAAACAAACATACTTAACTGACCTTTGCTTCACTTTTTACAGTGGGAAGAGTTAAGCGGTAAGGATTTGGACGGAAGCACGATACGTTATTACCAAACGTGCAACGTTGGCGAAACTGATGACAGCTGGGCGCGATCTCCATTCATTGATGCAAAGTAAGGATTAAAATAACCCAACTCTAGTTGTTAAGGCAACTATATGGAAATTAAAATTTGCTTCGACGGACATTTCTCTGCGATAAGCGATTGGCGCCCTATCGGTGATTCACTATTTGCTAAGGGATTGTACTTACGCCGATAGCGGATCTATATTCCATTATTAATAGTAGTCGTGTTGCGTAAGTGGATGATGCGAACCATTGAGAATTTCGATTACCACTGTTAGTCACAATTTCAAAGCTTCTGCTCCAATCTTTTCTCCTCTCAGGCTCGTTCGGTAACTTGCACTATCTCAACGCCTAAGCGCACTTGACGTTAACGAACCTACAGAGAGTGATGAAGTTATGACTAATGTTTAAAAAATCCCAAAGCGGAATTGATTTGAATAAAGCTAGAAAATTATACTATCAAGTGTTCAAAAACATTTCATAGATTTGGTGAATTTCAATATCCGCTCGTTTGGATGAAATATTTGTCGTGGCCCAACCGCAGGCGAATCGAACATAACTATGTTCCAGAAAACATTTTCGAATTTCGCTTTGTTCGCAAATACCTGAGGCTTTCTCCTGGGCGGTCTCGCTGTTTGCTTGGCAATTGTTCATCCACCGAGCACTCAGCGAAGTGGCGAACCTTTGTTCGAACCTTTTAACATCCAAAAATATTCCTAAACGCTACCTGGTGCGATTTTAGTACACAGTGCGATTTCAGGCCCTCCCTGTGAAGCAAAAGTTGTTGAGAATTAGTTGCCAGGCACTGATCGTTACGTCACACGTTTCAAGGTCGGCAAAACGGGTTTACATCGACATTGAGTTTTCGGTGATGAAGTGCGAGGAATGCAGGGAGACTTTTACCCTTTACTATTACCCATCGTCCTTGAATGTCGCCTCCAGTACTTTTCCACCATGGAGGGAAAACCCCTACATTAAAATTGACACTGTGGCGGCCGGCGAACGCTTCGATTCATCAAACGCTGGATCATCGGGAATTAATCAGAAAACGTTGGTTATTGGACCTCTACAACGGTAAATATTAACAGCAAAATGTATTTCTTACTCGTGGTTGTCACATGTATTTTTTTCTTAATTGGTTATTCTATGTTAGGCGTGGACTGTACATAGCAGCACAGGACCAGGGAGCCTGCATGTCTATAATGAGCATGAAACTGTATTACCACTACTGCCCCGAAATCACTCATAATCTCGCCCACTTCCCCAAAACTGTGGCCGGTGGTGAAGTCGCCTCCCTTGTGTCAGTGAATGGAAAATGCGTCTCCAATTCCGTTTACATGAACAGCGAAGGTCAGTGTAAATTAGGACAACTAAATAGTCGTCGTGTACCTATTCGTGTTTAACTGGCAAATTTTCACGCTTCAGTGCCGAAATACCGATGCAACAGCAACGGAAAATGGACTGTGCCAACCAGTTCTTGCCAATGTCAAGCTGGTTACGAACCAAACAGCGAACTCACCTCTTGCCAAGGTAATTCGATTGGTCGCATGCTTCTTACCCTTCGACGTTTTGATTTGTTCACTAAGATTAATAGCCGTATAATTCGGAATACGCGCTCTGAACCTTTGCTAGATTTAGGGTGTCACGCCGTTCTGCACATCAATGTTGGCACGCGGCAAACTTTGTTTCGGCCTTCTTGGCTGAAGGGTATTACACAATATTGGACAAGAAAACAAAGTGCACGGATACAGGCGACATCACCAAGCGTGGGTTTCGACGGATGCTGGCTATGAAATCTTATCTCTAACATGTTTGCGTGTAGGTTCTAGACTATATGATTACGACTAACGAGTTTCCTGCCCTCGCCAGTAAGTTAAACATTCATAACAACGTCAATTTGCTTTTTTAGTAATTTGTTGGTTAACCCCTTGCAACCAAGTTGCATTAGATTTGCCCAAAATGGCGTTGTAACTTCAACTGCCTCTTTTGGTCAATATTTGCCCTTCACGTGCTTAACAACATGTGAGCAGGTGTCGTCGTCTCCGTTCTCTCGCACGCAAGGCGCCGGTTAATCAAATTTAGTTAATCTATATTGGGACAGCCTTCCGCTTCTAACCGTGTTTGTTTGGGTAGATTATCACCAACTTCTTGTTCCCCGCGGTACTGAGTTTGCCAACAAAAAGCAATTCATTTTATAAATGATGAGCTTTTTTCCATCCTGCAGTTATTTCAGTCGCTTCTCATTTCTCATTTTCGACCTTTTGGCAGAAAGCAAAAAACCTGATTCTTGCTGTGTTCGCCAAAAAATTTTTACTGAAATTCGTCAATGGATTCTGTTTGACGTTTATTTTAATGTTAACTTACGTAAATTGATTCTGCTTTCCAAGTTGTCACGAAACAGGGAACTGTCATTACGAACATTAATTTTGGCCCTAAATAATTCGGTGGCCCTTTGAACCTTGAACAAATCTTCGAATGCAAAGAAAAAATCATTTATCCGATTATGTTTATTGTCCGCGAAACCCCAGTGCTGTTACGAGCCACTTTCCGGCAATAACATTGCTTTGAGCGTACAAACAATGATTGACCTATTACGTCATGCAAACCGGGCCACCTGTGAGAATAACAAGGTCTGTGATTGGTTTTACCTAAAGTTGTCGGTCTTTGAGGGTTCATTTCCAAGCAGAGTCCCATATATCATTTTGACTTTGGTCATCTATCATAACTTAACTTATTTGCGAACCGACCCTGTACCTGCTGGCCGAGGCTAAAAGGTACGAACGCTTGTACGTAATTACCAGACTAGCTCAATGCACGTAACAGGTTGTGACTAGCCCCACGTAACGTTTGAGGTATTCGGTGCCTTAAATAACCGTAAAAGCATGTGGATAGGCCCTTTTACGATCTCTCTACGTAGCGATAGAATTTCGACAGATTGCGAAAGGCCTCGATTTATGTAAGTACTGCTTGGCTTTGGCACTTGTCCGGAATGTTAATTGTCGAGAGATCACGTATCTTTACATCTTAACCTAGGAAATGTGTTGCTTAGTCTTGTTGTGACCTCGTTTATGGAATGTTCGAAATTTACAAAATGACTGGTTCCGCCGAACACTAGCGTGCCAACTTTAACCATGACGTGAACTCGAATCCTTTCCCGCATGATCAGCCTTGTGGCAAAAGAAGTGCTGAAAAACTCGAGCGAACTTGACTGTCAGACAATGGAATTTCTTATCGCGTCTACTGCTCGAAGCGTTGTGCAGTCGAAAGTCCTGTAATGGAGCGCATTATCTGACTCCTTATCGGTGTGTTGTGTCAGGGTTGACAGATGTTGCACCAAACAACAATGGATTAGTTTGATTTCGCTGTTAGCGACCCTAAGGCTTCGGGGAAAGTAGATTTTCTCTGCAAAAGACGCACAATGTGAAATCGTCGTGCTTTGGTTATTTCAAATTTTGTCATCGTTTACTGTAAACTGTAAGCTTTCACATCACAGGAGGGGAAAAATGTAACACGCAGCACACAACAGTGCTTCAACGTGCAATTAGGAAAACCTGTCGACCAAAAACGCAATGATTCATTTCCACAATTGTCAGCTCTTGCGTTGATTTCCACCTGCCCCAGCTGCCGTTGCCAATTACAATGAGCACAATTGTTTTCTATATTCAGCCCAATGTGCGTCCTTGGCGCATGTATGCTGTGATAGCTTTAAGGCAATACAAAGGGATAATAAGTACAGAAATATACAAACCATTAGCTCGCGACGACACATCGTTGTTAGTCATCGCTATTGTGGGCACCATTAATGAAAGAAAAATACCGTAACACAACGCTCAAAGATAATCCGTTGTCCGACCACTATTTCACCGAACTCCCGACAGGTGATTTAGTAGAAGTCACACCTTTACTTCTGGTTTTAACGCCATTTGGCAAAAATCATTTGGACGGTATGTACAAGCGCCTCTTAACCCTTCGTTCACCGTTGGATGTTAATTTACGAGAGGTTATTATAGGGTCAGAAGACATAAGTTCCCACGAACCTAAATTAAAATTGTAGGTGTATTATCAAATTCCAGCTTGTAATCCTTCTTGAGGCACTTATCACTGATAGTCGCGACACCTCGTCCACCCTTCTCCCCTCAAATAACATAATGGATTCCGTTCACATCCGAAATAACCGACCCTTGTATTTAAATAAATTTCCTCAGGTTTTACTTCAAGTTCAAGTTTCAATCGCTCTCAAAATGGATGTCGATTAGACTTTGATCAAACAATATGGCGCGGCTGGTAATACATCCCCACTATGCAAACTGACAGCGTCGCAAAAGCAGGTCGTCACTCTTACTCTTATTGCTCCCAACGGTTCTTCACGCCTCTTTATCGGTTTCCCTTTCCCGTAATCCCAGGCACCTTGTTTGTTGCTAGTGTGTGGGCGTTCACGGTCGCAACAACCCAACACGGAAACGTAGGTGACAGCTGTGCTTTGGTATGCAAGTTCGTGGCCGTCCTGCCGGTTTCGCACGAATAGCGCGGATCTCTGTTATGAGATAGAAGCCTTTAGTTTTGACAAACGCATCGAGCGCATCCATTTACTTACCAGCGGATATGCACCACTGCAACCGTATGGAATTGCGCCCAATTACTGATTTAAAGCCGTGTGAATTTCACCTCAATTCTTACCAAACACGGATCTCGACAAACCATCTAACCACAGTCAAGTAAAAAATTTCGTCTGCAAACACTTACAAGGCAGTAGTTAAAATGACGCAATTTTACCGCTGGTGCTGAAGAACACTTGAAGACGACAAATACAGATTCGACAAATTCCAAGCACGCCGCAAAAATCTCGTGACCATTTCACCAAATCCAACAAGCAGAGACCACTCGAGCCGAGTGCTTCTTGTATGTGGTGATGAAAGGACTCCCAAACACTTTATGGGATCTATTTCCCTCCTTTTGAAACGTTCAAAGTTCTAAAGTTGCGGGATAAGGTTCCAAACCCACAACTAAATCGGTTTTCGAGAGACACACGATCTTATTTCCCGTCAGAAATGCAAATAAAGCGGTTCAGTTCGGGGGGTGTGTCTCCAAATTGATGCCTGCTTAGACAACTTTGTTTTCCTTTCTCACTTGGCAGTCGATACCCTTGTATTGCGCAAGAAATGACGCCCCTGTGCTTGCTTGCGCAATTTGAATTTGTTCTGGCGGTTTGATAAACTTCAAAATATGTTTGCGCTGGATTATCATTTTTATTCAATTTATTTTTAGTTTTCGGTGTTTTTGTACAAATTCAACGCAGTGACAGTTTCAACAAAAAACTTTGTTTATTTCATAGTTTGCCGTGCTGGATATTACAAGACGAATGCTGGCAACGAACCTTGTTCCCGTTGTCCTCATCACAGCTTGGCTGGCTTGACCGGCTCCACCTCGTGTACCTGCAAACCAGGTTACTTCAGAGCTCCGTCCGACAACTTCAACCAAGGATGCTCTCGTAAGTTATAATTTTCATATCGGAGGGTTGCGCCTTGTGGTCAGGCAGAGGGCGAGCATAAAATTTCAATTATTTTGGGTTGCGTAACGTACGAACGTGTTACCTTTAACCAATCAATGGATTTCAAAAGCTTTTCATCGATCAGTAAAGTAGGAAAACTTGTATTTTGAGGCGAAGTTCAGTGAAATGTCGATTTCAACAGCGCAGCGCTTTATGACCAATCGTGTTTTTAAATTTAAATGAAGCTTCCAACTGACGTCATTTTTCAAGCCTCATAGTTTTACCTCTAACTATTTTATGGCATAAGCTTGTTGTGTAAGTGCTGGGTTGAAGCGGATTCACTCAGTCCGGTCAGTGGTAGTTCAGCTCCTCTTTGTGCTGGGAGATTACTCTGAGCGTTTTCACGCGAAACAAGTCACCGTAAACAGTGAAGTGGTTGTCACTCACACACGTCGTCGGCATCGCTTCCCAAATTGACGCGACCTGCGTTATCAGAGCGGAAAGGTTTTGTCTAATTGCATCCCGAAATGCCCAAACCCTGACTTTAGAATTAGACTGATTCTAATCACCGCCCTCGGGGTGTCAAAATCGCCCTAAATGTTAATTTGCCCGGTGCTGGTTATTATGTTTCCTGTACCCATGCAAGCTAAAAAGTATGTGTTGACTTGTGCTTGGGTATTTTTAACTGCGGCTGCATTCCTTGAATTGTTGTGGGGATGTTCTGTCGCTCGAAGAAAATGGTAAAAAATTTGAACCAGCTTGTAACTGTCTGAAAGGATTGTGATATGACACCAAGCGATAAATACCGGTAGCAGGTAACCTAATCGATCCAGTCACCCCACGCGTACAAAGCCTTTCTGGATGATCTTTTGTTTGGAAAAACGAAAGTGTTCGGTCAGCACCCGGTGCTTGCCGTAACAACATTTTTGGAATATGCCAGTCCCGTTATAATACCCGAATTGAATGATGTTTTACACCTTTTTACTTCCGCCGAAGGAACAATTGCTTCGCCACCCACTGTGAGTTCCAAACCTGCAAAAAGTAAACCAACTGTTTGCACAAAGGCGTTCCAGGATGTTTGCCGTTAAATTTGTGTTCACACAAAGTTCACGTTCCGACGACAAAAATACCAGGCGGGGACTTGTTCAAATTTTCTTCATTAAGTTACCACTAATCTCTAAACAAGCCTTCACTTTTAAATTAAAGCCACTTTAATTGACGCCTTCGTTAAAGTAGGGCGTGGCGACCCCTTTGTTCTCACAATAGGTGCATTATGAGGCGTTCGTGTTACATTGAAGTCGTGCCACAGCATATTTTAACCCTTTAGTTTCGTGTGCTCCATGAGAAAACAGTTGGCTCCGAAGAGTAATTTACGATCTGAAAGTATGTTTGTGGTCGCTGGTCTATAATTCGTATGTATCGTTTGAAGTTCGTCACATCCGTACATATACAGGTTAACATCAACTGTCGTTTTGGTGCTTCAAGTCGCGGCCTTTTCAAAGGGCTTCATTGAATGGTTGGAATGTCAACTGCAATAGAGTGCTTATCGATTGGCGTTATAAAAACATGATTCAAGCCTTCCAAGTTGTCGCAACAACGGGACGCAATATTCTTAACGCTTACCAAAACAAACACAATGCGCTTTCCCGAGTCCCGTTGTCAAAAACGATATCAACGTTTCCTTGTCTGGAATCTGTGATTCCACGTCGCTCTTCAAAAGGTTAACTCAAGGTCTCGGAATATCACAAAGACAATTGAAATTTCTCAGTCACGCGTCATTCTATTTACGTTTTATGACTCGAGTCGTCGATAAAAGCTTACCTGTGTATTACGGGACATTGTTTGCGCGATACGCTTATTAAATGCGCGTGCCAGGAATTCAATCACGCACCGGTGATTTCTTGTTGCGCAATGCTAAGTGCGTCAGCGTTTGTCAGTCAACACCTTGCGGTTTCAGATTTGAGAACCAATTGATACAAACACAGCACCTCACTCTCTCCCAGGGGAATGATCGCTTTTCGCAAACTCGCCGCAGAAAATTAATTTCGTCCCCGGGGTTGGATATCAAAGGCTGCGCGGCTAACATAAAAGGTTTACAGCTTGTGGTTTCACGGCATTTGTCAATCAAGCTTAAGGCGACTACGTCAGGACCAATGTGTGTTGTAGGAACGCGCCGCTATCTTCACTTTCCATCACATTATTTGTGAACTTGATCCGTTAAGATGCTGCCAATCGTGATACGTAGCATTCAAATATCGATCTACTCCCAACATATTACGTCAGGGTTGGGCAGAAATAGAACAGTGTCGTGAATAAGAACCACATTTGCTGCTACTGGAATGCACGAAGAAACTTGAGCCAGTGGCACGCGCTTAAACATCCGTTCCCATCTGTCAGTAACAATGCTTCCCATTGTGTGTATCAAGGCATCCTCGTTTGGCGGGTGACCAACCACGGCGAAAGTTGGATTTAATTCCAACCGGCGACCAAATAGTGACGTCGATAATAAAGATAAAATGAACTTCTCCTGAACCCAATGACCCTATTAAATTGTTTACGCCCTCTGAAATAGTTTTATTCTGAAATTTATTTTTGCGAATTAATTTTTAACATGGAACACACCGCAGGGTCTCAAGTTCAACCTCATTAACGTTCCGGTAAATACGGGGGCGTTGCGCTGTTTGGTAATCCAAAAGCTACCTCACGGTAAGACGAAGCGCAAACTTGGGAACTTGAACCCACCACTGTTAAACATCTGGTTCTTAACCCGCGAATCCCCACGTGCGGTTGTAACTGTTCGTACTGGGCATGCAAATGGCGACTAAGCGATAGATCCAACCTCGCTTGAAAATTGATCCTCTCGTTGAAAGTTGTGCAAACATATTTGGGGATGTTTGTTTTGCGCTCGGCGCTAAAATCAGATTAGTCACGTGACAAAGCGCGGGACCAGTGCGTTTCACGGTTCATTACACGTGCGGAATGTTGCGGTGCTGGTACGTCGTTGGCGACTAGGCTCGAAATTTCGCTCAACAGACTGAGAATGTGTTTTGCCATCCTTGTTCATCCATCATTGTTGTAATTCTGTACGTTGGGAATACTTAACCTATGTGGTTTCTGGCGATAGCTGTTGTGATTTTAAGCAAGCGATAATAATCACCTAAACTGGTTACTTTCCGTTAAGCAAATACAACTTCCCGTCACCCCGACAGTTTTAAAGCTCCATAAGCCGGTGACACTTTATGTTAACCCTTCCCGCTACACGTCTTCATATCTACACCACAGATTTTATTGGCTTACACGAATTCCTGTTTATTTAAATCGATGCATTAGTTTTGGCCATATTTATACGTAACTTGTTACATCTCGTAAGTTAAATGTTAGAGATGTGAGGACGGAAACCTCTTGTGCTCTGACTGTGGCGCGTCAACCCGTGAGCAAGTCAAGCTCGATAATTACAACTTGGCAAACGCACCTCGTCACGCCTCGACTTTAATTCAGCGGAAAATCGCATTGTCAAGGCGAAAGTATAGAACTCAGGTGACGCCACGCCCTTCTCTTCAAGCCCTATAAAGAGGATTAGATAATTGTAATGTTCTCTTAAATTGTGTATATTGCCATCCCTACGTGTTCAACAAGGAAATGCCGAACACGTGTTGCAACGCATAAATAGTTCCAGGCAGCTCTTGTTTGCACTTCTCAGTGACTGACGTTGGAAAGTACTGGCGTTCGTCCTCCATTACGTAATGGAGCTTTTGCTTCCACTTACATGTGGGTTTGGTCGAATATTTACCTAACTCATGTTATAGGTGAATTGACGCAGGTCAAAACATCGGCCGGGAAAGACAAATGTTACAATAATTCACGACCTTACCAAACATGCCGCCTTCCATGTTTCCCGCATGTCGCAAGCCAAACGATCCCATTGTTTTCCGTATAACTGAATGGAATGTGCATATTTGCTCAGTGTGCTTTCTGTGAGGCAAGCTCGTGTTTTACGATCCACGTAGGCAGGATCTGAGTAAAATAACCGGGACACGAGCATTTCTACGTTACGTGCCGAATCACAGTGCTATTAAAAGTTTCCAATGGTTTGTAAACTTTCCCGCCCACCAACACCACATACCTCACAACCCTGCGTGTATTTGTCTTGAACAGTTTCGTGATCATTCTCTCAACGGTTTGTCCACATTAAAACAAGGGCGGCTTTGATCGGCCCAAAACACATCAACATCTATAAAACATCGTGCTATGTTTGACTTAACCTCCTGGGTTGAGCCAACAGCGGTTTTTTATTTTTAAACTCGCCAGGAAATTATCCTGGGATAGGGTGGGGCGCCACGACAAAGGGTACAGCATTAACTGTTGCTTTATATGTGGTTTGACGTCAGACTTGTGGGCTGTGAACCACCTTCAGGGTTAGGGTACTTGCATTTATGTGCTTGTTTGGAGCCGTTTTTCTGAAGTTTATTGCAAGTGTACCGCGTTCTCAATTTTTGATGATTGATTGTTGTGGTCGTTTTATGGATGCTGTCATATTGTCCATAATTTTACCATCAATTGTGTGGAAATATGAGAGGCGACAAAAAGTCAATTACCCTGTATGAAGAGTATAAAGTGAAGCCAAACACTCATTATGTGATCGTGATTTTATTACCGGCAAACCACTGTAACGTGAGAAAATAATTTCGCTTGCAATTTTCTACGTGTAAACAAACTAACGCAGGTCAACGACGGTCATTTCATTTTGGCTTTTACTAATGCTCGCCCTTCAAAGCTTGCCTCGGTCCAGATCTAAACCTCATAGGCTAGTTTGTGTAGATTGGGATTAACCGTATCGCACCCGATTTTGACTTTTGACTCCAGTCATAATAGCATTATCGTGATGTTGTTATGCAAAACGCAACCGCCCGGTCCAGCAGGTCAAGGGTCTTGCATGGGAAGCGACTGACCCCCAAACACTGCATTATCTCTTGTATGCATTACCGGGGCTCAGGGGCAAACCATGGGGCGTTTTTGTGTTTGTCTGTGGATTTTAATGAGGGCTTCTGTTTTTTCAGAGCCTTCGTCCAAACCCAGCAACGTCACTTACGTGGTGGACAAAGGCTCAGTTTCGGTTCGTTGGTCGACACCGATTTCAACTGGAGGTCGAGATGATTTGTATTACAGGTATTCATTTTCTTACTAAAACTTTACGTGTTTTTTATAAAGCCCAAGCATAATTATACAACAATAAAAAATAATATGTTGAGACAAAACGGTATATTTTCCCGCTTACAACTCATTTGCACAAAAAACGTGTAACATAAAAGCGAAGTTCAAAGGGTCAAAGTCACGTTCATGTACTTGACGACTGTTCCTTTGACATGATGTGAGATATTGAAATATTGATGACCTCAAATTTGAAGACCGACCACGACCAAACGACCTGATCCAAAACCAACATTGGGCCAACATGGCCTCTGTCGCTTCGTCGGCAATTTTCGGCATCGATAATCCCCAAATCTCGCGTTCCAAAAACGGCGCGGATTAGTTTCCATAAAATATTTACCACCAGGTCCCTTCTGCGCCACAAGTTACTTTTTCCTTATTTTTTTTTGAAAGTGGAGTCGCGACGCCGACATGACCCGGGGCTTTATTCGAATTCAGCTCCTTCCGTGCATACAGAGCGTACTTTCCCATGTCAGACACAATTTTCCACCAATTGACATCTGATTTTTTTCGTTGCGCCCATAGCGGACATAATTACACGTTACTGTTTCAACCTAACGCCCACACTTGTTTCAAAACAAGCCTGTAAATTTGTGCAGCGTTTCGTGCAAACATTGCGAATCGGAGTGGAACGAATGCACTCCGTGTCCGGACACAGTTGACTTCCTCCCCCCACATCGTCATCACCTCACGCAGACCTCGATGACTATTACTGACTTGGAGCCCTTCTCATTCTACGTCATCGCGGTGAGTGTGTCGCCCAGTTAACAAGGAGGGGCTACCTCCCATCGCATTGGTTACAGACGCGGTTAATCCTTCGCAGAAGTCAGTCTGTTGTGACTCAGACTTGTACTTAGCTTGTTAACGTAGCATATGGTGCTTGTTTCACGCCGTACGGTCGCGAATGAGGCGACTCACAAAGGTGGTTTCCGAATATGTAGATACAGTTATGCACGACGAAATAACGACAAAAAGGTCATTTATTTTTGTCTGTGGCTACCAGCAATTATTGTAGTTTACAATACTCGGGTTGGTGGTGGTTTTAGGCGCCAACTCATATCCCAGAACTTTGATAACACCGGATCTGAAACATGTTAAATACAAGTTCCTTTTCAATTTGGTTTCTAGTGTGTTGTTTGTAATACGAACACAAGCACGTCTCATAAAAAAAATGTTTACTAAAACTTATCCGGAAACTGGGTTGTCACGGGATCACAAGCTTCAACCGGGTGTGGTTTTAATCCACTTCTTGGCGCAGAAGCAACGCCAAATCATAACCTATCTGAGCGTAACTGCTATGTGCGTTTGAAAGCACAGTGCCGGCGGCACATTAAACCTCAAGTGGACAATCATGTGAGTTTTGAGTATAGAAAACTCCGCAACAACGACTCATTGATCGCGTGTCACCAAACGCCAGTTTATTAAAAATATAGTGCGGGTAATGTTAACCGTTGACCACCTGGCAAGTCCTAGTTGACATTCGACCACCACAAAAGGTGCCTTTTGTCGTCATTTCGCACCTCACAGGATGAAAATCGTGCCCGACCTGTTTCATGTTATATCTCGACTTGGGCTGCGCTTCCGGTTTGGAAGCTGGCAATTTCGTCCCGTGCGTTTTGTACACGATTTTATGTTGCGGTAAAATTGAGCCAGCTTAACACCTAGGTTTATTTTTGTGTAGGTGACGTCACATAACGGAGTTTCTTCTGTGGCCAAGTCTCCGCCCGCTTCTCACAGAATGGAGATATCTACCGGCGAAGCAGGTATGTTGCTCTTTTAAAGTAAAAAAGTATCAAATATGACAATAATCAATTTACGTCACCATTAGTCTGTGTTATGTGACAATGCATTCTTTATTTCACAGTTCCTTCGGCTGTAAACAACATCATACTTCTAGCAAGCGACAAAACTAACTTGGTTCTTCAGTGGGCGCCGCCCTACCAACCCAACGGACACATCATAGACTATGAAGTACAAGCGGACCCCGTGAAGTCTGAAGTTCATTCCGCGCCCATCAAAATCCAAGTAAGCACCCTTTGTCTTGCTGAGCTTATAATTAACGTTGTACGCCGGGCGAGTCTCGATGGCTGCCAGGGTCGCGACCTCCAATTGACACCGAAAATATTCAGGTTGCTACGAGAAACGCTACTATAGCCGGCTTGGTGAGCGGCACTACGTACGAAGTGAGGATCCGTGCCCGCACATCCGCCGGTTTTGGTCAGTTCAGTCATCCTCTCTCTTACACCACACTGGCAGGTAAGGTTTGACACCTGTCAATGGTAAAGCAAGTTGTTAAACACATATGCACTGCACTGTTCATAATTGGACGTTTTTCTGTGATAAGCTTGTTTTACACACATGTTTATTAGTTTTGTATTTACGTTTTTAGAAAACGGAACCAACAAGCCTCAAGTAAATGAAGGAAGCAGCACAGTTATCATCATCATTGTCGCAGTTGCAGCAATCCTGCTAGTCACTGTCGTCGCTGGTGTATGTTTCGTTCGAAGGCGAAAAGCCCGTATGTTGCTTGAAGCGGATAACAGAGCTCGTTCCAAGGTTCCGGAAGCCGAGGATCTGATCGTAGGCGACGGATTCAACATGGGTGGTAAGTACCAGGATATTGCTTGTTTGTGTATGAAACGGGATTTAAACACGAATCCACCGGCATGTGGTAAAGATTAATGAGCTTTCTTTTCGTGGCGTTGACAGTGAGGAACGCGCAGCGCAAAACATATGTGGATTATCGCGACCCCCATCAGGGAGTGAAGGAGATCACCCGTGAGATCGATGTTTCAAGAATAAAAATCGAACGCGTGATTGGCCGAGGTAAGTCACGTGCTATGTTGGTGTGAAAGGCAGCCATTTTGTTTGTAGCTTATCAAATTTAAAGCCGTGTATTTTTTTGTTAAAATATTTTCCCTTACAATCATCAACATTGTTCAGGGGAGTTCGGGGAGGTTTGCAAGGGGAAATTGGTTGAAAGCAAAACATCTATTCCTGTTGCCGTGAAAAGGTTGAAACACGGTGCAAGTTTGATCGACCAGACCAACTTTCTACGTGAAGCTTGTACCATGGCACAGTTCAAAGATTCCAACATTGTTGAATTGCAGGGCGTCGTCACCAAAAGTAAGTAACAAAATTGTGGCATATCAAGATGTACAAAATAAGTAATGATCAATTAGTTTCAAAAACTTTACCAAACTAATTAGTTTCAAAATTTGATTGACACCAAAGTCTCATGAGTAAAAGAATTAAAGTAAATTTTTCTCATCGTAGTTCAACTGCTTGGTGTCAAGTCAAATTTATAATTTATACGTCAGTTGGTTGCAAGTCAAAGCAATCAAGCAATATCAAAACACAAGCTATTTGTAATCTTACTTTGCCGCAAATGTTTCAAAACATTCAGAATTTTACTTTGTAGTGTTCATTGATAAGAGAAAATGTTAGGCGCCTTTATTTAATGGAAAAATAAATAACTCCTATATTCGCCAGAGTAAGTTTTGGTTGAGGCTTGTTTAAGTTCATTTTTTACCCAACCCCGTTTTTGTGTAAATGAACTTTTATACTTCATAGAATTAATAAAGACTGATTTTTAACTTGTGTTTGTCAACTTGAAGGTGTGCCAGCAATGATCATCACTGAATTCATGGATAACGGTTCACTCGACAAATACCTACAGGTATATAACACTGTGTAAAACATACTGATTAAACATCACGAACACCTGTTATTCGGTGGGCGTTCTGTGTGCATTTCGCAACATCATGACAACGTCTGGTTCTTTGTTGTACAGCGAAGGAGAGGAGAATTGTCGGTTGTTCAGTTAATTCAAATGCTGAAAGGCATTGCAAGTGGGATGAGGTATCTTTCCTGTATGAAGTACGTTCATCGCGATCTGGCCGCCAGAAACATTCTGATCAATTCCGACTTAACTTGCAAAGTATCGGATTTCGGGCTTTCCAGAACACTGGAAAACGACCCACACGCAACTTACACTACCCAGGTTTGTGACGAAACGTTGCGAAATCTTTCGAAACTTCAGTTCCGAAACCTATTTCCTCTATATTAAACCATTGTATGCAAATTAGTTTGACTTTTCTGTCTCGGTAGTAAAATTATACGACCATATTAGTTCACATAATGTTTAAGCTTTTATATGCAAGTAATAAAAATGTCCATTTCCACCGCAGGGTGGTAAGATCGCATTGCGTTGGACTGCCCCGGAGTGCATCAGACATCGTCAGTTCACCTCCTCAAGCGATGTGTGGAGTTTCGGCATTGTCATGTGGGAGGTGATGTCGTACGGTGAGAAACCGTATTGGGATATGAGCAACGATGACGTCACAGAGGTGATCGAAGATGGATACAGACTCCCAGCTCCTGTGGTGAGTGCGGTTTTTTAAAGCTGTTTTGAAACCTGACGTGATACGTGAAATGAATAAGGCACTAAGATATGTAACAGTACGTCATTCTGTCTAATTCCAAATATACATTCCACATCTCTGCGACCGGTGAAAGTCGTACACGCTGTAACACAATTCCACAACATCCAAACGCATCCGAATGTTGTGGTGTGTCGTGTTTTCGTCGCACAAGACATGAGTGGTTTGAGTTTCGGCGCCTGATCGACGGCCGTAACTTCTAATCCGACTCACTCTAGCGCTTACAAGGCTTTCTCACTCCCGTTGCAAAATTAAACTAAACCAACCGAACGCCCCCTTATCCAATTTAATACCGACCCGAATCTTGTGAAGAGGTGAGTTATCGGAATTCCTTCCCACTCTGGTTTAGCCACCAGACGTCCTGTAATCCTGTGGTCGACTCCTACCGGCGCCTCGACTTGACCCACATGAAAGTTATGAGCACGTTCAACCCACAGGAGCTTCCTCTGTATGTGCAAGTCGCACGTAAAACAAACACACTGTCATCTCACATCCATTTTTCTCATTTTTGGTTAGGTAACCGTTTCACCGTAATTTAATAACGCTTTGCCAGTTTATTAAATTACGCATCATGGTTGGCGATATGTCATGACATCCCATTGGTGCGACTTTGCGTGGGTTTGCGCTTGCACTCGATTTCGGCAAAAGACATCTTATTGTTCTGTAGTTGTTCGTGCGCGAATGCCGGGACCGCTCGGCGTCTACGTGTCCGACCCCACTACCCCCACCATTGTCGCTCAGTCACGTTGTTTCTGTCTCGGAGCTTATGAAAATATTTTTGTTGCGACTTCAGCGCCGATTTGGTTTGTAAACACACCGCACGTATAAGGCACCTTGTCAGCCACTCAGGCATTATAGCTTATACTTTTCCATACAAGAAAATTTTCAATCGAGCGTTCGCTTCCTGTTTGTTTTTGATTACATTTGGACTGTCGGTGGTCGTTAGGGACAAACCTTCGCTGCTGTAAAATCTCGTCCAAATAAGGTTAACTATGCCCAGGCTTTAAATCAGCATTTGATAGCGATTGAAAAGGATGGTAACTCTTAAAATTATGTGTCTTGGAACACGCTCGTCCAAGTCGTTCCCATACCCGGATTAATTTCAAACAGAATGTTGTAAATTGGTTAATGCTGCGTCGTCGAAGGGCCGTGTCACAATTAATCACAGGGCGGTGTTACCTTGTGCATGTTGTGTTATGTAACTCTCCTTTCCTGGTGAACGTAGTTTGTCGACCTATTATCAACACTTAATAATATTCGTTGTCGAGCCGGGGTTCTGCGAATACTGGTTCACTTGAGGTTCGCATGTAATTCCACTTCAAGTGTCGCAAGGGCGTTGTCAGATTATTTTAGCTTTCACGCTTTTAACGCTTGGAAGAAATATGTGAAACCACACGGGTAATGTAATAACCGTATCGCTCTGCGCTCAATTGGCACCAATGAGGTAGCAAGCTCTTAAACGCAATTTCTAATTAAAGCGGGTGGCGAACGAATGGCGATTAACGCCCGGAAATGGCTCAACAACTCATCTTAGCGCTTAATATCGATCGAAAACTGCTACTTGGTTGCCCGCTCGAATCGATCCAGCAAAATGTTCGGCAATGCATCACGTGAGAAAGGCCGGTTTTGATGTGAACATAATGAATACTTGCCCCTGACTAACATTCGGCTTCACACCGACTTCGCCGCTTATCAACCCAATTTGTGGTTGTTGGCTTATTAAATAAGCGTGCGTGAACGAAACTCCGTAGCTTTGCCGAGTCACTTAGCTTAGGTCAGGCGTTAGGTACAAATTGTGTAAGCTGTTGGGCTTGTCTGCTTTGTAATTGGGAGAGTTAAAACAAATAGCTACGTGAAATTGTAAATACTAATACAATATTTTTTTTTGAAATTACCTCATACATTTTCGTGATTCACTGATTTTTTCGAAAATTGTGAAAGAAAAAATTCAGCAAATCCCGGTCATGCCCCTGCTTCCCAACCGGACCCGCACCTTTTTCCGTAATCCGAATGCCGGCGCCTGTTTCCCAACCCCCACTCTAGGGTTATTACTGACGTCGAGATATGGGCAGGAGTTTTAATAGAGGCGAACCAAAGGAAATGGTGGAAGGGTGGGTTGGCTTGGGGAGGCGAGCACATGAAAGACAATTTGTGAATGGTTGAAATGCTTCACGGACAGTTAGACGTGTGTGACAGGATGCGTCAAGCCGCTCCTCCTCCAAACAAACCCTTTTTTTAGCGACCATGTTTGTGGTTGGTTAAAAGCACAAATACATTATGTGGCTACAAACTTTTATACAATGTTTTCTGACATTCACGTTCGGTCATACCAAATTCGGTCATTACGTGTTTTGTCGTTCTACAGGCTTCGCTGCGCACTAATTTCGGTACCAATTTTACCTCATTAGTCATATTACAAACCCACATTTTTCCTGTAAAACTGGTGATGGCAAAACATTGAACACGCTGTTTATTTCTGCAGGATTGCCCGCAAGTTTTGCACAACCTCATGCTTCAGTGCTGGAGCTACGAACCCCGAAGACGTCCATCGTTCAACGAAATTTTGGCACAACTCGACAATTTCATTCGTCAACCTTCACTGCTCAACGACCAGATCTCCACGTCGGATCAGAGGTAGGAACGTTTGTAAAATTCCCCGTTCAGCAGCCGACCAAGGCACGACTTACGAATTATGGCTTCTCCTTTTCGCGAACCTTGTGGCAAGCTCAATATCCTGTCTAATCGCATATAGTGAGATCAACTGAAAGGTCGCAAGTTCGAAATTTTCCGTTTGGACAGTTTTAATACATTTGCATTGAGTGTAAACAAATGGCGCGTTGGCTTGTTTGAAAACGCAATTCCACATCCGCCCTTCAAAGCCTTTGTACAATCAGTGCCGCCTCGGTAACAGAAAGCTTGGATCGCAACACTATTTATCAACCTTTTATTGATTCTATTCAACTAAACGTGTCTTTGTTATTTTTAGCGCACCGCTTTTGAACCCTGACAGTCCGACTAGCTTGCAGGAAGTCACCACTTTGGATGAATGGCTTGACATGATCAAACTCGGTAGATACAGACGAAGCTTCTACGCACACGGAATCAATGACCTTCAAACTCTTGCACATATATCTACCAGGTAAAAAATGTTTACTTTTACAACGAGGATTGAATTAATTTAATTTTACATAATTATGAAAACCATCACAAACATGCGCAATTGGTAATTCATCTTGTTGTTCTATTTTACAGTGACTTAGAGCGCCTTGGAATCGCGTCATCAAGTCATCTCAGTCGCCTGCAGGGAGGTTTGGATACCTTGCGTCGTCACCTGAGTACTGGAGTCAATCATGACATGGTGATGACGTCACACACCTCCAACACCATGAGACCAAGTTCTGACATTTCTACAGACACACCCTACCCACAATCCTTCACTCTCCCTCCCCAACGACAATCGTCCCGTCGGGAACCCGGGTCACGTGACGTCTCTGTCGCCATCGTGTGACGAAACATAAAATATGGCGTCACTGGTTGTCCCCAAGTTGTTTCGCGGCAAAAGGATCGCCGGCGTTCTCGAATGCGAAATGAGATTGAACTTCGAATGAGAGCAAACAAATTGCACGGAAGCGGTTTGCAAACAATTGTTTGTGTTTTTAATATTTGCGTCAGTCCTTTATTTATCGCTTACCTTTATTTATGTACGAAGTTTCATTTATTATTGTCCTGGCGTTGATAACACTGACTGTGTGTTGCCTGTGGTATTGTTGTGCTGCTGACGTTGATACGTGATAAGATATCAGTCAATCTTGGTAAAGATTCCGTCTCTGAATCTAAACCGCAGTTTCAATATTCCGTCGCAGTGAATTCCCCGGAGCATTTCATTTCAGGCTTATTTTTAAATGTGGGATTTACAAGCGACAACAAAAAAAGCGACAATGCGAAAATATCCACCTCGCAATCTCAAAGATACCTCAATGGCCACTTGGTGTGTAATGTCGCCCCCACTTCCCTTCTTATGTAAGGCCACGAACACGACTTTCGCAACAAATTAAATTCTTTCCTACCCACAAGAAAGTATGTAATACCTTTGTCACCATTGTCGCAAGGGTAAATACAAGTCGTGTACCTGACTTTCCTATTGTCGACCGTTTGTTGATTGTGCGATTTAAAGCACATGTTACTGTAATCTGCACGCGCGTTATATTTATTTTACATGACTGTACGCAGTTGTGGCTGCTTCTTTTCATCGTTACATTCTTTCTGTTTCGCACAATGACTTTCACCCTGAAATTACATTAAAAAGTGTTGTTTCTCATACTTTTGTTCGTATTGGTAAAGATATTGCAAAGCTTGACGTTAGTTCCATGGAATGATGAGAACATATTTTTAGTTTCCCAACACACACTTTGTGTTTCAAGACGGGTAGGAGTTAAACCGTGCAGATTGAATTCAACTGTGAACTTATGTAACTAGTTGCTGACGCTACCAGGCATAATGTTCAGTCAATTCAAAGCTCTTTTGGTAAAGAAAATTTAGGTTTTAGTTCAAACCAATAAAATACAATTTAAACATAGGTCAGTTGGTGGCGCAGAAACTATTTTTTTAATAAAAACAGTTTTGTTGTCATATATAAAAAAAAAAGTTAAAATGGAAGAATGTGTGTTAGTTTCCCTTGTGGGAAATTCGATGTCATCCTACGGGTTAAGGTTAAATTATTTTCGGGCGGTGTAGGGATTTAAATTTCGCTGTTTTAGGATTACGGCTGTCATCCTAGTATGCTGGAATGTACAACTTAAAATGTTACGACTCAAAAATAATTTCAAGTAGTCCCTGTTTATTCAAAAATGTTTACTTTATTTAACCTTAAACTTGCAATTTACAAGCAACTAATTTTAAAGGTTTATTTGTGAGTAACAGGTGGACTTGTATAATTCTGTGGGAACCGAAGAATGCATTGCATGCCATTCTCCTCGCCATGACTATCCATGTTGTGCTGGTTGCCGTTAATCCAAGGGATAAGCTTGGAACGTCCTGATAGAAAGTATTGAATTACATTTGACAAAGAATCAGTGTTATACTTCACCTCATCGACGAGAACAACATTACGTATCACCCTCTGTCTAAAAAAACTCCATTTAGAGAATTCTGTGAATTGTTGTTATACCAACAGATTAGGGTAGGGCAAGGAATGTTTGAACAACAAGTTAAGGTACGATGTGACTTCGTGTTGCGTGTTTATTGCACGAGACACCAAGGTGAACCATCCTATTTATCGTCAAATAGTTATGACATCATACATCACACTGTAACAAGCTCATAAAGCATGTTGCAATAGGTTATGCTGCTCTCAAACGTAACGCAATTAAATTAATAGGGAATTCATTACGTAAGAAAACAATAGTATTTAATTCATGTCAACTTTACCAGCACACAGTAAACATTGTAAATTCGAGGGCAAATTCTTTGTCCCGAAACTGACATTCGATAAATCTGTCGCAAATTGCGCAACGTCGTTCACTTGTAAATTCTCGATATCGCAACGCGAGACATTCGACAAACACAAGAAGCAAGCGGTCCTGGACCCTTTGTTTGTCTGTTGCACCACCACAATACCAGACGCTGCTGGTTTAGCGCGTATTAATTGGAAGTAATGGTTGGTAACAGCTTGAGAGCGAGTAATTTCACCGCGACCCCGTGCTGCCTCACGGATTAAGCACGAACTTTCCATGGGCCTGGTGACAAAAGTACCACATTTGGTTCAAGCCAAAGCACAGTGGGAATGCTGTTGCTCCAAAGCAAATGCTAAAACAGTTACTTTTGAGTTGTATTGGACAAGAATTATACGCGGCAGGCATCGTTGTCAAGTGTTTACCTAGTTGCACTGAACAAATTTCACACGCTCTGGGGTTGATGGAAAATTACAAAAGGTTGCGAAATTTCGCAATCTTCCAAGATCATTGCATTTTGCTACGCATACTTAGGATGATTACTAATTAACTTTAATTTCCTTTCGCACTTGAATATATTCATGCACAGCAGTTTCTTTGGTTTGCACATTAAACTTTCCAACCTTACGCCAAGTGGTACCCGGTTCCGATAAGTAGCTCAAGTACACAATTATCATCACTTCTGTTTGCCTGGTGTTGTTATTTGTTGTTTGATTATACCCTAGGCCATTGAATTCGGCGAAGACAGTATGAAGCACTTCAAAATAAATCCGTACTTATACAATAGAAATTATATCACAAAATATTAACTTTGACCAAGTGTGCTCTTTACGGTTGACAGATGCAATGAAGATTATGACAAACCCGATTCTCCGTGGGTTTTTTATCAGTGTTATCTTGACTGGCGATCACCCCGTAGTTTTTACCTCAGGGCTTCCAAGTGATGACATTCGCAACCGGTACAGACTGAAGAATCTCTAAACACTGAAATTTAATCCAATTTTAACGACTTCTCTGGTATGAAATTACTGCTATTGTATAAAGTGGAGCTTTCTAAACGAATTGGTAAAAATGTAACCAAAACGTAGTTCGGCAGCTCAAGTTCAAAAACAATCGACACGTGAATTTTTAACTGATTATTTTAGTTTTTGCAAGTGACTTGTAATAACAAACTTTTGGAAAAAAACTCTTTAAAAAATAAAAATATATAAGTACGTGGTTATTGTTTGCATTTGAAAATGTATAAGTTTTACAAAAACCCACAAACTGTCGGATTGTTTGACTAATAAGGGATCAGAGAAATCAAATAGGGTGAAGCAGGGATCACCGTGGCATTGACAAAGAGTAAACATAACGCTTGCCATTCCGGCTTCCTAATCGCGTTTGACTTACAGCCATATGTTCGCATTAAGAGGCTAAAATCAAAACAATCTCCAAATTTAATAAGCAACGCCGAATATCCAACAGCTTTCTGTCGCAAGGGTTGCCCAATCCCCGTAACTCCGGTCGGAACAGCCTTCGCAGCAAGCGCATTTGCCTTTTTCTTACGCTTACAGGTTTGAGCGGAGACGCGAGTGCATCGCAGTTTGTTATCAGGCCCTGGGCGAGGCGACAGCGGCATGTTTTCATGTCAGACTTCTGAATTTATCCAGTTTTGTAGAACATTGCGGCGAAAAAAGGTTCGATGCGTGTATTCTGTGCGTGGTCGGACTTTCCAACTGCAAGTTAAGCATACATGTTGTTCGCAGAAATAGAAATATCTACCCTGTGTTGCTGATGTTCTTGTGATAGTCTAGTTTCTAAAGTGTTTGTTTAGCTGAATTTGCGATAATGATGAGACGATGTTTACTTTTGGCGTTATGGATTATTCAACAAGCATATGCAGATATACGTAAGTACATATATGTGTTCTCTATATTGCAATTATCTCTAAGCTAATCAGAACTTGATTAAAGCGTAAGGCTCCTTTTTTATTTTCATTGTAGGCACACAACCCCTCATATTTGCTAGCTATGAGAATTACCACTAATGTATTTTACTTGAATTATCAAATTTAAGTGAAGAAACAGAACCAGTTGAAACGTTTTCGGGGCTAGAAGGCGGAATATTCTTAGCTCGCATTCCAAGCTTTTGTTAAGAAGTTCCGGTGTCGAAGTCTGCTATTATCGCGCGTATTGCCTTTAGATATCTCGATCTGAATCGAGACTGGAAAGTTTGTTTTTCGTTCGATTGGCATTGAAGCACGTCGGAGCGCATTCCAGAGCGCGCATTTTCACGTTTCATCTGTCTCCAAGCATTGTAATATATTTCCCCCGTCGATGTAGTGCCATTGAAGGTTCCGTAATGTGCTTTCTGAAGACGAGAAAGCTCCGCTTAGGAGATCATTAAAGCCATGGGCATATGTCGCGTTCTGTGATCCAGAGATCTCCAGAGGCATAAGTACTCGTGTTTCTGTATGTTCCATACACATATGTGCAAGCTTCTCTTGGCGAACCAGGTTTTCGTATTATCTTGGGCCAGGATTTCCGCGACCCATGCTTGGTGCAGTAACGCATGACCGACCCACCGTGACGCCACTAACTTTGTTTTCCGGATTACCTAATTCTGTTATTGGTATCGCCCATTACACTTCGCGGAATTCGAAACAAACAAAACGCGGCGGTAATCGTCTTAAACAGTCAGCCGGTTCTTGCTTCCCATACTGATTCCCAAGGGACGGAGCTTTGTGCTTGCTTGGGTCTTCGCGTAATTCGATTACTTTCTCATTGTAATTGAAGATACAACCAGTAAGAACCGGCGAAGTTAACGGTTTTACCATTCACAAACCAAACCAGCTGCTCCAGTAAACAGTGTGGCGGACTTGTAAGCCGCGTTGTGTGTAATGCGATCCTCTGGGCACCCTGTATGAAGATTTGGTAATTTGAAACTTAATTGTTTGGACATAAGTGCTACTTTCTCAACAGGCGTGTTGCAAATACGAGAATGTATAATATCTTGCAGGGATCAGGCAAGGTCTTCGAGTTCGGGGTGTTTTGTTGTTTGTTAAATAAACACGAACTCTTCCGGGGACCAAACTCTAACACAACGAACGTGTCAAGAGCCCATGATCCAAACAACAAACTAACGGGCGATTTTGCAAATACATTAAGTTTTGCGTAAACGGAAGCGAATTAATTAAACAGGAATTCTCTGTCTGTCTTTCTTTCTCACCAGCGGCGGTGTAAACTAGAGCGTAAAATCCGGGTCAAGCGGTTGTCCGTGGAAAATTATCCGCTTATTCTTGTCAGTAGCCCATGTGGGTCAGTGCATTGTTGTAATTGAATTTTAATATTTTACTTTCCGCCCTCTGGAACAAACCGCATCAATTTTGCGTTGGCCAAGCGTGCCTATGCATGTGCACTATCTGTCCGATATGCAAGACGTGTCAATTGTTCAAAGATCGTATGGGTTCCCTCAATGCTTTTGTCTTTTTGCTGCAGTCATGCGTGTTGCTATTGTTTTAAAATAGAAGAGTTGAAAATTGATTATCGCGATAAAGAACTCATTACACCCTGGGCGATTCCGTGTTGTTGATAACAACTTCCATATAGATGACCAAAATTACCGGGATTGTGATTTCATGTTTGTGTTTTTCAGGTGAAATATACAACACAAAGCAAGCTACCACCGATTTGGACTGGACAAAACATACTGTCCGTGGAGACGGGGTGGGTAGACTTACTGTACAGCATACATTTACGCCAAATATACGAGTTGAGCTGTTTGCTTGGATTATGTACTTCCGCATCGAAATCACCCACACGGCCGGTTTTCTGTTAATCTGTAACCAATACCCCACATTCCACTTCGTACGACCTTGTACATCGGCCCAAGACACCACATTGCCACTACCGTGTTGTTATTCGGTAACTAAGTGTTAAAAGCGCCACGAAATACGAAAACAGTTGATTCACTTAACACGGGTGAGTGGATTTGGTCAAAACACTTGTAGAAACTGCTTGCGGTGAATCAGCACTAGAAAGGAATAGAGGGGCAATGTCGGCACTGCATTGGCATGCTGCTGACCACACACATCCTTAGATGTAATCGCTTTGTTCTATGTTCAACCTGTAGATAATTGGCAGTTTGCGTTCGTCAACGCTTAACAAGAATGCATCGCATTGCGTAATCCGGTTTCGGCGCGCAATTGAGGCGAGGAGTTTTTTGTTCTCCGTTCGTGTTCAGTCAATAATTAACCTGGCTTTCAAATGTAAGCAATTGGCTTTTATTCATTCGTTTTGGCACGACGCCTTCGAATAGTTGAACAGCATATTTCACTTTGGACTGGTTTAAGGTCAGCAGATATCGTTTTCTCATGGGGGTTTAAATATTTAAAGGGCATTTATTTAACTCATTAATATTTGTGAGTTAGTGACTTTACAAACCTCCTTAAATGTTGTAGTTGCTTTACCCCAATAAACAAAGTAATTTTTTTCAACTTAATGTTATACAATATACTATATTCTTACTATATTTATGTTATACGATTATATTAAAAAATCACCCCCAACTATATCCCAATGCCCCACTCTTGCATTTCCACCTCTTTATCAGCCGACAGATTTTAACCTTGCAAATACACGTCTTGGTCTACATTATGTTTATTATACATACACCAACTTCGATAGATCAAAACACACATGCGTATGCTTCAGTCGTTTTCAATTGATTCACTATGACATACCAGACTCAATATATTTTAACAAGTTGTTTATGTAATCTAGTCTAATAGGTTGACACGCCACAAGATTTGTGGAGAAACTCTTCAACGTTTAGTGTAGAACAAATGAAAATTGGACAGTAATACCCTGTCACTTTGGTGAAGTGCACAATTCTAAACACACATATTATGGAATAACGTAACGCGTGAAAACAGTACTTTGAAAGCATTCCGATTGCCCAAATATTGACAGAAGGCGGCGGTTGTCATTCTTACAATAGGGGCCGTGCGTAGAATCTCCTTTCAACACTCTTTGTAGCGCGTTAATACTGGGAAATATTGGGCACGGGTTTGTGCCTTTCCCAATCGCCGCTCAAAATAAACATGAGTTAATAAAGATTTGTGTTTTATGATAGTGGGAAGAAGTGAGCAGCCTTTACAAAGATCTGGGAACTGTTCGGTCCTATCAAGTATGTCCTGAGGAAGGAGACACTTACCCAAAAGATAACTGGATACGATCCCCGTTCATCAAAGTCAGGTATGTAATCATAAAATGAACATGGATCTCATAGTGATGCACTTGTTTACTCCAATGTGTTTTTGACAGAGATGGTCAGCGACTTCACATGGATGTTGAGTACTGGATCCAGCAATGTTCGTCCGACAAAAAGGACGCAAAGTGCAAAGAAACCTTCAACCTGTTTTACTACCAAGCCGACAGCGACGTTGCTTCAAGCACATTTCCGCCGTGGATAGAAAAACCTTACACAAAACTGGACACAGTAGCCGCGAACGCAAGCCCGCAACAAGTCAACAAGAAGACTTTCAGTTTCGGATCTTTATCCAGGCCAGTTTTAAGAACCAAATTAGTTTGCTTTCATCACATCATTACGTATTCTGTTAATTGCGCAATATCCTTTCTTCAATGTCAAACACCGTATCACAACGTTAAATTTTCTTCAGGGAGGGACTCTACGTTGCCATACAAGACCAAGGAGCGTGTATGTCGATCATTGCTATACGCCTTTATTATTATTACTGTCACACAACTGTTGAAAATTTGGCCGTTTTCCCCTCAACCGTGTCAGGAGAAGGGCCTGCTTCCCTTGTCACCGTCCAAGGAAAATGTGTTGAGAACGCAGTATTTGAAGGTCAGTTTTCACTAAATAGTTATAACACGCTAATAAATTTTCATTTGCGTTTTTGTACATCGGTTAAGTTCGGTTTTGATTACAGGTGACGTACCGCAGTATAGGTGCAGCAGCAATGGAAGATGGCAAATTCCTACTGGAAAATGCAGTTGTAACGTTGGTTACCAGAAGAGTAATGATTCGTCTGAGTGCATTGGTAAGTCCATATACAACTGTACTTGATGCCACATCATCGTGTTGTTTAATTACCACGACTTTCAAAACCAGTATAAGTTGCACCGTCCAGAACTAAGACAATCTGTTTCCGGGCAATTGTGGGGTTTGGAGTGCATGCTACCTGTGTTTGATCGAGTCTGGCGATAAGCTGATCCCAATTAAATACGGGTGACAGGATTATTTTCTCAATGAATGGGTGATTATCAGAAGGATGTGGCATTGTCGCACAGGCCGCGTTTCGGAAGTGAATTGTCCATTCCTTTGTTTGCTGGTAATCCCATTTTGTTTTAAACGTTGCTTGCGCGGAACTCGTTACTGCTAACCACGTCCTTGCGTGGGCAAGTCTGCGCAAACACGGATGATGGAAACCCCTGCAACACAGGGTAAAAGTTTACTCACGCGCGATATCAGTTCTCCGCCAAGAAATAGGCAAATACCACAGCGACGTAAATCTTTACAACCTACATCCCTGAAACCAACGGCAATAAGAACAATCGCCTAAATCCAGTGAACGTTAATGGCTGTCGTGTCGCTTGTAATATTTGTGACAAAGGCTTGGGCAAGTTCCCCTCTCCACACAGAGCCACATTCCACTTAATTGGAAACTTGCAACGCGCTTTGAAACTGCCAGCATTCCTGTCGTAGCCGCCTAATGACGATATATTGTCGCTATGTCGTTAATGTTCCATTTGACACTGCTGGGGACCGTTTCAGCCTGGTTAGCAGTCATCCTTTGTGTTCCACTAAATTCAGCGACAGACCACTTGTGTCGCGACCTCGCATACCGGAATATTATCTCTTGTTTGGTTCGCGTGCTCAAATACCCCTCACACGTGGCTTCTTTGTACACGGGCTTTTATGCCTCTGAATTCCATCTAGAGGTTTCCCTTTCATAAAATGGCCATGCTAGCCTTGTTACAGCCTAAAATAAATTCGAAAATCAACATTGTTTGTGTTTATTGTTTTCATTCATGAATGCCACCCAACGACATGGTTCACTTGGTATCCACCACTGGTCGTTTTTTACAACAGAATTGTGGTGTTGAATGATGACGTTTTATAATCTCGAGTTTCAATTGGCACGCGCTACTAAAGTATGACGAACATCTTTGTGCTCGGGCGTCGCTAAGTCTGCGTCAATTTTATTCATCTAAAGCGATTTGGCGTAGTCTTGCCCCAATCCAATATTTGTGCGCCATTTGACGTAAATTCGCCACTGGTGGTGCTGATGATTATAATGCGGCGCGTCATTGATGTCGACGCATTCAATTAAAACATTTGGAGATGGGGTGTTGCGACAGTCGCCGCAATGGCTTAGTATTTGGGAACACTTAAATCTCTCTTGAGGACATTTAGACGCTTTCATTTGGTATTTTAACTCTCAAATCCGCTATGACTCAAAGCGTTTGTGCTCCCTCGATGGTTTTCCACTGGTTGGTCATCCCCTTATGCACGCACACTTGGCCGCCGAACAGTTGCTCGTAATTGGGCCTGGCGCACCATGAAGACATCAAGCACCATCGAGTATAGCCCGGTGCGCCGTAAAGCGAGACTTCATCTCCGAAAAACGTCGGGATGAAAGACTTTCCAAGTCCCTGCCTGTTATGGCAATCGAGAATTTTCGGTCATGATAAATAAAACCCTGAAATATCGGCAAACCTCTTTTCTCCTCGAACTGACAACTGCCTGGTCACGGTGGTTGGGTTCTTGGTAGATTTTGCAGATGTGGTGGGGCTTGATGCGTCGCACGAGTCAGCGTAACCTTTGTCAGGTAATTTTTTTGCCTCTGAACGATAAGAAATCCATCGCGAGACACAAAGTGTAATATCGTGCTCACATACCGGCAAGGCAATGATGCCTGATCTGCGAACAACGGCGACGCCGACCCACGTTGTAGTCTGGACAAACATTGTACTTGGCTCTTGTCCCTAATCGGAGGTTCAGGCATCATTACACATTACGCTCCAAAAAAGAACTCAACCTGTTTTTAAGAGGTTACCCTGGAAGAGATAGTTAGACGTTTTTGGGTCTTGCATCTCCAGTAATTGGAGGCCGTTGTTTACTAAAAGCGCACGCTATCCTGTTCGCTGGCCACCATGTATGGATTTTTTACCGCTTTGCATGTTAAGCGAGCTGTCCAACACCATTAGCAAGGTTGTGCAGCGTCCTGCTGAGGTCAAGCGGAGTGACCCAGGGCGCATTGGACCTGTGAAGTCACTTAACAGGTCGCAAGGCCACAACTTGGCTGTGCTGTGAGGCAAATCAAAATACTAGGTAGAAAAATGATACCGCCCTGCTGGAAAAGATCAAAAAATATAGGTCGTTCATATAAACAAGAAAACTTAAGACGTATGATTTTTCTTTGGTAAATTCCTCCAGTAAGACACAGCGCAGCTAATAAACATTCCACAGCGCAAATCTGTCCGCGTCCACTCACCCTGTTCAAGTCAAGCCGGGTTTATGCGGAACTATAAACACAGGCATTCAATACCTTTGCGAGGCGACAAAGTTTATGCGAAACCGGGATTTTTCGCTTCGCTTCCACCACCGTGCTTTTGTCCCTACATCAGGGCGCGACCGTTGTTGAAAATTAACAAAGAGCTTTATTCAACCTCTTCAACGGCTGACCGAATAAAAACGATTGACGACATTTTACGCCATATCTTTCTAATCCGTTACGTCAGCGTTAAACGCGTGCGAGGTGACGCGATATCAAACACGGCGGTGCATCGATAAACCTTTCGATCCGAGGGATTGTGGTGTTAAGGATGACAACACGCATCCGATGACGTAGTGGACAAACAAGATCACAAAACACCAACGTCAAACCTCTTAAAATTAGCCTAAACAGTTCGATGATAGATGCCAACAAAAATAGGAACTCTAAGTTTTAAAATGAGAAGTAAATACATGTATGTTGCTTATCACCGCAGCCCCCATTCACAAAAGTTGTTAATCGGGCAAGCCCGGGCATGTTTACTAGCTCGAAAACAATGTGATCGCTGATGTTTTCTGTGGACAAACATTGCTTGATACTGGTGTAGATTGCACCATTAAACATTGGATTGCCCCAATGTGCCACAACACACTCTGACACTAAATTCCTTGTCATTAAATGAAATTCAACCATGTACATTCTGGTAAAAGTTGAGCAGTATTGTACCGTGTGTGGTCTAGCAGGGCCCGTTATCTGGATCACTCTGGTGAAAGTTTTTCCACTAATGTCTTCGATGCTCTATTTTAAACGCATAGCTAATATTTGTGCATATAATAAGAGGGTCGTTGGGATGCACACCTCTCTCTCTGGAAAGCTGGCGCCGGGTTATCTCTGTTGCTTTGCGAGTATTGCTTGGATTTTTTATCAGACAAGTGTAAGGAATTTTTTTCTGCTGTGATAAAAGTCTTTTGTTTCCACTCCAAAAGCATTGAGTCGCCAAATTTTAAAATACTCGCCCTAGGGCAATTTGTACATTGAATTTTCTGAATTCTTTTCAGACTTGTTTATTGGATGTGTATTTGGGCGTAACAACCAAATGTTATAAGCGACGTCACTTAATGAACCTAATCTTGTGGAGGGTTCACTGGATTAGGTTAACGAATCATTTTTGTCGGTGATCATGAATCACAGACGCGTTCACTTCCACCACCTGCGAAACAAGTTTGACAGCCGTGATTGTTTTTTGATACAGAATGCTTGCCTGGCACCTACAAGCTCGGCGCTGGAACTGAGAAATGCCTGGGGTGTCCTGCCAACAGCGGATCATCACTGAATCAGCCGAAAATCGTCGAAGTTGAGAAGGACACGATGAAACATAACGAGTGTCCATGTTGGCCGGGTTATGCAAGAGCTGAGGATGAACCGATTAGTGCCCCCTGTACCAGTAAGTTGTTGCTAAATGTATGAACACTCTATATTGCCGTTGTACACATTCCTAGTTTCAAGCCTTTCTGGAAACTTATGTTTTCTCCCGGCCTACAACCATCCGCTTATCATAAATCTGCGGTTACACAAAATTGATAAACCCATCATATAGGGCCAAGGGTACATTTTCTCCCCTCAGAGTAATGAAGAGATATTAGTTCGTACCCGAGCGTTTAATGTCGCAATACCTTCGCGTGACAGTAAATAATCCACAAGCTTTGTCTGCGTCAAGCTGCGGTATCTTGTTGTATCAACGCTGTAATTTTGCTTCCGCGACCTCTTGGTCGCCATAATTTTATTCGGACTACCGTCACTAAAGCCTTTTCCTTGACAAAAAGGCGAAGTATGACATACCGTAATTTTGTAATCGGAACGCCCTTCGGGAGCATTTCCCTATAAATGCGCTGCATTCTGGCAAAACATTTTTGGGCGTAATCTAGACATCATCAAATTTGTAAACACCGCTAAAATGTATGGTCAAAAGATTACATTACTGCCATGTGACGATCACCACGACTTAACGCTTAATTGAACAGTCTGCAACATGTTTGACCTGTAGTGAGTTTCACATAATGATAAGGCGGTTCCTACAACATGGCATTATATCTTTGCACGCCGGCGACAGGATAGATCTTTCGTTTCAGTGGCGCGTCTGTTTCTTATCAGTAGCTCACATTGACCGCATGCACGGTGACTTGAGCATAAATCAATTCCAACAGACCAGATATATTTAGATCGAGTAAAACCCGCTGACGTTGTGCTATATTTTATCTCCGGAGCAAATCTGCTTGAGTGCACTTCTGCATAAAATTCACAAACAAACCGACATTTTTTTTGTTTTGGTTGGCAATCAAAAATCGCCTTAAACCTCGAGACATTCTGTCACGTTTACAGGCTTTCGCGGAATGGTCGGCGCGACGAAAAACGTTCGCTGTGGTGGCACTTGTTACTTTTCCATTGGTAGCTTTTTGCTCGAGCTTCTGGGAGTTTCACAATGGTTTGCGGCAAGCCACGCCCCCACTAGCCCCCATGCGATTATTTTACAGTTTCTGCAAACAACATATAACTGTTAATCGTTAACTGAGAACCAACGACACAAGAAAAAACGAAGTTCTACCTGACGCCATGAACTTTATGCTTTGCGACAAGTTAATATTTAATAGTTGGAATGTTAGTCCGGATGTAAAACAGCCATATTGAACGAAGAGCACGTGACCATCATCCGCCATTTTGAACTAATTCAACGACCTCCTACAAGTAATTGCGTCTTGTTTATGATACAGTGGCTTGCGCGAATCCTGGTTGTGGCAGGAATGCTTGCAACATAATATGCTGTCTGTAAGAGGCCACTGCTTTTTTACAAAACCCATGCTATAACTTACCTGTCGTTCACCGTTGACCCCTAACGGCTTCTCCCCAACTTCATGTTTGCTGCGGACTTTCTTCCAACACTCGTTTTTCTGAAGTCGAACTGGTTTTGCTTATTTGCCGACAATACATGCTTGATGGCGCGTTGACGTAAATCATGGGTCAAAGGTGAAGTTGAAATCACCGGCAACAAGCAGACGCGTCCCAAGCCCAGTTTTGTTAAAATTGCAGCCCGATGCATTGAGGCCAACAGACAATAGAATGAAGTAGCTCCCAGTAGTGCTTATCAGGAGTTCGACATTCTGTGAGAGCGAGACGTTGACAGCGACACGTTCAGTTTGCAGCCACAATCAATCATTCGGCGATCCTGGTCGGCGCTAAAAGACGCGCAATCGCCAAGCGTGCAAGAACGACAAACTACCGGTCTTACAACAGCTGACAACGAAATTTGAACCCAAAGTAATGCACTGTGCCAAGTGTTGAACAAGGAAAAACATTCGAAACACTCGCAAAATGTGACGCAAAAATGTTGTCTTTGAACAAAAATACCAAAATGATTAATAGTTAAATAAGAAAAGAGATGGAATTGTTCAGTTTGTAGTCTTTATGACGATGTCGATAACACTGACATTCAACCGCAGCAAATTGCCCTAGAACAATGTACGAACGTACGGAAATGTCCCCATGTTCTGTACAACAGAGTACTAAATGAAGATCAAATATAAAATTCATCAGTTGTATCATAATTTAAAAGTATTTATATTAAACAAAATTACCCTGAAACCAAAATAAAATAACGTGAATCATTTTTTATTCGTTCCATCACACACTTGTTTACCGCGTCCTGTTGTTTCTAGCGACCGTGCGGAATGACTAATCAAATTTAAAGCAAAGATCATATTAATAAGCGAAACATCGCGATCGGGATGGTGTTACGCAAATATCGATGGCGCTGTCACGTTTGCACAATCACAACTTTGTATTTTACATGCCTGCGAGGGTTGGCAATATCGCTAATCCGACCATGCGGTCGTAAGGAAATGATCCTGGGAGAAAGGTCGTCTAAGAGTTAACAACGCCCCCATATTTAAATATTATGTTGACCAAACCGTGTCCTTGCCGACGAAAAATGCTTCTTTCGTGAAAGAAAGGGCATTTTGGGACCCCGACATTTCGGCGCATGAAACTGTATCGTCCATGCCCTGTTTGGCGTGCAATCGCCCGAATCGGTGTCACAACTACTAGGAGAGGGTGCTGAAAGCTAACTGGCACCTTGTTGTGATAAACGGCATCTGTTTCTTAAAAAAATTCCCATAACGCAACATCTTTAACTTTTCGGGAGTCAACTTGTCGTGAAGACATCTGCCGCAAAACCTCCTTTAAAACTGTTTCTCTTTTTGATTCTAACGTTGACTATTTTAACTTTGTGAACTAGTAAGTAACATAATAAATCGCCTCGTTTTAGAGCCTCCATCGGCGCCCAGACACTTGCACGTCGTCAGTTTCAACTCGACCAGCGTAACAATGACTTGGACCGAACCTGAAAATAACGGCTCCCGGGGGGACTTGTACTACAGGTAGGTTCAAGAATATCTTTTGCAACCTTGTAACAAGACGTAAGATATTAATTTTATTTTATCTTAGCGTGGAATGTCGGCAAAGTGAAGTGGAAGGAAACAACTTTCGACCGTGTCGGTCGTCCGTTGACTACACAGCACCGGGTAGGGATGGAAAATTGCGACAAACCCACGTCATAGCGTCCGGCCTCACCCCACACAACAAATTTGAGTTCACTGTGATTTCGCATAACGGAGCATCGGACGCTCTCAAGGATTCGCCAAAATCAAGGGAAACAAAGATATTTGTTACAACCACTCAAGCAGGTACGAAGTTTAAGAATGAATACAGACCACTCTCTGCATCTAAATGTCCAATTCTTGCATATATTATTGTGTTCGAACGATGAAATTTTGAATGCTACTAACAGCTTATCGATTATTTTGCATTGATGTCTAAACGTTTGTCTGGTGTGGTCGTGTCTGAATTCCACATTCTTAAGCAACATATTTGATTTGAGGCGCATGGGAGTTTATTGCGATGTTTACGATGTTTTCCATCGTAAAGACTAAATTTAAACATTCGGGCGGAGCCTGTGTATTGCGTTGTCTGCGGTATCCTAATTTTGTCGCAGGGCGCCCTATTTCTCTGAAGCATCAAAATAATCTGGCATCAAAGAACCCACATAATTTAGATTAAGCGGCGACTGTTTAGTGTAAGGTTTTTTGATTAATCATGCTGTCCGTTTACGAATTTATATTCACGTCACGTATGACAACCTATATCACGTCAAAAACTTATTAGCCTTCTAACTAAATAAAGTACCTGCATTACTAAGACAAAGTGCTGATAACACTCGCAAGCACAACACGATCTCATTTTGACTTGTTTTGCGCTCGAAATTCCGGCGGTCTCTCTGCCACTCGTCCATCTTCACATGACGTAATGCGCGAATTCCGGCTCGCGCAAGATAGCTGATTCACTGCGCATGCGCGTGTCGCTGCCATGCTTGTAATCGCGCCCGCACCGCAGAGCGCTGCTGCTCGCGGCGAAATACCGACTTCTCAAATGTTTAATAATCCGTCTGCCGAGATTTTGTAAATGGATCCGAGATTTTGTAAATGGATTACTTTAGTGGGTGTGGTATTTTTTATCTTTTTTATTTAATTGCAGTCCCATCCCAAGTGGCCAGCATCCAAATCACCAGCACCGCCCCGTCCTCGGTTACAATAGGGTGGCAGAAACCGATTCGACCGAACGGTGTCATAGAAGAATATGAGGTGATGTGGGTGAAACAGTCAAATCGCAATTCACCACTAAGCAACCTTGATGCTCCTTTTGTCAAGAAGGTAAATTAACGGCATTTTAAAATTTAACTTATTATTTTCAGCACCAACAATGTTTGATATTTGCAGGTTAAGCAACCTGATATAACTCTTGACAACCTGAAAACCGGTGTTGATTACCAAGTGCGGGTGCGTGCCAGAACATCGGCGGGATATGGATCGTACAGCTCATGGACTACTGTTCATACTATCCCCAAATCGCCAGGCACAAGTGAGCCCGTCCAAGGTGAAAACACTAATATTATGATCATTGTGGCCGCCGTCTGCGCCGTTTTTTTCATCGTGCTGGTCGCTGCAATCTTCATTCGCTACAAAAAGACTGGGAAACTTCTATGTCTCAACACAAGCAGCGTGCAACAAAAGCAGAAACAGAACGCGGCAAAACTGAAAAATGACATCATAAATCAACGGCCTCTCATAGGTATGTTTCGGAATTTTTAGGGCGAGGTCTACATGACCCAACGAGAAATACGTTGTCACCTACTTATATAGTATATTGTGTGGTTAGTGGTGTTGGTGATAAGTGATAAGATATGTACAAATAAATCTTCTCACAGTTGATCTCCCACCGCCAGGCGAACGCATCTACGTGGACTACCCTGATCCCACCAGAGCCATCGCGGAATTCACGAAAGAATTTAATATTCGTGACGTTGTGGTCGATGATGTCATTGGAGTTGGTAAGTACTTTTCTACTCTAGCGGCCATTTTTTTTTTATTGAGGTCACCATGTCCTTATCGATTCCTTTTTTTACAGGGGAATTTGCCGAAGTTCTGCGAGGAACTCTGCGGGGTACAAGATATCCACAGGGGAAAACCGTCGCAATAAAACGACTGAAACAGGGATACACGAAACGCGACCAAAGCAACTTTCTGCGCGAGGCTTCAACCATGGCTCAGTTTAACGATCCCAACATAGTTAAACTTCTCGGTGTTGTTACTAAAGGTAACAGGAAGCTTGTATAAATGTTAAACTTATGTTCGTTTTCGATAATTTGTCCTATACGCGTATGTTTTTGTTTGTTATTTATACCGGTTTTATTTTGTTACAGCTCCCCCTGTTATGATAATATCGGAGTATATGGAGAACAAGTCACTGGACAAATACTTGGAGGTAAAACAACTACATTTATGTTTTAATTTGGGAAAATAACTTGGGTTTAAATGTTTGTAATATGTTATCTCTGGCACATTAAAAAGTTTAAAATGTGAGAATTTCCGGTCAGCCGACAAAAACGTTTTACTGATAAATAAATACAAGCAACCCATGGTACAGTTATTTAGATATTATACTTGTGTTTTCCCCAGAGCAACAAAGGCGCCTTGACAGTTCTACAGCTTGTGGCAATGTTGAAAGGCATCGCAAGTGGAATGAAATACCTCTCACAAACCAAAAGATACGTTCACCGCGATCTGGCTGCCAGAAACATTTTGGTCAACTCCGATCTCGTCTGCAAAGTCTCAGATTTCGGACTTTCCAGGACATTGGAAAATAATCCCCACGCAACTTACACAACCCAGGTAGATGTCGCATTGTTATTGGATGACTGTGCTATAATCGATTACACACATCGCCCTGTCACAAGCAATATAATCATTTGTGTCAAAATGTCAATGAATTGTGTGTAAAGTGTCACATTCCCTAAATACAATGCTGTTTACCAGGACGAAGTATTGCAATTTGTGTCGCCACTTTGTAAAGCGATAGTTGTTGACAACAAGCATTTACTTGGGTGTTATTTAAAGTTTGTTGCCTTAACCCCTTAATGCATAGAAACCCTTTTTATTGCTCAGGGCGGAAAAATTGCAATCCGCTGGACGGCGCCTGAGTGCATTCATTACCGCGAATTCACATCTTCAAGTGACGTGTGGAGTTTCGGTATCGTCATGTGGGAGGTGATGTCATACGCAGAAAAGCCGTATTGGGACATGAGCAACCAGGAAGTCATGGACAACATTAACAAAGGAATGAGACTTCCTTCACCTATGGTAAGTTTCGGACAAGCAAACGTTTCATTCTTTTTAAATGCCTTTGAAAATCAACCAGATTTGTTACTTAAGGGTTGTCCGAAAATACTCCACGACCTCATGTTGGACTGCTGGTCTGTGGAAGCGGCTAAACGACCAAGTTTCGCGGATCTTGTTGTAAATCTCGAGTATCTCCTTGAACACCCAGAAGAACTTTCTGAACCGGGAACGTCTGGAAATACCTCGCAGCGGCAAGACTATTCCAGAGCACGGTAAGTGGTCGCATTTCTGACAAAATTAGAGCTATTCCTTACGCGCGATATTAACTTCGGCTTCTTGCTACCGTAGCTTCAACCCACCCTATATATACAGGCCAACGCCAAACTTGGGTCGCGCCATGGACAGAGGGCAGGTAAACTCTGTGGAAGACTGGCTTGAATTCCAACGTTTAAGCGGATACAGCGATCAGTTTCGGGAACGTGGAATAGACAGCCTGGAGAAAGTTTCAAACTTAACTATCAAGTAAGACAGTCGTGTCATTGTAGTAATTAATTGATAGAAATAACTATAGTATAAAAAAATATGTGTTCAGCTTTCTTTTCACACATAATCACGCAAAATTTGCATTTTAGTGACTTGAAGAGCCTCGGCATCAACGTCACAATTCACGTGGACAAACTTGAAGACGGTATCCGAACTCTAAAACGCCACATGAGCACTTGTACCAGCACTCCATGCTCTTCTGCAAGGAGCTCGAATGTTTCAGACGCGATAGCGGAAGAAACCACCCCCCTTCGTGTGGAAAGTGCAGTCGTATGACGCACAACAGGAAATGGCTTCTCGTAGCTGCAAATCGCTTCATGATCCTGTGAAAAGAGATTACAGACACGTCTGTGGGGTGTCGTGATCTGGAGTGTTACCTTTGAGAGTGTTGAATTGTTCCTTTTATTAAATATATTTATGCCACTCATCCATATATTTTGGTATTTCATTGAACTATGGACCGAGACTTTGTTGGTTTAAGATATTTGAGCAAGTCAGGCATTCTCACAACCATTATTCACTCTTTTGTATTTCGGGATTGCTCACCTTGATGTTGCTATTTGCCTTTCTGCTAAACATTGGCAGTGCTCTATGCCACCTGTGTACTGGCGTCTGCGCTTTTCCTATTGTTTGTTATATTTTTTCAATAGACCACCTATCGTCACTTGAAGGTTTGATTTATTATGTCTTTACATTAGTTAGTCTAGGGTATTTTTAGAGTGGGGAGATTTGTGACAAAATGATTCCTGATAAAGAAACCATTTACAATTTTAGGTAATGTTACATGATCATATATTGAAGGAGTTGAAGCGAAAAAACAACCCTTGTTGTTAAACAAATACCAGACGTCGATGTAAAATAACACAAGTGGCATCAATTCTGAGTTTATTTCTTGGTATTACCAACGTAAAATATTCTTTGGTCATGTGACAATCCAACAAAATAATTCGTTAATATCCGCATAGTATGTTGGAGCATGGGAAAAACAAAGCACATTTACTGATAATTGTTGTAAAGAACAGCAAGTTCTCCGTATCGTGTTTTGCACACAAGGTCGTCAAGATCATCCCCATTCACATCAATTAACATTAGGTCGTTTTGCTGATCATTGCAAAAGTCGTTGAAGTTCTTTTCCCAGCTTACTTCTGTCTCAAACCCATCAACTTTAGCAAAAGAAACCCGAATGGTGCTAAAAGGTAAAAAACGAAAAATATTGATAAAGGTGACAACAAAATACGTTCAGTTTGTTATTTTTTGAGAGTTACCCGTTGCTTGGGTCCTGACAAAGTATGTCGTCCCGTCCATCCCCATTTAGATCGCCAACCATCAGTTTTCCAGGGGCGTTGAAATTCTTGCAGGTTTTCACAGATTTTTGCCAATCTGGCGAACTAAACCTTCCGCTAGATGTCGCCAAATAGACAACCCTAAACACAAAAGACGTCATGAATTATAACATAGCAAATAAGAAAATATTTAACTAACTCACGTCCAGTCATCAGAGTAGTAGCAGAGTAAATCGCCCCTCCCGTCACCATTAAAATCACCAGCGTATATTTTTCCGTATCTGCAAACGTGATCAGAGAACACCCATCGCTCCTCACCAAATATGCTGAGTTCTACAAAGAATTCAGGACATTATTTAGATCAGTCTGCAACCCAAGTACATAATACTATGTAAGTTATTGTGATCTCACGTGACACAGAAATGCAATGGTGCGTGTTACATGTTGAAGATTGCCAAATAAGTCCATCACAGCCTTTGTTCCTCTGATAGCCACCAACACACTTTTGTTTCCTAAAAAGAAAAGACACTTTCATATTTTATTTCACTTATATTAGTTACGACCAGCCGCAAAACCCACCTCCATCTTAATCCATTTCCACAAGATTTCGAGCAAGTTCCCCATGATTGCCAGGATCCCCAGGATCCACTAACGGTGGACGTTGTCAAACACATCTTCATCTTACAACTTTTGGTCTCAGTCGATGTCCCAATACATCCATCTTTCATTTGGACGCCGTTAAATATACAACTACGTGTTCTTGTGTTCGTTCCTTCGCCACAACTGACTGAACACTTTCCCCAAAGACCCCATTCGCTCCAGGTTGCTAAAACCACAAGAAAAAGCAAATTTGACTCAACGTCTTTAAGTGCTTGAATTAACTCACGTGTTGATGTCGGAGATGTAGAATTAATTACTGACACGGGGCACTCGTACATGGCGTTAATCTGAGTCAGGTCATGTTCTGTGAATCCGTTGCGTTGTGATTGGATCGGTTCGTTTGTAGAGCGATGTAAAATCGTCGGTCGCAGGTTTTTGGAAAAAGCGTATCCCCCATAGTGCATGAGGGAGGAAGGGTCGTACGGGGAACCGAAAGACATAACAGAGTTACGAACATTGAAGTTATTCTCTTTGCCTGCAAACAGAAACACGTTCGCAGTTTATCTAAATAATTTTCAGGGGACTTCTTCTCAAATCTTACCGGCCATAACATTCTCCAGCTGTATAATGACGTGCTCGTCCCTGTCAGGTCGTGATTGTTCGTGCCAGAATCCCAAAGCGTGCATCAGTTCATGTTGAACTACACCCTTCCATTCACAACCATTTCCAATTGATATTTCTTGACTTCCTCCTCTACGTCCAACGTACGACCTGCACCAAAATTATGTTTCTCCAATTACTGTAGTTGCATTTACAGAGGAAGTTAGTGTGAATAAAACAATTACCAGCAACCGCCTCTTGATACAAAATGAATATAATCTCGTTCTTCGCCTCTTTCGACAAAATCAACACAGGTTTTTTCACTGAATGCTGCAATTGCCATTCTAATAGCGGTCTTGGCTTTGACAGCTAAAAAATAAATGAAACACTGTGTATAAAGTTCTTTAGTGTACACCTTTGGAGTCAGAAATTTAAAGAAAAAAAACGTATCTTTTCCTTAATTACTGAATTACTGGTTATTTGAGCAGATATTTGCAAATTACGAAATTTGTTTTATTTAAGATTTTAATCAAACAATATGTTTGTTTGTAATATTTATGGTGTTGTATAAATCGACAGCAGCCAAGTGCATTAATTTTGGTGAACTCACTCATTTCGTCGTTGATGACGTATGGTACTTTGACGCGGCCTTGAACAAGGTTTTGATTCCATCTCATTAAACCAACAGAAGCAGCTTTCTGGACATCGTTAGGAATACCAAGGTAATTCTAAAACATTAAGTAACAAATACGAATCAGTTTTGATTTTTACTGTAATAAAATGATAAAATAATAATATACAAAGAAAACACAAAAATAAAACCAACCATTTCTATGACAGGAACATCATCTGCTTCGTACTTAATGTCTTCCTCAAACAAACCGCTTAGCTTGCAGTTGCAGCTGATTTGACATCCTGCTTGGTCCATTTCAAATCCGATTACTCCGCAATCTCTGTTGCAAGTTGTTCCGTCAAACGCACATGGAATGCTGCTGTGATGTTGAATCATACCTGAAAAATAGTAGTGAAGTTATACATTCAAAAGACTGAATTTCAATTAATCAAAATGCTAAATCAGTTAAAAATTGCAAAAAAATCTTCACCCATGCAAAAGTTGACGTCAATTGGACTCGGTGTTTGATTTCCATTTGTTCTCTCAAATTGTAGAGATCTGAAAACTTCGTCGCACACGTCATGACTCACTGGTAAAGCTGCAATGAAAAACACAGTGTTAACAAAGCTTCAAAATATGCTCAACACAACAAACGACCTCACCTGATCCTCCACTGAGAGTCACTAAAACGAAAATATAATTAATGTTCGCTGTCATTTCGTCTTCAACCAAACTTATGGTGGAGTTGCTTCTTCCCGCTACAATAACTTTTAGGGAGACATATGAAAGTTTTTATATCAACAAACGGGAAACAACAAATCATCGCACACACATTCACTTTCCCACACATTAGCGAAGCCAGATTTACCATCTCGTCATCGATGCGTCATAAAAGTGACATCATTGTAATCCGATCCACACGAGATTGTTTCGGTGCATTTTATTCCCAACAAATACATTGACATGAAAATAATCGTTTGAAATTTTGTGCAGTGAACGGATTGGCTTTTTTGTCCCCAAAGTTTAGATGCAAGTTTTGCATCAATTTCATTTGTCAGATACGCCATGCATATAGGTTATGTTCCGTTCCGTGACATGGGATAGTATAACAAAGTCGACATGAAAACTTTGCAATAACCCTTGTAATTAATGCCACATATCGCAGCATAATAATATTTTTTAATTTTACTATGAATATGATTTTTGTTTTTGTGTGTGCAGCGACGTAGGTCCATTTGGACGTTTTTTTTGATGATTTAGTTTGCGCTTTTAAAGTACTCGTTATAATTAGTTTAGGCATCATTGTGGATTATTAAAAGAAATCATTATCTGGGTCTGTTTGGTGGTTGTGTGCGTTCACTCTTATGTTAAATGTTTGTGCATATGACACGGCAAAATGAAACATGTTAATAATTAAACTAAGAGATGTTCATAACTTAAAACATTTTGGGCGAAAAAAGTAGCCTGATACGACGACTGGTTTCTTAGATACAGCTCAAAGTCGCATTTTTACCGTTGCGAACGAAATCGTGCGAAAGCGAGATTATACAGAAAACATTGTAAAATTGGTTTAGCATGGTATTGCATTAAACAGGGGACAACAAGTGAACAAGTGCAACAAACGGATTTTGATGTTAATTTGAGCTGCAGACTGATGGCCGCTGTTTCGACCTATTATGTCTTATTTAGTTGTGCAATAATAAAACAGTTACTGGGACAGGGTGTTCTTGTTGCGCGAGCGCCTTGTGTGATGTCAATTTCACCACAGCCTAAAAGGTTTACGATTTTTCGTCGCCGCTACTTTTCGTTCCGTTTTCAACATTTTTTTGTTGACGTAGAACCGATAAACTTTGGATATATGTTTGTTGTAGATGTACCATTAGTTTTACGAAAAGTTGCCATGGTCGTGTCATATGCACTTTAAGTGTGTTTGTGATTCATTTGGCTGAAGATCCATTTTACGATTGTGCGAGAAATGAAAAATAAATCGTACATGGCAGAGGATTGGAATAAACCTGTATGAGCTTATTTGGGCCATACTGCGGAAATGGCTTAGAATTTTGCACCAGCTCAGGTGTGAAGGGAAATGACACTAACTACGACTGCCTGATTCGCATGACACACTTGCCGTATGACGAGGTGTGAAAACTCATTGTATGATTTGTTTTATGCCACAATCAGTATCGCGTGCTAAGCCAAAACGCACCTGGAACCTGATCGTATTGTTTGTATTGGATATTCTGAGCAACTGTTTGATGAATACAACTCACATTCCGCAATGCTGAAAAACATTATTTGGTTTGTTGTGTTTGCATTTGTTGAAGGTAAGATTTGTAAACTTTCGCACAAAACTTCTGACAACAACAACATTACTATTCGTAGGCGAAAACTTAGAGAGAGACTTTTGTGAAGATATATATGATGAAATTCAAAGCGGAAATGTGCAGAATGACAAAAATTCCCCAAGTCCAATTGATATCAATTATTGTTTAGGTAAGTCGTGTTTAGTTTGTATTTTGTCCATTGCCAAATAATCGAATATGAATAAAATGTTTGTTTGTAAATTTTTGTACAAGCTTAAAACAAACGAAATTATTTCAGAAAAACTGCAAAACACGCAGAAGGGCGATTGTTTGTTCGACACGACAAGTTGTCCACAAGAATGCCACGCCCTCGGTTACGCTACCGACCACACTGGTTGTGAAATAAGTTGCAAATGTAAGATAAATGGATTTTTGGAAGCTGATATCAAATTTGACCATGCAGACCTTCCAATCATCGAAAAAGTACGCAATACTCCAATTACTTTATTATGGACATCTCCTCATCGCTTTTGTCCAAACCTTATTGTTAAAACTATATGTGTAGTTTTACAGACCTTCAAAGAAATCAGTACAAGAAGGAGCATCGATTGGGTTGAAAAGATGGAATAACAACCGAGTACAAGGGCGACTCAAGGTTCCTTACCAAATAAGCAGCGAAATGTGTGAGTCAGCATTTAAACCCGATTTCAGCTATTCCATTTTAATCAACTATTTAATTTGTATGTTTTTGTATTTCAGCACAAAAAGCCCGCGACAGTATTAAAAGTGCAATTGACGGTTATGCTCAGGATACTTGCATCGACTTCGTGACCAGAAGGAACGAAAAAGATTTCATTAATTTTGTGTCACGGGGCGGATGCTGGTAAAAAAACATTTGTTGTGAGAGAAATTCACATTTAAATATTTTTGTACTCTTATTCGAGGCTTAGTTGGATGTTTGCCCGACAACAAATATCGTAAAAAAACTTAACTTCGATACAACGAAATTATTGTGCATTACTTACGAAAACAAAAGTCAGAAGCACCAAGGTTTTATCAAAAACTATACTGTTCTTCTTGGCAGGTCGTATGTTGGACGTCGCGGTGGTAGACAAGATATTTCTATTGGACGTGGTTGTGAGTGGAAAGGTGTAGTTCAACATGAATTGATGCACGCTTTGGGATTCTGGCACGAACAATCACGACCTGACAGGGATGAACACATCATTGTGAAACTGGAAAACGTCCTTCAAGGTAATTTTTAAACTATTTAGACACAATGGTTGGTGATAGCCTTGCTTTAATTTTGTTTAGGAAAAGAGCACAACTTTCAAAAGCGAATAGCAATAAATTCTCTTGGGTCTCCATACGACATTGGGTCTGTGATGCATTACGGAGGTTACTCTTTCACTAAAAATCGTCAACCAACCATAGTAGATAAAGCAACAGGTCAAGCAGTTGGAGCTCAGAGGAATGGTTTCTCTTCTCACGACAAAGACCAAATCAAAACTCTTTACGGATGTTCCTCGACTCCCATCACAACAAAACGTAAAATAAACAAAAAAGACTGAAGTAATTGCCTCCAAGATTAAGTTTAACATGTGTAAAATGTTCAACTCAGTTATTATGACACAAGTTGACAAATTGTCTTGGATTCCAAGTAAAATTCTTCAGCCAACAAAACAAACTTTTTTTCTTAGATATTTAGGTAACAGTCGACCATCCTTGTTGAGTAAAATTTTTAGTGATAGACGAAATGTAAAAATTACATTTTGTGCACAGCATCGTGGACAGCATGGGGATCATGGTCACAGTGTACCGCCACTTGCGGCGGCGGAGAGCAGTCTCGCAGTCGAACGTGTAAATTGAACGGCGTCCAACAAACTGGTTGTGAGGGCAAGAACACAGAAACTCAATCATGCTCAACGAATAGCTGCGTGATGACTACAGTTACCACCACCACAACCACCAAACCGACTCCAACTTCATGGGGTTCGTGGAAATCATGGGGAAGCTGCTCAAAATCTTGTGGAACAGGCTACAGATGGCGGTAGGCTAATTTTGTAGTATGTGAACACTTCATTATAAAAGGACCATTTTCTTTGAATAAATTTTGGCGATTACTGCTTTTAGGATGCTTTCATGAATTAAAGCTTTTAATAAATAAACCGTTTACCTAACAATCTTGCAATGAAATGCGTTTCTAACTTTAAAGATAAACTGTAGGTACCGGGTTTGTGTTGGCGGACTTCCTGGTGTGGGAGGATGCAAGAGTTCGTCGGCATGGCAGGGTGAAAAATGCAACACACAAACTTGTCAAGCAACCTCTCCGTTCTTTACTGAAGTGCAATGGACTTCCAGCGAGTCGATTTGCAGATACGGGAAATTGATTAGTGGAGATTTTAACGGGGATGGCCGCCAGGATCTTTTATGTTATCAATATAATCATTTAACGTAAGGGGACATGTTATCCTTACCAAAACATGCGTTGAATTAAATGTCAACGAATAACTGGTTGTATTTTGTTTTAAACCAACGCCTTCCCCATCAAATAACATTGTCTGTGATCTTGTTGTTTTAGCATCACATATCTGGCTACTTCGACCGGGACGTTCAACTCAAAGTCACAGAAATACTTGGCAACATGTGCTTCGTTCAACAGTCAATACCAACTTCTTAGTGGTGACATCAACGGAGATGGTCTCGACGATATTATGTGTCGCAATTTCGCAACTGGGCAAGTATTATATACTTATTCTTCATATATATACTTTCTTCAGATAGCAATTTCCATCTTTATGTTTTTAAGAATCTAATGTAGCTTTTTTGTCCAGAAAGCAATGACCAAAGAAGGATTTGTTTTATAACGAAACTAATTTTCTAAAATGCCCTGACCAAAAGTAATTAAACAAATTTAGTTGTTTTTGTCAGAGCGATTCGCGCAACTCTTTCAACAAGCAGAGGATTTGAAACAAACATTGCTTGGAAAGGACAATTGTCAACTCGTTGTGGTAATTACAGCACTCTCTTGTTGATTGATGTCAACGGCGACTCGAGAAATGATTTAGTTTGCAAACATTATGATGGGAAGACTGTTGTATTGCTTAACCAACATTCTGCATGAGTACTTAAACTGCTGACACGATTATGTGTAAGTGTACTTTACTTGCTGGCTGGTGCTGATATATCGCTTGTTCTTGAATAAATACCCAGTAGTAATTTTTCTTTTGCATTGTCAAAATAGATTAGGAAAACCCAATGCCCTCGCATTTTTTAAATTCTGATACAAGCTCTCACGTGTTTTCAGCGCGACAAAAAAACAGCACATATTTTACAACTCATTTAATTCGAACAGCTGTTCTGATCACATTTAATCGCCAAAACACAGTGAAACGACTTAAAAACGTAGGAAACAACATCGTAGCAGTCACCATAATTAGAAGCACTACGGGCGGGAAAACAAGCGTGTAGGTAACGACATGGCCACTCTTTCATGGCTACTCTTTCATGGCTAAATGCCTACGGTGTCATGGTCAACAACAAGATGGCAGCGACAATGCGCGAACATGGAATATTTGTAATGGCCTTTAATCAAAGTGGGAATGTGATTAAAAATTTATCTGACGGCGCTATTTTGAAGTAAAAAAAAAAAACGACTCTGCCGTTCTGTGAAAGAAAGCTGCAGCAAAATACGAAATGACATGAAGGAAATATTCACAAAACTCAAACGATAAAAGATGTTGCACACAATTACTCGCAAGTGGCCGCATAATCTTCACCTCATACAATTGTAACATCTGAGCGTCGAATGCACCTTGAAATTAAGCAAGTGGAAATTGGGATCGATCCTTCATGTTTCCTCAGTACGGTTGTCAAAGCAATCACCAATTCCAACCAAGCAAGGCGATAATTAAAACGAACGATTGGTAAAATTAACGTTTTACTTTCCGTTCAATTGAGTGTCCTTTGAATGCTGTCGCCCAAGACTTCTGCTTATTGAAGACTGAAAAACAACACAAACTTTTTTTAATAAACAATGACAATCATATAACGCACTGAAATAGGTAACGGACAATCGCAATCAACAGGTATTACAATAGGTATTATTGTGGTTAAGTTAAATACAGTACCAAATGAATTCGAACCAACTTACGCGAATACTGCGCTTGCTCTTCTGCTGGTTGGTGGAACGAACAAAATGCGAAGATTTTTTTGAGGGTTCGTCGCCACAGCAACTTATTTCATCGTCCAATGACTCCCTGGGAAATATTTGCGATCGGTCAACAATTTATTTCCAATTAGTGACAGAAAGCAGAGAAGTGACATTGACACGAACCTAGCTGGAATTACGACAGTGTCGAACTCAGAAGCGAGATGTCTTCGCACAGTGGCTTTGTTGACGGGAATTCCCAACGCGCTTGCCATATCGTCAGCAGTGAAATTTGGATCCAGAACGATAAAAGCCCCGTGCACACCCGAATCTCGAAGGTTTAACGAATATTCTGTTTTACAGTTATCACGTTAACGTTAACAATCAGGCACAACGGTATAAATAAGGTTTTGTGTATGAAAGAAACATTTAGTGAGGAAACTAAAATCATTGGGTTTTCAGGCTTTAATAGTCCCACCTTTTAGGTCAATTGATTTTGCCCATTGGATAAGCCTACTGTTGTTCCACACCAAAAGATCAGAATCGGTCGTCAAACACATTTGCCTTCGCTCATCAAGTCTCTGTACAATTACATACAATTATTTTATGAATCCCTAATCACAGTAAATGACCGTCTGTAAAAAGACTAATAGACCTTTTGTACCTGAGCATTGAATCCTAACATTTGGAGCAGTTGAATTCCTCGCATGGCGCTTTCGACGTGACACTTTTTGCCATCCATCCCTAGGTGTCGCTCTAGATCCTTGCGGGTGAGCGAAGCCAATGTTCGGCCGTCAATCAGATGTTCACGGAAGCGTGAAGCGTACTGCGTGAGACCGACGTCCTTCAACCATTGCTCGCACACCCACCAGTGGTCGAGTTGACCGGCTGCTGACATGTTCCTGAAAAAAAAAAAAATTATGAAGAAGTTTGTATCCCGCTGAATGAATGCAGCTGTTATTAAGTTTTCCATTCACATCAAGATGTTTAAAAACTTATTTGTGAAAAAATAACCTAAATCACTTTTGCGACTAAAACACAGATTGTTGCTAAAAGAAAGAATCTCAATTAAACCAGCACGTTTAGTAGAATCTCGTTGTTAACGTAAGCACTGTTTGCCATCATTACCGCATTGCACCAACTTACGCCATCGTAACAGAAGGGTTGCGAAATTCGTCTATTGCCAGGCACAGCTTTCTGCGATGCATCGGGTTTTCTATGTTCAAGCAATTATCCAATTCACAGTCCTTCAAACCAAGCAAAACCTGTACGAGAAGACGCTGGTGTTATTGGAGTTAAATTCACCTGGCGCAACACGCAATATACTGCCAGTAAAATATTAACGATTCTTTCTTATTTGTACACGATTTTATGGATGTGATGTAATGGCGTATCAGGTTCTTGGAGAAAATTTAAAGAAACGTCCGTCTAGTGTCGAATTGTGCGTATGTTGCCACACAAGAAAAAACGTACAAAAGAAGACTATTTTACCAAGTGAAAGTGAACAGTGACATAAACAAAAATAGGATTATTATCGGAAGAAACTAAAAACCAAGCATGTCCTAGTGGATAAACCAATACCTTTCCACTCTTGATATTTTCAGCGCAACCGCGAACATATTGACTCATGTGCATCACAAGCTCCAGCCACACGAGCACAGCGTCAGCCTTCCATCTGTGCACAAACAAGGCTTGGGGTTAATTAAATCCTCTCCAGCCCTGGCCAGGCGTGAAGGCTTACGGCGACTTAACGAATGGCCGGCGAATTTGCGACACCGGAGATGAGTCGAATCGGATACAACGCCCACAGGATTGTCGGCTTTATGTTTTCATATGTGGACGCTGACGCCCGATTTGTCGCGTTTTCTTTCCAGCGAAAAGTTACCCTGCCTCTTGTAGCAACGGCTAATTTCCACATTCTACTAATATGCGTAAACTATGTCGTACTTTTATGTATGTGGACTTTTGATCTTATTACGTCCTTATTTTGTGGGCGAGTTGTGACGACAAAGTTTTGTTGAAACGTGAGTAAAAATCTTTTTTTGTTTTCTCCAAAATCAAACAATCCCAGAAACGCATTCTAAAAACTCACTTGATCATGGGCAAGTTTTGGTTGCTCTCCAAAATCTCCTTTTTCTCTTCTTCGCTGCGTTCATACAATTCCAAATGACTGGAGGCCAGGAACACGTCAGCATCTTATAAGAAGAAATAAATATAAACACTAAACCATAAAGATTTCACAGTGGGGTGCTCTCGTCCTGCGTGGGGTCATACGAGGACATCTGTTGACGGACTTCACGCTTTCGCTGACGACGACAATGTTTGTCATCATATGCGTGTGTCAGCGTTGTCTAATTAAGATGGCCAAACAAAACTGATTGTGATGTTTATTTATGCATGAACATGATGGCAATAACACCAGCTAGTATAGCAGTTAATTTAGACGGTGTATGGAATATGTTTTGCTATTTAAGAAGAGCAAGCGGATGGTTTTTGTGGACAAAGGGATTACTGAAAACGATATTTTAATTAATGTCTAAGTTCGTAATATCAGCGCCCTTACAAAACCGTTAGTTCTAACGAAGATTCAACATACATTTAATGATCATTCAAATTAGGTTGGTTTTTTCGTGAGACTTTGTCAAATTATAGCAGAATGATCCTTCACGCAGCATGAGCCATTTTCAACTTTCTATTGTTTCATTTAGTTTTCGTGAAATGAAAATAAATGCTATCAAGCACATTCTTGAAGTTCACAATACCCAAACAAGCACAGCAAAACAAAAAATCACGCAAATCACTAAGCTATACATGCAAGATTTCCTCCAAAGGACAGGATTGCATTGGTGCAATATGAAAAAGAGAAACACAACGTTTACAATTTTTGTAACAGCCGATGGGCAAATGACTTTAAAAAGCCAATTCCATGCAATTATATCACAAGTGCCCATTACTGACAACAATTATAATATTACGTCATGCTCTGCAGTGCACGTCAAGTCAAATCAAAGCATGTTTCGATTTTTTAAAGTGAAACCGGACACAACACACAAGAGCAAACTCTACCACATCACGTGATTCCATGCATGATTGCGCATGTGATTTAAACAGGAACCAACCTGATGAAAGTGAACTGACGGAAAACGAGGCGTTCCGCGGAATAAACAGCGGCGTTTCTGACCCTGGTAAATGGCAAGCGGCAAATTGTTAGCTCGTGCCTGTTTTTCGAAATATAAGCAAATTTCGTTTCAGGCTACTTCTAAAACCCGAGTAAAGAGTATTATCTTTATAAGTTAATCAAGTACGACTGGATCTTCAAAACAAATCCGCTTGGGCGTAACACAAACTATAGTCGTACAACCCGAAACCTCGCGCCATTTTTGTTTACAGGCAACATATTTGTGGAGGGCTTCATCGATTGCACCGCGGAAACACTAATTTTGGTCTCGCCTTTACTTTCTCCTGTTACCCTTCAGTTTTCCAGCCACTTTCCGCGATAATTGTGCGTGTTTTTCGAGTGGCAACGGTTGTGGTGTTCCGTAGGCGAGCTTACAAGAGTCAACATTCCTCTGCTCGGGAGGGAGTTCATAATTACGGCCTGTCCGTTTTAATTCAACGCTCCCAGACGATTATTAAGTGCCCGCACTACGAGTTTGCTTGAAACACGGGAGTCCAATGCAGTAGTTGGTTAAACTTGCTTTACTTAAATACGCTTTTGGGGCTGAAAGAAAAAAACACAAATGTATCTGCCAGGGGTCTATAGTGACCCTAATTTCTACTACATTTGCCAAAGTTTCCCCTTTCCACGTTATCCGTAAAATACAATGTTACAGTTACAACACATGATTAGGTTGGCGCCAATAGCAGAAATGCCAAATCTTGTTACTGTGTGAACGCGATATGCGAGTCGTATGTGATACTTCCATTACATGCTAAAGGGTCCAATGATAGAAATTTTGAATGTTGATTGTTATGAAAAAATGTATGTGGTGAATCTTTGCTCTATTTAAAAAGAGTTAGATGCATATGATGAACCGGTCTATACTGAAAATTACTCTGCGAACGAATGGACGAGGCGGCGATCACAGATTCTTATCGACCAACGACTAACACAAACGCAATGGGGCCATTTGCACGTTATCGTAAGTAATTTCTCGTGGGAGACAATGGCCGTCCACTGCCCCGGCGATCGGCTCTTGTTCGAAGATTACATCGATTCATCACCACTTCCAGCCTACCATTAAGCGAGCGCTAATGCACTTGCCACGGTGGAAACTTGCGCGTGTTTCACGACGTTGTAATGCAAAGTGACTTGGCAGTGAGCCACGCTAGCGATCAAGGAAGTATTCTTTGCGCAAATGATTCAGCAAGCTAAGAAGCACGACTGAAGCACTTTCTTGGACTAAAGCGCCGATTTCATTCGAAAATAATACAATATCAAGCCCACCCAGCCAGAGTTACACATCGCAACATGAGCAATATGAGCAGAATCTTTTTACTAATTTTAAACACCTTTTCTAGCAAAAGCGCAATCTTCAATAAGCTTCATGCGCTTCAATACTCACTTATGTCAAGACTCTTTCGGTTTTTTCCGCGCTTAAATGCACGAGAGAGAGAACCAGAAAAATGTTGAACCAACTTCTTCTTTCTCGTGAATGAGTGACCAAGTGATCCTCCATTCGAAAGAGGGTCAACCTGGACATCCTCGCTGGAAGATGAGTGAGTTCCTCCCGGAACTTGTCCAAAACAGTGTCGCGGAGAAACAGGAGAAGGAGTTGGAATAAGGAGAGGATCCTGACTGTGGGAGGAAGTATTTGGCTCGTTTCCTGAAACCAAGAAAGTAATAATAATACTCAGCAGGACAACTAAATGTAATACTTGATATCACAAAACCTAAATAATATCGACCCCTGCAGTATGTTGGTTATTACATGACAATTCGTTTCTAATATCACTGAAGAGAAAGTCAAACCAACATAGAACTAAAATGAGGCTTGAAGGACTCACAGTGACAAATTTACCGGTGTCCCTTTTCTTCACGGGGACAAATTAAACAAACACGATTTCAACATTTCGAAACCCAACGAGTTTCCCAACATGTTTGCAGTCTGCCAATTAGCTTTGTTTGCTTTATGGTGGGGGACATAAATCTTGCTGTTCACACCAATAATAGTCGACAAACTCGATTAGCGTGCGATGATTCGACGCAACTTACCGGACAAGTTTAGGGCTTTATGATTGATGACGCTCTCCTCCACCGAAACGTGCATGGATCGGCGTTTAGAATTTTGAACTTGCGCAGCCGCTTGACGTACCTTTAAAATGTACTTTGCTCTTAAAAATTTGTAAAATATCCTTGTTTTTAACAAAATATGTGAATGTTTACATGCCACTGGGTTTTACAAGGTATTGACAATCTGTATGCGCCGCATGTTATAATACGAGTTAAATACAGTATCGCCTTGAATCGCCGTCAAAAGCTTACCACAGCTAATTCCGCTTCCAGCTCTTTAATTTTTCGTTCGTTTGCCACCAGCTCGTTTCTTTGCGAACTCACAACTTCTACTAGGTCGCCATGACGACGGGATAAGTCGTTACGTTCCCGCGACAACCGGCTCCGCTCGTCATCTCCTTCCTTCATTATGTCCTCGTTTTCCTTAAACACAAAACGTTGGTTGATGTTTGCAAAATATACCATCCATCACGAAAATGTAAACGAAGTTTAGCAACGTGAAAAACGCTTGATTTAAAAATTCAAAATGATTTATCGGGGAGATTTACTTTCATTTGCAGTTCGAACTCGCGGATAAAATCGCGTAGTTGTTCTTCTTTGTCTTCAATTGTCTTTTGCATTTCATGGATCTGGTTAAGCAGCTCGGTTTTGTCCTGCTTCAAACGCTGCCGTTCGCTCTGCAAAGCTGCCGTGCAAACGAGACAAAAGATTTTAAAAGCTCCTTTTCTATTGTGCGTGAGGCGTGGACTTATCGTGATAAAGAACTCTACCGAACCGCATTCTTGACCCCATTCTAAGGCATTCACAGCACTTAAACCACAATTTGTTTTGACCAAGTTAAGCTGGCACCATTGACCCAGTTATTTGTTAAACAGACGGTCAAATAACAAGACTCGCATCCGTGATAGGGTTGTAATCTGATTTACCTTGTACCGACTCTTTGCACCGCTTTTCGCTGTTGCTGATTTGTTGCTTTAGATTAGCAATCTCCTTCTGCAGCTGGCGATTTTGCCCGTTCAGCGATTTGTTTTCTTCCAAGATTTTGTTCATTTCCATTGTTTCTGTGTTAATTGAAGAAGAACCTTTATTATCGACAATTGGATGATCGGCCAAACTCATAATTATAACGGAGGAGATATTGTACAATTAATACAGTTGGTGACAAGGGTCTACCTTGGCAGCTAGTGCAAACATCCTTGACCATTGAAAGTTCACGTAGCTTTTGGTTGGTCATGTTCAGTTCAACGCGTAAAGTGTTGACCTCATGATTGGCAGATTGGATCGTCCCATCGATGTGCGTCGCCAGACGTTTGTTATTATCGACCATCTTTTTGAATTTTGTCTGCAAATATTTGTTTTTCATTGTTACGAGGACCTGCCAGGCCTGTCGACAAACAGAAACGGCGACGGTGCGCAATTTTAAACAGTTACCAAACACGCCATTACACAATCGTGTACACAATGATTCATCGTGTTGCGTCTTGTTCAAATCTAAAAGACGTCATTTTCACTGCACATCTATTTGTTTTTCAACATGTCTTATAATTGCACACATGGATTGTGGTTATGTGTCCCAGAGGATTAGTTGCAAGGTTCATGTTTATAGTGTTGACGTATTGCTTTGCGTTAGGGATCAAAGTATTGTACATTATATGAAATATGTAATTAAAAGCTTATTCCCAAATATATGTTATATATTTTTGACTGGAGCGGGGCTGCTTTTGTGCTCAATAGGTTGTTGCACTATTAAGGACAACTGGCCGTCTACGACATGATACGCCAACTGCTCCAACATAAACAAAGTAAAAATTGTATTTTGTTTTACTTTATATTGGTATTCTGACCTGTGCGTCCATTAAGAGCCCTCGCATCAAAGTTAAAGAAGCGTGCAATGCGTCACGTTGCTGTGGCAACAAGGCGGTGTGGTCGAGCACGTGACTGGTCAGGTCAGGTGCGTTCTTTCGGTTGGAACTGTTCAGCGAAGAACTAAATATGAACTGGAGAATTTGTTCACTCAGCGAATCCAAAGACTGCAAGGCTGCAAAAACAATCCACGAGTCAGGGGTAATATGTATAGCCACTAAGATGACTTATGTGCAGAACTGTGCCCGGTCGCATTCAACGGCTATCACTACCTGACAAACAAAATGGATAACAATATGCTTTAAGCCTGGGAAAAGCAAATAGTTTATGACTAATCTAGCACTGATGGCTACCACAACTGCTGTAGGCCAACAACAAGACAATGTGCAACCTCTGATCATATTACGCGCAGCACAGTAACTTTTTAACCAGCAAGCGCAACCAAGCACGCGGTCAACGACGGAAGGCGCCAAAATTGCGGTTTGCCAGTGAACGCGATCACAGAGGGATAAAATACTGGCGTCGACTGAACGGTAAACACGAATTTCGACAGCTATTCACGTTAACCACACGCCGACGAGGAGTCAATAATAAGACCTTTCGCAGCAAAACAAGGGAGGTTCAGTGAAGGCTGCTGTGATGAATTGTGATCAAGTGCGTTATCTTCACAGACAAATAAGACTCCAACTCTAAAGCTCGACCACCGGCATCCGGCTGTCAGTCTTTCTCGATCCGTTGGGCCCCTAACCGGCACCACACATAGCGAAAAGCAATATAACTAAAAACCGTAAACGCGGAGACTTGTGTTGTTTACACATACCCCAAACCGCAGCAACTCCACGCTATTGTGCGCCCCAAGGTCTACACAGAGGGAAAATGAGACAATAGCTGCATTGTAATAAATTCAATCACAGTCACGTACAACGAGCGCGGCGGTCGTTTTTTTACTGCGCAGGGCTTTGAATAATTAATGATAGGTCGGTGGGTGAAGTACAATCTTTCTCATACATGTTTCGAGTTTTTGTGACGATCTGTATCGATATTCTCGCGGCGGTCATCCATCGATCAGTAAAATCCTACACGGCTCCTATTGACGTGCTTGAGAAATCCCATAATCCAGACCAGCTTTCATTTTTCCGCCAGGAGCAGTTCCTGACTGGTGACGCGGACTTGGGGTAATAACAACAATGCGCGTTCATGCGAATCGAGGACGGGTGTCCGTTTTCACGCATAAACATGATCGTGAATCGAGCCGGAGCAAAAGCAACGCGGATTTACGGAGAATTTCGCTCTTTCAAGTATCCACGCCATGTCGGTTTTTGCCTGGCGATCCGACTGGCTTTGCTCTGTATAACCGCACAACAGTAACATTTACAGTTGCTGAACTTGACAAGTCTTGTCAGCTACGAATACAATATCATCCACCTGCCTTCCGAACGTTAAAAGCATAATTTCGATCGGGTTTCAATTACAGACTAATGTCTAATTTTTAGCTTCGAACATAGCTTCCATGCATTACAGGTCAATTAACGTTACACGAAAACAATTACAGGGTCGCAAAGCTCACTCCCAGTCAAACGTACAATCCAACTACGGATGTCACAAACACGTCAGCCTTTGGCATTGTTGCGACTAATTCGGTGGATTTTTCGGCACAAGCAATCAAGTAACAAGATTCGATAAACAATAACGTCTAGCTACGAATTCCCAAGACAAATTACTTAGGAGCAGAAGCGCCTGTGGACTAGCAGTTCGACGTGTGGTCGATAACACAAAATCGCTGACATTCCTTTGAAGTCGGGTCGATAGTTTAGGAACAGTAACCAAAAGATACAATTAGGTTTAGCTTGATTTTCAGCCGACAACAAGCGAATGTGACTTCTAAAACACAAACTTTGACCAGTGCGTCACACACAAATTGACCTGAACGAATCTACCATAAAACGACATTACAAAATAACCTTACCAAGTAATTTCGCCAATGAACTTGTAGTTTCCCAACAGCCAAGCGACACAAACACCTACTGTTGCACTCACACGACTTAACGAAGCAGGAACTTCATGTCAATGCGTTACTTATTAAGACGATATTAACGTGGCAACACTCATGGCTAAGCAAACAAGTCTTCTACTGCGCACCCTTATCACTTGTCTGACCGCAGCAGTTGTTTCGGCCCAGCAGCTATTGCTTGGTCTATGTTTAGGTCAGCAAAAGGACCCTATCACCTGCTACCACTTCCAACATCTACCGTCCACTGGTGAATCAGACAAACCTCTACACACAGCTCTGAAGTACTTGCCTTACGCGGGCTATGTTGTTTCAAACGTCCCGAAATGGTGTTTCGAAACCGCTTTTACACTTATTAAGTGTCAATGTAGCTCTTTTGTTAACGTTATTGAACAATAGATCAACGGTCGATGATCAGCGTCTAATTTCAGCTGATATCATGGCAGCACAAAGCTAAATGCGTAACCACAACATGTTAATAGAAATCAAATCACTTCCAACGATACCTGTTTCCACAGCTCCAAATTTACTGACATATGCCGATGTGATAGAATCTGCCGCTCCTATAGCGTGTTCGTCATGTGCGGTGGAACAATCATCTGCCTGTGGAGTCTTCTGACACGAGATGACAGTGACAGTTTCGGCAAAAGAGACACTGCGCTTCGGCGTGGAGCGGTATGTACTTTCCACCAGGCATGATGTCATTTTGTTCAATCGACAAGTACTTCAACTCGCACAGTTGGGAGATAACGACAGATTGGAGAACCTGTACTTGTGTGTTCAAGTAATCCCTATAACACTGCAGGAGACACAATGACATCGATTACACTCTCACGTGGGCGAACGTTTAAATACTTATCATTGAACTGTGAAAACATTCAACTATCGCTGCGTGAACAACAAGCTGCTGATCTGTCACTAAAACCTAACAGCGCTGACTAAACAGCAGTCTGTGTTGGCCCCAACCAGGGTATTTGACAAGAAGGATTTTCACTGCCTACAAACAAAAAAGGGCGTCGACAAACGATGTTTGTGCCTGAAGCATATTGCCAGTTCGACAATCCCCCGTCACCGCGCGTCCATGGTCGACAGGGGGCAGCGGGAAGGCAGTTCTTGTTTGCTTTCGCGCCAGACGAATTAAAACGCCTGTTCAGGCGCGTTAACACAACACGATCCACCGGGGCGATATTCTCTTCGACGTCACAATAGCTTTACCACACGCACAGACGCCAGTAAACAATTGCGACGTTGGAAAGAGTCCGCCCTGCGGGAGGCGGGAGCAAATTTTACCTGCGAACGTGACAATGACGACAGGATACAGCTAGTGAATCTAACTGGTAATAAAATGACGTAATATGAAAACGTTCAGGATTTACTCTATTTGTACAGTCGAAGAGGTAAGCTTTGTGCGTTTGTTTTAAAAGATTTCCTACATCATCATTGTAATGCCATACAAAAAACTTCGCACTGCGCAAAGTTTGTCATAGTTAAAGGGTTGAAAACATTTGGGGTATGGCAAACATCTAGCACTCCAGCAACCAACGTTTTCAACCTTTCAAAAAGATTGGGTGTATGGCAAACATCTAGCATAAACATCAAACCCCACAACCAAAATTTTGAAGACCTGTTTTGGGCGATGCCCTTATACAAAATGAACTTTACTGATGACAGAATGATTGTTTGGAAAGATCCTGTGGGTCCCCAGGATAGGTCGCTGAGAACCCTTGGTGGTCCATGCCACCTAGTTAAGAAATCCTGTAAACCCTTGTTTTGCTTTTGCTCTTTGATACTCTTCCCTTTTAAATTATCCGCATCACATCACACTTCAACCACCAGTTCAAGCAACACACCGTCTGTTCTGTCAGACACGGCGCACAGGGATTTGAGTCGTTAATTGCGCGGACTAAATTGTTAATTGGCACTTACGTTCCCTCGTTCCCAGGCAACCATTCATGGTTGCAGCGCTACTTTTCGTAACTACGGGCGCGAATTGTAAACAGTGTCACATTTTCACCGTTAACATTTAGTCAAACATGTAGAAATTGTCGCCAAACAGCTTCATATATATAACTTATTACATCGTTTTGCGTATATTAACAAGGAACAAATTTCCATATTTTTACTAAACTTATTGATGTTAACGCCTTCAAATATATTTGATAATAAATCGATAATACGAGAATAAGATGAGAACCGCTATTTTCAGATGTGTGGCACCACCCCAGTACAACAAGTCAGAAAACAGCAAATAGAACAGAAATAAAAACAATCCCCCGATTTTTGACATTAAATCGACCTTTTTTTCAACATCCCTTTGCCCTATATTTATCTAAAAACAACAACGTAAAGCCTTTGATCAGCAAAGGTCCAAACTCGATAAAACAAACCGATTTCCTCTCCACGTTTCCCGAGTAACGTCAATCCTTAACAAAGTAAAAGGGCGAAAACTTTTCATTTGCACAGAAGCGTCTTGTGATTTCCGTGATTTAAATGCGTGCACCTGCCTGCTGCCCACAGTACCATTGTTCCCTTGAGCTCGTTACGCTTGTGCTGCACAATTGCTTGCTCAGTATTTCAGTGCAAAGAGGCGTAGCGTTTAATCCGTAACGATCGGAAGTCGTTAATAAAATAATAAAATTAGGCTGTAATTAAAACCTGCTACTGTCTTCTAAAAACACTTCGAAACCAGGTTAGACATCTTCGCTAAATCAAGGCTTACAACTACGTGCTGTCCTTTCACAAACAATCTGGGTGTGCGAGGTTTCATCGTCCGAGAAACTGAAGTTCAAGCCCGCACAAGAACGGAGGCAACAACGCGATCAAGCTCTTCTGTCGTTAAACGGCCCAGTCGAGTGGCGAGCAAGGGAGTCCGTTAGTTTGTACATCTGCCTGCTCGACTCGTAGCACCCTACTCATACCATCACAGTAAGTCTGGCTAGACGAAACACCAAGTGCTGTAAGGGTTGTTCAAAATGACCCAACTCTGCAGGCCAAGTGGGCTTTTTGCTATCATACGCAAACTCACACAACGTAATGGAAACGATTAGGGAAATTGACGATCAACAAAATTTGCATGTGTGGTTTCATCTCCATCCACATGTAAGTGACGATGCACGCATTTAGATGTATACAAAATTAGACGCCACATGAAAGACAACCGCAAGTGACAGATATACTTTATGCATTGCCGAAGTTCAAGTGCCTTGAGCAAAAATGCATCAGCCCACAGTTTTGACGATTACCACCTTCAAAGCACTGTCCATCAGCTGCGGTGGCGGCAAGCATTTGTACGAAGTATTGACCAAATAAGTAAATGCAAACGCGTCGCGTTGTTCCCTGCAGCGCCCGAGGTCGCAGCAACGCACCATTCGTTTTCGCAGCGACCGTAGCAAGCCACATTCCGACAACTAGCTTAGTTTTTTTGTCGTCTATTGATCATCAATTTGTGCGATTGTTTTTCACGCACATTGGTTAGTTACGCGGTGCGTGGTATACATGACACGATTAAATTGGATATTTACGACTTGCAACTGTACACATGAGTTTATCCCGTACTATGTAAAACCAGATCCTCGTTTGCACCAACAATTGTAAGGAATAGGTGCAGCACGAGACAAAATTGGAAGCCTTACCGCTCGCTGTAGGTTATTAAAACGCTAAAAAACTGGTTCAAATATGACACGGAACATAACAGAAGTATCTAGAACGCAGCCTGTGCGTTTACTGATCAGCCGACTAGTTTAAACTCAAAACCGGTTTGTTTCCATTGTGGCCACTAATGAAAAGCTTCCCACATTCCTCAGCACTCATCGTCACAATACGTCTTGTTCACAGTAAACACACCACTGCAGACAAAACGTTGACGGCAAGACATCCTACAACAGATACATCTCAGTGCCGGTTTCCCAGCATTCACACCTTTTGCTCGACAGAAACACTAAAGGCAACACAACAAGAGTCTGTTCACCAGACTGTCGCGACCCAAAGGCTCGGTGTGCGAGATCGTAAAGTGGACAATTTGTTTTACGCCAAACATCCCCTGTCCTCACAAAAACCTTCCCCCCAAGCCTGATTTGCTTGAAAACAGAAATGCATTTGAACAAGAGCACTGTGAAGATTCTACACTGACCAAATGTAAATCATTTTACAGTACGCAGGTAACATTTTTGTAAAAATCTCTTTTATTGTAAGCAATCAACTTACCTGTGGACAGGTATTCCTTTGAGGCAGCTTTAGATTCATTGTCCGGCAAAAAGTCTTCCATTTGAAATCATGAACACAGCGCCAATAGCAAAGCGATTACTTTAGAGGTACTTCAGAGCCCTTAAATTCTTCAACTATAAACAACATCTAAGGTTACTTTGGGTACAATCAATGTTATATTACAACTCTTCTACAAAACTTAACTAATGCGATACAGTTTTAAGATTCAGTCAAAAATAATCATAGCCAACAATTCAAAGTCTAGCTTGAATAGTCGAAGTGTTTATGTCCACTTTCAATCACCATAATTACATGTTGTTTGCTGCCTGTGACACAGTAGTAGTTATGTGTGAACAAAGTATGCAACTTATGCTTCTAATGCACTTATAACAACACTGTGAACTGCCAATGCCTGCAATACAAGTAAAACCAACTCAACTAGAAGCCAGCAAACCAACAGAGCACGATGTACAAGACAGAGCCAGTAGCATAGTGTTGTCCGACCGAACAAGCGCTTATCAGACGCGGCACGTTTTTCACACCAAGAGCCACAAGACAATTGTCTCTTTTCGCGCGCTGCGTGACGTACAATTTGTTGTTCGCGTCCGCCCCCTGCTGGATGTCAATCCTTGCAGCAAGTTTCATTTTAAAAACAACTTCAAAAACATTTTTGCATGGACAAAATACAGACTTTTAAAGTTTGTAATAAGAAGCACGACGAAATGGAACAATTACAAATAAAACAATAAATTCGAGGAGAAACAGTTTATTTTCATTTTCTGTCAAAATTTGCTTCAAAAGCCTAATTTTGTGTGATCAAAATTATGTCGTCCCCATATTGTAATTAACACCATAGTTCCCCAGATGTAAAGCGATATCTTACTAAAGCCTTTGTTTTATTTTTCAAAGCTTTGTCTTGTTCGTATTAAAGCCGGATTGTGTATTGCCATCGTGTGAAATTGTAAAAGCTGTTAGGCCTTGACACTTCGAGCAAACTACAGAGATATGATGAGATAATAGATAAGAATGAATATAACTTTTGGCGATAACGCTAAAATAGTATCATCGCCCATTGGAGCGAATGAAGTTGTTTATAACTTTACAAGTAAGTAAGTTTGTCCCAAATTAACTTAAGCATGCCAAGGCGTATGTGCAGCACAGAATGTGCAGGATAATGGACTTGATTGTGTAAGTCACGAGTCGTGTATTTGCTTTCAGACAACTCCTCTGGGTCTACAACAGCGTTACAACAAGAATCTTCGTATGGTTATTCTTCAAGCACGCAAGCCAGATCATCTAAAACAGAAAAAGAAACAGATGACTACAACACTACTGGCAAAGCTTTACAGAAAAGGCCGACTGGGGATGAGGACGCCTCTGATGTTACTAGCGTAAGCACCCTGGACAGCGACGGGAGTGGTGGTTTGCCAATAGCTCAATTACCACAAGTAATGATCAGTTACAACTGGGGTTCTTACAAAATAGTTAAAAAGGTAGGAGTTGAAAAACAACTTTTGAACTGTTTTATCAACGTTTCCCTTTAAATACTTTGATTTCTGTGAGGATCCATTTCTTTCAATAGTTTATTAATTTGTAGATATATAAAGGTTTGGGAAAAGCTGGTTTCAAGGTTTGGATTGATCGAAAAAGTATGGGAGGGGAGATATACGATAGTATGGCAAATGCCGTAAATGAATCAGATGTGTTTATGCCTTGCTTGTCGAAAGCATACGAACAAAGTATAAACTGTATGAGTGAAGCAAAATATGCAGCTAAGAATAATAAGCTCATAGTTCCAATTCTGGTGGAAAATGGATATAACCCAAGTGGTGCACTCGGTAAGATTTAAAAGAAATTTGACGAAGTGAAACCGATTGTTTAACTTTCTTGAAGCATTTACATTATGCAAAGTATGACAAATCAAAAAAAACGATTGAACATTTATTATTTTTTTCTATGCATGCTAGATAAAAATATTAGAAGTTTCGAATGTTTTTTTTGTATCTTTAGATTTCATCATAGCTGGAAAATTGTATATTAATTTCTGTTCCGGAAATTTTGATGATCGAATGTCTGAACTGAAAAAACGGTTGGTGCCGAAAACATCAAGTCATAAAATTTCCCAACAAACTGTGGTCAGATCAAGCGTTTGTGTAATTTCTTAAAAACATTGCATGCCTTTTATTTATTGCAGTGTGATTTTGGTATTTTATGCGTTTTAAACGAACTGTGTTTCTCTTATGCCATCAACGTTTCTTCTCCCATACGGCGAAATAGTGATGTCTTGCGCCGGATCCGGGTACCCGGACCCGGCCGGATATTGACCAATTTTTAATGCCCGGACCCGGCCGGATAATACACTTAATTTTACCGGATAGTTGGGAAAGCATTTTTGTCCTAAAAACGGACAAACATTTTGCAAATTACTCGTTTTTGGGAACCAGTCTGTGATATTTGCCGACTTCCGATTTTTCTGTAGTTTGTTATAAAGGTTTTCGTGACGTATTTTACCAAATTAATAAAAGCCCACGTTTATTTGTTCCACTCATGATAAGCTAACCTTAACATAGCATTCTGTTTAGCAATCAAACATTTTTGCAATACCGCTAAAATACACGAATCGGTGTTAACAAACTGCCGGATCCAAATTATCCGGCCGGATTTGATAGATAAACATCCGGATCCGGCCCGGCCGGATTATTTGGAACTGGGAACATCACTACGGCGAAACTTCATAAGGGACAAACATATTCCGTGCAACACTCAAAAGCACTAAACGGAAAACAGGACACACCAACACCGCTTCTAACGTCTTGTAATGAGTCAAAACTCAAAAGGCACAACAATTACAACAAGTTGTTGTATACTATGGGAAAATCGCGCACTTTAATGTTTGTCGTTGACACATCCTATGTGTTTAACTCTATTCCCGTGAAGCCTAACAGCCAACTGACCAGGTAATGCCCCAAAAATTTATACCTTTTGTCAAACATAAATTATTGAAAGCTTGTCACCTATTCCAATGGCTTACAAAATTGGACAGTAAATTAGCCTAATTTAAGCTGAATCCGCTACTTTTTTCCGACAAGCCGAAACGAGATCCGAAAAATGTTGACCCATTGGGTTTACCGGGCCCAATGAACCACCTACTGAGCTACGCGAGCCCAGCGGTTGAACAGGATATATTGTCGTTAAGGTATATTGGTGCTCAAGCACATAACTTACCAGACAACCTTCACGAATGCGTAGGACAACGCAGAAGTGTTTTATGCTTTCGCATAATAGGGCAGGATCCGGGAGCTGTGACAAAGCCAAAGGTAAGGATATGCGCAGTGGTGCGATCCTGTCTTATCATTCGAAAGAAACTATTCCGCGTTAAGTAAATATAAATTTGCGTGGGCACCTTCTGTTCTTTGCTTCTAAACTTTTCCAATAACAAAAAAGCTGCGTTGTTCCGCATTCTTGTCAAGCATCTTGAGCTGAAGAACTAGAACAGAAAACAATGAGATTGTATTGATTTAATCAATGCCGATTAACATATCATGTGTAAGTAAACGTACATCGCAATATAAGAGTAAGTGACATATACATCAACATTTAGGTTTATTGCGTAAAGAACAAAGCAAAGACAATAGCTCAAACCTCCTCTTTTCCGTTAGCACGACTTTAGTTTTGACATGGATTCTTGGAGTTTGTGTACATCGTTGAACAACTGTACAGAGCTTGGTTATTATGCCTGGATGAAATCAACGCTCTCCAGTAGAATCGGAAACATTTATACAATAGCCTACATCCCTTTGAACTATGCAGTATAATAACAATGGAAAGAAGCCGGGGCCAGTGGATATTCAATTGTTTATTCATCAGCGACCAAGCAGTATTATTCACGTATTGAGTTTTGCAATTCACGTATTGAGTTTAAAATCACAAAAAAGCCTATTTTTACGAAACTGGAAAGCATGAAGGCTATTTTTTGTTTCTGGTAAATTCCAAAACTCAACCATATATTAAGACAGAAGTGAAAAAGGAGAATATATTCAGACAAACCTCTGTTCAATGCAGCAATCCGACAGATTAGCGTGAGTGCAAAAATGGCATTTTCTATAATGTTATTTACCATATCTTTGCTCGATAGATTTTTTTATCAAGACAGGCAAAATATTTTGGGTTCATATTGTCTAACTTGTGTATATACAATTACATCTGTGGGTACAATTACAGCTTTTTTGTGCGCATGTCGTCTGCACTCCATATTATGTAGATGCAATACGTTATTCTGCAAAGCATTCGTTTGCCATTTAAGGGTGATTGTGACAAATATAACGACAACAATTGCTTGTTTAAGTAGCGCTATCAACAGCCATATTGTTTTCTTTCAAAGTAAATTATATTTAACAATTGCTCAAATGTTGGGTTTTATTACATTTCCTGGTTACATTGGTGTTTGGCTCTTTGTCGTAATATCCACATGCAACCTTCATAGTATGATGCCGGAGTCGGAACCTTTACGGCTCATGCCATCAACAAAACGCTCAATGAGGATTTCCAAAGTACCAACAGTCGCTACCCACAAGCCAAGCGAGTATACTTATTCTACTGGCGGATGGTATTTTATCAGACCCACAGTGGGATTTTGTTTAATCGTGTGTAAAAGTACGATAATCTTCTCACAGGACATTGCAAGCGATAGATCATAACCGATATATTTATGCAAAATAGACAAATGGGAATATATTTTTTTCTTTAAAATATATCGACATAAGGTGTGTCAGTTATTTGCGATAAAATAAATCTAATTTTTAAAAATTAAAAAAAACAGGTATGTACAAGCATACAATAACTTTAAATTTAAATTTAGATTCTTGCCGGAGATCTTAGAACTTGCAAATTCCATGGAAGTAGTGATTTATGCTGTCGGCGTCGGTGGTTACAATCCGAGTGAGCTTCGCTTGATCACGGGAAATGATGGAAGAATTTTGACCTTGTCCAATTTCGACAGTTTGTCAGATACGGTTTCCCTTTTGGCGAATGTTACTTCGTGTTGATTGCCAGCGTTAACGCATGTATCATAAATATGTTTTATAAACGTAATAAAGGAAAACACTCACTTTTACGGATACCAATAATCAGGGTATTATAATTCTTATGTCGAGACTTTAACCTTATGTACACGTGTGTACAGTGGGTAAAAAAATCTTTTAAGAAACATTGTTACGGAATTATTTCGGCAGCTTTGCAATTAAGCGGTTAGATGTTTTTGGGTGGCGATGTTATCCCCCAATTAACCCTTCTACCTAATTCGGTACTTTGCACAAAACTGCCTCCCTAATTCTGATACTGCCCAGAACCCTGCAATAACGGCTCACCACAAAGCCAAAGTAACCCAGGCTGATTTAACTTATTGGACGTCGTGTTCAACTATAAAACGAATAAAAACAGTACAAAATGCCACTGGCCAAGATCTCAATAATCCACAACACCGTAAAAAAGATGCTCACTACACGACGCCCAGAAGAAGACTCGCTAGATTTAGGGAAATCCTTCGCTACACCGCAATCACCAACCAATCAGGATGCGCCTTCTCGACACGCGGCACATCCGGGGCATAAGCGGAGCGTAAAATAATAGGAGAGGGGAGACGAAAGTAATAAAATAGTGTGGTGAAAGTGAAGTGAGAGACGTTACCAGATGTATTGAATATTTCGCAAGTTCTGCCCCAAGTGTGAACGTAATCCCTTAATGCATCCCAAATTATTAACCCGTCAGCTTGATAATAAACTGTTTACTCGGAACCGTTTGCTGGTGAGGTAGGTAAAACCTTACACCATCTATCAGAAATAGGGGAGAAATCAAAATTTTAATTTACCGATGTTGCAGTAGTATGAATATATAAAAATTTAATCATAAAAGAAGCTTTTAAACCTTTTATTTTTGGGACGATCTCCTCCGACACAAATGGTATTTTACACAAATGGCAAAAGATGAAAAGCCGTGCATTTAGTATGGACGAAGCCAAAACAACTCAAAAATGAGGACGACAAGGCTCAAAGAGCTGAAAGGGCAGTCTTAACTGAAATAAGGATATTTTGTACCATAATATTTTCTGAGATGTTTTACTTTTAAAATAAGCACAATACGTAGAGCAGTGGTTCTTAGTTGTGGGTACGTTGCATTTTTTAGAGGGAATTTAGATTCGTTTTTTGGTTACGTTGCACCAAAATATTTTCCCTTCCGTTAATAAGAATGTAGACTAGATAAACATTCGTGTACTTATATGTGTCGTTGCTTATCACATGATTATAGTATCTACAGAGAGCGGCAATATGTTATTTCTTGAAGAAAAGATAAAAAAAACAATATCAGGCTCTTCTAAGGGGTAACAATAATATAAAGGTAAGGGACAACTTTCTTAAAAGTAATATCGGCATGTTATTCTTATTTATAGGCCTAAATACACTTTTAATTTAACTACTTATGTGGCTGTGAGTCGGAGGTTGTTGCACTTTCAGAAAATAAAAGTATTAATCATTTCCGCTAGGTAGCGTCGTTTGTTAAAGGCGACTATGTGACTAACCATCTTTAGGAAAAAAATCAGCAAACATTGTTTTAAACTTTAGGTATATTGCGTGCTCACATTTTGTTCTCAGGTGACGGGCAAAGCGTTGACAATTTGATAGCACTTCGTTATAAAAGCTTTTGTGTGTGGCTTATGGGAATTGTCAGAAAATGCAATTCCTCAAGATTAGTATAACACTGACTACTATCTTACTGTTGGTTACGCTCGGAACATCACAAGATCATGCAGATGAGGATGAAGGTAAGTGGCATATTCGTTAACAAATTATTTGTTATATTTTCCATTAAGAATCCCTGTTTTCCAAAGGATATTTTTCTTTCACCACAAAATTCTAAAATTGCCTTTATGTTGAAGATGTGCTGTTAAAATATGATTACGGAGAATGCTGTTTTCATCCTAGACAAAATTAAAGTATGCTAACATGCTATGCAGAAATCAATGAAAATAAACTTCTCGCTTTAGTTGAATTCACACACAGTTGAGATAATAATGTGGTCAAAGCGGAACAAACTCTCACAATAATTGTCACTTTAAATCTTAAAAGTTACACGCCCCGGTGACACGACATGAAATTACATTTCTCGTATGATTTTCCTGATAATTTGTACTTTTTTCATACTTATGGTTTGGCAAAGTAATGGCCAAGTGTAAGGTTTGCCACAAACACTCCAAAATACTGGAATTCTTTGTCGTCATAGTGCTTTAAATCTCTTTTCAAAATAAACTACTTGGTATACTTGGAGATAAGGTAGAGTGGCGAAAGCGTTAACATAATTACAGTTTGTCACGTATGCTACAATACTGTAACATCGCTACCAAACCACCAAGCTATACTTATAGCACTGACGTTCCGCACGCGCAACAAACAACATCATACTTTGAACACCCACGCCGTTTATGACAAGCGATTTCGTGTGGAAGTACACTACAGACAAACCACAGCTGTGAATTTTAAAATTACATGGGATGTCCTTGGTGAAACAGAATAACCGCCCACTGTCTTATTGTACAGAGTGCATAGCGGAAATCGACTTGATGCTTGTTCTGGACGGCTCAAAATCCGTCACCGAACCAAATTTCGAACTTGTAAAGGAATGGGTTAAGAAACTGGCTGAAGGAATGCATATTGGACATGGGCATATACAGATTGGAGTGGTATGAGAAACATATTCTGAATATATCGCCATACGATCATCTTCATGAAAGTAATAGTCATTTGGTTTACGAACCTGTGTAACATTTGTTAGGTTCAGTATTCCTATTACTACCCCACACGACCGATCACGAGACAACGTTTTATCAAAACCGAAGTTCGACTCGGACAATACATGAACAAGGATCAATTTGACGCAGCTATCGACCGCATCAGAGTAGGCCAATACCAATCTTTTATTTTACCAATGTTTAAATTTTATGCAACACGGCGTGAGTTCAATCATCTTGCAAAAAGTAAAGTCGGTATAAAAAGGAATCTTACTTCACAACTAAAAATAGCCAATCGTCTGCTTTGCTCCATTGGATCTCAAAAGACCGTGTATATAATCATATTTAAACATCACAAGGGGGCAACTGTCTTTTTGAGAATGTTGCCTGACACGCTAGACTTGCGAAGGAACGTCAATCTTTTTGCTCTAATAATCCCTTGTTTGACCACAGTATCAAGGATATCAGACCTACACCGCCCATGCCCTCAACAAGACGCTTAACGTCGATTTTCAGAGCACTAACAACCGCTACCCGCAAGCCAAACGGGCACTTATCCTTATGACAGATGGCAGAGCAACCGACGCCAAGTATGTTGTGGCTTTTTGCACTCAAAAAATCCGACTTAATTATTTTTTTTTAATTTAGTTGGATTCTGAGTAACGTCAAACTTTCTTTCATGATAAGAGTGTATTACATTAAGTTATAGATATGAACGCAAATGAGAGGGATATCCTCGTCTATGCATCCGTTTGTCTGTTGGTGGACACATCCGTTCAGTCTCAGTCTTTTAACAGTATAGCACTGATGATAATGATGATGGTGATGGTGATGAACACTGTTTGAAACGTCTGCTTAATATATCCAGCCACTTATCTTTAGTTTTTCTTTTCGTAGTATTAGGCACCAAGATTTTTGTACCTAAATATCCCGTTCTTTTAGCTGTTCGGGTTTACTGTAGTTTTCATCTTGCTGTCCTATATTTTTGAACCATGTAATTTTTTAATAAATCAAGTTTCAGATAACCCAGTTTTCGAAGGTGGCCAAAACAGGTGTTACATTAAAATTTAGCTTTTTTGTGTTCGACGCACAAAAGGCTTTTTGTTGAGCTTGTTTAACGACAAGATCTTGATTTTATCAGGGCCCTGCCCCCTGTGATAAAGCTTGCTAAATCGATGGGAGTCGTGATCTATGCAGTGGGTGTGGGCAATTACGACATTGTTGAACTCCAGCTTATCACAGGAAACCATACGGGCAGAATATTCAAGCTCTCCAACTTTGACGATTTGCATGAGATTATTTCGGATCTGCAGCAGGAGATTCGAACAGGTATCTTGCAGATAAAAGTTTCAATCCCTATTGGTCAACCGCAAAACAATTTGAATCTGCCTTTGCTATACGGTGATGAAATACGGTACACGCAGTCACCTATGAATTTACAAGATCTATTTGCACAAAGCTACAATTTAAATTTTTGCGTCACGTAATAGTGAAAATGCCGTTTGTTCAGGATCGTTTCGCCCATTGCTTTTCATTACTTACTGTCACATAATACTACACACACAAAATATCGTCAAATAAGTTGGAAAATCGTGGAAACGCGTAAAGTAAATGTTGGTTCTTACAGAATTAAATCGACTAATTCAAAGAAGAAAAAACATTTCACTTTTCTGTATCATTCTTTGGTGAGAGAAGAATGTTCACACATTTGACACCTTCGTGTTCGCAAGAAAATTGTTTGACAAAATTATCGGGAGCCATATGTTATCAGTGTCGCCATCTAACCACAACGCCATTATATAGAGAATATCACATGGCAATTTTTTATAGTGTGCGACTGCGACCACGACGGTAGCTTGAGCACGGATTGTGACGCCTGCACACAGAAATGCGACTGCAAAGAAAATGTCGTGGGACGTCGATGCGACTCGTGCGCCGCCGGGTTTTACGGACTGTCTGATTTCCAAACATGCAAAGGTAAGTACACAAAATTCATGAAGCGCATAGTGAGCATCACGTATTCGGATGAAATCATTTCGGGAGGAAACCAATCATTGTAGGTCTGTCACGGTGTTTGAAACACAGTTACCAGCGCCCACGTTCTTTGCAAGGAAGCAAAACCAAACACAATAAATTAAGCTGCTTTTGCTGCAAGTTTTTGCGACGAGAACAACAATGTCGCACTGTTAAAACTTTGGCAGGAAATATGTTTCGTTTTACTGCGTTCAAATATTTATTGAAAGCATTTTACGCAGAACACTTAATAGTTATATGTGAAAAGATTTTGTAAGGTTTATTTCAATTACACCCTATTAGATGCGATTGCTGACAGTATTCCGTTTGGATTTAAATTTGGTTGTGACCAACACTTAACCAGCGGTCGTGCAGCTCAATTACGTCACGTGCCGTTCAACTTCAGTGGTGTTAGTTGTCGGGTCGGCTCGATTCTGGCGATTTAATGCCCAAAGCGGAAGGGCGAATTGCCCCGAGGGACCTCCAACCTCCACTTGTGCCAAATTATCTCCGTAACAATAAACAGGCATTCGCAGAATAACGTACAGATTCTCGACGAGACTTTAAATTAGGTTACACTGCTGTCAAGAGAAATACGTTCACATTGGCCGAAAATTATCAAATTGTTTGTATTACAATACAGATTGCGGTTGCAGCGATTTCGGTTCCACGAACTCGTCCCTCTGTGATGCTGTCACCGGCCAATGCGACTGCCGACCGGGTTCAATCGCGGGTCGACAATGCGACCAATGTGTAGAGGGATATTTTGGATTTCCTGAATGTCGGCTGTGTGAATGCAACGGATTTTCCACATCCTGCGACGCAGACACTGGCGTCTGTCTCGGATGTTCTGGGGGAAGAGTGGGCGATCACTGCGAACGGTTCGTGAAGTTTATTTCATTGTCTGGACACTTGTATGCGTGTGTGGCGAGTCTAGACGCGTGGCGCCGTGCAAATGTCAATGTCCAACAGAATTATAACATGACCATGATACTATTCCTAGACATTTTGAAACACTCACTCGTCGGCAGGCCGAAGTGATTAATGTCGCTAGGTCAACTGCATGTGTATGACGAACTGCAATTGCACCCAGGTGTGAGTCGAGTCACTTCTGGGACGAGGGCAATGGACAGTGCACAGCATGTGCTTGCAACGGAAACATCGATGAAAAAGATCCAACTGCGTGCGATCCGAACAGCGGAAAGTGCTTGAAATGTTTGCACAACACTGCTGGAAAGAATTGCGAAACGTGCAAGGATTATTACTACGGCGATGCCACGACCCAGTCATGCCAAAGTATGGTTGATATTTATTACACAAGGTCAAATGTACCAGCATCAGCACGTAACACATTATATAATTGGCCCTTCAGTAAGTGATAGATTATGTAACATACAGTAGAACTCGATTAATTCAGACTCGGTAATTTTTTCTATGTTGACGGATCGTGACGAAACGTCGTAAGTGCGCAGTTGGCGATCTAGCAAGAGTCAACCTATTCGAAACAAATTATCGGATAATTCGAATCCGGATCAACCGAGTTCCTTTCTAACCAGATGTGGCAAAACACCAGCATTTTACAGCGTTGAAATTATATTTTTCGTTACGTATCCTAATTAAATGTTGTGAATTGGGCACTCTGCAGTGGATAACTTTGGACTACGGTGCTAACGACAGTGTAATGACTACATAAACTGGTAATAAATTAATTGAAATGTTTGATTTGCTGTACAGAATGTCATTGTAACATGCTGGGGGTGGATAAGACACAGTGCGACGGTGAAAACTGTTTGTGTGGTCCTCAAGGAATGTGTAAATGTCTTCCAAACGTCGAAGGAGAGAGCTGCAATCGGTGTGTCCGAAATACGTTTGGAATGGCGGAAGGAAACGGATGTAAAGAATGCGGCTGTAGCTCAGCTGGTACTGAAGGAAATTCTTCTTGCGACACAGTAAGAATATGATAAAACCATGTGGTTGTTGGAAGGAAATCGCAATCGAAATATCCGCAAAAATACTTTTGGGAAGTAGCATAAGATATTTAATGGTTAATTGGAACGCACTTGATGCCTCAAAATGATTTGACGAATAATACCTTATTTGACTAAAGGTGTCATTAGTTTCTACAACAAAATAAATCTATATCATTTATTTTTAGCTCACAGGACAATGCTCATGCAAAAAAGGGTACACAGGAACGAATTGTGACGATTGTGCGAAAGGATTTGACAGAGTTGAAACTGGGGACAACTTGTGCAGTGGTGAATGAATAGGACTACTAACGACTTCGTCCATTTTGCGAGTTTTGATGTGCCGAGTAAACACAATAAAGTAACATAATGCCGATTAGCGTTAGTATGCGATAATGTGCTACAAAGATCAAAAAGTTGCGATAGTGATGAAACTAATTTTGAATTAGTCGAGAAATAACATCAGAGCATAAAAACCGCGAGTTGAACCAACTCCATGATAAGAAGATAGTGTGAAAGAAACACAAAATTCCAATTAAAACAGATAACAATTTGTCGTTATGTTTGGCGTAGCGCTGCTCGACCTAATCGGAGACCGAAAAGAGCCGACGCCCCCAGATATCGAGCCTAAAAATGATGCTTCAGCTCCAGCAACAACAACCGTAACCTCAACAACATATCCCGCGACAACCACAAGAAAAACCAAAGCAAAACTGCGTATAAACCCAGGATGGAGCCCCTGTATTTCCTGTGGTGGAAGTCAAGCGTGGCCTTCCTACTGCCATGGTTGGATGTGTCGCAGACGTTGGCCCCATCACGCCCAAACTCCTTCGTCGCGTCGCTGCTACTCAGGTAAACAATAATTCAAACAAGTGAAGAAACCCTGGCAAGTTTCGTGAGTTTTTGTTTTCAACGAAACTTTGCATTTTTTGTGGCCTTCTATAATTTATTCCAGCTATAAAATTATACCAAATAGATGTATGTTGCACATAGAATAAACGTTCGAAGAAAGGGTGAGTAACTTTTAAAGACAATACGACCAAGTTGCAATCTGCAACGAACCATTTTAGGTTCACAAACGACTTATAAACGGGTGCAAAATTGTTGTTGTAACGATGTAGGAGACTGGGGATGTCGAACATCTGTGGGCAGATACTACGGGCATTACCACACACCTCATGCATATACATCCCAGCATCACTACGGTTATTGGAACGCACCTTCATATTATCGTAGTTATCGTCACCACCCAATCAACAATTACAGAAGGAGGACTACTTACTATCCGTCCGTTCGTTATAACCTTTATCGGAGGTATAATTTTCAACTATACTGTTTTCCTACAGTTACCTGTTTTAATTAAGGCAAATCTGTCGGTTTGAAGTGTAGGTCAAGATAAGATGACGATTATAACCAACTGAGTTAGTATGACTAACCGAAGTCTAACTCGCGCGGGAATTGTTTATGGTGTTTTGGGATTGAGCACCTTTGAACTGTCCCAAACGGAATAGTAGCGTTCCGAGACAGTGTCCTGGTGGAATAAAAGCTTAGATTTGTAAAATATTTGATTAATTACATCTTTTTGCAGCAAAAAGTAATCAAGATATCTCAAGCTGATCTACAATGATGACTCTCAAAAACTCAACAACGACTGGCAAATAAAAGTTGAACTTGGAAGCTGTTGAAATTAATGAAGTTATATGTTATAGTGTGTAGCCTAATTATCTTTTTTTAACAAAAGCACTGAAGCAGTTTTTTCAACCTCTTCTTGGTAGACAAAGTTTCTTGTGATGTATATTGTGGTTGTAAAACAAACAGCTGTAATTATCCGTTGTAGCTTTATCAATTAAAATTCAGCTATTTAAATATTTTCATGCAACAAACAATACTTGACCCAAAATTTCGGTTGGGTAATTAACGTTTTTTTGTATGTTGAGCATTCAGAATTATTTTGTTTAAAGTGCCGTCTTATGTCCAACGATTAATATCCTTAACAAAGTAAGAACAAAATATATCGCATTCTGGACCAACAGAGCCTATACACACAGATAATTTGTCATTCACTTTCACGCGCGTAAGCCTACTGAACTTCCGAACAAAACACCACGCCAAAATAGCAAAGGCCTCATATATTTTGTATCGGCATGGATTTTCCTTTAAATTGTGCACACAAATCATTTGCAATATTGGCACAAATTGGGGGTTTGACAAATTAAGTTCCTCGCGTTGCAGTCGATATCTTGCAAATCGTTTGGGAACCGCTGCATTTATTTGGGGGTATATATACTGGTATACTTTTCAAAAAAATGTCATTTTCACTGAAACAATTGTCTGGAAAGCCGTTGTTTCAAATGAAATGAAAAGGTGTTTACTGACCGGTTGATGATAAGAATCACTGACCCAAGTCCGATCGCAATAAGCATAAAGGACAAACAATAAGGTAGTACCTGGATAGAATTTTCCTTTGTCTCGATGCACAGCCACAGCGACAGCAACAACGTGGAAAGCAATATGTGTATTATATGCGCAAATCGTGAACAGAGAGTTGTAAACGTGAAGTCGAGAATTAAGACATGACATTTTTGACAATACTTCATTTAAATTAAGGCGATTGGAGATACGCTTGAGATACGTGATAAGGGACAGAGGACAGCGAAGCCCAGACACAGCTGTCGAGAAATATAAACGCGCATACATTTTTGTCACTGGATGCAAGAGACGTTAACTACAATAAAACTGTCAGCCAAAACATTTTTCTCATTACAAAAGTTGGGTTATGGTTAATTTTGCATGTTATTGTGTTGTTTTCCTGGAAAATCTCATTTCCAAACATTTTTACTTTTGGGAACCAGATTTAAACATCACAACACAACGAAACTACGACTACAATTATCTCCAATTCATACCACACAGAACCACTTTTTGTGTTATAGTTTTCAAGCTATAATTTTTTTTGTTAAGTTTTGTTTTTTGTGACTTGTCAAAATTATATTAATTTCACTTCCAAAAAAGAAGAAATAACATTTCCATAGCTCATCCAACTTTTTAGGTGTTGGGGATAATTCCGTTTTATTAGTCTAGACCCGTTTAATCGTAACCGCAAGCTGCTTCTGTCAGCTTTTGTTTGTTTATTGCCCTTTGGGTGTTGTAGGTTCAAGGTCAGTGAAACTCTCTTATGTATTATTATAAAAACTTTTGGGCTTGAATGTTCTTGGGTATTTCTATGTAATGTAACGTAACGTAAGCCAAAGTATGCTTTTGCTTGTATTAAAAATTAAAATATTTGGGTTACCTGTTACAGCAGCTGTATAGTGCACAATGTTAAATGGCCCAGTGCATAGTAGTTACTTGGTCTGTAACAAAAAAGTAGATTGAACAGATGCATTATTTGTTTTGACCTAAAAAGTGAATAGTTTGGTTTCTGGTGTCAATTGTAATGTAAATTTAAAATAGAAACCATTTTTTAACGATTTGCAGATTTATGTAACATCTGCTGACACTTTAAAGCCATACAGATTCCAATTTAGTCAAAAAAAGTTGCCTTATACTGCTTATTTTGGTTAAATGTACAGAGAAGAAGATATGTTTAAAATTCATCAAGTTATGCCAATGATGTAGGCTACAGTGTGACCATAATTTTTTTGATGTTAAAGCAGGACACTTACATATATACCAGATTGGAGAGTTTGTTATATTGTGCACGGAGGATTTTTTTCAGTGTTGATTATGCAGACCATGTATGGACTAGCAAATTTTTTTCATATCTTAATGCATTACCTACTTATTTGTGCAGATTATTGGAACATTTTCTGATATCATATATGAAACACTTGACCTTACAAAAAAAACTTTAAATCCATCAACATACATATGCATTAACATATGAAAAAGCTATTGAAGTAGTTTTGTTGAGGTAAAACTAAGTTTAAAGAACTTACGTGTCTTTATAAACAGAGAAAGTAAATGTTCTTGTGGGATAGGATTGTAAAACTATTATAATGAGATAATGTACTGTGACTGAAAGATGCCTGAAGAAACGAAGATTGCATATTACATTGGTGATGAGCAGACACCCTATGTCAGCAAGATAAATATACCACCAGATAAAATTACTTTGGGGGATTTTAAATTAGCCATCAAAAAGCCCAACTTCAAATATTTCTTTCGTTCACAAGATGCAGACTTCGGGTAAGACATATTTGTCGGATTTAGGTTTAGACCATGAAAAGTTTACTGTTATGGTATATATATACAGGGGTATTTCTTTCTTCAATATTTCTTTCGTCCACAATATACAGGGGCGCAACTAGGGGGGCTGGTTTGTCGGCATGCCAGGTCCCTTTGTTGTCTGCGTATGTTGGTACAGCGCCAAATCATATTCGCATTTACTAAACGGCGATAATCTTTCGATTGTTACTGAGGATTTACTCCATACGTCACCACAAAAAATGACGTAATTTTTCTCATTTTCTTCGGTGGACAAGACATTGTTATTGAGGCTAACTGTTGTAGTTACAGAAGAAACTGACGCGAAAGTTGGTCAAGCAGAGTATACTATAATAACCTATATAGACACGTCGAAAGAACGACATGCGAGAAAATATGCTCAAGCGTGCTAAAGTGTAATTGTTACAAAACAATACCTCTAATAATGGAACTGTTCCATAAAAATGTAATTTCTGGCTCACAATGGAACTATTATTTTTACGTTTTGACCTATTTAAGCGTCGTTTTAGTTGAAACAAATGATATCGGTGGTCGTTGCCTGTCCACTTTAAATTCCGCTAGTTGCGCCACTGTATATATATAATAAGTATTTCAGGATAAATCTTATGTGTTTAATATGTTTAAAATCTTCAAATTTGTTTTAAAGAGTTGTTAAAGAAGAAATAACTAATGATGCTACAATACTGCCATTGTGCGAAAACAGGATTGTGGGATGGGTGAGTATCTGTTGTTTGAGATAACAATTTATATAAAAAAAATAATGAATTCACACATCAACCATAACATCAGCACAAATTCTCTTTTACTTTAGTTATTTAGGATGCATCGATAATATTCAATGTAACGATTTTTTGGTTTATATACATACATATCAAACAATGCTGACAGTGATATTTCTGACTTGTATCTTCTGTAAACTGAATAATGTATACTAAAACAATTACAGTCTTTCGTAATGTTACTTAGTATTTAAATCATACAGTTACTGTGACAAGTTTTAATAAACCAGAGCAAACAGATATCAATGCTCATTGTTATATGTTCTTATCCATGACTTGTGTGTTTTTTTTAATGTTTATGAATGATGACCTGTCACTAACTACCTCCAATAGGAAGTCGTTTGTCAATGAAAGGAAGTAATAGCAAGAACATTGTTTCTTTGGACTATAGTCAGGGTTGCCATATCCCATTTTAAAGTCATGCCTTACAAAATAAGTGTTTTTATTTTTGGAATTTTTCCTTATTTTCAAGCTGTTTTGGCCACGATCGTCATAGAACAATTTTTATATTTACAACATAAATTGGCCTTTCGGTTTCACAGTGATGGCAGCCTTGACTACAGTCAATTCTCCACTAACAGTGTTTTATGAAATGAAATTTTTTTGTTACAGCTTGTTGCTCCAGACATGGATGATGTTTCTCAAGGACCTGCATCTAGCACAAACACTTTAACAAATTCAGATCGTCAAGCTCTGTCTGTTGATTCAAGGCAAATGCCATACCAGTAAGTTTATTTGTTGCTATATTCTATGTTATTCCTTTTTTCATTTACTGTGTAAACAAAATTTGAAATAATATGTTTATATGTATACACTTAATGTGATTAAATATTGATGTCTTTATTTTTAAGAAATGGAGGTAAACAACACAGAGATTCTGACATGGAATCAATTATATCCAGCCACAAAGGTGAGTATCTGTAATTTAATTTGTTCGATCTTGTGTGATGTCAACTATCTTGCAATGGAAACACACTATTATTTAGTAATACTTATTTATTTGCACCTAACAAACTTTTTTTTTAACTGTTTTATGTTGTTAGGAGGCATGCGTCGAAACCACAGGATGCACGACAGATATTCAAGTCAATCAACCCTTCTTAGTAGTGATATAGACACAACATCATGGGACTCTCGAGATGACATGAGCGAGTAGGTTTAATAACACTATTCTTTTGTCATTCCATTAAAAACTATGCAAGCATGCTGATTGATACGGGGTGGATTCAGGAATTGTAATCCAATTGACATGTTCCAACAGATACAGCACTTTATCGGAGATGACTTCATCCACGCGGCACAAAATGCGACAACAGAAAAAGAAACAATTTCGAAAGAAGCGTCCAAGGCCATGTTCAGACACTGTATGTAGCCACCAAAATGTTTATGTGCATTGGTTGTGCAGGTGAAAACAAATCAATCTGTGTGTTTTGTTTTTCTAGACATCCACGTACTCAAGCAGCATAACTGATTCCTCCATGTCGCTCAACATATTATTAGTGACATTAAACATGGGTAGGAAAGATCGATTCCTTACTAAGTGTTGTGACATGTTGCTGTTTGGATATAAAATGGTCAAATGTCTTTCAGAAAAATACAACTTCTTGGGCATCAGCATTGTGGGCCAGAGTAATGACAAAGGAGATGGTGGAATATACATTGGATCAATTATGAAGGGGTGAGCCAAACTTTCAACAAATTCTTTCTTCAGGGGTATCATGTCTTTCGTGAAGCAATCAGGGCAATTATCGGATGGTCTTGGTCTGACTATTTGCCCTGAAGCTATTGTACACATATTGCCTGGACTGCCAGTCTTTAATTGAAAGCACTGTGGAGAGTATTACCACCTCAAAATTACGTGTGATTATAGTTTACTGTAAATATTCTATTTGAATAAGTTTTGGTAAATGGAGAAACTGATGATGCCGTTTTAGGCGAAATATATTTTTCTCTCAATAAATCGATCTGAGCTGTCTAAAGATCGCTGTGTTGGGATTTTAATACATTATTATTGATACGGTGTGTGATCGACAGCCTGCCAGGGGCCTTTGGTTTTTTGATCCAGTTTTGATTTACTAATCACACTGTAAATATTGTCTGTGATTTGTTAACCAATGTAATACGTACTGTTAAACAATCCAAATCTATGAATACTTCTTGAAACCTAAAGCTTAGTTTACTTTGCCATGTCTTCCCACAATAGCCCTTGAGTTTAAACTGCTTTTCAAATATTGTGCAGTGGGGCCGTTGCTGCAGATGGTCGCATCGAACCAGGTGACATGCTCCTACAAGTCAATGATGTGAATTTTGAAAACATGTCCAATGAAGACGCTGTTCGAGTGTTGAGAAATATTGTGCACAAACCTGGGTAAGGAGCAGACTTTCCTTCAACATAAACTTGATGTCTTCAACTTCACTTATTAGGGGTGTTGTACGAGAAGAATATTTCGTCATATATTCATCATGTTTGTTTGTGATCACCATTTTTAGACCAATTACCCTGACCGTTGCCAAATGTTGGGACCCAAATCCAGAAAGCAATTATTTCACAATTCCAAAAGATGAACCTGTCCGCCCAATTGATCCTGGATTATGGGCCAATCAAACTATGGCAGCCCGAGGTGGACATTTTAAACTAAACAACTTCTACTTTGCAATTATGCTTATTGTATATTAATGATGTAAAGGTGACTACCATGCAGCATTGGATTGTTATAATCGAGAAACAAGTTCGGAGACTCAGGGGAGTTCACTTCCAGAGTCGGATCGTGAGTGAATACGCTCTTTTCATAATTATATGTTGACTTTTCTTTGGTTTTAGTTTGTTTAATTGTGACAACTGCTTCAATGTTTTATGACCAGTTGGTTTGGTTTTGTCCCAATAGGTTTGTGCAATTTTTTTTTTATTTTACCAGGTTACGATGCACATCTTTCTACCCTCACTGATATGGGAATCGTTGTAAAAACCTTGAAAATGGCAGACAGTGGGCTAGATGTCAAAACAAGAATGTGGCTTAAAATCACAATTCCAAATGCCTTTATTGGTAATTCAAAATTATAAAATCCTTTCAGTTTTTATGAATAATTTCATCACAAAAAAAAATTCATCAGGCTCTGATTTGGTGGAGTGGCTGCAGCAGAAAGTGGATGGATTAAGTGAACGTCGAGTTGCCAGAAAATATGCCTCAAACCTTTTGAAGGCAGGATACATTCGACATACTGTAAACAAAATTACTTTTTCTGAACAATGCTACTATGTGTTTGGGGAGTACACAGGTCCTTTGCACAAAGGTAAGTTCCTGTAATACACTTTCCCTTTAATAAGGTGAACGTGACTCATCTAAATCAGTTGTGGTACTAATGGCTGCACAACGACCAAATCATTTGTTTGCACACCAAACACAATTGTGTGGCAAACGCAGACGTACGACCAGCTTTAACAACATTGCTTCAGCACATTGTATGAGGCGAGCAAACCAAACATAACTGCTTTATTACAGTCTTGGGCTACAGTCTTATTTCCTTTGTGGCGTTGAATTGATCTATTAACCTTGTGTTTATTGCCATGTGGTGTCCTTTCTTTTTATTAGCCATAAAATAACTTTTTATATTTTTTTAGATTTTGGAACTTTGTCCTTGGGTGACTCTAACAGTGACCGTGAATCTGACACATTGGGCCCTTTACCCACTCATTCTGGTATAATGCCCCACTGGGCAATGCAGCCACCTCAGCCAGGTGCTGTTAACTCAGGTTTTACACCATACAACCAATACAACAACTACCACCCTTCTCCACAACTTAATGTTGGTCCACGGTTGGATGAAAACAATCCAAGCAATGGCATTCCGCTGAATTATGTAGCTCAGCCCCCTGCTTACAGTGCACTTTCCGGGTCCCAAAGTGACATTGATTGTAAGTACATAGCAGACAGGTGACAGGAACATGTTATATGTTATAGTTGTCTGGCATAGTCATGCTAATTTAGTTGCTAGTTTGAATGTCTAGTAGCAAAATATAATTTGCTTTGGTGCTTAAACATAGTGATAATTTGCTACATTTTTGAATAGTTCAAACAATGCCTACTAATTGTTTTCTGTCTCTTGTCACTTCCTTGTCTTCATGATTTACTGCACATGATCCTGTTTAACAGGAGTTTGTGAACTATTTACAATTTCTATTGCAATGTGTGTATTGCAGCAATAAGTGTACATAGCGCAAACAGCATTCTTCATCGGCCACCAAGTGAAATATCAGGCTCTCGTCAGCATTTGGCCACTTTTGGTGGAGGTGGAAGTGCTGGGTCAGGAAGCGACCAAGCGAGTGAAAGTAAGTACAGCAGCCACAGTGGTGGTGGAAGGTCGGCAACCGGCTCATCAGGAAACAACACAAAAAGATCCCTTTCTGGAAGTGAATCACAGGTAAAAATGTAAACATAAGTTGCAAGAAAGCAATTTAATGTAGTGTCAAATAGTTACCTAGTTCAATTTTTTACTTGTACTTTTAACAATATCATTGATTTGCCTGGGTGCTCGGTACAAAATAGTTACTTTCACGAATGTTATTTATCTATTCCTTGTGTGGTGACATGACACTTTCTTTTGCATTGTCTGATAACTTCACACTTCTGTCAAGAAAGGTTCCAAGTAGTTATTTTCTTTCTTTTTACACTACAACTTTTACCGAGCATGTTTTTCCACGCAGTTGTAGCATACTTACATACTGTGGGTCTTATTCTATGTGTGTCTAATTAAGCTTGTTAGCAACTTGTTGTATTTTATTAAGTGTGCAACTTTTAATTTAGTGCTGTCCCTACAATTTGACAAATATGCCCATTAAACATGGAGTACAAAGTGCTGTTTAACGACCAGTGCTATGTTTTTCCCTTCATCTGCTGGTCACAATGCAGAACCTACCGTTAACGATATCCTATTTTTCCTTAGTTGTTAAAAAATTTACCTTATCAGCTGCCCAATGGTGTCACGTTACCCAATGGCAGGTATAATGTTGCCAAAATTAAACACATCCCAGGTTCTTAGCCACTTTACAGCAACTTTAATTCTCAAAAAGTTTAATTGTTGGGTCGTTTTATGTAGGATTTGACTTGACTGCGGCAAGCCTTAAAACGAAGGTAAATAAATGCATGGACAGCAATTTGTGGGTCGCTGTACTGCACGACAAGCAGCGTGATTGAGGCACAATTACCCTGCCGCTTAATGAACAGTTGCGCACATTATAAAAAGCTTTTTTAATTTCTAATCTGACGCAAATTATTTGTGTATGTTTGCCTGAACGCGGCTCGTCGATAATACAAAGTAGTGTTAGGTTGTATTGATCGTGATACAAGTTAATCTGGATAAGTAGCTGCATGCCAAGACACTTGTTTTATTATGTGTTCAACAATTGACCTTGCTAACACAGATTTAACCCAATTCCTATCTACCTAATTGCTTTTTTCTCCATCATTTAAATTTCCTATTTTAAGTGTTGTGGCATTAATATTTGTTTGTGCATGGGGGGGTGTTTTGTTCGTCGCCGCCAGGATATTAACTGATGGTGTTGTAAATCCATGACATCACTGGTCGCATTCAACCCTCATTTTAGGTGCAATTTTATTTACGTTTAAAAAGAAAAAGTCCGAATGCAGTTTAGCATGTTGTCTTGCAAATGTAATGTTAGTCACCGTTCAAACTAAATCCTTGTAATTCATCGACCAGATCACTCGTTCGTCAAATTTCCATCTCGGCAAATCTCTTCATTGCTAACCAATTTTTCCAGCGTTCCTTGGAGCACGTCGGGACGTACGGATCCCTGCAGCGCCAATTCCCGCCCCAGCAACCACCCGTCGCTCAGCCTCGCAGTCGAATGCCACCCCCTCCACCGCCCCCCAAGTCTCACCCACAACCGCCCCACCATCAATCACGTCCCTTGAACGCCGTACCCCAAGATATAAGCGGTAGCCGACAATCGTTTCAGAATGCCATGAGTAACCCGTGCGACTATTTCGTGGATGTCATGTGAGACGTGAAACCGCTATTTATTTCACCAGGCGCCTTGATTATATTCCGCCAGAATTGATTTACAATTGTGCGCAACACTAAGGTTGGATGGCCGTGTTTGCGCCAGCATTTCTTTCTTATTTCTTGGACCAAGTGCTAACCAGGCTGCAGTGCTTGATACGTAACTATATCGGATCTCTTTGCTGTATCTCTTCCACAGAACGAACCTGCGATAACAGTACTGTTTTCTTTTTCCCAATGCCTCGTGTACGTTTAACTTTGTCACTTTTTGTGGCGCCGACCTATCTTTACATAACTTCTCTTTAGAATCGCGTTAACTTTCACTCCTATGCTTTTTAAATGTTTTGTCCAATCTCACGTGTCTGTTTAGTTGCTCACTCCTTTCTTCCCAGTTTTCGCTGCGAACCTGATGACCTCATCACAACGTGAATATGCGCGGTGACTTTGTAGGCTTCAAATATGTGCGCGGCCGACTTTGACCGCCCGGAATCATTTCGTACCCGAGAGTGACTTTTGTTGTCCAAGGCACCGTACGTCATTCATGCTTTTACCTTAACGTTAATTGTAAATTAAACACCCGGTACGTCAGTGTCAGCGGCGTGATTACTTAACTAAAGTTAACGTCATCTTCGGACTTGCGTTGCATTCTGTATCCACTGCGTGAAACCAACGACGTATGGTGGCCTGGCAGGACTGTGTGCTGATATAATTTGTCAGTATTACTGCCACCCACTGGTGGGCTTCCACCTATTCACATATCGTCTCTTGTGCGTTTCTGAAAACGTAACACTCCACTTTCTTGAATAACGTGTGATGCTACGACATTAATAAAATTTTAAGCGGTATGTTATAACCAATATGCTACTTCTGTGAGAGAGGAATTCTACCGAAAAGTTGTTTGTTTTGATGTAATCCTGGTGTAACGGCAGAATTTGCGCGTCTGGCACCGCGCCGTCGTCACACTGGGAGGGAATCTCAATTCCCGAAAACGCGAGTATTTGGCACACGGACACAGACAAATTGACAACACGAACACGGTTTTCTGTGAAGAAAACGTACATTATGATCCCAGTTATTCAATGTTAATAAAAATACCCTTAACCGAAGTTTTGAGCCAGATTACAAAACCTCGACAAACCAATCCGATTAATCTTGCTTACACAAACTTATTCAACCTATTCAAACATAATAAAGGCAACTTTAGCCTCAGTAAAATAAACTTAACGACAAGTACAGTACGCTGCACGTGGCACCTTAACAACTCAGTTTGACCAAGCAATGGCTGAAGGAAGAAGGGTTCTTTTTCATTGTGATGTCACATAAAAGACTAAATTGACATTGTGTTAAGATTTAATCTCGTATGGTGTGACGCAGCGTTGTGCATGAGTGATTTCCGATGTCACACCTGTGAAAATAAAAGTGAATATCGATTCATCTTTAATTAAATGACATTTGGAACAAAGCACTTACATAATAGCCTGAAAGCAAACGGCAACCGGTAATACGAAGGTATTACGTCATAATTGGGTATTGTGAAAACAAAAGCTTTGTCTCCGTCACAAGTTAACGAGAAGTTTGGAATTAAATCATGTCTTCTAAGAAAATTATAATCGAAAAAGTCAATTTATCAGTGAAAAAATGTTTGTCTGTTTGTGTAAGGTATCAGCTACGGTTAATCAATTTACAGTAATTGTTGGTTGATTGTATTTTACGTATTCTTGGATGGGCCAATAAAGATTTTGCCTAACGGTCAGCAATACGGCAATATTTTTGTAATTTGTATGTCGTCAATAAGTGGTCGATACTTTGGACATCATCGCAAAAATGGTGAGAAGACAAAACTTCTTGAGATTTCGGGTTTCTAACTATCCTGTCATAGATGAGAATAAATGATCCAATTTTAGCAGTTAAGAGATATTCTAAGATATAAATTCGTTTGTTGACCCGAAAATCTATGATATCCGTGCTACTTTTCATAGCGTAGGAAAATCCTGTATGTGCGAAAGAGTCGAAACCGATTTCAGAGAGCTTGAATGATATTTCATGCGCTAATGTCCCAATGCTGATATTGCGCCGACTCTAAATTCCGGGCTATCCCCGGAGTGATTTCGGGCATTTGAGACATGTTAATAGAAACTATAATTGGTAGCCTATCATTGATGTCTGCTACTCAATAAGGAGGAAAGGTTTTAAACCCAGCTATATGTTTAATAATGACGTAGTAGACAAAAAAATATTTAATAAAGTTATATTTACTCAAAGATTATTATTAATAGTGTCAGCATGATGACCTTTTCAGCATGAAAAAGTACGCCGTAAAACATCTAAAAATGTGCATTTGATGAAAATTAGCATTTTAAGTTAAAATTGAGCACACCATTGCAAAGAAGCACGTTTATTAAAAAGCACCCTTCTTTATTTTCTAAGATATTGGTCTCGAAAATAAGTACGTTACAGGTTTACACTAATTTCATAGTATGTGTCAGATTATCTGTAGACGGATCCGACGCGTCCATTATAAGCGTCTGGGGAGCGGTTGTTACGGGGCGCAGAACTTTGCTTTTGGCGATTTAAACGTAAAAAAGTGTTACGAAATTCCACAGTACAGTTTATAAGTTTTGTTGTTCACTTGTTATGTGAAATGTGGTACAGTGGCCACTGTGGGATGAAACGATCATATGCTTGCCTAGGGTGCAAAACAGTGCCATGCATGAGCCGGCTGTCTGTCTGTATAGGTGTGTTATATAAAGTATACTTTACAAGAAATCGTTTGTGCGATGATGGTAGCGGATGCTACCTTCCAAATATTAAAGTTAAAGATTTGTAAATTTAGATTTTTAGAAATGTCCAATTTGTGACTATAAATATTGCAGCTTTGAATGTTTTGCTTGGTGCTGCTATGATTGATCTATAAAGTCTGCTTGCGTGTTCTACTAAATTTGGGACTCCGTGAGCAGACTTATTTATTAATTGAAACACACGTTTGCAATGCCAGGCGGCGTAAAGTTAAATTTGTTCCAAGCGCATTAGTGACTGAGCGAGTAAATTCTACCGCGTGCCAGTTGTTGGTTAAGTGACCAAGACTAGTTGGGTGGCAAAGTTAATGACAGCGAATAATGACAACAAGTTCTGACAACGAATTGACAGAGTAAAGTGAGAACGGGTATTTAACAAGTTACAACGAAAAAAAGATCTGTTGTCGAGCCGGACGCCAGAAAACTGTGCAAGTTCTGCCGGAAAGCCTAACACCGTCTACAGCCTTCGGTCTGTCTGTGTTCCAAATCAGTGAAGAATTAAGTAGGGAAACACATGCGTGTTGCTACAACAACCGGGGCAGTTGCGAAGCGCAAGGCTATAAGCAGGTTGTCGTCTGGAAGGGAGCGGGTGGTACATTCGAAGGTACCACAAAAAAATCAAGCAGCAACCGATCCAAGCCCTTTCAAGCACCTAGGCCTATGTCACATCTAAGAGGGCCGCCTAATTCTGGCAAAAAGTAGGGCTAACAACCCCGCAACCACCAACAAAGTCCTCCTACACGGAGCTCCCGCCACCTCAACTCAGTACCTCACAGAGGAGAAAGTATTGGAAGAAAAAAAACACCAAAAAGTGCTGCCACAAAATGTTCCTGTTATACGACCCTCGAAATTCTTCCGAAAATGCAAATACGGTCACTGGACACAAAAGCGTCGAACAAACGGTCCCGGTGCCCAATCATCAATGCAACCGTCTCCATACACATCTTCCACACGATCCACAACACCGAAGAATGCACCTGCGGGATAACAACTTCCGAAAAATTTAGAATTGCATCTATTTTGTTCGTGCGCAACTATTTCGCGTTTTCTGTGCGTGTTTCTATTCATTTTTCATATCGTGGACTTAACGCGCCCAAATAAAAGAGATAATTTGTTCTAGTTGAAATTTTTTGATCTTTAGCTCTGGGTAAAAAAAATTTTTCTTACAACTCCCTACTCTGGCAAAAACAAACAAATTGCGACTTCGGCTCCATTTACTATAGAGCAGTGCTTCCCAACCAGTGGGTCGCGAATAAGCTGTTTCAGGTGGGTCGTGAAGCATTCTAAATGTTACATTTTTTATTAGATCACGAAATTATTGCATTATAATTGTTTTTTATTCGTCTGGTCATATCTCATTGTAGGTCGCACAATAAAACTTGCATTAAAAGTGGGTCGCGAACTGAAAAAGGTTGGGAAGAACTGCTTTAGAGGAGCATAGACTCCTGTTTCTGTACTGAAGTGCGTCAATCCAATGGTGAAGTATTTTACCGCACCCAAATCCGGTACTTCGAAACCATTCACGTGTTCCCGTGAAACTTTGTGCATTGTGCGACGTTGTGCAGCACATTTGAGAAGCACCCCCGCCCAATCCATTTCAAAACTGCCTTCCGGGGAATCATCTGTCATTTTATTTTGCACTGTACTCAATAACAAACATCGAAGATTCTACATAATATCTGCCTGTGCTTACTGGCCTCTCTTTTTTCCCTGTTTTGCAAGAGGGATCGTCGGAAAAAATCTGACGAAGTCGCTTCACCGTTTTGTCCTTTGAGGTTGCTCTCGGACTGAAAAAATATGCCAAACGAAAACGTCGTTCTTGCGTTCACTGTAGCAGGGTAGACTATATCGTGTGTTGTTTTAGCACAGAAGGTATAGGAGACCAAAATCACGAAAGTAGGTAATTAAAATGTAACCACTGCCAATATAGGTCGTAACAATTTGTTGTTTAAAGATTAATAACCACGAAGTACAGTGGCATGTTTGCAACTGCAATGGACTTTGGATGTTTTGTGTTTTCTCATTTTATGTGCTGTTATATTGGTCCCTTTCTGCGGGTAATGGTAAACTGCTCATAGAATATGGGCTGGTTTGAAATTTGATATGTAGTAATTTCCTGTTTTTTGCATGTGTTTGTTATTAATTTTCTTGTGCGTTATCAGATGCAGCTTATTCCATTGTAGTATCACATGTTCTTTTGAAAAAATACTGTTGCAACATGGAAATGTTGGTATGTTCAGAAGGCCTTGAAGCAGCCAGTAGTGCATCTTATTTGCATTTTGTGGACTTGGGAACAGGACAGACCTTATTTTCATTTAAAACCAACTCAGTATCGCATAAAACTTTGAGCATAATTAATAATGAGTATCTTTTGCATGCTGTCTCAAACAAGGCCATCCTTCAAGCTTTTGCATTAACAAGAACTGGCCATCAACCCAAGAAAGTTGTCACTCCTGGTGTTGTCAAAGTTCTGTGTTCTTCAATTGATGGAACATTGCTTGCTGCTGGCATTGGTGAAAAAATTTTGCTATGGGATGCACAGGGTGGTGATTTGTTGTGCATTTTATCAAAGCACTATCAAGATGTTACATGTCTAAAGATCACTTCAGACTCAGGCTTGTTAGTGTCTGCTGGTGCTGATGGTCTTGTCATGGCTTGGAACATAAGCAAACTGATACAAACAGATACAACAGGTTGTACGGATGAACCAACTTCCTCATTTCTTGCTCACACTCTACCTGTTACAGGTCTTGCATGCAGTTTCAGCAGCATTAATAATCCCAGGATTTACAGTAGTTCTGGTGACAGAACAATCAAAATACATGATCCGCTCATTGGTCAAACAGTTCTGTCTGTTGTATTTGAAACTGGTATTACATCTTTGGTTGTTGACAATGCTGAAACTGTTTTGTGCGCTGGTGGAATGAATGGGTCAATTTACAGACTGGATTTAATTTCAATTTGTAAACATAAGAAAGAAGATATAGAAGTTGAAATTACTTCAAAAGATTTCAGTGAATGTAGTAATTTGTTTAAGGGACATGTGAATCCAATAATGACATTGGCATTTTCACTTGACTGTAGCCTTTTGGTTTCATCTGCCAAAAATGAAGGATTGTTTCTATGGGATGTCTACAGCGGTCAGTGTATTAAAACAATTAAATGCTCAAATTTTTCAAATGGTGGCACAATAGGCAATACTGCTATTATCCCCACACCTATATGCTTAACCACTTCCAGTGCAAAGCCCACAGTTAATTTTCCTAAGTTAGCCCACACCACAAAAATTGTTGGACAGCTTAGTGAGAAACCAAGGATCAACATATGCCATTCATCTCATGACAAGCAGTCCACTTCCTGTCTTGACAAGTATTTAAGTTGTGCCCACAACAACTGTGCAGAAAGCCTGAACAAGGGTAGTGCTATTGCTGAAGAAATAAACTTGTTAAGACAAGAAAATAGGAGACTGCATGAATTCACAATGAGAAAAATTCTTTCAAATGCAAAGTAAAGTTCTGCAAAAACCCTAAGTATTTGACAATTTTATTAACTAACCTATTGATCATATGTGATGTTGGGGCAGTTTCAGTGTTTAATAATGATGTGTTTGACAGTAAGTTGCCTTTTCACACTAGTAACAATATGTTTCAGGCATTTTATTAAATGTAGGATGATTAGGTCTACGTTTGTGTAGACTTAAACTTTCAGATGCAAAGCAACCATTCACAGAGCCAGTGGTTTCCATGGTTATACGGAGGAGTAGACTTTGATCTTGCAGGAAACGGTGGCCCAGAATGCTTTCAATACCTCACTCTACAGCATAGATTTTGGGAAACTGTTTTGGTGCTGTCAACATCGTTGATTGAAATTTGGTGGGCTTTGAAATACATTGACAGGCCAAAATCAAAAGAAAAACAAAATGGAGCAATTTTTCCCCGTGGTACAATGGCCCAACATCAACTTCAAGCTGATGTCACAACCAAACAAAAATTGAACAACGAAAAAAGGTAAAAAGCGATTTCAAAATATATGTAGACTTGTTCATTAAATGGTTTATTTTAGACCATTGGTACAAGTTATCCTGCTTACATCTTTAATTGTTGTTTTTGGAGTTGAAATAGCATACAAGATTATCACAAGGACTTGTATATTTTTGCTGAATCCTTGCCATGTTCTTACAATTTCTCAAGTAGGTGGCTCAGTTGTTTTTGTTACAAAAGTTATGTATATTTAGTGTTACTTTTACATGCAGATGTATTTATTAACTGTTGACAACCGAAAACCATCAACTACAGCCAAGGCTGTTTTCAGGTAAGAAATGCAAAAAAGGTATATATTCCTGTAGTTGAATTTTTCAAAATACATCACTTTACAGGATACATCTTCATGCTTTAAGTGGTGCATTGCTGGCCATTGTTTTGCCTGTGACTAACACCAGGCACCTTCTTTATGAGCCAGAATCATACTGGGTCCATCACATTCTCTTGTATGCTGCACCAATTTACTTGATTGCTTGTGGCAACAACTTCACCCCAGAACCTCTGACAGATTGCTGGTGGCCACTTTTGAGCATTGGGATAGATTTCTTTTATCATTTTTCGTTTTTACAAGCATTGGCGATGGTAAGCTAATAAATTATTTATAAGCGTGCTTCATAAAGAACACATTAATATAACCTTTTTCAAAAACAATAATAATAAAACCTAAGAGGATTTAATTTTGTTGGCAAACCAAACATCCTGAATCTATGTACATTACACTTTTGTAATTCCATACTGCATGAGTAAAGTAAACGCATCATTTTTCAGGGTACTTTGGTTAATCTCAACAACATGCTATGTCCAGCTGTGTCAGATCCTTTTGAGGGAACTTACTATCGTTTATGGGCATTTGCCCATCAACACTTGTTAGTAGCCATACATGGAAAGCTATATCATCTTGTTGCTAAAGCCATTTTGAAATTACTCACTGGAATGTTAAAGTGTTGGTTGTATCTACGGAATGCCCTACATATAGTAGTGGAGTTTTCAAGTCAAAACAGCAAGCATTTGTCAAGTGACATTGATAAAACAAAGCTAGACTGATGAAGTAGGCGTTTGTAGATCCCTGTCCTCAATTAACATAAACCTGCAATAGTATATTGTTAAAATTTAATGATCTTGTTTTATTGCAAACCAACTGATGCTAAATGCTCTGTTTGGTAGCAATAGAGATGTGCAATAAACCATGTATAACAACCCTATTATAATTCCTTAATGTACCTGATGCCTATACATGTATTTTCTTGCCCCAATCAGTTGTTGGACCAGCATGGAATTTGTTGTTATAACTACCAGCTTTACACATTTTCAATTTTCTTGAAAACTTTTACAATACGAATGTTTGAATTTTATTTTCTTAATTTTATTAGATTCATTGTGTATGCATCTAGCTAACCCTCCTGTATGTTACCCTTGACAAACCCCTTAGTGTTCATGCATATATGAGCCTTGTTGTCGTGCAATGGTTAGACGTTTATGTTTGTCCAATAGATTTCAGACTCGTTTTTAATATATATTTGGTTGTTGCTTGAGATCAGAAAGCATTGTGCATGTACGTTTGTTTCGCAGTTTATTTGAAATAAAGTGGCTCCAAAGCAAGTTTACCCAACCAATAAACACAGTTTGGCAAATACGCAATACAAAAGAATGTACAAATCAACAAGAAAGTTCAGGTGGAGACTGCACATGCTTCCCTTACGCTTGTTTCCCAGGCAGTGATCATTGATGAAATCGTAACGTTGGAGTCTCCAACACGTTTCAAACGGGCGCTTACAATCGGTTCCAGTAATTTCTGTAGTGGTTTGCCTGCAAACAAACATTTCTTGCCCGGTATCACCAAAATCAGATAATTTGTGAAAGGCAAATTACATGGACACAAAAATGTTAAGTTTTAAGGCTACATGTCCTCTGTCAGAATATAATGACATAACAAAGCAATCAGAGAGGGGGTTAATTTTACAGTTAAGCGAGCACATACGCGCTGTTGCTAGGGTGAATATGAGCAAGTTTCGGGCAGTTTTAGTTGGGTTTTGGCGTTTTAAATCAGATAGTTACTTGGTGCTGGTTGTTGTAGTAAATTGAACAAAAAAGCAGCTCAAACTTCATGCTGCATTTCCAGAAAAATAAATCGTTTAAGGTGTGGTTTTATAGCCCTCTGGTTTTATTAAGATCCATCCATCATCTACTCATTCTGGTCAAAATTGGTCCCTTGGACATTATATTCGTAAAATATTATTAGATCCCTATATAAATCACAAGCCCCAACGGTTATTGGCACTTTAGCGGAACAGCTGGTAGTGTATTATTGCAGAGGACCTTGAAAACAGGATTTAATTGTAGGTCCTAAAAATAACTAGATATAGTTACGTTCACAGTTTTTGGGATATTAAGTTTATGGGCGGTCCAATTTGGTTTTAATATTTACCATTAAAATTTTTTTTAAATAATGAAAGTACCTGTGCACCCTTCACTTGGTTTCCAATCGTCAAGTTCGTCATCGGTTTTAAACTCATCTTCATCATCTAAAAATTGGTTGGTGTAAACTGGTTCCTGGATCCACTGGACACAGTCTTCTGGGTAGGAAGATGGAACCTCAAGACGCAGTGGGGGGACAGCTGGAAGCTTTGGATCGTCTGCAAGTTTGGGCAAAAATACTAAAATTTGTGCAAACTTAACCAAACACCTTACAAAGGAAAAATGAAAGCAATTTGATTGTTGGGCTATGAGCAAGAACTCTGCAACTCTTGCCTAAGGTTTTTTTGAAGAAACTTGTATATAAAAAGGGTGCCTACTGCCTAGGGTAGTAGAAGTTTTTGTATTTACTTCTTAATAATAGTGTGTCTATAATTGTTCTTGCAATTTATTTATTCACATCATTGCTTCGTTTGTTAACGAAGTAACAATAAAAGGTGAACAAGTGTATTTGGGACAATTTGTCTTTCCAAACCTTGTAAACTAGGCTTCCATTGTTTTTATAAAATAACAGCTTGCCAACCTAGTTCACACAGTATACGAACTGATCCATCATCAGTCTTGTGGGTTTCATCAAGTTTGACTTTGTACTTGGATTCAAGTCTGGCAATCTCGCCTTGTACAACATCTGGTACGAGTTGTTTCTTTCGTTTTGCTTTAATTTTTTGAACAGCCCGTTGAAGGCACTGTTTCTTGTTTGGAATGTAATCTGGTCTGTTCATACAAAAATGTTCTCCAAAAAAAACATGATCAAAGTTTGTTTAGGGGCAACAAAATACAAAAGAAATTGAAGGGAAAATGAAAAAGAATTACGATCGCATTAAACCACATTTACAAAAAAATATAATTAATGAACTAAGAGATTTTATTTTAATAAGCACAGAAACTGATTTCTTTGAAATTTTAAATAAAAGATCGCACTGAACCTGATCATCAACCACTCTTGTGAGTAGTTTTGGATTATTGTCAACCTTTTTTTAAAACACTTACGTTGTATATTCACCACAAATAGTTCTCATGGCAGGACCAAATGTTCTTTTGAGAGTATGATTAAGAACTGGTGAATTAGTTGCCATGGCAATGACATTTAAAAATGGTTGGCACATGTGCTGGTCAGGATTTCGAGGTAGTTGCTGAAAAATAAACACAAATTATTTTCTAATTCTATACAATTCACTGACATAAATTCAATCTGTGTTTAAGGGAATATATTGGCAATGATAACTGCTAAAGTAGCCAGTAAGCATTCTGCCACTATTACATTAGCTTGAGAGTGGTATCCTATGAACTGTGCTTTCGGCAATTTTGATTTTTCCACTGAATTAACACTAATTTAACTATATTGCAAATAAAGTAAAAATGGAACAAAATGGTAAGATAATTAATTTTAATGGCCCATTATGTCCAGAGTTTTTGTGGTTTGTCAATCGTGTAACAAGAGCTAGGATTTTGTAATCAAATGTTTTTATTACGACTAAACAATGACAATCTAAAAATTAGTAAGATTGACTATCTTTCAACCCTTAACTCACAGGCATTGATTTCTGCAAAAAAATCGAGGCCGGTCTGTGTCTGCTTTCCTGGATTTGCAACGTTTCAATTAATGATGTGTTGCTGTTACTGCCTCGTACAATGATATTGCATGACCTTGTGGCACATAAATTAATGTGCAGGATATTCCACCACCATTGTATAATGAGTCAATAGTTTGTCTTAAATTTTAACGTACTTTGAAAAACTGCAGTCCACAAGTTTCAACAAGAGTCAAAATTGGTTTACCTCCAAGTGGTACGCACACACAAAAAGGTTGGGAATCACTGCCATACGACCCCCAAACCCTAAGAACTATGACAACTATCCTGTTTGTCTTGCGTCACAAATGATTCAATTAATTTGTCCAAATCTGATGAACCCAGTTAGTGTTCGAAACGTTTACTAATGATTAACAGCATTTTAGCTTTGGCTTTCATTTTCAAAGTTATCAACTCCAAATATTTTGCACCTTTGTCCAAATCTAATCAGCAAAACTGCTGCATGTTCGGTTTACGGTCCCAACCTACTTTAGATGATTCAGTACATCACTAGTTAACAGTACATACTAAAAATGTCAAACCTTGGAGGGTTTTGCTCCTAACCAATTTTGAAGAACTTTTTCACATTTATCCAATGTGCACAGCTGTAATCTCATTCTTGGATTCATGAGGTTGTCACGAAGAGCTTTCATCTTCTTCATTTCTTGGCTATAATTTCCTTGATCTTCATTGAACTAATGGGATACAGTAAAGACTTTGTGTTCCCCAGCAACAAGAAATATTCCTCCAATGTGGAGTTTTACCTTATTGATCATTCTTGATAACGGTTCAATGTATTTTTGCAGATGTCTGAGTTTTTCCATATATTCTTTTTCATCCTCCTGCTGTTGGTTTTGAGGTTGGCTGCTGGTAGTTGGACTTGGTACAGCAAGCACGCCTTTTCAATGAAGAAAAGTTTATAGTTTAGGTACCCATCAAAGTACACACAATCAACACAAAATAATTTACAAGACACAAGATTATCACACATTGTTAACTGACAAAAATTGATTTTCAAATAACCAAGTCACATGCACAAATGTTAGCAAAATAGCCACACCTGTATATTCTCCTGGCGAATGAACAGTTTGTATGCTTCCTGGGGTTCTTAGACTAGGTGAAGTTGTTTGAACTTGTGGTGACTGGTGAGCAGGTGAAAGACTTGGAATTCCACTGAAAACAATCCAGACATTAACCCATATCAATTTGGCTAAATTTACAAACTCATTATTTCTCCAAATAAAAGCTTTATCTAATCAACACTGCAATTCTACAGGAGATATTATCCTGTTGAGAAACACTGCCTGCATCGACAACCCTTATTGTTTCACTGTTTTACATGCTGTTTGGCTTTTTAGTTTGTTATTATGACGGAGCAAAAAAAGATTGGTAATTGATGCAATTTGTAACCAACATGTTTCTAGTTACCTTGGCTGAGGAGTTCCAGTGTTATCTGGCATTGTTAAAACTGGTTGCTAAAATAAAAATATAATTAAGATTAATTTTTAAGATTAATATAATTTAGGCATAAAACACAACATTTGAAAATATATACACATTTATTAGGATTACCAAATCTACTACAACACACTTGGTTAAGAAGACACAAAAATATTGGCTTTACTTGGACACTCTGGGGTGGCGCTTGTCTCTTCTGAAACTGTTTAATTGGAAATTGACTACCAGGTGACTGGTGTGGCCAGCTTCTTTGGTAAGCATTTGTCATTCCAGTTTGTGGACTGGGGGTTGCATTACCTGGGTGAACTCTTGACATTGGGCTGCTGTTTGGGGTCATGTTGGGTCTGAGTTGCATAGCTAAACAGAAAAAAAATACAAATTCCTCATTTTGTTATGATTAGCATATTTTACATGACATTGCTTTAGTCTTATCCTGTTTTGAGCAAAATACAAAAAAAATCCTGAAACATTACTATACAAAATACTTGGATCTATTTAAACAAAAACAATATATATATGTCACCTTGGCCTGGTGACCCCTGAGAGAGAACATTGGTTGGCTGGTTTGGTTGTATTGGAGCAAACATGCCAGACATAGATGTGTTCATCATATTGCTACCCTGAGTTGCAAACATCTGGTTCATCGGTTGAGCTTGTTGCGGCATGGTCTGATTTTGAAACTGGGGTGGCTGAGCTTGTGGTGGCTGCATTTGTTGGGAAAATTGGGCTTGGTTGTGCATGTCCTGACTTGCCATATTGTTTGCTGCATTTTTTGTTGCACCTAAACACATAACAATGCTTGCAAATTATCACAAAATGGAATCATATGGTACTACATACCTTGCATCTGAATTCTTTGCAGCAACTGACGCACCATTTTGTAATAGTTCTCCTAAATATCATGGGTTATCATATTGATGTGTAAAAAACATATAACAACCCTAAATGACAGGAGGTATGTATTGCAACCATAAAGCAAACAATCACAAAAACTTGGCTCCAGAGTTTAATGTTGAGATTAGACTTACAACTGAATTTGACTTTTGATGTATTGTGTTCTCAAGTTGTTCTCCTTTACCAACAGCACCTGCAAATGCATACTTCTCAGCTGCTTCATTTCTGCAGACAAAAAATTATGTTATTTCAAACTGCATAATTTCTAATGACAAAAAATATGACATTTTTGGTTGAAATTTATTGTGGGCTTGAATAAACAGTACATTACCAAAGTAGTATACCACATTTATAAACAACCGTTCAACAACGTACAATTATGGATTTATCAAATACTTACATTTGGTTTCGTACGTTGATTCTAAGATTTTCGTTATTTAACTCCATACGGTTGGTGGCCATCTTGTAACAAATGATAATCTGGGGTCTGGTGTACTTTAAATTTAAACAACCAAACAAACATTTGGTCACATAGAAATTTCTTGAATATTCTCGTTTTCTAACAGCCCAGTTTTGAAACTGCAGAAAAACAACTTCAGTATCAGTGTGTTGTGTACCTAACGGTGCAACTGGAGCTTTTTAGAGAAGGGGATGTAACGTTACGGCTAACATAGGTAAGCGTCCAAGATCAGTAAACTGGACAAAATCAGTAACCTAAACACGTGACTGCAGCGGCAAACAGGGATGGGGTATATATTTTCATCCAAGAGGGGTAATTGAAATCATTTACTTTATACCTTGCACTGTGTCCACGATAGGTAACTTTGTTATACGTTAAGGTAGTCACGCTATACCTTGCACTATGTCCATGATGGGTAACTTTGTTAAACGTTGAACAATTAACGAACTTACCTATGATGGACATAGTGCAAGGTATAGCGTGACTACCCTAACGTTGAACAAAGCTACTTATTGCGTCACAATCCAAGGTATAAAGGGACTACCCTAACAATTAACGAACTTGCCTATGTTGGACATAGTGCAGTGTATAGCGTGACTACCTTAACGTTTAACAAACTTACCTATCATGGACATAGTGCAAGGTATAGCGTGACTACCTTAACGTTTAACAAACTTACCTATCATGGACATAGTGCAAGGTATAGCGTGACTACCCTAACGTTTAACAAACTTACCTATCATGGACATAGTGCAAGGTATAGCGTGACTACCCTAACAATTAACGAACTTACCTATGATGGACATAGTGCAATGTATAGCTTGACTACCTTAACGTTTAACAAACTTACCTATCATGGACACAGTGCAAGGTATAGCGTGACTACCTTAACGTTTAACAAACTTACCTATCATGGACACAGTGCAAGGTATAGCTTGACTACTCTTACGTTTAACAAACTTGCCTATCATGGACACAGTGCAAGGTATAGCGTGATTCCCGTAACAATTAATGAAGTTACCTATCGATGACGCAGTACAGGTTAAATGATTTCAATTACTCCCCTTGGATGAAAATATGTACCCCATCCCTGTTTGCCGCTGCAGTCACGTGTTTAGGTTACCGATTTTGTCCAGTTTACTGATCTTGGACGCTTACCTATGTTAGCCGTAACGTTACTTTTTTTTGACATTTATTTTACACAATTACGCTACCACAATACACATAAGAAGCAGAGCCAAAGGGAGCATAGCGAAAAGTTAAAAAAAACATGACAAATTACGTTGAGTACTTTAGACAGTATGCGACCATTTACTTTTATGCAAATATAAAGTATTTCTTTTTTTTGCTAGGTTAAATTCACAGTTACGTAGATTCTTCAAAAAAAGCACAAATTTCGTTAAGGTCGGGTTCGTTTCCGCGTATTTGCTACTGTAAATCACATATCTGGCGCATAACAACGCACAATTTATAAAAAGTTGACTTGGCAAATCAGAATGCATTCCAAAAAGTTTTTCTGCATCTGTTAAAATTAAATTTTGTCTTATTCTAGCACTTAAATATGAAATTACATCCTCCCAGTATACATTTACAATGGGGCATGAACAAAAAAGATGACACACAGTTTCCACTTGCTTTTTGCAGAAAACGCACATGTTACTAATTACTTTCCTAAAAGAATGTAGTTGTTTGTTGGTTGTTGGTTGTAACGGCATTGAGATTTAATTTAATTTGGAAGCTTCTTAATTTGGTTTCTATGGTTGATTTGTAGACGTTCTTGTAAACAAGTGGCCATGGGGTGTCTTCCCCTAACCTTTTGTCCCAGATGTCTTGTGCTTTTGGTTTAGAGGCTTTATTTTTCAGAATGGAATATATATCTTTTGTTTTGTTCAATGCATGTGTAACGTGCTTTTTCTAGCCGATCGGTAACGCTACACGTTGCACAGCGGTTCAGCACAAAATGTCTCGAAACGCGCTCCTAGCTTCCCAGGTAGTCACCAAGTACAGGACACAAAACACAGTTGTATTCAATGTGAAATGAATGACGGGCGCAAAGTCACGGCGCCGGAACGGGAGCGGTTTCTAGTAAAGAAACGCAATTGTACAATCAATACGTAAACAAATTTACACTATAGCAAAATCAATTGCACTCACCGAACTGTTTTGCGACCGATCTTATTCAGAGAATTGTCCGTCGTGACAACACATTTTCAGTAGCATTATTATAATCCAGTAAAGTTTCAATTGCTGCAAGGCACAGTAAACAAACTATTTCGCAGTTTTGCTTATTCAAATAGAATCATTATTATTAAAGATACCACAATAACTGGTAACACAACTAGCCAAGAAAAAACACAACCATGCGGTCTGCACGCGCACGGCTACTGCGCAGCCTTTGTGACGCAATAACGGAAGTTGTGCCAAACATAGAAAACGTAATGGAAAGAACTAACGAAATCGGGTTCGGGAATCTACATCCTCCCCCCCAAAATTGGGCATTGTACCAATTTTACATCAACACAAAGATTCACAAACAGTTTTCAGTTCAGTCTCATCCTGTGCGGCAGGGATTAACACGCAGAGTTTAGTGATGGGTCTCCTGAGGACGCCGCCGGCCGTCTTCACTTCAACGATCCTCACCACCTGGTGTTTGTCATGGAATAGTTCGGTAACTCTACCGAGAGGCCATCGACATCGTGGAGCAGAATCATCGACGAGTAGCACAACATCACCTTTGGAAAAGTTACTTTTTCGGGTGTGCCATTTTTGTCTGGAGATGATTGTCCGGGGGTACTCCCTCAGCCATCGTTGCCAAAACTCATCGGCAACATGTTGAACCAGGCGGTATCGGCGTCTGGCGTAGCAATCGCTCGGGTAGGTAATCGTCGGCGGCAGTCCCACAGATGGGTTAATTCGTAATAGGTGGTTTGGCGTCAAGGGCATGTCCTCACCGACATCCAGGGGGACTTCAGTTAGTGGTCGTGAATTTACGATGTTCTCCACTTCCAACAGCAACGTGTGTAGGGCGTCATCGTCTAGTTTTCCCTCAGGATAAATCGCCATCATAATTCTTCGGACGGTTCTGATCATCCGTTCCCACACTCCACCCATGTGGCTTGCTCCTGGTGGGTTGAACGACCACTTCACCTTCCGCTGGCGCAGGTAGTCGCAGATCTGATTTTGGTTCCATTTCTCCACGTCTTCCTTCATAACGCGGTTTGCTCCGACGAAATTGGTTCCATTATCCGAGTAAATGTGTGATATTGGACCACGTCGTGCAAGAAATCGCCTCAAGACGTTCAAAAAGGCGTCTGTAGTTAGGTCGGCAGCAACTTCTAGATGAACAGCGCGTGTCGTCATACACGTAAACAGACATCCGTACCTTTTAATTTCGCATCTGCGTTGTCTGATCAGCAAAGGTCCGAAATAGTCCACACCGACGTGTGAGAATGGTGGTTCGTCAACCTGCAATCTGGACGGAGGCAGGTCAGCCATCAGCTGCTGACCTGGCCTAGCATTTCTTCGTCGGCAAAACAAGCAATGGCGCATAACCCGACGAACAGTCGCTCGGGCGTTCACTATCCAGTAGCGCTGGCACAACAAACTCAATGTGTAGTTGATACCAGAATGCCCCGCACCTTGGGCGTGAATTTCTTGGGCAATTAATTCCGTTAGGCGACAATCATTGGGCAGAATCGCCGGATGCCTTGTTTCGTAGCACAACCTCGCGTTGTCGAGTCTGCCGCCAACACGAAGTATGTCGTCCTTCAATATAGGGTCGAGCCTATAGAGCGCAGATTTTGGCAGCAGTTTACCCGTTGGTAGCGATGCAAGCCAGTCAGCAAAGTGCTGACGCTGCACAAACTTGACAAGTTCTGACTCAGCAATTATTAATTCGTCAACGGATATAGGCGAGTGTGACACGGTCACCTCTTTCTTTTTCGCTTTACAGTACAAGTAGCGTTTAAACCTGAGCAACCATGCAGTTGCCAGCTTCAAACGATGTAGTGACGAAAAATAGCCAATCAAACGATCAGTGCCTTTTTCTTCGAGCGTTGTGAGGAAAACATCCGCCTTGATTCTTTCCAAGTCAAAGCTTTTGTAGACCTCAGCAGTAGTTGGTTTCTTAGTAAATCGATTTGGCCACTGGTCGGGTGTCTTTCGCAGAAACTCAGGTCCGGTTAACCACATTCCACTGCACAGTGCATTGGCAGTGACACCGCGAGACGCTGCATCAGCCGGGTTCTCGTCGGTTGGTACGTGCATCCAATCATGGACACATGAGTGATTCAAAATCTGTGTAATTCGATTTCGCGAAAATATAGGAAAGTTCTTGCTGTCGGCGTGCAAACTCTGCAGCACAATGGATGAGTCTGTCCAAAACAGACAAGGACAGTCTTCTAAATCAAGTTCCTCCTTCACTGTTCGTGACATTTTCACTGCATCCAAAGCAGCCTCCAGTTCCAGTCGTGGTATGGTTTGCCTTCCTGAACCGGAAAGCAGTGATTTGCCCATCACCAGCGAGCACGTAACGTTCGAGCGGTCATCTACTGACCTCAGGTAACAAGCACAACCTCGTGCTTCTGACGAAGCGTCAGCAAAAACATGTAACTGTACTTTGGACGCATTGGTGGTCATTCGATAAAAACGAGGTATTCTTACCTCACAAAGCTCACAGAGGCTTTCTCGCCATTTTCGCCACCTGGCTTGATCCGTGGTCGGCACGACATCGTCCCATCCAATCTTCTGTTAACACACCCCCCTGTAGATCAATCGAGCTTCTAGGACCACGGGTGCAACGAATCCAAGGGGGTCAAACAAGGAGTTTGTCACAGAGAGCATTCCACGTCGCGTGATCGGTTTGTCCGGCAGGACGACATTAAATCCAAATTCGTCCTCTGGAAGACGCCAGCTGATTCCCAGAACACGTTCCTGTACCTCTCCGCCAAGCGGAATGTTCTGGATTGATTTGGACCTTTCCTCATTAGGAACAGAGGTCGTCACAGCGTCACTCGATGACAACCATTTTGTCAGCCTGAAACCTCCCATGGACAGCAAACTTCTTAATTTTTCCACCATTTTCATTCCCATTGCTTCTGTGGGGATTGATAATAAACAATCGTCCACATAAAAGTTTTTTCTCACGACCTCGGTGACACGAGGATCAAAAAACTTCCCAAATTCACGTGCAGTTTCACGTAGGCAGAATGTGGCGCAGCTTGGGGACGACTTTGCGCCAAATAAATGAACAGTCATTCGGTGCGGCACAGGGTCCTTTAGTGTGTCGCCTCCTGGCCACCACAGGAATCTGAAGGCGTCACGATCCTGCTGTGTGACGCGTACTTGGTGGAACATGGTTTCTATGTCCGCAACCAAAGCCACGGCTTCTTTGCGGAATCTCAAAAGCACTCCAACCAACGAGTTTATCAAGTCTGGTCCTTTCATCAAGTGATCGTTTATAGAGTTACCGTCGCACTTTGCGGCACAGTCAAAAACGATCCGAAGCTTTTCCGGCTTCTTTGGGTTGACCACGGGATGGTGAGGAAGGTACCACTTCCGACCGTCAGTACTAATTTCTTCTTCTGGTACCCGTTCGGCATAACCCTTATCCAGAAGGATTTGCATCTGCTGTACATACCTTTGACTTAAACTTGCATCATGCGACAAACGCTTCTTAAGACCAGACAGTCGTTTCTGTGCCAATTTCAAAGTGTTGGGAAGAATATCTGCCGAATTTCGCCACAACAGTGGCAGCTGGTAATGTCCATCTTTGTGTTCCACTTGCTTGGTCATGATGTCATATGCAATGACGTCCTCCGCTGAAAACTTCAATCCAAACTCCATTGCTTCCCTGTTGCTCCGGAGCCACTGTAGGAAGGATTCAGCATCCCCCAAATCACCACTTCGCATGGGGTAAGTTTCACCATCATCGGTCACGATGACGTCATCGATGTTATCAAAGGGATTGAAACGTTCAATTCCCTGCAACAGAAAACTACAGCCCCTGGGGGTTTTCTGTGGAGCATAACCTCTTAGCAACCAACCCAGAGGCGTTTTGACAGCGTCCGGGTACTCCGGATCAGGAGAGAACCGACTCTCCAAACATCGATGAACTAAGTAGTTGTCTGTACCAATAAGTAATGTGACAGACCCACCTTTGATTTGCGGTAAATGCACTCCCTGCAGATGCTTGGGACGAACAGATGTTCCAAACTTTGGGACATGCTCAGGCGGAACAGGTATTTCGTCAAGTAGCGTCACTTCCGGTAAATTGAACTCCTCTCCTCCCATCAGGGTTTGAGGATGACGTATAGTGCCTCAGCTTTTCATTGACACTCGGCGTGCAATGTTGCAGCAAGTACGTAAGTCTTAAATCATCACAGTCCAATCTGCTAGCAATATGAATTTTGTATCGATTTGCAAATGACCAATAGTCCATAGGGTCCCCATCTAACTTTGTTATTTGTGGTTTTGGCAGAAAACGTTCACCAACCTCCGTATAATGTGGTCTAAATTGTGTCGTAGAGGTATGTCCGTTATGTGGCGAGTAAATATTATCACGTGGTACCTTTTGGCGACTAGGACGTTCGAATTCCTTGAACTTTATTTCATTTGGTTTAGGATCTTCGATCACTAATTCTTCAGGAACCTTGGGACACACTGTGTCTTTTCGGGGTTCGTATTTTAACGAACAAACACTCCCAACTTCTTCCCATGCGTTCAGTTCGGCTTCTGCTAATTCTAACTTCCGTTGAGATTCGCGATCAGCGATTTCAGCTTCCAATTTTCTTTTATCTAGTTCTCGTTCAAGAGTGAACTCGGCTTGTTTTAATTCCTCTTCTTTTCGTTCTTCATCTTGCTTGCGTGCTAAACGAGCAAGATTTAGCTTCACACGACTTTCCTTTAACTTAATACTGTATGTCGAGCTCCTAGAAGATCTTACGCTCCCAGTGTGAATAGTGGATTCACATGGTTTCGACGTTCTACTTGCGGGCGGTGAACGGCTACCAGCTTCGGAGACAGGCACCGGTGTTGAAATGTCTCGCAGCCACTGCCTGACGCGAGTGTCAAATTCGTTCTTGCCTCGAACACAATCCCTTTTTCGAGACACGCTTCCCGGCATTGTGGCCTCATCAGACATATCTTCACACAGGTTCATAACCTCGGTGTAGCTTGCTTCTACGGCAAGCAACGCTTCTTGCAGTTTTTCCTTTTCGCGGTTGAGCATCACCCTCTCAGCATCGAGGTAGTCATCTTGTAACTGTTTTAATGCACAGCCAAGCCGTTTTCTCTTCTTCTTTGTCAGGACAGGCATGTTGTGACGTCACAAACGGTTGTAACAATGACAGTTCGAAACTTGTATGTAACGTGCTTTTTCTAGCCGATCGGTAACGCTACACGTTGCACAGCGGTTCAGCACAAAATGTCTCGAAACGCGCTCCTAGCTTCCCAGGTAGTCACCAAGTACAGGACACAAAACACAGTTGTATTCAATGTGAAATGAATGACGGGCGCAAAGTCACGGCGCCGGAACGGGAGCGGTTTCTAGTAAAGAAACGCAATTGTACAATCAATACGTAAACAAATTTACACTATAGCAAAATCAATTGCACTCACCGAACTGTTTTGCGACCGATCTTATTCAGAGAATTGTCCGTCGTGACAACACATTTTCAGTAGCATTATTATAATCCAGTAAAGTTTCAATTGCTGCAAGGCACAGTAAACAAACTATTTCGCAGTTTTGCTTATTCAAATAGAATCATTATTATTAAAGATACCACAATAACTGGTAACACAACTAGCCAAGAAAAAACACAACCATGCGGTCTGCACGCGCACGGCTACTGCGCAGCCTTTGTGACGCAATAACGGAAGTTGTGCCAAACATAGAAAACGTAATGGAAAGAACTAACGAAATCGGGTTTGGGAATCTACAGCATGCAACGTCTGAATTAAAGTTTTGACAATGGAATTGTGCGGTGGGACACACTCCATATCCCACTCGGGGGGAAATTTTGAGACAAGCTTGATAAATTCCACGAAATCCTTATTATTGGGCGTTAAGCCGTAATTTTTTGCAATCGTATCATATGCAAGATACTCTCCGTTTGTGTTAAGTATGTCTATTTGAAATAAAATTCCCGCTTTAATACATGCATTCATGAACCCGGGTTTTGCGTGGTATTTAACTTTGGCATTGAACCATAATGGACGATTGTTCTGTTGTAAGCCTAGCGTTGTAAAGAGGTTTTTGCAAGCTCCTACGGTGGCTCGTAGGGAACGTAGGGGTAAAATTCGCTTTAACCGTGAAGACTCAACTTTTGCATTTCCATTTAAAATTGCCTCCAACCAATTTTCGTTGCAAAGCGGCTTTTCTATCACCTTCCAAGTTTCATTAATCTTGTCGTCATGGAGTTTTCTAAACCATTTTAAGTTTAGTGCAAGGAGGTAGTTTTCAACATCGATTACGCCGAGGCCGCCTTCGTCTACATCCAAACATATTGTCTCTCTTAACTCTTTCCCACTTCGACCCCCAAAGAAATTTAAATATTGGTCGCTTGATTTTTGAAATAAGATCGTTGGTTAAGATTATCGGTAATACACTGAATTTATACGTTAAAATTGGAATTACCAGAGATTTAATAATTGTTGTCTTTCCGAGTAGTGTCAAGCTTCTTGACGACCAGAGATTTAATACCACTTGGATTTGTTTAAGAGTGGGATTAAAGTTCCTGTTTACCATAACATTGTTGTCATTTGTTTTGATTGGTATTTCTACCCCAAGATATTTTATTACATTCTCGGGCCATGACAATCCTTCATTTTCCATAGGTTTGACACGTTCATTTCTTTTTGAACCTATGAAAAAGGCGACGGACTTATTCATGTTTAATTTGCACCCTGACAATTCTCCAAACTCTTCTATTACTTTAAATACCTTATGAAAGTCGTCCTCATCTCCCTTTAAAAAAACGATCGTATCATCTGCAAACATTGAGATTTTAAATTCGTGTTGATTGATTGGAATGCCTTGAAAGTTGGCCTTTTTAAGTGCGCTCGCAAGACATTCTATGCATAAAACAAAAAGGGTAGGAGAAAGTGGATCTCCTTGCCTTACACCTCGTTTTATTGTGAATTCCGGCGACAAGTGGTTGTTGTTTACTATAATACCGGTCGGTTTCCTGTAAAGGCATTTGATCCAGGATAAAATTTTATTGCCAAACCCAAATATTTTGAGCACCTCGTAGATGAAGTCCCAGCTTATGGTATTAAATGCCTTGTATATGTCCAAGGACAGTATCGCACCAGGGATATTACGAAAATCTGCGAAATCGATTACGTCGAACAAAAGGCGAATGTTCGTACCAATATATCTACCAGGTATAAAACCGTTTTGACTGGGAGAAATTAGTTGGTTCAAAACCGATTTTAATCGCGTATTTATGACTTTGGAGGCAATTTTATAATCTACGTTCAGTAGTGTTATCGGCCTGTAACTTGCCGGTAGGAGAGAGTCTTTTCCAGGTTTTGGTATTAATGTTACCACCCCCTGCACTTGCGTGTTAGAGAGCGCTCCAGTTGCCGTTGTATATTTCCAAGCTGCCATAAACATGTTTTTCAAGTTACTCCAAAAGGTTAAATAAAATTCTGCAGGAAAACCATCTAATCCGGGAGATTTATTTTTTGCCATTTGCATAAGCGCCATGTAAAACTCTTTTTCCGTAATTTCTGCATCTAATTCGATGGCTTGTTCATTTGTTAATTTTGGTAGATCAAGGTTTGCTAATTTACCAGCGGTGGCACTACTATCCAGATTGTTTGGGTTTTGTTTGTATAGCTCTTCGTAAAAATTAACAAGATCAGACAAGATAAGCTTCTGGTCTGTTATAATCCCGTTTCCCGACCTTAATTTATCGATGGTTTTCTTTTGGTTGTGCCGTTTCTCTAAGTTTAAAAAGTATTTAGTATTTTTTTCCCCGTCTTCGGCCCAACGTGCTCTGCTTCTGACGATGGCGCTTTTAGTTTGGCGCACAAGAAATTCGTTTAATTTGTCCTTAAGTTGCGCTAACTCGGTTAGTAAACGTTCGTCTTCCCCCTTTTTAGTTAAAGTATCTTGCACTTTTTTCATACGATTTTCGAATTCATGTAGGGTTGCTAATCTGTTTCTTTTAGCGTTTGAGGCGTAACGAATTGTTTCCCCCCTAATCACGGCTTTTAGTGTGTCCCACCTTGTATGTGGATTTGTATCATTTGGTGGATTTTCGCTTTCGAAGTTGGTGACTACTTTAACTATTTTCTCTCTATAGTTGGTATCATCGAGCAGGGATACATTGAGCTTCCAGTATCCTCTTCCGCGGGACGGAGGGTTGGTATCAAGTTGTAACGTTATCATACAATGGTCTGACAATATTCCCGGGTCGATATCGGCATTTGTAACATTAGAAGTGAGTTGTTTATCTAACAAAAAGAAATCAATACGTGCGGCGGCGTATGGATTTTTCTGAAATCTCGAGTATTTCTGCAGATTTGGATTTTTTTGTCGAAATATATCTTGCAAGTTTCCTAGATTTGCATATTGCTCTAACTTTTTCTTCGCATTCCGGTTAGCATGTTTATCGGTACCCGATTTGTCGAGATTGTCGTTCAATACTAAGTTAAAATCTCCGCCTAAAATGACATGGGCATTTGAGAAATTGTTTAGTGATGAAAACAAGTTATCTATAAATTCCGGTTCGTCCCTGTTTGGTCCGTAGACATTGACAAGGACCAGTTCAATAGCATTGATTGACATTTCAACCATTATGTATCGGCCATCTTGGTCTACTCGAACGTTATTTGTATGTTGCGAAGTTGACTTGTCTAGTAGAATTCCAACGCCTCTACTGTTATTGCTTTTCGGCCCCTCCGGGCTTCTCAGACTTCTCTTTTTGCTATTACCTTTAAGAGGAGTACTTGCTTGCCTTTCTCTTTCATGTTGCTTGAAGGTACCTCCTGTGGAGTTCTCTGGAGCCTCGTCGTCAGTTGCTGCGTGTTTTGCAGCCCTCTTATCAGTTGGGTCTCTGTTATCAGACTTTTTGGTTTTTGCGGCGTTTCGGTGTGGTGTTTGGTTATTTTGTATTTGTGCACCTAAATCTGGGAAATCCTGTTTTCTAGTTGGACAGTTTGCTTGTTTGTGTCCTTTTCCTCCACAATACTTGCAGGTAAAAATTTGCCCATGATAGGTAACATAAAATTCGAAATTGTCAATTCTAATGTAGCTTGGTATCGGGTTTTCTTCTACTTCGTTTAAATTCATTTGGACCACTCTCATTCCGGTCAAGAGCCCTTCTTTATCTTTTCTATGGGTAATTCTTTGGACCTTTCCATATTTCTTTGTTAGTTCGTCGACTAGGTATTCGTTAGGAAATGGAATAGGCACCCATCCGATCGCAACATTAATTTTGTCGCTTTCATACAGTCGGACATATTTAATATCTTCGTTATCAACCAGTATGCCATAAAGCTCAATAACATTTTCTCTGCTTGTACATGTAATGTCTAGGTTGTTTCCTCGCATGTCAGCTATACCAACCAATTTTTTAACCGAGTAGTTCACGCTCTTCAGGAAAGTAAGTAACTCATCTCTTTTTTGGAATTTCTCAGAACGCATAGATAAACAGTTTGGCCTTTTAAAACTTGCCGCTTTCTTGTTTACTGCCTGCGCAAAACTTGTCTTGTCTGTCATCTTCGCTCCTGCTCGCGCGAGCGTCAGACCTAGAATGAGCCGTAACGTTACAGCCCTATATGGCTTTTTAAGTCCAACAACCACTCCCACTAGTGGCAGCCTTTCTTTCCTTGGTACAACCAATTGGTGACGTATCTATGTCTTTTATTTCTTTGGCCCATTATACAAACGACACGCTGACAATTAACATCTTTATACCAATGGTTGACGGAAATGTAATTACTAGTCTCGATAATATACTCAATAAACTTTTTAGCTCTTGATAATCACCTTTATGAGAAACCCGTAAAATCTCAAATAAGACAAGCTTTCTCTGCCCAAAACTGCCTGCGAACAAGCCAGAACAGAAGCGAAATTCTTCAAAACAAATCGCCAGGTCTAGCCGGTTTTCCAGCGAATTGTACACAGGGGTTGTGTGCCAAAATTAGGGCGATATAAAAATCAAGGCAGAAAGCTGTGGCCAACATCACTGTGGTGAACTAACTGAGTTACGAAAATGCCCGCTTTTGTGGAATATTAGCTTTAGCTTTCCTGCATGCGTGAAGGTTCATGGTTGAAAGGGTGGAATTTTAACGTCAAAGACGTCAAGGCTAATTACCCTGATTCCTAAACCTGGGAAAAACCTTCTGTAGATCAAAAACTCTCGCCGGATAACATCGTTAAACGTGGACTACGAAATCGCCCCAAAAGTTGTCAATGCAAATCCATATTTTTCACCAAACTCCATCTAAAAGAGACATTAACATTATATTTTTTGCTTTGTTATTATGGTTTATATATCCCAGGAATAAAACATGAGCACGACTTTCGAAAAAAAATTTCTTACACAACAAATTTTTAGCGATCACACGATTTTTCTGCGAGTTGGATACTAAAAACAATTGCATTTTGTCCCATTTGTTCGGAAAATATTTAGGGGAGCACACGACCCAACATGTGTAAGTGTTTAAATATTCGTTTGTTTATACAGTTTCGAATTTGATACTCGTTTGTGTATGCCTTGTTGCATGTGCTCAGCGCTCGCTCCGATTAAATGCATAACACCTGTTTGCAGGTTTTTCGAATCAAATTCGAAACTGTGTATCTTTGATGTCATGTGGAGAATGCTTGTCTTCACAAGATCCCTTTTGCGGTTCATGCATACATCAGAGCTTGTGAGTAAACGGTTTTGGTTTAAAACGTATTTCATTTTAATTTGTACATAAATTGTTGTTATCGTTAAAGGCGAACGTCGAAACAAATTTGCAACATCAGCCAATGGTTGAGTACGGATGTAAATTATTCTTATTATTTTTCGGTATCAACTTTCCAATCCAAGCAAATACAACACACACTTAATCAGAAACGATTTTATGGTGTTACAATGTAATATTTGCAACAAGAGTCTTGACAAGGGATGGTGTCTCAGTTATTTGCATGTGCCATTTATTATAGTGTTGCCGTACATTAGGATTTTTCCTGACATGTGCGAAATTTTAGTGTTTATTTCTGCGTCGGGAAAAAATGGCAAAAACTGTTCATATATCCAAAATATTGAACATTACACATCTTATATATAGCATTATGGAGCCGATAGTATGACTTATGTGAGCTGCAGACAGGGCCATTGTTTCGACCTATAAGGTCTCATCCGTGCAGCTTGGTGTGAATATTGGAATAGAATCTAGCCGGCCAGGTCAGAACAGTGGTCATAGGTCTTGCAGGTCACCGAATTAAACATCTATAAAGACACGAGTCAGTAATTTCCCAATATAACTAAAGAATTCTCTTATATTACGCACTTGCGACACTAAAGACTCCCAAAAAATTCATCGTCAAGATGCCCAAAAAAATCGGTGTTTATTGTTGAAATTCCATGCAGTAGTTTTTCACATTTTTTGAAAGAAAGTCATCCATAAGTCGTTTCTTTGGTTGCATTTTTGCCCCAGGGTATACTCTAACCCCATACTTAACATAACTTTAGATTATAAGTATATGCTTTTCGAAACAAAATCTTCACTGAAGTACCACGACCTAGTCCTGTCGCAAATTTTCACATTTCATACTCATCAATAAAGAGAAATATAAAGCTTATTACGCAATAGTTCATGTGGTATGTCAGGCAAAAGGGGAAATGGGCACAACATCTTTCCTGTCAACGTTCCAAAATGCAACGGCGGGCACGAAATCAAGTTACTACTCTCCCTGTTCAATCACGATTTACTCACTTGAACGTTCATGTAATGAGTCCTTTACGCGTAGTCTGATTTTGGAACCGAAGCGGATAGGCTTGTGATGGCTGCATTTATTGGAAAAACTGGCTTGGTTGTGTATATCCTGTCCTGACATGTTGTTTTCTGCATTTGTTTTTGCACCTGAACATAATACATACAAATTATTGTGCTTGCAAATCATCACACCATTAACGGAAACATTGATTTTTAGCAGCAAATGGCACAGCAATTTGTAATCTCTTTTCTGAACATTATGGTTACATCATTTTATACCAAGAAAGATCTGTCACAACTTAACATTACATTATAAGAGTGGATACCACACCAAACAAACCAATCTTCCAACGTCTGAGGGTTGGACTAGAGTTTACAGTTTCTTGTTTCTAAAACCTAGCAAGAATTCCAATAAGGTTTTTAAGATGTACGGGTCAGGCGGGACCGAAGCTGTTGCCACCAATTACAATAAATTCTCTTTTCAATCCGTAACTTTTAAAGTGTACAGCGACAGTAGTTACATGTTATACTACCGCTTGGTGTCGTAACAGAATTTTGGAAAAATTTCTCTTCGACAGAGATGTTGCCTTTTTCTCAGCCAACCGATCATAACAAGCAAGTCTCAGTAGGTTACTTGTTTCTCTGGCGAGCTGGCGTTATTTAACAGTTCTATTTTGTTATATTTGTTCAGGAAGGTTTTGTGATAAGGGAGCACATGAATTTGAAATCCTGTACTCATAATCAAGTTCAGCATGGTAGTATGGCTTCTACATTAACAGGCGTGCTGTGCTGGTGTGGTCTCTTGTGTTTATGCCTTGTTGTACGCGCCCAGCGCTTAAGAACCGACTTGGCAGCAGATATCATCAACTTGCGACATGTGTATACCAATGGAAACATCACGTTATGCAGTGGTATGTTGCCGGCAGCAAAACTTGTTGACATATGACATTTTTTACTTTTACTTTCTGAAATAAAGGTCGCGTTTTTTCGGTTTGCAGAAACATCAATACCATCTTCACAAACCATAGTTGTAAATAATGGGACAATCTACGTTGGAACTACAAATGTTATTCTACAGATTTCTTCCCGTGAGTTTGGCTTAAAGTCTGTGTTTCATACAGGACCTGGAAACGACAGTATCCATTGCAATGGCCCATTCTTTTGCCCACAACAACCATGCAGTCAGACTCCCTTTTGTGTCGATAACTACAACAAAGTTCTGGTTACCGACAGAGCCAAAGTGGTAGCATGTGGAACAGCCTATCGCACCTGTGATTTGCTGAAATCGCAAGACATGTTGCAAACTTTTTTAAACCCCAACGATCTGAAATGTGGAACTCCTGCAAATTCCATTCTTTCTGTTCGCAATCCAAATGTTCCCTTGGTCGCTGCGATAAGTGAAAGCGAAGGCAACAGAGACTTGTTGTACTTGGGAACAGCCGAAATGCGACCAGGCTGCGCAAAAACAATTGGTGACAACTACGTGGATGCCGAATGCTTATTAACATCGATCAAAACTTACCATTTTCCTACTGGAGGGAAATATCCAAAGAATCATTTCAGTTTGGTCGACGATTCTAAAAAGTACATAAAGTACGGCCAGGCGAACAAAGTATCATTCGTATACATGTGGTCTACCGCTGACCACTTGTTTACAATTCGAAAATCGGTGTCAGGTACCCCACTTGCAAGAATCTCTCGAACATGTCACGAAATTTTCCGAAATGTTTCGAGCGCTCCAAGCTACGGTCCTCATTCGTATGTTGAGTCGGAAATTACTTGTCGTGTTAATGGAGTTACATTTACAAACGTTACTGCGGCACAATACAGCCAAGGAAAGCTTTTCGTTCTGTTTTCAAACGCAACAATCAACCAACATGCTGTGTGTGCGATAAAGCTCTCTGATATAAATGTTCATCTTGATGGTGCCCGCAGTTTCTGCTTTCGCAATGACAACAATATGACTGCAGAACTTATTGATAAAGACGGAAAAAGCAAGCATTGCACCCCTTTGTCGAACACCGAAACGTCATCGGTTGGTTGCATGTTTCGTATAATAGTCACTTTTCTTTAATCAAAGTGATTTAGTTCTATGTTTTTTAGATCGAATGTACTTTTCCAAAGGATTACTTAAGCCATTTGGCGATTGCTGGAGTTCGTTCACTTATTCCGACGAGAATGAGTGACTTTATTTTATTTGATGACCCGAAGTATGGTGATTTGTCTGCGTTCGTGGTTACGAAAAGTTCAAACAAAACTGTTGCATTTGTTGGATCAAACCAGGGCTTGATTTTCAAGGTAATTTTGTATTTCGTTATTATAAAGAATCATGTGAATCTTTACTATCAAATTTATAATATTAAGGCCAACAACCGCGGAGGGAAGACAGTAGTTTCCGAAACAATCCCCGTTTCTGCTCAGCCCATTTTAAAAGATTTGCGGACTGATGAAAATGGTCAGTTTGTTTTGGGCATAACACCGATGGAGGTAGAAGTTATAATTTCTCTGTAGATTCCGTGTAAAGAAACTTTACCTTTTTGCAGGTTTTTCGAATAAAATTCGAAAACTGTGTATCGTTGATGTCATGTGGAGAATGCTTGTCTTCACAAGATCCCTTTTGCGGTTGGTGCATACATCAGAGCTTGTGAGTACACGGTTTAGGTTATATACGTATTTTATGTTCTTTAGTGCGTTAAGCGTGCGTAAATTATTGTTAAAGGTGTACATCGAAACAAATGTGCAATATCGGTCAATGGCTGAGCACGGATTTAAAACAGTCCTTTTGTCCTTCGGTATCAACTATCCAACCCAAGCAAATACAAATACACACTCCATCAGAGGTTGGATTTACTTCTACAATGTAAAAATTTGTAACAACAGCTTTGCTTTGTCCTCATTTCATATTATGCTGCAGATAAACCTGGTTTTCGAAGGGACTGGATTGGTTTCACAACCTCATCCGTATTCGTGTCGCTTTACGGGAAATGACGCGGGCCACGATGTCTTTAACTATTCATCATCAGTCACCAACTTTCCGACCAAACCAAGCTGCACTTTCAACCCATCATCTTTTTCCGCACTGGTCGCAAATCACAATGAAGGTAGATTGTAACCAAAATATATCTTGTTCATTAAATCATTTTGTTCATTTCTCGTTCAGATCACGTCAACGTCACATTAACAATTGAATACCAGGGCAGAATAACGGCTGAATCCAAACGTCAGTTAATTGTGTACGATTGTCAGTTAGTTCCAAGAATAAACAACCAGTCCATGTAAGGATGAGTTTATTTCTTAACATTTACATATACATAGTCGTTTATCTCAATTTGTGAGACGGTATTAACCTAATGACACTTTGTAAGTAAGTGGGAAGAAATGGCAAAAACTATTGAAATGTCAGAAATATTGAACATTAAACATCTTATATATAGCATGATGGAGCCGATAGTATGACTTCTGTAAGCTGCAGACAGGGCCATTGTTTCGACCTGTAAGGTCTCATCCGTGCAGCTTGGTGTGAATATTGTAATAGAATCTTGCCGGCCAGGTCGGAACAGTGGCCATAGGTTTTGTGGGTCACATAATAACAAATCTTTTAAAGACATGTATCTGTAAATGCCAAAAATAACTAAAGAATTATCTTAATATACCGTACTTGCGACGTTGGAGACCCCCAAAAAATTCCTCATCAAGATGCCCAAACAATTTGGTCTTAAAAATTTGCACAAAGTCACTTTGATTTATGTTGTAGGAATTCGTCGTGTCAAACAAGCCAGTGGAACTGTACGTGGTGCATTCACAGCAAGACTTGCATGAGCGCGGAGTGCATCAATGGTTCTCCTCCATGGGTGCCTGACTCAATAATCTTTGTGGTTTTGTCGGTGTTTGTGTTTATTTATTCACATGTTTATTGTTGTAACTCCATGTAGCAGTTTTTCGCATTTTTTAAAAGAAAGTCGTTTCTGTGGTTGTCATTTTTGCCCCGCAGGTTAAAGTCTAACCCCATACTTAACATAACTTTAGATTATAAGTATCTGCTTTTCGAAAGAAAATCTCCACTGAAGTACCACGACCTTGTCCTGTCGCAATTAAACCTATCACATTTCATATCCATCAATAAAGAGAAATATAAAGCTTATTACGCAATAGTTCATGTAGTATGTCAGACAAAAGGGGAAATGGGCACAAAAAACATATTTCCTGTCAACGTTCCAAAATGCAACGGCGGGCACGAAATCAAGTTACTATACTCTCCCTGTTCAATCACGACTTACTCACTTAAAACGTTCGTGTAATGAGTCCTTTACACGTAGTCTGATTTTGGAACCGAAGCGGATAGGCTTGTGACGGCTGGATTTGTTGGAAAAACTGGGCTTGGTTGTGTATATCCTGTCCTGACATGTTGTTTGCTGCATTTGTTTATGCACCAAACATAACACATACAAATTATTGTGCTTGCAAATCATCACACCATTAACGGAAACATTGATTTTTTGCAGCAAATGGCACAGCATTTTGTATTTCTGTTCTGAACATGATGGTTACATCATTTTATACCAATTAAGATCTGTCACAACTTAACATTACATAATAAGAGAGTGGTTTGTAAAACAAACCAAACAAACCAATTGTCCATAACGGTGTACAGAGTCTGAGGGTTGGACAAGAGTTTAGAGTTTCTTTCTTTCATACCCTGGCAAGAATCCCGATAAGGTTTTTTAAGATGTATGGATCAGGCGGGACCGAAACTGTTGTTAACAAATAAAATAAATTATCTTCAAGCACGAATGTACAGCGACAACAGTTTCATGTTTATACTACCGCTTGGTGTCGTAACAGAGTTTCATAAATATTTCTCTTCGACAGAGATGCTGCCTTTTTCTCGGCCAACCGATCATAACAAGCAAGTCTCAGTAGGTTACTTGTTTCTCTGGCGAGCTGGCGTTATTTAACAGTTCTATTTTGTTCTATTTGTTCAGGAAGGATTAGTGATAAGGGAGCACATGTATTTGAAATCCTGTGTACTCATAATCAAATTCAGCATGTTAGTATGGCTTCTAAATTAACAGGCGTGCTGTGTTGGTGTGGTCTCTTGTGTTTATGCCTTGTTGCACGCGCCCAGCGCTTAAGAACCGACTTGGCAGCAGATATCATCAACTTGCGACATGTGTATACCAATGGAAACATCACGTTATGCAATGGTATGTTGCCGGCAGCAAAACTTGTTGACATATGACATTTTTTACTTTTACTTTCTGAAATAAAGGTCGCGTTTTTTCGGTTTGCAGAAACATCAATACCATCTTCACAAACCATAGTTGTCAATAATGGGACAATCTACGTTGGAACTACAAATGCTATTCTACAGATTTCTTCCCGTGAATTTGGCTTAAAGTCTGTGTTTCATACAGGACCTGGAAACGACAGTATCCATTGCAATGGCCCATTCTTTTGCCCACAACAACCATGCAGTCAGACTCCCTTTTGTGTCGATAACTACAACAAAGTGCTGATTACCGACAGAACCAAAGTGGTAGCATGTGGAACAGCCTATCGCACCTGTGATTTGCTGAAATCGCAAGACGTGTCGCAAACTTTTTTAAGCCCCAACGATCTGAAATGTGGAACTCCTGCAAATTCCATTCTTTCTGTTCGCAATCCAAATGTTCCCTTGATCGCTGCGGTAAGTGAAAGCGAAGGCAACAGAGACTTGTTGTACTTGGGAACAGCCGAAATACGACCAGGCTGCGCAAAAACAATTGGTGACAACCACATGGATGCCGAATGCTTATTAACATCGATCAAAACTTACCATTTTCCTACTGTAGGGAAAACTCCAAAGAATCATTTCACTTTGGTCGACGATTCTAAAATATACATAAAGTACGGCCAGGCGAACAAAGTATCATTTGTATACATGTGGTCTACAGCTGACCACTTGTTTACAATTCGAAAATCGGTGTCAGGTACCCCACTTGCAAGAATCTCTCGAACATGTCACGAAATTTTCCGAAATGTTTCGAGCGCTCCAAGCTACGGTCCTAATTCGTATGTTGAGTCGGAAATTACATGTCGTGTTAATGGAGTTACATTTACAAACGTTACTGCGGCACAATACAGCCAAGGAAAGCTTTTCGTTCTGTTTTCAAACGCAACAATCAACCAACATGCTGTGTGTGCGATAAAGCTCTCTGATATAAATGTTCATCTTGATGGTGCCCGCAGTTTCTGCTTTCGTAATGACAACAATATGACTGCAGAACTTATCAATAAAGACGGAAAGAGCATGCCTTGCACCCTTTTGCCGATAACCAAAACGGCATGGGTTAGTTGCATGTTTCGTATAATAGTATGTTTTCTTTATTCATAGTAATTTAGTTGTATGTTCTTTAGATCGAATGTACTTTTCCAAAGGAGTTCCTAGCCCATTTGGCGATTGCTGGAGTTCGTTCACTTATTCCGACGAGAATGAGTGACTTTATTTTATTTGATGGCCCGAAGTATGGTGATTTGTCTGCGTTCGTGGTTACGAAAAGTTCAAACAAAACTGTTGCATTTGTTGGATCAAATCAGGGCTTGATTTTCAAGGTAATTTTGTATTTCGTTATTATAAAGAATCATGGGAATCTTTACTATCTGATTTAAAACATTAAGGCCAACAACCGCGGAGGGAAGACAGTAGTTTCCGAAACAATCCCCGTTTCCGCTCAGCCCATTTTAAAAGATTTGCGGACTGATGAGAATGGTCAGTTTGTTTTGGGCATAACACCGATGGAGGTAGGAGTTATAATTTCTCTGTAGATTCCGTGTAAAGAAACTTTACCTTTTTGCAGGTTTTTCGAACAAAATTCGAAAACTGTGTATCGTTGATGTCATGTGGAGAATGTTTGTCTTCACAGGATCCATTTTGCGGTTGGTGCATACATCAGAGCTTGTGAGTACACGCTTTTGGTTATATACGTATTTTATGTTCATTAGTGCGTTAAGCGTGCGTAAATTATTGTTAAAGGTGTACATCGAAACAAATGTGCAATATCGGTCAATGGCTGAGCACGGATTTAAATCAGTCTTTTTGTCCTTCGGTATCAACTATCCAACCCAAGCAAATACAAATACACACTCCATCAGAGGTTGGTTTTACTTCTACAATGTAATATTTGTAACAAAAGCTTTGCTTTGTCCTCATTTCATATTATGCTGCAGATAAACTTGGTTTTCGAAGGGACTGGATTGGTTTCACAACCTCATCCGTATTCGTGTCGCTTTACGGGAAATGACGCGGGCCACGATGTCTTTAACTATTCATCATCAGTCACCAACTTTCCGACCAAACCAAGCTGCACTTTCAACCCATCATCTTTTTCCGCACTGGTCGCAAATCACAATGAAGGTAGAGTGTAACCAAAATATATCTTGTTCATTAAATCATTTTGTTCATTTCTCGTTCAGATCACGTCAACGTCACATTAACAATTGAATACCAGGGCAGAATAACGGCTGAATCCAAACGTCAGTTAATTGTGTACGATTGTCAGTTAGTTACAAGAATAAACAACCAGTCCATGTAAGGATGAGTTTGTTTATTATTATTTACATATACATAGTCGTTTATCTCAATTTGTGAGACGGTATTAACCTAATGACACTTTGTAAGTAAGTGGGAAGAAATGGCAAAAACTATTGAAATGTCAGAAATATTGAAATGTCAGAAATATTGAGCATGACACATCTTATATATAGCATGATGGAGCCGATAGTATGACTTCTGTGAGCTGCAGACAGGGCCATTGTTTCGACCTGTAAGGTCTCATCCGTGCAGTTTGGTGTGAATATTGTAACAGAATCTTGCCGGCCAGGTCGGAACAGTGGCCATAGGTTTTGTGGGTCACATAATAACAAATCTTTTAAAGACATGTATCTGTAATTGCCAAAAATAACTAAAGAATTATCTTAATATTCCGTACTTGCGACGTTAGAGACCCCCAAAAAATTCCTCATCAGATGCCCAAACAATCTGGTCTTAAAAATTTGCACAAATTCCTTTGATTCATGTTGTAGGAATTCGTCGTGTCAAACAAGCCAGTGGAACTGTACGTGGTGCATTCACAGCAAGACTTGCATGAGCGCGGAATGCATCAATGGTTCTCCTCCATGGGTGCCTGACTCAATAATCTTTGTGGTTTTGTCGGTGTTTGTGTTTATTTATTCTCATGTTTATTGTTGTAACTCCATGTAGCAGTTTTTCGCATTTTTTAAAAGAAAGTCATCCACAAGTCGTTTCTATGTGGTTGTCATTTTTGCCCCGCAGGTTAAAGTCTAACTCCATACTTAACATAACTTTAGATTATAAGTATCTGCTTTTCGAAAGAAAATCTCCACTGAAGTACCACGACCTAGTCCTGTCGCAAATTTTCACATTTCATATCCATCTATAAAGAGAAATATAAAGCTTATTACGCAATAGTTCATGTGGTATGTCAGGCAAAAGGGGAAATGGGCACAAAAAACATATTTCCTGTCAACGTTACAAAATGCAACGGCGGGCACGAAATCAAGTTACTACTCTCCCTGTTCAATCACGACTTACTCACTTAAAACGTTCGTGTAATGAGTCCATTACACGTAGTCTGATTTTGGAACCGAAGCGGATAGGCTTGAGACGGCTGCATTTGTTGGAAAAACTGGGCTTGGTTGTGTATATCCTGTCCTGACATGTTGTTTGCTGCATTTGTTTATGCACCTAAACATAACACATACAAATTATTGTGCTTGCAAATCATCACACCATTAACGGAAACATTGATTTTTTGCAGCAAATGGCACAGCAATTTGTATCTCTTTTCTGAACATGATGGTTACATCATTTCATACCAATTAAGATCTGTCACAACTCAACATTACATTATAAGTGAGTGGTTTGTAAAACAAACCAAACAAACCAATTGTCCATAACGGTGTACAGAGTCTGAGGGTTGGACAAGAGTTTAGAGTTTCTTACTTCCATACCCTGGCATGAATTCCGATAAGGTTTTTTGAGATGTATGGGTCAGGCGGGACTAAAACTGTTGTTAACAAATAAAATAAATTATCTTCAAGCACGAAACTTGTATGTGTACAGCGACAACAGTTTCATGTTTATACTACCGCTTGGTGTCGTAACAGAGTTTCATAAACATTTCTTTTCGACAGAGATGCTGCCTTTTTCTCAGCCAACCGATCATAACAAGCAAGTCTCAGTAGGTTACTTGTTTCTCTGGCGAGCTGGCGTTATTTAACAGTTCTATTTTGTTCTATTTGTTCAGGAAGGATTAGTGATAAGGGAGCACATGTACTTGAAATCCTGTGTACTCATAATCAAGTTCAGCATGTTAGTATGGCTTCTAAATTAACAGGGGTGCTGTGTTGGTGTGGTCTCTTGTGTTTATGCCTCGTTGCACGCGCCCAGCGCTTACGGAGCGACTTGGCAGCAGATATCATCAACTTGCGACATGTGTATACTAATGGAAACATCACGTTCTGCAATGGTATGTTGAACAGCCTGTTTTGGGCAATGTATTGATAATGTACAGTTTGGTAACCGCAAACAAAACTTGTTGACATATGATATTTTTCACTTTTACTTTTTGAAACAAAGGTCGCGTTTTTTCGGTTTGCAGAAACATCAATACCATCTTCACAAACCATAGTTGTTAATAATGGGACAATCTACGTTGGAACTACAAATGCTATTCTACAGATTTCTTCCCGTGAGTTTGGCTTGAAGTCTGTGTTTCATACAGGACCCGGAAACGACAGTGTTCATTGCAATGGCCCATTCTTTTGCCCACAACAACCATGCAGTCAGACTCCCTTTTGTGTGGATAACTACAACAAAGTTCTGGTTACCGACAGAACCAAAGTGGTAGCATGTGGAACAGCCTATCGCACCTGTGACTTGCTGAAATCGCAAGACGTGTCGCAAACTTTTTTAAACCCCAACGATCTGAAATGTGGAGCTCCTGCAAATTCCATTCTTTCTGTTCGCAATCCAAATGTTCCCATGGTCGCTGCGGTAAGTGAAAGCGAAGGCAACAACAACTTGCTGTACTTGGGAACAGCCGAAATACGACCAGGCTGCGCAAAAACAATTGGTGATAACTACGTGGATGCCGAATGCTTATTAACATCGATCAAAACTTACCATTTTCCTACTGGAGGGAAATCTCCAAAGAATCATTTCAGTTTGGTCGACGATTCTAAAAAGTACATAAAGTACGGCCAGGCGAACAAAGTATCATTCGTATACATGTGGTCTACCGCTGACCACTTGTTTACAATTCGAAAATCGGTGTCAGGTGCCCCACTTGCAAGAATCTCTCGAACATGTCACGAAATTTTCCGAAATGTTTCGGGCACTCCCAGCTACGGTCCTAATTCGTATGTTGAGTCGGAAATTACCTGTCGTGTTAATGGAGTTACATTTACAAACGTTACTGCGGCACAATACAGCCAAGGAAAGCTTTTCGTTCTGTTTTCAAACGCAACAATCAACCAACATGCTGTCTGTGCGATAAAGCTCTCTGATATAAATGTTCATCTTAATGGTGCCCGCAGTTTCTGCTTTCGCAATGACAACAATATGACTGCAGAACTTATTAATAAAGACGGAAAGAACATGTCTTGCACCCTTTTGTCGAACACCGAAACGGCATCGGTTAGTTGCATGTTTCGTATAATAGTATGTTTTCTTTAATCATAGTAATTTAGTTCTATGTTCTTTAGATCGAATGTACTTTTCCAGAGGAGTACCTAGCCCATTTGGCGATTGCTGGAGTTCGTTCACTTATTCCGACGAGAATGAGTGACTTTATTTTATTTGATGACCCGAAGTATGGTGATTTGTCTGCGTTCGTGGTCACGAAAAGTTCAAACAAAACTGTTGCATTTGTTGGATCAAATCAGGGCTTGATTTTCAAGGTAATTTTGTATTTCGTTATTATAAAGAATCATGTGAATCTTTACTATCAAATTTGTAATATTAAGGCCAACAACCGCGGAGGGAAGACAGTAGTTTCCGAAACAATCCCCGTTTCTGCTCAGCCCATTTTAAAAGATTTGCGGACTGATGAAAATGGTCAGTTTGTTTTGGGCATAACACCGATGGAGGTAGAAGTTATAATTTCTCTGTAGTTTCCGTGTAAAGAAATTTTACCTGTTTGCAGGTTTTTCGAATAAAATTCGAAAACTGTGAATCGTTGATGTCATGTGGAGAATGCTTGTCTTCACAAGATCCCTTTTGCGGTTGGTGCATACATCAGAGCTTGTGAGTACACGGTTTAGGTTATATACGTATTTTATGTTCTTTAGTGCGTTAAGCGTGCGTAAATTATTGTTAAAGGTGTACATCGAAACAAATGTGCAATATTGGTCAATGGCTGAGCACGGATTTAAATCAGTCTTTTTGTCCTTCGGTATCAACTATCCAACCCAAGCAAATACAAATACACACTCCATCAGAGGTTGGTTTTACTTCTACAATGTAAATATTTGTAACAACAGCTTTGCTTTGTCCTCATACTGGTACTGGTCGTCTCGACAAGAATGGTCTCTCGGGCATTTGCAGTCGCGTTCCCACAATTAGTGTCTCCTGTGTACAGTACATGTCTGTTTGGCCGTAAATTTGGGAAAAGGCCAAAAGGATTATGACCGTTAAATGGTTTTCACTTTTAGATAAACTTGGTTTTCGAAGGAACTCGATTGGTTTCACAACCTCATCCGTATTCGTGTCGCTTTACACGAAATGACCCAGGCCACGATGTCTTTAACTATTCATCCACGGTCACCAACTTTCCGACCAAACCAAGCTGCACTTTCAATCCATCATCTTTTTCCGCACTGGTCGCAAATCACAATGAAGGTAGATTGTAACCAAAATATATCGTGTTCATTTAATCATTTTGTACATTTCTCGTTCAGATCACGTCAACGTCACATTAACAATTGAATACCAGGGCAGAATAATGGCTGAATCCAAACGTCAGTTAATTGTGTACGACTGTCAATTAATTCCAAGAATAAACAACCAGTCCATGTAAGGATGAGTTTGTTTATAGAAACTAATATAGTCGTTTAACTTAATTTGTGAGACCCAGTGACATTTTGTAAGTAAGTGAGGTGATTGTTTTGCCTATGCTGGCTGTTTTATCCCTATGGATATTTATTTTAGGTGTTCGTCATGCCAAACAAGCCAGTGGAATTGTACGTGGTGCATTCATGGCGAGACTTGCAAAAGCGCGGGGTGTACCGATGGTTCGCCTCTAGTTACCAGCACTTCCGATTGCCCAACAGTAGTTGGTTTTGCAGATGCTCCAACGTATTTTGTACCGTATGGAATGGAGAGACTTTTTATTCTGAATACGACGAACCTTGATCCAACACTTAACGTGAGTTTGGTGGCACGGGGATAGGCCCGCCTTTCACTTTAAGTCTCTAACCCGAACGCGTTTAATGTCAGTGGACTTAACAGACTGGTGCTTCACATGACAGGATATTCTCTCGTATTGATATTTCCTGTTTTGCCATCGGTTGATTTTCTTTTGCCATTCGCAGGGTGCCAAAAAGTTTGAGTGCGTTTATGAGAAGTGCGGTAAAATTGTCAAGTCCCAATCCAACGTTAATATCAATTCAATGACGGTTGAGTGCACAGCTTTGCCTGAATTGGTAAAAATACATTACAACCAATGCTTATTTAGTGATGTGGATTGTTCCGAATTCCATTGTAGATTTCATGTCAAGATGATTGGTACGAAGTGAAAGTTTTTCTCCAACGCGATAATTACATCATCGACTCGCCAAACCCGCCAACTGGTAAGTGACAAGGTTTGATTGATTGAAATCTGGGTTTTAATGAATGGACACGCAAACCGTGCATTGTTGAAATGCCGCCCATTTCCGCTCAGATAAAAATCTCACATTTAACGGGTATTCTTATTTGTGCGTAAACGGTTGGCTTTCCTGCTAAATGTATTTTCATGTCGTACAGATAAATACGTTGTGGTTGGTTAGAATTTAGTTTAAGAGCTTAACCTGATCATAAAAAGTTTTGTTGTGTTTTAGCCATTGTGTACAACTGTGAAAAACGATCCCGAGATTGTGGGACGTGTTTGCAATTCCACCAACAGTTTACTGATTGTCGATGGTGCAATTCGTCCTCCAAATGTTCAACAGCTGATCAGTGTTCCCAGCTGGTATCCGTCACTAAAATAGCACAATGTCCAGCCCCTACTATTGTTTCGGTAAGTAACGAAACGGCAAAAACACAACAGTGTTTTCAACACTGTACTTTTAACCGGACTAAAAAATCATGTTTTTCGGCAGCACCCGTCAGTCCAGCAAAGCGCGTACTGACTTGGTGTCGCACAGCAATGGCATGAATTTCGTGCTTTTGACTTGCACAACCCGCTTTACAGATTTCGCCACTTAATGGACCAGTCGAAGGAGGAACTGAAGTCATCATTCAGGGCGTGAACCTTGGTGTCGTGGCGTCAGACATTGCCAGCATTACTGTGGGACAAATTTCCTGTGTTTTGGATGAGCGTCTTTACAAACCATCAACCACGTAATTAGAATCTTAACTTTTGTAATCAAGCCTCCAAACACGTATTTCTTTCTTATAAACTCAGTGTGGTTTGTAAAACGTCTGCATCGTCCGTACCAGTCAGCTCACGAATCAAGCTGCAAACAAACTACAGCCGAGCCGTTTATTCAACTGAGCGTTTTCAGTACAGAGTAAGTTTGTTTCTTTCAAGTCAACTACTAGCAATATACACCTGCACATGCAACGCAAAACTTAACTTACACGGGCGATACACAGGATTCTTTGATATAAATATTGTTTTTGTTCATTTCAAATTCCCCTTGCAATAACTCAAACACAACATTGTTACCCTTTTTTCCCCCTTACAAGATAGTTGACGTTTCAAGAGCTGTTCCGACTGAGGTGATGAACAGAGCCAAGATAACGATATACGGCAATGCGCTGAGTGTGGGTAACAGTGCTAGAATCATAGTGGACAATATCTCCAGTACCTGTGACAGAAGGCAAGTTTAAGTGCGGTTGCTTTATCTAAGCCGGATTGTTATCTACTGTTGTATTTGATAATATATTTACCAATTAAAGCTACTTGGTTTCAATACTATGAGTTAGTCACCTATATAGTGTACAGTACTTCCTGTACACGTAGCGCGATGGTATTGATGCGAAAAAACTGTTGTAGTGCTCGCGTTTTATGGACTATTCATATACAGAAACGAAACCACGCTTACCTGCAAGTGTCCATCTGTAACCTCTTCCGGAAATTACACATTAGCTGTTGCAGTGGATGGATACATGAAAAATCTAGCACAGCTGCTGCAGTACTTCCCATTGCCTCGTGTCGTACAACCGGAAACTCTGTTCGGCTTCACGAGGTACTTGTTGGTTTCCTACTATGTGACATATTTATAAATTGTAGAGTACCTTGTGCAAGTTGTTAACAAAGGTTTATGGGTTTAGCGGTGGCCGAATTGCCGACATACAACTGAGTGACGTCAGAGGCATACAGACTGCTTCACTGCGAATAGACAAGGTCAAAGACCAGGTAACCACAGCTCGATCAAGTTCAAACAAATTTTCTGTTTCAAGTATTGCGTGGATTACTAACCCGAAATTACGTCGTTAAAACATGTAATTATGTCTCTCATTTTGACACACATATAGGGCGGAGTGCCTCGTGTGCTTCCTACGTTGTGTGGTGCTACAGCCATTATTAAGCGCACGGGTTAAGATCGTAATCGGGTCTGGTCGCAAAAATTACAGGTTCTCCTTTTCGCGACCGTAATGGAAAACTAACAACAAGATAAATCTTAACTTTTTCTTCATCATTTTGGACTAATAAACTAAATGTAAACCGGAGTAAATGCTTCACATGTTAATAGTTTATTAACATACATTCTTGTTTGACGCTTGTAAGCAAATGTTTTTCGAACCGCAGGCGTGCGAAGTTAATCGAACTTCATCGCTCGTTAGTTGTCCAACACCAAGCGAACCAGGGACCAACGCAAAACGGAAACGCCGTTCGAACTTGCCTTCCTCTTCAACACAACAACGGAGTAAGTTGTGACGTCGACAGTAGTGTCGAATGTAAAACCTCTTTCCTCATTACGATGTTTCCCACACAGTTTTTCCTTTTTGTACACAGGATGTCGCTTTTGTGATGTATACATATAAGTGTCAACTGCATAAGCATCCGTAAAAAGAAGAAAGAAAACATATGAATATACTTTATGTTTCTATGGTGTCGAACTGACTACACTAAACCAAACATTTCTGTGCAGCATACAACGTATCGTTGGTAATCAACAACGAACAAGTAATTCCGGCTGGTGTAGCCAAGTATCAGAATGACCCGCAGCTCACCTCAGTCTCACAATTGCCTTGTGCAAGCACAACAACATCGTCGAATGGAAACAGAAACGCAACTGTTACATCAGCGGGCGACACAGTCACGGTTCAAATTCAGGTCAGCTAAAATTCTAAGCAATATTAAATGATAATAAAAGCAACATACCTTTTAGCCAGAAGAGAAGATGCTTTCAAAAAGATAATTCTTTGTGTCAATTAGTTGGGCTGTGTTGTTTCCCTGCATGTGACCCACACTACAAACACTTAGTTGCAATGCTTTATACTTCATGGTTATGTCGCTTTTTTGCAGGGCAAAGGTTTCGATGATATTTATTCCAAGAAAAGTGATTATGTCGTCACATTGTACCCATCGAATTCTGTTTCAATTGCATGTTATGTTTCCTTCGTTGAAAGCACATCATTGTTTTGTCGGGCAAGAGCCCAAAGTCTCAAGAAATACGAAAACAGTAGAATAACAGTAAAGGTTGGTATATTGTCATAAGTTGCAAACAAGCGGTATCTAATTTTATTTGGAACTTGGTTAGGTTTCGTCGAACAATTGGTCTAGTGAGGTACCAGACGTAATGTACTGCCAAGGTACAAATAACAATCTGATCATTGGATTTGTGGTGGTGGCCGTGTTCTTCGTTCTTGTGTCTATAGTGGTTGCACTGGCATGTTGGCGAAGAGTTAAAAAGCAAAGGCAGGAGCAAAAATTAATTCTGAGCAAGTTGGATGATCTTGAAAATAAGACCCGAGAGACTGCGAGAAACGGTACAAATAATAAAAGATAAGCAGGCGATTTTTCTGGCCACTTTAATATGTTATTAGCTGAAAAAACAACATGATTGCTGCATTTATCTGGTTCACTAATCAAACAAGCTTGCCAAGTGTGAATTTAACGATGTTCGTAAATAATCCACCATGTTGTTTATTTTCATGTTTTGTTCTTGGGTTTTAAATAACTTCGAAAAGTGACAGCGTATTTAAAATATTTTTTGCAGCCTACTATGAATTGCAAGTTGGTTACATGACCAATCTCACGGATAATTTGTCGGACCGCATCACCTATTTACCTACATCAGCTTACTTTACACAAACCCTGTTTAACAAAACCACCGGTCATCCTGTACAAGATAAGGCGGTAAGAATGCAATCTTCAATTTAAATAAGCGTGACGGTTTGATGGCCGTATGCCGAAGCGTACTTTAGGGAAAATGTCAAAAATTAATTGAATATTCACAGTTAGTACAAAAGGAATATAAATCCACCAAACACTCACGGTTGTTGTTTTAATGATGTGGTATGACTCGCTTTTGCAGGCATTGCAACGCTTGTCAGTTCACAAGATGGAAGCACTTGATGAATGGCTTCGTCTTATAAAGAAAAGGGATTTTCTTATAACCTTCATACGAACTTTGGAGGAGCAGCGGCGGTTTACTGTGCAAGACAAGTACGCAGTCTCGTTTGTTACAGCAATACAACATCGCGCGGTTCATAAATAACAGATGTAAAACATTACTAGCATATATATGAATATGGTGGCCAATACAGGTGGTGATTTGCATGTACATGTTGTAGTATTAAAATGTATTTTAATAGAGGAAGCGTGGCATCATACTTGACTGCATGTCTGCTGTCAGATCTTCCCTACTACACAAGGTGCGTAGCTAACCACACACTCATGTCAAGCTGTTTCCCTTCTGTTTTTACATACCCCCTGTCGTGAATATTGTTGTTTTTGTTTCTTCTAGGATTATGTTCGAATTGTTGTCTCATCTCATTGACAAACATGTGGCAAAGAACCCAAAGTTACTTTTGCGAAGGTACAATGCATAGCGGCTGCGGTTAAAGTTTCCGCCTTAAACTTAATGATAAATGTTAGATAAAGACCGCTGATTTCTCTGTTGAGTAACCTGATTCTCTAACTGTCGCAGATCTGAGTCGGTTGTCGAAAAAATGGTTTCCCACTGGCTGTCTATCACTCTCTATGACGAATGTATTATGGTATGTGATCTGCTTTAACTTTAAGCCAGTTCATATGATTGCCGTCCAGTCATTTGCGTTCACGTGTTGAGTTTTTTCATGTTGTGTTGGTAGAAGAACGCCGGGAAACCTATATTCCTACTCACCAAAGCTATTCACTATCTTGTGTCCAGCACCCCATGTGACGTCATAGCTAACAAAGCTATGAATAGTTTGAACGAAATGACGCTGCTTGGGTCGGAGGTCTCTTACGAAACTGTGGTGCGTGTGATGGTTCTGTGCGCATGGTTTCTTGGTACAGTCTCTATTGTTTCTACTTACCGCGCTTGCACAACGGTCTAATTTAGATCGTTTTCACTAAGACTAATATTGTCGCAACACAAAAAAAAATTGCACAGTAATGTTGGATTTACCAAGTGAATATACTTCTCATAACTTGTTTAAAATCATTCCTGGTGTTGTAGGTGTTACACGCTACTGTGGTTGATGAATTATCAGAGCGATTAAATTCTACTGTGGACGTCAAAGTTGTGAATGTGGACACAGTCACTCAAGCAAAAACAAAAATCATCGAAGCTGTGTACAAGGACCGCCCTTACAGCGAATGCCCAAAACCTGACGACTTGGAATTTGGTTGGTTAACCTCTGTGCATTATAAGCAATTTTAGCCAAATTTGGGCATTATCGTTAACGTGCGTGGCATGTCCGGAAAACCAAAATGTCAAACAGCGTAAGCCAGCCTATAGTGTTGCAAGCTTGAAAGCAGTAACCTACGCGCTACCTCGATTGACCTCTATGATTCACAGAAGCGAAATATTAAAGTGTCATAACATGAGTTGTGTTCTGACAGAGATGCTGAGTTCCAACGACCGCAAAGAAGGCATTATTTTGTCCGACATCGACAAAACTTCCGAACAGGATGGACATTTCACAAAGCTCAACACCCTTAAACATTACAACGTAGGTTATTTTGTTGAGAGCGGTTCCTTGCAATGCGCTGCGTTGTCTTGTGATTTCTCCGCATTGAGTGACATGTGTCACTCAGGAGCTGACCATAATGATAAATTGTAATTAATATTGGTCGGTTATGGCGTAAAATAGCGTGGTTTGAGACGTGCGTGTTGTCGCTCATCACAGCGCGTTTATACATTTCCGTGGTGTCGTGTTGAAATTTCCGTGACGCGCTTTTCCCTTATTTTTGCAGGTCCCAGCAAAAGCAATAGTGGTGCTCAGACCGCCTGGAGATGACATGTCAGGTATCAAATGTGTTTTTTTACGGTGTTTTTGTAATTCACCACAATAACTCCTTCTAGTCCTGTGTTTCAATATGTCAGTTGTGGCCGTTTCCCCCTGCTTTAAGTTTGGTTTATGTGCGTCATACTGTAAACCGATGACTAATTCACTGCTATCAATCGTCCAAACGCGTCCCATAAACAAAGCGAGGGTCGGTTTTCCGAATGAACTGAAGTGCTGCAACAAGTGACAATTCGACATGTTATTTTGCTGACGCCTTTAAGATGGTGATGAATTTGAACAAAGCGAACGCGGAGGATTCGAGCAGTTTCTTGACCGCAACTACAGTTTTGATATACATCTTCCCGATAGCTCACGCAGTCAGTATTATCTAGGGCTGTCAACCAGCAACAATTTGCTGACACACATATTCATCCGCGGTTTTTGCACAATTATCAATCGCAAATAATCTTTTTGATGCGTTGTATTTATATTTTACTGCGAAAGTTGACAGCCCTAGCGTCTGCAGAAAGCCCCGACCAGCAGTGGTCGGTGATGCATGAGGCAATTCCTGTTTGTTACAGCTTGCGCTAACACCGCCGAGCAGTGGAAACTTGCTGGCGGTTGTGAACTTGCTGCGCGTGCATCACACAAACTGCCGTAGCTGTTTAATTTTCGAAGAAATCTGTCATTGTGCGCAAACCACACATTAGTTCCACACCCTGGTTTGATTAAACGCTAGCGAATCGCTAGTTAATTTGCATGGAAATCAATTGATACAGTTGGCTGACGCATGCTGTAATGAAGTTATTAAAAGTATGATAGCAGTAATACAATACATGGATTGAGCAATCAAGTTTAATTACCCCAAGACAATTTATGACAAATAGTGGCATGTTATTTCCATACACTATGATGCTTAACACCAAAACTTTCGCAGCGTCACAAGATTCGAAGTCTCCACTACTTGCAACTGAGAGAAGAACGTTGTATCACTTGGTAAGTTTATTCAGACATATGTTTTACTGCCTTAGCAAGTAACATGGGACACTGTATTTCAATTTGAGAGCAATAACAAGCTTTTCATGGCCTTCGCCAAACCGCTTTGCGATTCCTAATCAAGGAAATCATTCAATGACGCCAATTCAACATGGGTCTACCAGTGGGTATCAGCACATCCCGCCTGCAAAACGCTGCTACAATGTAACTGAGAAAATGAAGCTAACGTTTTGGGCTGTTTGGTTATAGCTATACATGGGGCATTAGAGGGCAGGGAGGATCAGTCGGACCTTGCAATTAAAAAATCGATGGGCGGTTTCCGCAGCAGACAGCTAAATGCTTGTTGCTGCCTTACCCACGATAATTGCTCGGGTTGAAACAAATGTGACAGCGAATCAATCTTGGCAGATTCACCCACGTGATGACGATTCAGCCAATGGAGGCCTGGATATGGATGATGATAAGAGTGGAAAGAAAGCAAACGCCCGGATCGATAACCTGATGAATCGGCCTTTTCAAGAGATGTTTCTCACGAGAATGGTTAAAGCAAAGGTATGTTTTACGTTGTAATTTGCTTTGTTGCGCTTAATAAATTAACTAATCACACTTTGCCAAGACTTTAAATGCCATTTTACCTTAAATTGTATTTTGATTTTCAGACCACTCTTCAGGAGTACGTTGAAAGTGTCTTTGGCGCCATCTTGTGCCCAAAACCTATACCGAAGTCAGTTAGATATTTTTTCCAGTATTTAGATAATGAAGCGGCCAAACACAAGGTCAGCGAACCAGAGGTCATTCATATTTGGAAAACTAACAGGTAAAATTAATAGAAACTGTTTTAAGTAAAAAAAACTTTACGAAATTAGGCGAATAAAGTTTTCAAAAAATAACTCGATTAAATTTTTTCTTCATAACAGTTTGTTATTGCGCTACTGGGTAAATGTACTAAAGAACCCCGAATTTCTCTTCGACACCAACAAGACGGCGATCGTAGACAGCTGCCTGAACGTAATTACCCAAGCGTTCATGGACGCCTGCACCACTACTAACAGGAAGTTGGGACACGTAAGCGATATGTCTGAACTTTATAACCCGTCTCAAGCGCGTATAGTTCTTGCTACTTGCATCAACCCATGTTACTAATCTTCTTTAATCATACACTCGTGTTTCGTTTCTACAGGGAAATGACGCAGTAAGAACCGATTCTGTGGTGCTTCCTGGTTTAATGCTGCGTCATAATATACATAAGTTTGATCCTAGCGAAAGAGTTTGGTCATGCTCTTGTGTGTTGCTTCCTCATCCAACTTGTTTATAAGTGAATATGTGATAAATAGGGCGTACAAATACGAAACAATGCGAAATTGATTTAAACGCAAAATGTAACACCTCAAAATTGATTAATCTTCCCCTTTATGTTACGAACACAGGATTCTCCATCAAACAAGCTTCTTTACGCGAAGGACGCTGAAAATTACAAAACGATGGTGAAGGAGTAAGTTATTAATACTTGTTTCATATTTTTGCTGCTGTTTTTAAACGAAATTTTTTAGGTTTTTTGTTAACGTTTCCAACACCGATCATTTAAGCAAGGAAGAAATGGACGACCTTCTACGCAGCAAATCGAAAGTACGTTTAGTTCACAACCTTCTTCAGGCATCGTTTTCCTTTGTTTGACACAAACTTCTTTCATAGCTTTATTTGGCTTTAAAACTATTTTCAATGCAGTATTTTGAGGGTGTTTTGCGATAAAACACTACTTTGAAGTAACTAACGGTTGTGTTGGTATTGTGGACCTCTTTGCTGATTTCTGTTAATGAGCAATTAATTTTTGCAGGAATATGGCAACCAGTTAAATGAGCTGGTGGCGGCACAAATGCTCGCGTCTTATCTGATAAAATACCGCGAACAGGTAAATACATAGAATCTTACAACAACTCATGAGAAGTAACCTGGTGATTTTTGTCAACGAACAAATCGGGAAATTAAATATTCCTTAAGGAAAGATTTTTCAAATTAACTAATCACCTTGATCAATTTACTGCTGATAACGTACACATTGGAAACAATGTTACTTCTTTCACTTCGAAATTAACGAGAACCATACACTACCATTAATCATATGTAAAACTGTTTCAGTCACCATTTTTAACCCACAAAGGATATTTTATTTTCCTGGGAGGCACTATGGTTTTGAAATTATGCTTTTAACGGAATGCATTTATGTTACTGGCACAGGTGACCGAAACTTTCCGCGACAGCGATCGAGCACATTTTGCGAAGACTGTGGACAGCATTTGTGAGAAACTTGGTGAAAACAGTTGGGAAACAACTGTGGTTTGACGGCAATGCGACCCAGTGTCTCCCTCAGCTCAGGGAAAAGTTTGGTTCCACTAAAGAAACAAAGCTTAACACTATTGCACACGACAGTGCACATGTAAGCACTGTGACCAGCCTTTTTTCGATTTTTCCCAAAAACGTTTCTTCCGCTTGCATTTTTAAAGGTTAAGCCTTCCTTTTTTTATTTTTGGTGTATTATGTGCCATGTTTTTGGTTTATTGCAAGCAACGATTTTTATAGCTGTAACATAATTTGTGTAAAATGACGCATGATAAAAATACTCTGTTAGGTGTTTTGTTTGTTGATCTGGTCTTCTTCAAGTTGTGTGCAACATGTCCCAAGACTCAACTATTTCTTGTGTTGCATTTTTCGTTCCGTGTATCCAAAGATCATGGTATTTTCTACGTGTTTTTGCCATCGCTTTCATTCATTCTTTGGTTTTGTAAACGGTCATTAAACTTCCTTGTAAAACTAACGTTCCAGTGAGACTATTTCCTCCATCAAGAAAAAAAATGCTGAATAAGCGCCTGTGCACGCTGGCTTAAGGCTGCTGGCGTCACGCCGTTTTGAAAGTGCTTCGAAGCATGTCAAGCGAAGCGACAACGCACGCACGCAAATTTGCAGCATTGACAGTTCTGCTGGTGCGTGGTTTAGTTAGTTAGTGTGAAAGCACAAGTACTGATACTATTTCCTAATATTTGTTAGGTCAAGAAACAGTGCTGAGAACTTTGAATTGGTCCACTAGTATGAAACCAGTAACTAAGTTAGCTGTTGTAATTCTTGCCTTGGGTTGTGCGTCGACAGTTTGTGAAGCAAAGGATCGGGTGTATTTTCTTGCAATTAAGGAAATTATTTGGGATTATGCACCTTCTGGATTGAATGTTAAAACTGGTAACTTGTTGGAACATGAAAAGTAAGTACTTCTGCCGGGCGTTTTTTGTACGGTAAACTTACCCCACTTATACCTTTGGCATTGGTTTTACATTTAGTGCAAATAATGTAAAGCATGCATTAGGATATAAATTATAATCGTGACTTTGTCATGTTAGGATTCCCAGAATCTACAGCAACATGTACATAGGAAAGAAATACAAGAAGGCGGTTTACCGGCGTTACACCGACAAAACATTTCAAACTGAAATTCCCCATGATCCAAATTTGGGATTCATGGGTCCAACTTTGCGGTCCGAGGTATTATTATAATTTACGTACAACAAACATTTAGAAAAAAAAACAACAGCAGGTTGCGTATGTAGGTTGGGGATAGGATTATTGTTCATCTGTTCAATAATGCAAGCAAAAACTATTCTGTTCATCCTCACGGAGTTTTTTACACGAAAGCAAACGAAGGAGCCAAGTATTTCGACAACAGCACTGAAACTGCGGACGATTCGGTTCCACCGGGTGGACGTTACACTTATGAGTGGGAAGTCCGTCCGCAGTAAGTAGTTAAAACAAACCTTACATCGTGTACACCTAATCCCTCAATATAACAGACGTTGAACGGATGAATAGATTATTGAAAAGATAACTTTAATGTGTAGATATGGGCCGGCAAAGGATGATCCAAATTGCATGACGTGGGCTTACCATTCTCACACCCATTCACCAGTTGATATCAATTCTGGTCTGATTGGCGCACTCATAGTTTGTCGACCAGGTTCATATTTTATCAAACTGTCGTACAGCTAGACAAACTGCAATTTTGTGTCGCAGGAATTTACCGCGAGGACGAAACCAGGACAGATGTTAATCATGAATTTGTGGCGATGTTTTTCGTGACACACGAACGGGAGACCTGGTACTTTTGGGAAAACCTAGAGGTAAAGGAGAGAAAAATTTTGTATCAAACTTAAATCAGCAATGTTTTTTAATTAACTTCTTTATAGATATTTATGCCAGGACAGACTGTGGACATTAACGAAAAATACTTCACTAAAGGCAATAAGATGCATTCTATTAATGGGTACATGTACAGCAACACTCCTGGCTACCAAGTGTGTCAAGGTGATACAATCAGTTGGCACTTAATTGGAATGGGATCCAACAGGGATCTTCACCCAATAGCCTTCCAGGGTCAAACGGTATGTAACCAAAATAATGGCAAAGTAAAACTTAAGATCAAGTAAATAAATTGTAGTTGTTGCATCAACATCACCGTAAAGACGCAATGATCTTCATACCGGCATCTCTTGCCACTGCAGTGATGAGGGCGGATAACCCAGGGCAATGGACGATTGCCTGCAGATTGTACAGCCATTACACAGGTGATATTACCACCTGTTTCAAAACATTTAAGGTACAACTTCAGCAAACTAAAAAAAAATAACAGACGATAAACGTCAGTAGCCTATATGATCTTAGTTTTTACGAAAAGATCATATAGGCTACACTCGATCAACACCGACCTGCACAGGCTGATTCCTGTGCTCATGTATGACATTTCATCTTACTTATATCTGGTATTACAGGGCCGTAAAAGAAACGCTTTAATATAGCAGAAATGCTGTATGGTAGTTGAATTAAAGTTTTATATTTCAAAATGTGATACATGGCCTCATGACAGAGGGAATGACGGCCTCGCTGGATGTCGATCCGGCATGCAGAAATCCATCCACACCCCTGCCCTCTGCGAGCTTGACAGGAAACACCCGGGAGTATTTTGTCGCAGCAGAGGAAGTTCAGTGGGATTACGGACCGACCGGAGTAAATGGATTCACAGGAGAAAGTCTCACTGCTGCCGACTCGTAAGCTTTTTCTGCACCTTTAATCATCAATTTATTAAACTTGTTGTTATGCTTAGAGACTCCGCGGTATTTTTTGAACAAGGCCCAACTCGCATCGGTGGAGTTTACAAAAAGGCGGTTTTTCGTGGTTACACATCTGCCACTTTTACCGAACCCATAGCACGCACAGATGACATGGGAATGCTGGGACCCGTTATAGCAGCTGAAGTGGGCGACACTGTTAGGGTTGTCTTCAAAAACAAAGCAACAAAAAACGTGCGACCATACATTTGTGAATGTCCACAATTCATTTCTGCTCAATTGTTTGTTTCAGGCTTTTAACCTTGAGCCGCATGGAATTTATTTTTCCGAAGCGAACGCAGTCTTTCCACAAACGAAACACACGTACATATGGTGAGTATTCTTTAAATGAAGTGGGATTCTGTTTTGGTATTATAACCATTTTTTGTTCAGGACTTTACCTGACGCGGTTGCTCCTGGTGATAACGACCCCAATTGTGTTTCCTTCGCTTACACATCTTCTCTTGAATATATTTCCGATTCCAACGCAGGTTTGGTTGGTCCTTTACTCGTCTGCAAAAGAGGTAATAAGGCTTGTGTTGAAATGCTGTATTACGCCAAAAGCAACAGGATTTTTAACAATGTTTAAACGTTTGACAGTGATGTTGATACAACTTCAGTTTTCTGTTGTATTTTTCAAGTGCTTATTTAGCCGAATATGCAATTGGCTCAACCTTAATGTTCGTTGCAATTAATTCTACTTTTCTGGATTTATAAAATATAAAAACCCAGATGGGTCTAAATATTTACTTTCATCAAAGGTACATTGGAAAGCGAATTGGCAAAACGACGCAAATACGTCATGTTTACGGTGTTTAACGAGAATAAAAGTTGGTTTTTCGGAGAAAATATAAAAACCTATGCCGACCCATCCCAAGTAAATAAGAAGAACGGCGATTTTAAGGAGTCCAATCTGATGCACTGTAAGCAAATGACCATAAGGTGTAACCGTTAACATGTAGTTGATTACTAAACAACAATGTCCGCGTCAAAATTCTACGCGGCCGAATTTTATAACGTGTACGACACAAGAAACACAAAATTTTTTCAGCGATGAACGGACGAATGTTCGGAAATCTGGAGGTTGATCTTTGTGTTGGTGAAGATACAGCTTTCCATTTGCTCTCTGTTGGTACTAGAGTCGATATTCACGGTGTTAAGTTTGACGGCATCAATGTCAAAATCAAGTATGTATTAATAATAAATAATGCACAGAAAACGGACAGGAAAGTACAAGTTTTATTAGATTGCTTGTTGAAAGATTTTACTGTAGATACAAGTGAGTCGGAACGGTCCCGAACGCCGTTCCGGTAAAAGAATTCTTGCCGGTTAGCACTCAACGGCTGGTGTGTCCAAAATAGTTGGAAACTTAAATTTAGGAAATTTATTCACTAATAAGAAATCTCATCTTAGCATACGAAAACACAAATTTAATCGTCCTGGTAAGAATTTCTTTTTTAAACCCTGCACATGCTATAAAAGTGGCGAACTTAATAATGCACCATATTCATGCTTCGTTTTTTTGTGTTCTAGTGGTGTCAGCAGTGGGGCAGTGAGTTTGTTCCCTCACATGGCACACACGATCACTGTACGACCCGAGCACGCTGGTAGAGGAATGTTGTATTGTACTGTTATTGACCACATTGCCTCCGGGATGTCCGCAATATACAATGTAAGTGGGCGAATCTCCATCGTGTGAAGTTTCAAGATCATGAAACTGAATGCTATTTCCATAATGTTATAACCAGTTGCTGCAACAACAAAAATCATGAAAATGACCAATGAACAAGCTTAAACAGCAAAACAGCACATTTGAAAAAATAGCACAAAATAAATGGACTTTATTGAAGCAAAAATCTAACTCTGTATCTGTGAAAATACAGTCTATTTTTTGCTGCGTGGTATGTAATTTTATATTACTTTATAGGCAAGGATGTGCGATGGTGGAACAGAAGATAAGAGTGATGACACACCTGACGTAGTTCGTCAGTATTACATTGCTGCAGAGGAAACGATGTGGAATTATTGTCCATCCGGGCTTAACATCGATCATGAATCTGTTGATATCGAAGGAAACCACGGATACGACCACGCGCACAGGGAAGCTGGAAAAACGATTGGTAAACAGAAAAAAAACAATTGTTAAGGCGATATTTTTTGAATTACTTTAATTTTCGTAACATTGCAGGAGCTGTTTATAAGAAAGTTCTGTACTATGAATATACCGATGCAAGTTTCACCGTTAAAAAACCTAAAGCGGACAATTTAGGATTCTTGGGTCCGGTCATAAAAGGAGAAGTTGGGGACAAAATAATGGTACATTAACACTGAGAAAAACCTAAAACCATGCCACAACTGTTCATGGGCCAATATGTTTGACAGGTAACCTTCCTAAATAGAGCCAACAGGTCTTACAACATGTACCCATGGGGAGCAATGGATTTAGAGACGTACGACTTAGAATCCCATCCCGTGGAGCCTGGTCAAAGAAAGGAATATATCTGGACAGTATGAGATACTAATTGTACTTGTTGTTTTAAGGATTAACTTATGAGATTTTTTGTTTCATAAAGGTACCAGCTTCTGCAGGACCAACGGGTGAACAATCAAGTTGTTTGTCCTTTATTTACCTTTCTGTGGTTGACAAACCATTTGATGCAACCGATGGTCTCATGGGTCCTCTACTAGTCTGCAGAAAAGGTAATCATCCGTGTCTAATTAGATACAGAACGACGCCCATGAGTTGTCACCTATTTTTGTTGGCATATCAAAACACCACCAGTACCTGGCCTTCATGGCACTACTTTCAGTTGATTCTACTTGCTAGTATTTCTGCAATGTTTACCAATCGTATCTTGTTATAGGTGGGTTGGAGAGCAGTGACGTCGATGCCGAGTTTTTCCTACAGTTTCAGGTTGTCGATGAAAATCTCAGTCACTACATCGATGAAAACATTGACGAGTTCATTGGAGTGGAGGGTTTTGATAAAGAAAGCGATTCTTTTGTTGAAAGCAACAAAATGAAAGGCAAATACCTCAACTTTGTACAACGCTAAGCTCCTATTTACAATGAGGTTATTGCTTTAACAATGCAGCGATCAACGGTTATTTGTCCCATGTGTACGGATTGGAGATGTACAGAGACGACAGAGTTCGATGGCATTTGATTGGTTGGGGAAATGAGAAAGATTACCACTCCATTCATTTCCACGCCCATACTTATGTCCACATGTAAGTAATTTGTGATGCTACAACAGAATTCGTGGTTCGTTGAGGTAAAAATTGATTTTACATCGGTTATTTGTTTTGTAGATCCGACGGAACTTATCGCGGAGACGTTTTTGACGTTTTTCCAGGATTTTTCGGTACGGTGGAAATGCAAACGATTGCTGCAGGAAGTTGGTTGTTGCATTGTCACGTGTTTGATCACATGCACGGTGGAATGGAGACAACATACACAGTGTTCGAAGGCACCAGAGGTAAAAACTAACAAATAAATATGGTACGTGATACTAGTATAATACATGTTTATGATATTAGCAAAAAGTGTAAAGGTGGTTAAACTATATGGAATAAAACGCTGCCATATTACGCCTGTGTTATAAATACGTGTCCCTGTACCGCATAAGCGCGGTTTAACTTTAAAGTCCACAAACAACAATATGTCTCACAGGAGGAGGAGCGGGGTCAGACCCAGTAGCTGCTGATGAACCGGCATTAAACACTCAGTGCGAATCGAGAAGAAACGGAAACGAATACATGTTGAAATGCAATCGAATGAACATTGCCGGTTTAAGCGATCTTTTCCCATCCAAGAAGTGGAGATTGACGGCAACTGACGAAAGTGGTGAAGATCTTGTAGTTCGAAGCAGGCGCGTTAGCAGTCTGGACCTCAGTTACAACAGATTGACACCTCGACAAGCCAGGAAAATATTAGTCAGATTTCCCAACCTAAAAGTGTTAAAGCTTAACGGCAACCCAATACGTAAACTTGCTAAGTATCTGATTAGTCACAATAGGCAACTCAAGACACTTGTTTTACGAAACACACCAACATTTAATGGCATAAAGAAGAACTTCTTGGAAGACCAGCTATCTGGCGACAGTCGCGACTTTGACTTACTAGATTTTTCAAATAATCCCCAATTGTCGCCAGCTTGTCTTGGTCACATGTTTATGAGTATGGACAGGTTTGTCGCCTGTCGTGACTCATAATCCGGTGCCGTGAAAAAACTAATGCTTTATTGCGTTCGATAGGATGCAAAAGTTACAGTGATTTTGAATCTTAGTAAACGTATTGTGTAGAAATAATGTATACTAACTAAGGCGCCACACTAAAGATGATGAATGCATACAAAGGAACCACCTGGACATTTTTTGTGTTAATGTGTATAGTTGTGGTGATTCGTATAGACAAACTATACGCTTTGGTGGAAATTCTGCGCCAAATGTTGAATAATAAACAATCGAAAACCCACTAGTTGTAGAGATACCAAATACACACAAAACGAACTTCAGTTGGAATAAACAGAGAGATATCGCATTAAAGAGTTTTCCAATCCGAAAACAACTTAGAAGGCATCTGTTGAGAAATATTTGTTGAAGACACAAGAAAAATGACCTATGTCGGTGACCACAAGCACCATAAAGTTAATGTGTTTTGTAATAAAAGCAGATTTATATTGTCCTTTATTAATAACAATCATCAGTTTCATATTTTTTTTCTGGTGTGATTCTTGTGATAAGCAAACACCAACGCGAAATATTCCTCTAGCAGTCTATTTTATTTCATTTTGGAAGGTAAAGGCAACATGGCAAAAAACTGGTATCACAAAAACAAAACATATCTTGTGACATTTAACACGAAATGCTGCTTTTGTCGTACAAATAGTTGACATTTAAAACAGTTTTCATTTTTCCACTTGTTGCAAACTTATAACTTGCAGTGTTGGAAAGAAGGAAAAAGTAGTTAGAAAAAAAAGTTTTCGCAATCGCGCATAAAAATAAATCCAAGAATGGTTACAGCGGTTGTACTCAAAATCGGCAAGATATATTTCGATGGAACTATGGTGAATTCATAACGAATCTTGTCACGACAAGTTCTGTCTGGTGTAAAATGTTTTGCGAGATTTGCCTGAAAAAAATAAAAATAATGCTCTTTATTTGACATGTAGCACTTGTTTTTCCTCAAGGCAAAGTCGTTCGCACACTTTTCGCCCCTTTCGGCTGTAATTTTATACAACTTAAACATTGTTTGCAGTTAGTGAAATTTATGAGTAGTTTGGGGCAATTATTTGAATGATTAAACAGAAAATGTGAATTGTGAAGTTCTGTCAGATGTCACCTATGCAGCTCCTTTAGGTGTGAGAACAATAAACATAAGATCGTGAACTGTTGGGTTTGCGGGTCTTATGGTTGTAACTTATTTGAGGCGCAAAACTACTTTTGTTAAAAGACATCTCACCATCACACTAACAGGGTAAATTGTGGCATTGTGCAACGTTTTGTCTTTTTTATTAGCCTGGGATTAATTGTTACGTTTTAGAATTTGCTGTGAAAGTAATAGACAGCGGATAGACATTAACAGAGATACCAGATCTTAAATCACCATTTTTTTCTTTTCCCACATATAATTAGATCATATATTTTTGCCATTTGAATGCATGACGTCTTAGGCCGACATTTACAAAATGCATGAGAGTCTTATAGGCCGACATTTACAAAATAACCGCCGTTTCCTATTAATTACCAGCGCATCATGTTCAACGAAATCACAGTCATATTATTATAACCGCGGTGGCGTTACTGCTGTGCATTAAACTTACCCAACCACCATTTAAAACCACCCAGTCAACAAGCGTGTGTTTCATATACTCGCTTGAGACCTTAATCACGCTCTCCACAAGTTCTGGGTGGCCCTGTACATAAAAAAATAGCAACAGCTCAGAAAAAGAATTACTGTTACACATCCTCATACCTGTGTAACGCAGTCAACAGCCATTGCACCTGCAACGCAGAACAACGCTAGTAATCTTCCCCATGTGTAACAATGCTGGTGCCCACCCATGATGTGGGTGCCAAGCCGATAAAACAAACGTCTGAGCGATTCCTCGGACAAACATCGCGTTCCAACGTTTTTGTAAACACTTGCATAGACTTTCGGAAAGAATTTCTCGAAATCGCATCCTGCAATACAGGGAAATCAAGTAAGGTTCACTACAGGTGGATCGGGGGAAAAGTTCGAAGATTTAAAGCAAGATCGGAAGACTTCCTTTGAACCAGCTTGGAAACTTGTTGCAGAAAGTAAAGTTAAGTGAAAAACAGATTTTACCAACATTTTCCTTATTTCTGTAATTTGCCGCAGGCGCAAAAAAGTATATTTCAAATTGTTTGGAAGACGAAAATTTACCATGAAAAAGTTTAGAAATGCGGGTATGATAAAGCGATTTACAGCTAAACGGGAAAAAGTTTGTATCGAGTCTGATTCAGCACTTTCATTAACAAGACAATGTGTCAGCTCACCCAAGTTGAGAATCCGATTTGACAGAGCGTGATCGTTGGCCGGCTTGAGATGCGTCATGTGCACCTGGCGCTCGTATCCGCTACGTTTCAGACGATAACACACGTAATCCCTGCAAAGGCCCTCAGCCAGCAAACAAGCCTCTTCGTTGTCCGCCGGAACAAAAACAGAATCATCTCCCAACTGCATTGTGGAATCGCATAGTTCAGCACCGAGCTTCTCCTTGTCCGACATACCAGAGGTACGACGACTATTATACCCAACGAGACATGAAAAGGAACAGGAGCGTGACATGATTTGCCTTCAGAAGCACTTCATGAGCGTAGTTCCTGTGTCTTAACTTTCCTCCCTTTGCAACAACAAGCCTGCCTGTATACCAACTATGTACGTGTGTTTCGAACATTAGAATATTTTGACCCTGCGAGTACCCTTACTTCGGAACGAATTAGATTACGTGAAGAAAATGAAACACAAAACAACTCAACCATGAAATTACAAAGTACCTTTATTCATATTTACAAAAAATCTTTATCAACAACTGTTACAGTTTAGTGCTGCTTTGGCCACGTCAGCGAAGTAATGTTACTGCAATGCAAATGACACTTAACCTTTTCTGACAGGGGGGCTACTTCCACAACGTCATTAGTACGTGTGCCGTCTTGCAGCTTAATCGTGCCACTGTGAATTCACCACAGAACCATGACGTTTATCCGCTTTGCAAAATAACCGCAAAATTTCAACGAAAAAAAGAAAACACTTAGCCAGAGCTGCATATATGCCTCCAGTCGTCTCGCCGCACATGAATACACAATAAGCACTCGGGCACCTATAGCGAGCCGGTTTTATTACGTGTCACTCACGTCGCTTGCGTCATACCATGAGTGGGTAACGACATATACCACGCCCGGCCCGTGCTTATTAGTTCTTTCAAATCTTTTTGATGAGCGGCACAACCCAGCTCACGTCGACCTTACGTTGATTTGGAGCTGATCCATCTCGCTTCTCTTGTTACGTTTGTTGCGCTTGCGTGGTTTCAGTTATCTGCTTGTTATCACATTCTTCAGGGTTTGGCTTAAGTCGCAAAGCCTGCAGGATTTTTCGCAATCTCAAGGCGCAAATTCGTCGACAACGCTTGTTCCACAAGCCTTCTTTCCTTTGAAAAGCGCGTAGGTGTTCTGTAATAACCAAACAACGCACGATAGGAAGTGTAAAATGTGATACATTTTCATAGTATTCTAATTTAACTACAGTGCAATAAACTAAATATATTGTCGAAAACCCGAAAATAAAATAAGGCTGTAATGCTCACGTTCATTGCTATACCCTGCGAACTGGAACGAACCAATAGCTTGTTTTTCGGCTGCAAATTTTTCGTAAATGTTTCTCCTCAGCGTAAGTACCTCCCTTAGTTTTTGGTCTACACAATAAGCAAAAGTTAATTGAAAACGAATGAGAACGTTTGCTCCACACGAAAAGTAAATGTAGGCTGGACAACCGGGCCACAAATTAAAAACTAGTTAATTATACCTTCGTGTAACGACCAGTTGTAGACCCGAATGGAAGAAGTCAGGTTGACTGCAAGTACGTAATTAAATTGCGTTGTTGCGTTGGGTGCAGTTTGCGAACTGGTGACGTCATGTTTGGTAACAAAGTGGTAAACAGACACGCACAGAGTTTTGTTGCGAGTTTTCTCCTTCTGCAATGATGTGATGGTTTTGGTTGCAATGCATTCGGCACAACAACGATTTGCCAACAAACGTGTTTCTTGGCAATTTTCGGCTGGTTTGAGTTCGGGACATTTTGGAATTCTGCATTTTGCTTCGCCATTCTGTAACAAATAATATTTAGTATGTAAGATTTCTAAACGCTATGTACCCATGAGATATATTATTGTTTAATTTCACATCTATAAATTCGGCCACTTTCAATAGTTCTTTTCTGCTGATTACATGGGCATCACTCCACATGTATGTTGTCTTACCACACACTTGCATTCCACGCACAAATTTACGTCTGTGCGTGGTAGATCTGCTTTCCACATTCCATCGTTTTTGTATTGTTTTCCGTCAAATGTACAAGAATCGTCATGATTTACGTCGTTGGTCGGCAAACGACGCACAAAGGGCATTTGAGCTGCTTGGTTTGGAATTTGCGAGATAGCTGATGTTTTTTCCGAGCTACCTTTCCTTGCAAGAACTGGAAAGTTAGACAAAATTGAACCACATGGAGGACAACAATCGTCATCGGTGAATGGTTGTTGAACGCAAGAATTTGGTGTAGGACAAATTTTTGTTCGACAATACGTTTCACCTTTCTGTGAATACAAAGAAGAACGGTTGACATTTGTCTCAATTTTGTATATAAGTTATAAAAATAACATACACAATATGTTACTGAGATGTAAAATCTTCAAAAAAAAGTCAATGGTTCGAAAGACTGATCTGTGGAAAAATTTCCTAAAATTTACGAATATGTGAGACTTGACTCTCTACGATCGGTAAACATTAACTGCATGGTTACTATAAGTTTGTAGTGATATAGTGTTGTGCAACCTGAAAAGCTGGATGGTCGAGTATACGCAGTGTAGAAAAGAGTCAGATAGTTTTGCTAATAACTTACTAAATCGTGGGTTTTTCGATTCTTAAATGTTAATCATTGCATTGAATCCGTTTTATGGAAAAATCCAAAATGTCATGCAATTTAAAAATGTTCATGTATTTTTGGTTCATGCCTAAGTGATATGAAGATAACCCTGATTATATCAACCGTTCAAACTTAACGAAAAATTTGGTCTTACCACGCATGCACATTGAGTGCATACACTTCTGTCGGGCGAAATCTGCTTGATATTGCCCCCAGAAAATGTATCGCCATGTTGATGATAAACTCCATTGCCAAAACAGACAGTGGGTTTATGTTTGCTGTTACCCCTGCCTGTCGTATACCGCGACCAATCACGTTGGATTGGCAGCATATCATTGTTAAATGTCAATGATTTAGACTGTGAGTTGGCTGCGTTTACTCCCGAAAATTCAAAAGTAGCTGCAGCGTTTAATTGGTCTATTTCGCATCTTCTGCATTCCACCTTACCCTAATAAACACAAAACAGAAAGCATAAATTGGAACGTTTTTTATTGTAAGTTTAAAGCATTGATTTTCAGATTTTTACACTTACATTTCGACATTTACACGACAAGCACGCTGGTGTTGATACACCTGTTGGTCTTTGAGTCCACATTTCTCCATTTCTTCGAACAAAACCACTCATCTCGCATGATAGGTCAACTGCAAATATATACACTAACCTGAATATCACAGGTTTGTAAACAGGATTTGTATTTCTACGAAAATCGGATCAATAAAAGGTTAAGACTTAATTGTACTGTGTTATAGGTCTGATACCGATGCAAATTGCTCTACTCGTAAGTTAGGCCTATATATAGGCTATTCATTTATTTCACCTGGTAAAGTACTGGATAAACCATAGTACGCCGTTGAAAAAACTATAATTAGACCTACTGTCCTCATTTTCTAAATATTTTTTTCAAACCTACAGCTTCAATTCCAATTGAACCTTCAGAGCTACACAGGTAAAATATAAACTTTAGCTGCTAGGAAATTTTATTAAATAAAGACCCCAACCGGCAAACAAAAATACTGTTCTGGTTTGCGGACGCATTGAAACTGCAGATTATCAAAGCTTCTATTGTTAGTTGTGTAAGCTCAGATAAATTGGCGACCGTTTGGTGCAACCGTGTAAGGATTTATCAAGTGCTGCAATCAAGTAAAGTATTTCGGTGATTGCAAACAAAACGATTTGCCAGGTCCTGGCGACATTGCTCCTATTGTGTGCGATGCCCTATACCTTTTTGTAGAGAGATGTCTACACGGTCTCAATTATCAAACACTTTGGTTTTTTTATCACTACAAAAAGGAAAGATGTTTAGTGAGCTGAATAAGTTTATCTATATAGGCCACACGTAAATTATAAACAATATACGCAACACTGTCGAATATACCTACAACTCTAATAGTAATAAAAGCACCTTGAATGATTAAATGCAACTTTACGGTCCGCAAATAAACGCCTTATTTTATGAGGTAAAAGCAAATGCAAATTGTGAAACTTGTGGTTGCCAGATTGACCTATTAAAGCCAAATTTCACTAATCCGGCCTTTGTGAAAGAGTTTATTAGCGTTAAAAAAGGTATTTTATTTGGCCTTTTTTTGAAATAATTTACATAAATGTCGATAAAAATTTAGCATAACCTTGTTTTTTTTCAGTACTGTCATCATTGGATGGTAGTATTTTGGCATACATATACCTAGTAGTCAATATACGCTGTGAATAGTGGCGATACTGTGATAAATGGTTGGCCTACATACGTTCTTTTTTGAACGCTTCTCCTGCGTAACCTGCATCATTAATAATGTTATGAATTTTTTTGGCCTTTTTTAGAAAATTTGCTCTGATTGGCTTGTTTTTCTGAAGTTTGACTTCAAGCAATTATTATAGTCTGGTAACAATTTACCCTGGTAGGTTGTTTGGAAATCAATAATCAAATGTGCCCAGTGTGTCTTGCGTGACACGTATCGAAACAGTCATATATTACAGAGCAGGTTCCCGTCTGCAGACATGCGCGCGAATGTTACATGACTTGTCAGTCGATAATGTTCAATAATTTTCAAAAATCATTTCACATTTGTTTGGTGTGTGGTTATCTAATTTATCGAAATATCTCAGTTTTCAGTAAATTTTGAAACGAATCACTGCTTCTGCCACTTCAAGCGTGATGGAGATGTTTTTACCAGGATGGTGACGACTTGCGTTTGTTTTTGAAGAGGTTGGTTCTGCAGCGTGCAGCTACGTGCAGAATAAGCGTATTGGTTGAGAAAGTACTCAAGACTAAAAATAATCATAGATATGTAGCAAGTTGAGTTCACCTTTGTGCAGAAAAAAAGTGTGCATTGCATGTAGAATGGCTTTAAATAGATGATAAAACATATAACCTACAAACACGATGTGCAAAATTAAAATTAGTTGGTTGACAAGCAAAGCGGCAAGTTCAAATATGTGTGGGTTCGGTTTAATGTTTGACAACATGTCAAACAATAGTTTGGTATTCTGCAATAACTTTTATTATGGAATAACAGTATTCAAAAATGATTCATCAAATTCAGTTACATGTGAAAAAAGTTTAGGCTAATGATATTTTGTGTTAAATTTTTTTAATTTCAATGGTTGAAAAATTACGTGGAAAGTTAAATGTGGTCGCAAAAGACATATTTCCTGCAAATACTAACTTTTATTTCTTGCAGAACATGGCTTCCATAAGCATTTTGTGGTTGAAAATGTAAAAAGTGAGTGGAGCTGCTATGCAGCATTACACTTTCGTTGTAAAAAAAACAATTTCTTGTTGATATTCTTACAAAAAATAGGATATTGTTATGAATTTTTTTTACATTTACTACATATACTTGTAGTAATGGGTGGAAGTGAGTGTGATCAAATGTTGAAATGTTTCAACAACTCTTTAGATTTATTATATGCGCAAAAGAGCCATAATAATCAATGAGAGCTGCAGACAAGGTGTATACATGTACTGTTTTGACCTGTAAGGTCTCATCAGTGCAGCTGTTGATGTGGCACTGTGCTAGCTGGTAGACTAGAAGGCACACAGATTTCCACTTTGTGGTACCTTTCGGTCAATCGTCGATATGTTGGGTACCAAACTAGGTAACAATCAACACAGACGAACCTTTAGATTTAAATATTAAGAAAATAATGATCTTCGGTTGGTCTAACATAAAAGTAATAGCATAAACAGCATTTAAGCAGAAAGCATTCAATTGAGTGCCTGGTTTACAGTCTCTTGAATAGTTTTAAATTTGTACAGGACTTGTGTAGTAAAGGCAGATTAACTTAAACTTGCTAACCACTTGGCCACAAGTCATTATTTTTTTTTAAAAGACAAAAACTAACCGAAACCAGTCTGCAGAATGCCAGTCTTAGCTAAGCAGTTCGCACCCAATGATCGTTCGGTTTCCGGCGTGGTCGGCGTTGCTTGCAAAGTTGACACGCTCATCTCTAGCGGTTAACTTAGCGAAGTAGTTTGACTGGCAATCTTAGACACCACCGGTTTGCTGTTCCTCCCCCGCCCGTCTGTGTTGAATGTTGGTTAAAAGCGTATTGTTAATGGCTGAGGATGAAAATCATCCAAATAGTTTTAGATGATATTAACGCGGGGACGGGGTAACTACCTGGAAAATTTAGATTCTGGTCAAGCAGTGTCAACAGTACTGTCATAAAACAAGTAATAAGTTTTTTTATGAGTCTCCCATTTGGCTTGATTCAATTATGTTATCAAAAACAAGCGACGAAGGCTAGACTACGGCTGTGTTGTGTGTTTTGGCAAATTACTAGTTTGTTTGCATGTTCAGAAAATAAATTTTCCGCCGCGGGTGGTTTGCCGAACTGCTGGCTAAGACCAGAAATAGTTCGCGGTTGCGTCACAAAATTTTCTTTTCACAAGCCAGTTCGTCGTGCGAATTGTTGACATTTGTCATTTTGTTTTTAAACAGGTTTAAAGATTCCCAGGTTGGGGGACTGATATAGGTCGCTTTCGTTTGATTACAAACAAACAGATACGTAAAAGGCAGTTTGGCCTTGGAAATATCGATTGACAGGTCGCGTGAGTTCGTCGCCTTTAGTCTACCAGCATATGACGTCAACGTGCCATTGACACAGGTCGGTTTAATTTTTCATGAGAACGGCTTGGCGACATGTGGTACAACGTACCGTTTCAAAAAACTCTCAATATTAGTTCCATTTCAACGCCAGCTTTATTTGATCTTTGGCGTCGAATGGGTTTGTCTCGTTAATAGTAGACCGTCTTCCATGAACCGGTTCGTTCATCACAACCCTGCAAAGGGCACTTTGATTTGCATGCTAGATTTCGTGTAGTGGAATAGGGCCAAGTAGCTAGCTTATGTAAATGAAAGTAGGAAGTTTATGAGAAATTTCTGCAATGTTTCGTATAGTTAAACAACAGCAGATGACAACCTGTGTAATTCATTGTACAAAATATCTGTTATGTGCGGAATTATTGAGTAATCGACGCTTCGAGAACTTCAGTGCATCCGTGCATGGCACGTTAAATGTAGGTCATACGTCACTCCGGTCATCCGTTCACACCTGAACCACAAGCAAGCAGTCACGATTTTACTGAGTGCCCACTTGGCTTTTTTGACTTAACCTAGTGTATTGGCCAGATTGCCGTAGTCTTTGTGATTGGCACTGGGTGTATACGAAAGATTATTCCATCCTGTGCGCATTGTAATGCTGTGCGAATCATTTCCGGTGTTTTTTCTAATGCATTTACGCACCGATTCTTTGTGCATTTGTTCGGCGAAACACAGACTGTTTGCAGCCTGGAAAAAATTAGCTTGTGTTAGTTACATGTGGCCTGTTTAATTGGTATGCTTTTTAGACTAAAACGAAAGTTCCACATAATGTATTCTGTTGGTCAATAGCCAAGTTTGAGAACCTTCTCAGCGGGTGGCCACCCCAAAAGCGCAGCGCGTTATGTGGCTTCACTTTCTGGCCGTGAATGTGAAAGCATTGAGAGAGACCTGTTGATAAACGCTGTAAGTGAATAACAGGCAAATGTACACACACATGTAGGCCTACTGCCTTTGAATCAGGTCTCGCGGTCCCACGCGGCGCATTGGCATTCTTCTTTTTGAGGTAAAGATCACAAAATGGTGAGAAAATATTTTGCGGTTATTTCCGTGGTTTGCCGATAGCGTATGTTTATTAGATTTACCATTAACATATAGTTTAATATTTGTGCGAAATAAAGCACTTAAGCATGCCTAACAATTGAGGTGCATGCTTGCCAATTTATATTAAGTGAGGTAATTTTAGTCCAGTTAGGTTGGTGCCATTTGTGTGGGCAGGAAGTTTTGCCTTTGGGGCATATGAGGTAAAGATGCGAGCACAACGTTTGTGTTGATTATGCCAACTTCTAATGGTGTTCAAACACAGGATAATGTACTTGGTAGGAAGTTGAAACTTGTTTCCATGTAATTGAACTAAGGCGTTGTCATGATGGTTTTTCTCCCACAAGATGCTGGAATGGTTAGCGGTTCCCAAGTTGAAGAACTGCATGATCAGCAAGGAATACAGGAACCCCAGATGCATGGTTTGGATCATATGCAGATGCAGTTTCCTCCACAATCGGTATGAAATATCTGTTTAATCATTTTTTAATTTTATTGATTTTGTATGTAAAGTCTTGTTGTAATGATGCAAAAAACTGAAAGCTCTTTTTTATGTGAATTGTAGAATATGATTGTGGTGCAAGTCAATCCTGGAGAGATATTTACTATAAAAGAAGAGGACACCTTCCAAACTTATCATGGTACATGTGGTTTATAATCTTTATATCATCAAATGTATAAAAACACAACTGTAACATTAATAAATTTAATGCAGGCCCAGCACATGTGCCAATGTATTACAATAATGGTGCCATTCCAACGATTGATATTCCAGCTGGTCATTTTTCACAAGTGATAGAAGAAAATGGTGTTCGAAAAGTGGTTGTATTACCTAATACTGGAGCACCATCATTTGAAAGTCCAGGCACTATTTTGGCCCACCAGCATTATCCAAACTTACCCTACCATGGTTTTTTACCTCCAGTACATGGTTTTATGCCTTCTCCAGTACCGGTAAATTAATTTTTTTTTTCAACTTTTGAGCTTTGTTCTTTTTTCTGAGTTCTTCATTAGTGCTAAATGTATGTCTTCCCGACTGTTTTCCAAACAAAACTTAATATGTTTAGATGGTGTCACCTCCACCAGATGGAGGCATGCAGTTTGTTGCCCCAACAACATATTATCATGAGAAAAATCATCCAGGTAAAGAAAAATGCTGTTTTAAGTTAATGCCATATCTGTTACCCAAGACTGCACAGTTTCTTGAGGTTGTGTGAAGGCTTTATGTAGGAGCAGACCATTTGAATGTTAATGATTAACCTGCCAACTCAAAATTGTTAATGATTGCAGATGAGAACTTTAGTTCAGTGCTTCAGTTCTGCCACCAGTGCAGCCTTTGTAATTGTGAGGCTGGTTTTCAACTGACACAGAGTTTGTCACCACTGGAAGGTAACGGAAGGATGAAACATTTTTTGGCTTGTAATTTGATATGTGATTACAGCTATAGTGGGAGAGTTTAGCACAGTGTAGAACATTTAGTAACGAGATACCACTTTTATAAGCAACAAGGTTTAACAGTGGGTACTCTATAGATGCACTGTGTGTTTTGACAGCTGGGCTTTCATAACATTTTATGTATGAAGTATGCATATATTTGTTACGTCAACTGGTAATGAACATTGTGCGTGGTGAAATTAAGGGCATCTGAAGTGGCTTTTTTAATGTTCGGTGAAGCATCATAAACCATTGTACCACACAAGCGAGGCAGTTTCAGACTTAACATTTGAAATGAATGCAGTGTGTAGTATTTGTGTGCCAGTTAGACAAAACTTATGTTACAGACCTTCAGGTGTGTGGTGTAGCTTAAAAAAAGCAGTGTAAGTGATAGAAAATGCTCTATTGTAGATTTTCAGAAAGATTGTTGGACATTTGTATGTGAATTTAGTTTTTTTTTACTGCTTGTGGTGATTTTCTAATATATATTGTGTTTATCTGGTTGCAACATATGCTATGAACATTATACTGTTTTTGTTGTACAGGTATGTCTGATTCCTCCCTCAGCACACCCAACCACAGCACACATTCCAACAACTATATGGCTATGCACCCTTCAGGTTCACCACAAGCTTGCAACATTGCTGCAAATGAAAGAGTGGCCAAAATATTGCAGGAAAGCAAACATAAGACTCAACCACCTCCTCCTGATTCGTCGTCTCTCACATCTTCACCCTCCTCTTCTTCATCATTTGCATCCCAAAGCGCAAGCCCAGAGTCGCATCAATTGCAATTTCCACATGGACCTCCGAGTAACTCCATGGTGAATATTATGTCTGAACAACTGGCTCAACACCATATTGTGCCATTTTTTAACCCGGCGCCACCCATCCAACTTGGGGAAAGGAGAAAGGCATCTAATGACAAATCAACTCCCAATGATAACAAACGATCTACAAACTTGGAAGGTAGGCATTGATATACAAATAATATTTTTTGCAGTTTTTTGTGTGGGTATAACTACAAATTAGCACATCTGTTGTTTTGTTGCACATAAAAATAGTACACTTCACATTATAAAAGTTTTCAATAGCAAGAATACCATGTTTAAGTTTATCTTTTTTTATTTGTTTTATTTTGTTAAGATGGATGTGCAACACTGTCTGAACTTCTAAGCAGTATATCAAAACCGGAGGTTGGTATAAATATGATGATTGTTATGTTGTATGGAGTTGTAAACTCCAAGTTTTGTTGTGTCGCAGGTTTTGGATCTTAAGCCAAAAAGAGTTCACTTGGTGTGGCCATCTATTACCACACAAAACCAAAAGGTTACAGATGAGCTGAAAAGCTCCTTTGATTGTGATGTTCTCACTTTTGAACTAAAGCTTTCTTGCCAGAAGAAAAACCCAGGAAAATTTGAGGTTGTTTACAGGTAAGTTGTAAAAGCTGCAGTGATAACTGACCAATTTAGTATATTAATGTTGTTTTCATCTTCAGTGGAAAAGAACGGTATCATGAATTAACTGACCTGAGGCCTGCAACAGAATATTGTGCAAAGTAAGTTGTGTGAATTGTTATGTTCCACATTGTCATCTGATGACAATTACTGGAAGGACAAACTTATCTTATTGCACTCTGTCACATTATTCTGTACATTGCTCTTATTTCATGTGACAGCCTATTTCCTTTTAACTATGAACAGCATACATTAAAAGATATGTACACATATGCCTATTTCCAAGATTGCACCATATGAATGTTATCCTTGTTTTGTTGTTGCCAGAGTGCTGGCAATTTGTGAATCTCATAGGGGACAACCCTCAGAGTTGTTAACATTCCACACTCCAAGTTGTGAACCCGAACCACCTGCTTCACCCAAGCTTGCCAGTCGTACTAAAAATGCAATGCTATTAAAATGGGCGGTGAGTGAATGACGTGGGTGCATTTGATGTCGCATTGTATAAAAAAGTTATGTGTACCTTATTAGTCGCTATGAACTGTGAGTCAGCTATCATGCATAAGGCAGTCCTTGCTCCTCTGCTTTTCACTATAAGAAGAATCACCCATTGATTTCCAAACTAGGGTGTGTGGCTAGTTGTTTGTAATCAACAAAGTCATCACTTGCAAAAGATGTGTTTGTGTCACGCGACAGCCTGTGTGGCAGGAAATGAACATTGCTACTCAAGTGTTTCCTAAATTGAATGTCTGTGCGTCATTTCAGACATAAAAGCTGCATATTTATTTGATTCCAACACAACACTTGTTTTGCCTTGATTGGAAATGTATGTTATGAACTGCACAGCATTTACAGTTAAAACTATGTACAAAAATCGTAATAGTTTGTCCAACATTAAAAAGGAATCCACACACTTTTTGTTTTTTGTGCAAATTGTATATCTGTCACACCTTGTTCTACCAGCATGACATTGTTTTCTTATGTAGGCACCGATGGATAATGGTGAAAAAATTGTAAAGTACCACCTAGAATGGGATGAAGGCAACCATGGGGGAGGGTTTCAAATGATCTTCAGCAGTTCACAAAAACAATACAAAGTCACCAAACTAATTCCTGCTCATTCATATAAATTCAGACTTGCAGCTGAGAATAAGATTGGGACAAGGTAGTGTGTTTTTAGTTTTGTTTCTTTCTAATCTAGGAAAAAACATAACTGACAGAAGAATAACTTAAGTGAATGAGCAACTTTATAACACCGTGGACTAATACTCACAATTCCCAGTGTAAACATATGCTGGGGATATTTTAACGCGTTGTTCCAACATGTGCATTTAATTCATCGAAATTGTGGAGAAAAAAGATTGCCGTCGTCTGTCGTGGCGTGCTTAGCGCGTGCCACGTCTGCTAGTTGTGCACCCGGCGCCACTGACATTTGCCAGAAGTGCTTTTAACGACGTTGGATCGTTCTATTTCCATCGCAGCCGCTGGAGTGCGGAAGTTTCTTATCAGACCGCGGGAACAGTTCCTGGATGTCCCGATGCCCCACGACTCGCTAAAGCCTCAGTGAAAAGCCTTTCTTTAGAGTGGCTAAAGGCCTGCGGTGACGTAACATCTTACACGTTGGAGATGGACGAAGCAACCGGTTACGGATTTCGTCCAATCTACAACGGTCTGGACACCAAGTTTACGGTTAAGGGCCTTTCTCGAAGCTCCCACTACAAGTTTCGGGTGCGATATTTGTTAACAGAACCGTAGATGAAACAGTAGCACATCTTAAACCTTATTTATTTTTAATGTCTCACAAACTTCATTTGAAAGCATAATGGTCCCATTTAAAATCCCCAGACATTTTTTATAGCTTTCTATATATTTAGTTGTGTTGCAACAACAATGAGGGCAAAAGTAAGTGGAGTCAAGTCATCTCATATTTAACTTATCCTGACAAGCCCCAGCCACCAGGAAAACCGAAGGTCAAGGGTAGCACCCATGCCAAGTTTTTCAGGCTTACATGGGGTAAGTCTATTCCAATAATTTGTTATTGGGCTCATATAACCCGGGTGTTTGTTAAAAATGCTATCCAGTTTACTTAAATGTGTTGATATTTATTTGCACTTTGTGTCAATAACTTTACCACCCAACAAGCTGTTGTTTAACTTTTAAATCATATCAGATGCCCCGAGAGACAACGGGGGTGCTGAAGTTCTCTTCTACACAATGGAAATGTCCCATGAACGAAATCGTCCAATGAAAGTGGTTTATACTGGATCTGATCAGGAATGTTTAGTTGAAGACGTTGAGCCAGGTTTGTCAACCATGGAAGTTTGTCCACAAATGCTGTGTGATGTCTTCTGACAATTTTGGTTACTTATATTTTGTTTTTGGACTATCAGTGATTGTTTCTGTCAAACAGATGTAATATATACTGTATTGTGTTAAAGTAATTTCTTTCAAAATTTTGATGTATTCTACATTTGGTTAGTAGTGTTTAAGGTAGAAACACAGTTTGCTAAAAGTCAATGCAAATCTTGTGGTAAATTTTATCTAAAATGTACCCATGCTCTTTAGTGTGTATTGTTATAAATGTACGACATCAGCACGTCTTTGTGGCTTAAGTTTCACCCTCCCCATGTTATGGAACGTTTTATGCTTGTACCAGGCCACACATACAGACTTCGAGTGTTTTGTTCAACCAACGGCGGGGCAAGCCACCCCTCCGAAGTTGTCATGGTGACTACTCCTCCAGTAATACCCGGTGCCTGTGACGCCCCGATGATAGCCCTCCGACCAAAGCCAACATGTCTCACTATCAAGTGGGGTGAGTGGTACAAAATCGCGCTGTTTAAACTTCTCGTTCGTCCCGTGTTCATCTCCGGGTTTAACCACAAAACTTTGGCTTCTTGAAGCCATTCCGCTGTTTGCACTTCAATCCTGAATCGCGTTCTACGCTCCAGTTACCACAGTCAACCTCAAAAATGTGCTCATTGATAAGCGCATAGTTTTTCGTTATGTTTGTCATTGAATGATTTGCGCCTCCACTTGGCTTGGGCAATCTTGGAAATTGCCACTTGAGGTGCAGATACCCCAAATGTACAACGCTTTAGCATTCCCAATTACAATAACCGGTATGTACAAGGGTCATACATACAGGATCAAGACTATTTTAAATTTAGATTGCTAATATCCGTATAACAGAGTTTTGAGCTGCGTTCCAGTTCATCATGAATAAAAGGCACTTATCCTCTGCGCGGAGGTTATTGAGTTTCGGTGATATACGCATTTCTGGGAAATTTATTTTCGGTCGTGCGCATGATTGTGATCACGCATTCTTTCGGTGTTGCAGATCCGCCACATTATGCTGGTGGCACGACCGTCTCCTATTACGAAGTCAGCTGTGTAGCCCACGGCGATGCCGGCATGGAAGGGGCAGCACCGAACATTGCATGCAAAGGCACCGAACAGGAATGTAGCATCGGATCGCTCAAACCAGGCACCCAGTACGACTTCCGAGTGCGGCCTACCAACAAAGTGGGGGTAGGTGTATCAACATTGGGCGAAAAAGTTCAAAGCGCCGATGTTTGTTATTGCGCCGTACCAGAGTCCCCGAGCGAGCCGACGTTTATGTGATTAACATGCTGTCGGGCGAGGCGCGGCGCGACGACCGATATATGTGACTTGTCTGCGGTGGCATGTCTGTATGTCGTCAAGCCCGGACGCCGCGACGGAGAAAAGCGACTTCTCTCCAGACTAAGGATAACATTCTTTTTGTCCGCGTGTCTACAGATCGCTCCATGGTCGGAACCACTAACGGCTTTGACAAGTGCTGGAACACCAGAGAAAGTTGAAACCCCAGTGGTTACTGTTCTTTCTGCAACTTCAGTACATCTGCAATGGCAGGTACAGTGTTTTGTTTGTTATGCAGCCACAATTGAAATCTGCTGTACAATGCTCATCCAAGGGTTAACAGACAGAGCATTGTACAGCAGATTTCAATTGTGGCTGTATATCCAAGGGTTAACAGACAATTTTTTTCAACAAGAAACAGGAAAACATGCCGCAATAAACTTGAACAACGGAATCTTCTTTTAGGCGATTCTGACATAATGCGCACCTTTAAACCGCCGGTTGGCACAATGCTGTCTCCATATTTGTGTGTGTCGCGGAGAGTAATAGCCACATGGAAGCTTCAAGACTTCCTTTAAACGCGTGACAAGCCTCGCTTAGGCTAAAACACTGTGACGCAGGTGTTTTGAAAAAGCCACCGAACCGAACACCTGTATATAATGCGTTTGTTTGGTAGGATATTAAACCACTTGGGATACATTTTTTATTTCTCTGTTGCGGGGTAAATTTCCATCGGCTTTTACACAATTATGCGCAGACGTGAGCGTGCCCCGATAATCACGCCAGTGACGTCAAACCAATGATTTTATTTTTGGCGTCTTTCGCAATCCAGCGTCATTGCTCAGTGTAATTCCGAGCAATTTCGACAATAAGCAAAAACATTCCGCCCTCCCTGTTTCATCTTCCATTTAGCGGTTTATTTTGTCGGTTCGAACCGACTGTTCCGTTATAAATGGCGAAGCTGTGAGTCACGACGCAGCGGGAGCTCGATCTGAATGTTGACGTTCGCTTTGCAGAAACCGAGTGACAACGGCGCAGAGATCATCGGATATAGAATTCAGTGGGGCTCGGCGGAAAATCCGATGTCGGTTGTAACTATTGGCCCACTACTCTCCCACCACCTCCATTGCCTTACACCAAACACAACCTACTTATTCACAGTCCAGGTAAAGCAGGGGTTCTGTATGTGTCCTGAAATTAATTGGTAAATTTGTAACCAATCCGCTGATTGTATTGTTTACAAAAACTTGTTTATGCTTGAGTGGTTCGTGACTAGATTATGCGAGGATTGGTTGCTATTGTTTTTAAACCACGCTTGCAATACAAGAGATTGGAGCGGTGAATGATTCAGCCCGGCCTGTTGTTGCGGTGGCTTCTCACTGTTCCTTTGTCTCGGTATTCTGTTTTCTCTCGGTGAAAGTAATCTATGGTTTCCCGTGGTTTGGTTTCTGTGTAAAGTTCGTCTGTACCTTTGGTATAACCAGATACGCCGCAGCTTAAAATGAAAAGCTCGTTACCCAAAACCAATCACAACTGTTATGATTGTGGGAAACGTCACTTTGCAATATGGCGTTGAATGGTGTTTGACGGGTTAGCTCCTTCAACAGGGCTGAAATTATCATGCTTTTGGTGTCAGATGTCATTTCTCATTTAATAACGTGTATGTAAATCTGGTTTCCCTTTCGGATTCTGCGGAAGGATGTTCTCTCTTCAATGTTTAATTTGGCTACATGGCTCGGGTCGCAATTTTATTAGGTCGGGTCAATGAGTATTTTTAGAGCGTAAGAACAACGAAAATGTATTTTTAGAAAGACTGCGTGACTTAAATTGTTTTAGATTATTACGTAAATCAATGCGTCATAAAACAATATCAGTACAGATCCATTTTCTGGATTGTTATGATGAGTTTTCACATGACGATTTTCTCCCGTCTCGGCCAGTTCACTTGGGACGCTGTAGTTATTTGACATTTCGTGCTTAAATATGCGAATATTCAACATACGTCTTGGCCGTTTAAATTACCAAAAAAATGGAACCAATAAACGGAAATAATAGTATAGTAGCCTCTATAATTTTGAAAACTGTGTAATTTGAGTGTGAGCCCATTTTCCACATTTTTTTCATATGTTGTTGCTACTGATACTTGTGTAACGCGAAATGTACTACAGTATGTAGTTTTACTCTGCCACTCATATTTCAAAAAATCAATACGCGACATAGGCGGTGAACATCGTTGGTCAGGGTGTCGTATCGGATGTTGGAACTGTGTCCACGCCTCCGTCATGCCCCCAACGCGTGACCAATCTTCGTCATATTGTCACGGAATCTGGACAGGACGAAGAAACGCGCGATGTCCAGTCGGGACCTGCTGTCCAGTGGGATGTTCCTAACGACAACGGATGCGCAATAACGGGATACACGGTCCACGTTGCCGAACAACGGCATCGGGCTCAGAAGGAAGCTGATGAGGATGACGTTGGTGAGGATGTGGTTTGCGAGGTTGACCCCGACTCCACTGTTTATTGTTTGGACGACTTGAAGGCCGACACACGGTACAGGTACGAAAGAGCAGGTTTTGTCAGGAATCATTGCATAATATGTAACTATATTAACACGGTACTATATATAACAAGGTAAACAATGAAAAATTTAAGCTCCAATCAGTAAGTATTTTATTACACATTATTCCTGTTAAGTACTGTTAAAGGACAACAAACTTATTTAGGGACATGTCTAGTCATGTTTCTGTCATAGCATTTTCGCCAACACGCCCAACTTAAAAAAGTGCAAGCAATACAGTCCGAAATATTGGCCACCACACCCACCCCAACACTTACATGTTTTTGTCGTTCCAGCATCAAAGTGTGTGCGGTGAACTCAATCGGGTGCGGAAGTTTTAGTGAAGCGATCCAGCTGCAAACCAGACCCCTTCCACCCGACGCGCCGACCCTTTCGTGCGTCCAAACCACCTCCAATTCGCTCAAACTGAAGTGGGGAGAGGGCAAGAACAACCTGGGCAACAGCGTGCAATATCTTCTGCAGATGCGTGACAAGAATGGAAGGTAGCAGGTGTTACGTTTATAGTTTGCACACCTTGTGTGGAATTTGCTTTATTCTTATTCAGTACACTATTGAGCTATGGAGGTCCTCAGCATTATCTTATCGATTACATCAAAGTTGCTGCCATGGTATATTTTCATTAAAACTGGAAAAATCAGTTTAAGTTTTCGCTGTTCTTTCGATCCATGGTTATTAGACATGCCTTGGTAATAAAATAAAACCTCAGGCACTCCTGAACAAAAACAGCCAAAGTTTCAAATCGCTTGTTTGTCACAGGTTCGTGACAGTTTACCGCGGTTCAAGTTGCACTCACAGAATCCATCGACTAAACGAAGACACAACATGCCGCTTCCGGATCAACGCCAGTAACAGCGAGGGTGAAGGACAGTTCTCGTCAGAATTCGCCGCCACCACCTCCATTCAGATGCCACCAAATATTGAAGGTACTTTAATTAGGTGCAAACGTAATGTCCCCGGAGTTGTTGCAACACAAACGTCCGGTTCTGCATATTGCTTCATCAACACGTTGTTTGGTGTTTGTTACAAAGGATGTGTTGTAACATTAACGTTGCTGCGAAATGCTTAGTTGTACCTTTGCTCTGTAAAGTCCGGTTTGTGACCTTTGTTCATGTGGTTAAAGGTCGAGGGTTCATAGGTCAGATCTCTTGTACAAGGCTTCTGCCTCATGCGGCTGTTTTGTTGTAAACATATTGTCCTTACAAACCAACGCATTTTGAGCAAAAAAACAATGTTTGACCTTTTACAGGATTTGTCGATGACGCGTACTGGTTTTATAACGCTTATATGGCAGTCGATAATATTGATCTATACATTGTACTCGATCGTTGGAACAACGCCTCTTGTCATTGTCGGGCTAAACATACATTGTGTTTCTAAAAACGACACTTGTTGTACAACAACGTTTTGACCAATAGGCCAGATTTGATTTTGACATCTTTGACAGATTTGACCGTTAAATAACAAACAACGTTGTTAAATGTTCTCCATTGATTCATATGATTTGAATTTTATACACACGTATGACCTATACTGAACCCGTCTTGATCTTTAATATTGCATTTCAGCTCCTTCTGTCACTGCTGTTCAGTCAACTTCGTGTGAAATTAGTTGGCAGAAAGTGGATGCCGTGAAAGGTCACTTGATACAATACAGGCTTTCTCTAGAGGACGTCAACGATCCGACAACCAAGATGGTAAGTTTATGTATTTACACCGAAACCTTCCATTTCAACAACATGATGTATTCCCAAAATGTTTCCCTATTTATCAATTCAGCAAATGACGACATCGTTGTTCCCAACACTTTATTTCACACCAATGCTTGTGAAATTATGCACTTTCCAAGCATCGACCTGCGCTGATAACTGCAGCAGCCCGATACCGCTGCGCATATTCAAGCCTACGTTTTTAACCTCGTTCAATCATTCAGGAGCAAACGTGCGAGAGCTGCCGGTACTTGCTGGATCGTCTCACACCAGACACCGAATATCGATTGCGAGTGGCGTCGGTCAGGCTTTACCGCGGCACGCACACCACATCCCAGAACCCCTGCAACGATACATCGTCCAATTCAAGCGAAGATGGCGACGACTCACCCAATGTGAGCGTTCTGCAGGCAACATTCAGCCCGGGAACGATTTTCCGCACACCGGAAGGCGAGATTGTAGACGGAACCCCGCGTCTCACGCCGCGCGCAGAAGAAATCCCCGATACTGATGTAGCGGCTACGGTTGATCAGCGACGCGTGACCGTCGCGGGCGAGCAGCTCGCTCAGCGGCCGCCGGAGTTTTCAGTGGTTGCCACGTCGGAGTCAATATCGGAAAACAAGCTCTCGGCAATCTGGCTGGCATTTTACCTTTTAGCTGCAATATTGATGTCCTTTGCCGCGCAAGTTGTTCTCGTCAAGTAGCTGCAACTTGGAACCCACGATCGGCTTTAGTGCCAAACTGTACACCCATTTACTGCCCAGCACAGTCCCTTTACAGTTTCATTAAACGCAAAAGATGGATTTTGACATAGAAACCATGATATTTTACCAACGTGTGTGTTCAGAGTATATTTTAAACAGTTTCCCAGAGATATCTATTGCCATTGTTGTTGTTTTTGTTTTCATGTATTTCTTGCTTGCCACAGTCGAACAGGCTAATGTTCAATTTCCACAGAACTTAAGCACCTGGAAATGCCGAAAAAGTCATTTGTTCCTTTTATGCGCTTTAAATTCTACTGTCTCGCCATTGTACCAACTCGTTGCTTAGTTCGACTGATCGTGCCGACGACCAAATGATGTTTGTCATATCCTGGCAAAATAAAGACTATCGTACCGAAATGTTCGTGTATATTGCATCTTTTACTTGTAAATGTACCCCTAAGTATGCCTTTTTCCGTCTGTGGGTCACAAGCCCATCGATAACTTGTATTTCAGCATAAAAATCGCCTGTAACAACTTTGCTTTTACGAGGTAAGCGCGTCACTGTATGTATTCAAGCTAATGTAGCGATAGTTAGACTCCATGTGGTGCTAAACTATATACTACGTTCGTTGTTTTATCTTATCGTGCGCGGTGTCTACGTTAAAGCACCCTTGTTTCTCACACACTCTGCCATTTGCCACTACTTTATCTGCCCCCACCTTCCACTAGGTGTCATCTTTCCGCATTGGCGCGTTTCTGTACAATATTGTCCGTTGCTTACCGCTGCATTGGTCTGCTAGCCTTAGCTTTTCGCATGTAAGTGGTCGATGTAGCATCTAAAGAAAATGCCACTTTCTGTTTTATACGAACTCCTGGTCATTCTAACTGTTGTGCAATGGGACGCCCCCGGCGACCCCTACCTACCTATAATATGGCCTTCGGACATTCACGTTTCTTACTATGTAGTAGAACAGCTTTTATAGTGTTAAGTCGGTGTGTTTTGTGTTTGCCTTTGAAAAGTGCTGGTTTCACCAGAACATTTTATGCGACAAGTTGGTCATGGATATTTGTATTATATTTCGAGTGCAATAGATAGCATTATAGAAATGGGATTCACCGCAATTTTGAAAACACGCTTTTGTCGAGTTGTAGCATAAATGGATTGCGCAAGGATGCTTGTGTTGTTAGCCGTGTGATAAACTGGTGAAACTGTCAAAAGCTTACACAGTTGACACCTTGTCCATTTTTCCAACGTGCCACCAAATTTTCGGATTGCATCTCATCCTGTACATTTGTTTAACGGCGTGTTTTGGTTTCAAACGAACGTTTCCTCGTTACTTTCTTTCCGTCACGCTGTTCGCCCCCACCTGCTTCGTAGCTTACATGCGTTTTTCGACATATTACCCTCTACTGATAACGTAATAATTGAAACATATAAATATATTGCTGGCAAACGCACTTTGATTTTGTGATAGTGAGTGGTTTTCCATCCTAGCTTTTTGAGAAAATGCTTCAAATTAAGACAGATATCTTTGCGGCTTGCGATTAAATTTGTTTCAATCTAAATGTTAGACCCCAAAAAAGTTAAGTTATGTTTTGATGTAAATGTTTGCACCAACTGCTGGTCTGAATAATAGATACATCCATTTGAGTTTTAACCATTTCTGAATTTATTAAAACTTATTTGAGTTATCAGTAAAAGCATGATTGACGCATCATTCAAAAATATCTTGGAAAACATTTCAAAATTTGATTATGGGGGAAACATGTCAAATTCTGAAAGCACACCATTTTTATGGTTTGTTTGGTGTCTCAACAAACATTCCACTCCCGCATTTCCATCATACATCTCTTCCTTTAGGAGGGCCTGTTTTTTCTTTTAAAAAAAAATAATATCCCCCCCAAGTACACTAAAAAAAATACTAAAATATCCCCTCTTTTAACCTAGATCAGGGGTGCACAACTCGAACAGTGACGAGAGGCATTTTTAATGTACACTATCATCTATCGAAACGGTTGCCAACCGGAGGTAAATTTACCTACAAACCTCCTTGTAAACAAGAATTTTGCAACTTTACACCGTGTAGTTTTTGAACGGTTATGGTTTGGCAAAACATTTAGTTATTTTTACATTACTTGTTCGCTTCGCTGCAGTGGTTTTAAGTTTGATACAAATTTTTTTCGGGTATGTATTTTAAACTTCTTTTTGCTTCTACAACTATTTGCAAAATTAGTATGATGAAACATGTGGGTAAATTAGTCTTCAAAGGCTACCAGGGGGTAAATTGAAAAAAAAAGGTTAGAAACCTATGATCTGTCGCGTGCCAAACATTTGTGTTTTTTCAAAAAACTTTTTTAGGGGTGTAAATAACCCTATAGTGTCTGAGAGATATTTAACAGTGCCTCGATAGCTTGAGCGCGAATTGAGCCTCTTCGATTGTTAAATCTGCTTCTGCCACGTTCTATAAAGCATCCCGAACTAGGATATCTTCCCGAATAATTGTATTCATTTCTGTTATCTGCTTCATTACGACGGTACATTACAACTTTCAATACAAAGTTGCTAGAATTTCAGCGAATCGAATGGCGAAGGCTAGACCGAATTTACGGGTAAAAACTGGTCTGTTTAACGCTCTCCATTATGAGAGCTGATTGGTCAATAATGTCACGCAATATCACGAGCCGCTTGAAGTAATATAATACGAGAACATAAAATACAGAATATTGTCAGCCAGGACATGTGACGTATGTTACAGGGGCGAGGTCTTGAAACCTGTTTGCACAGAAGCTTGATTGAACTTTGTTGGATCCGTAACTTACGGACCAGCTAATATTTTGCGACATATTTAGGCCTACATTTCAGGTAAACATTATTTTTCAACCAATTTCTTGCCAAATTGAGCACATGTGCCGGTGTTGTGCTCCGTGGTCTGGATTGTAACTACATTTCTATGAGACAATCGAAATAAAAATTTACTGTAGAGTCTCGTATGTATCAAAAGCAACAATTTTCATATAACTGAAAATCGAGTACGTCGCCTAGAAGAGTGGTAAAAATCCTCATCTTTTTGTGATTTTCGGAAAGTATTTCTTCAACATTGTAATTGATCCGCTAAAAATCCGTTAGCTCGAAACCATAAGTTAAACAAAAGTCTTTTATTAATCTATTATGTAGAGTTGCTAAAGCTTACCCAAAATCTTTAATGTTTTTTCAGCTAAAAGACAGAAATTGATTTTCATTTCATTGTGGTTTAGGTGGGTGTACAAATCTATGATCTTTATGAAAAACTCATGATCCGGAACACCGACGGATTTTCTATGACAACGCTAACGCCAAGGTGCAGCTGCTTACGCCGTTTGTTCGTTTCAACAGCGAGAAGCGCCTGCAATGACAAACGAACCTGGCGTGACCTACGATACTATTTTGAAAATGGAATCAAACTCTCAACACACCAATACCGTTGGTGTTGACGAACAAACTGATTCGGAAACGGAAGAAATTAAAACCGAAAGTCATGCGGCCGAAGTTTCTGAAAACTTGGTCGATGACACGATTGACACCCAATCGCAAGAATCAGAGGCTGAAATACCTAGAGAGTAAATATATCCTACAGAGTGTTTACTGTAAAACCATTGTTTAAAAAGTCAATTTGTTGTGGGTCTTTAGGACCTATATGGGTATTACATTGGAGGAATCCTGTTTTTAAGGCCCTCTGCTCTAATGCATCTAGTGACTGTTCCGCTTGTTTCCCAATGACTATTGATGGGTCTTGTGACTTACATAGGGACCTAAAATTCTTCAAAGTTTGAAAAAAAAATTGGACAGAGCAAGGAATTATTGAGCCTCCTGGAAGATCATTTGACCAACAGGGGGGTATAAACAGCCCTCGGGGGAGGGCTTTGCCAGCACCAAAACTTATTTTCATAGAAATACCAATATGCATCCTTTATAAGGTTTGCCAATATTGTGCATCACAAAACTTGTAATGCATGCTTTATATTTTGTGCGTTAAAATTGAATAGCAACATTTGTTATCAGACAAATAAATTATCGTGCAGACACAAGACTCGTGTTCCATCAGCATTAACAGTGGAAAATGTCAAAAAGTATGAGGAAGAGACAGATCCAGTTGATGTCACAGAATTAATGGCTAAAGCGCCACCCGGTAAATGTTTTGCAGACATTTCAACATTTTAAGTCTTAACTGGCCATTGTTTCTTTTGAAATGCACTCAAATTTTACATGTTGTTTTTTTGCAGGAAGCAGCACAGCTAATTCAGAAATTCATCCAGACAGCTTGAACAAAAACATATTGGGAACCAAACCCTTACCACCAATCCCTGTTGGTATGTTGCTAAAATTAATCTTCAAGAACAATTAATGGGAATTGCTCTTATGGCACTTAAGTTTCGAATTACTATGTCTGGCAGCAAAATTAGCAGTATATTCAAGAACAATACTTAACTTTTTGTTTTTTGACAGGTTCTAATCCTGACCAGAAACCAGATATAAGTAAAATGTGAGTATATATACACCCTTGTACATGTAAGCAAGTATTTCAAATTTTGCATTGCTGTTTTGTTCAAATAAATGTACAAGTATATATTTATATATATTGTTTCAGTTATGAGTCTCCTGCTGTAAAAGAAATTACCAAAGGTCTAAAGTTTACAGGAGAAGAGTATACTGCTATATCCATTGATGTACAGACAGAGGAAAGTTGGATATACCAATATGGATCCTGGCAAAAGGAAGGTAAAGATTGCATACTTTGAGGCATTATATCATTCATTTTACACAGTGAATGTACTTTCTTTGGATTTACATGCATACTTACATTAAATATAGGTGACCACCCTTTACACCTATTTCCAAGTCGTCCATCTGTGGCCCTTGCCGCATCTCAATCCTCGGCCACAAACAGTACTCCAATGCACAGAAGAAAGAAACTACATGTTACATCAGATCTTTCGACATCGGAAATTTTGGACTCAGAAGGCTGTCCGTCAAGTGTTTTACACCTTCACAGGTAATCCATGTGTTATAGGAACACATAAACAAAGGTTTCATAGGCAGACTATTTGAAGCACATATTGGTTTCAGTTCGTTCAAATGTGTCCTGCTAATAGACCGTTACACATGTTTTTGACAGTGAAATGGGGGAAATGCAAGAATCAATAACTACCAAACAGACGATTGAATCAAACCTTGATGATGAAGAAGAAAACCCAGTAACTGAGGTACACCAGATACATCAGATGTAATGTTTAATCGATGTAGTTATTTTTTATTGTTATTTTAAGATGGTGGTTGAATTAAAAGATAAAGAAACAGATTCTGAAAGTCGCACAACAGTAACTTCCATAACAAGTGTTGGTCCACCGAGAATCTTGCAATACAAAGCAGAATCTAAGTCCGCTCCAATTGACTACAGCGATATTGAGGTGATGATGTGGATGCTTTTGGCAGTAAAAAAAAATTCTGTTGCAAATTTTTTTTCAGAAAACACTTCCCATAGATCGCAGTTGGGAGGATTTAAGTCCAGAAGAGCAAGAACGCTACAGTAAACTTCTTGAAGAGCTTGCCTTGCAAAGAAAGCAAAAAGAAGAGTTGAACAATGTTGCAGAAGCAATTGACATAGAACCACATGCTGCATATGGCACACAACAGGTGTGAGCATCTGTCTGTTTTGTTCCCTTTGGTTTTGTGTTTATATCTAGCAAGTGTTTTAATAACCCACAGGAAAAGAAAATTGCAAAGGAGGAAGCAGCGGAAAGGATGAGAGCACATGAGGCAGAAAGACAAAAGCAAACTGTTGCAACTAATCAAACAAACTTCTATGCTTGTATGAAATAATAATCTTGTTTTTGGGTCAGGTCCTAAACCAAAATTTTTCTGCTTTTAGTTGCACGTCAACTGAAAACAGTTAACTACTCATTGTCATCGGACAAGTGTATGGAGGAAGGTTGGACAATTCGTCCCATTACTCCACCAACACCCCCTGAACCTGCCAAAGATTTTTTCATTCAAGATGTTGGCAGTGACATCATTAGTGGAAAGGTCTCACCATAAATTTGTAACTTTAGCTTGTGTAAAATTACATTTTTAAACGATTGTATTGTAACAATGAATGGCATATACGGCAACAAAGTTTTAATACTTGCATTTAGCGTTACCATCGAACGTTTGTCTACAAGCAATACGATAATGGACATAATTTCCTGTCTGTTTTTGCTGATGGGACAGGCACAGTGTGGTACATGTCAGGAAATGTTGCCATAACCATTCTTTCAAGCAACAAGCCAGGAAAACTCATCTATATCTTGCATGAGGTTGGTATAAAGATATTTCACTTTTTTACAACAAACTAATCTGTCTTGTGTCAGGATAAAGACTCTGATGAGTTGCCTAGTATTCAAGCTGTGTTTCAACCCAATGGTAACTGCACATGTTATTATCCCTCTGGAAGGATTCATTTAATTTTATCTCCTTTTGGTGGTGAATACTTCAGGTAAGGCATTGACGTTTGCAAATCTTCCATTTTTATTTAAATTTTGATTATTGTTAAAAGTGAGTATGGTGAAAGAACAAAAAAATGGAAATGGAAAGATACAGAAACCCATGTTCATGCTCCACCATTCCAACCAATTACGATAGGACTGAGTCGACATGCTGGGCTAAGAGTTTTATCTCAGGAAAATATTTTTTTAACATTCACTGATGGTCGAAGAAGTGTTAGATTCAATGTTGGAACAAAATTACGGGTACGTCCAGAGTGGTGTGTTACAGCAGTGTTCTGGTAGTAATCTGTTGCCATTTGTTTCCGAAACAAATTATTTTCATTGTATTGCTATATAGTTATTTGTAGTTACTCAGTTATATGATGTACAGTATGTTTATATTTTTAACTTAAAATTGATGCAAAGTGATAATTGGGTTAGACTATACACACTTCCTATGATTACTGTTTACTACTCTAACTTGAATGGTTTTACAGCTTAAACAAGCTCTTCCAAAACTGGACCCTATTGATATAGACACCGTTATTCTCCATGAGAAAGTTGCTTATATACAGTGAGTATATACAATAAACTTAATCTGTATATTCTATCTAATAGCAATAAATATTATTAGTAAATTTGCTTGCAATTGTGTGATGTAGGTCCATCATAGAAAGAATTCAATACACATTTAAGTTTCCAAATTCTCCTCGTCTGGCTAAAATGAAATTGCCAAACTATCTTAATTCAAAACTTGAAAGAGCAGCAATTATGAGGGCTGCTTATGAAGAGCAGCTTCCTGGTGAAAAGAAGCGTAAGAATAAAAACAAGTCAAAAAGCATTGATCATGTTTCTGGCAATTCTGCCATGGTTGTTCAGGTTAGTATTTTTAATTTTTAGTTTAAAATGTAACTTTTACTAAACTCCATAACCCAGTTAGCACATCTTGCAAAAGAAATAGTATTACACATCAATGGTTGGTTCAACATGGCTTCACAAAATGTGAAATTGCATAATGGATGTAGCTATTAAACACAATCAATAACGAATCCAATAACCCAACACACTTTTTGGATTTTTTTTAGGCCAAAGTAAAGCAACGGAGACCACTACCTACAGCAAATAAGGAAGCTGATTTAAATATTGCAGTAACTGTCAATTAGTTTTATTTATCTCAGGTTACACAGAAAAGCATCTTGTAAACATTTCCTAAAAATTTACTGTTCCTGCTGCAATTTTTCTTGTGCTTACAATGTGCCTATTGTAATAACTGCCAATGCATTGCATATGACCTAATTACCCTACCTAAGCACTTCAATATAAGAAGCACTTCATCCTGTAAGCATTTTCAGTGTCAGTGTATATACCCAAGTGTTGAGAAGATTTTTTTAATTTATTCTGGTATATGTTTGTTAAATACACAAGCTGTTGGGAAATAGTTTTGCATTGGGACTGATTGTATCTCCAGGGCTGCAGACAGGGCCACTGTTTTAACATTATAGGTCTTATCAGTGCAGCTTTTGTGTGACTTACAATAATGTTATTGGCTCCATTGCTTATTTACCCAATTCATTTCCTTTTAAAGTTACCAAGAAGCATTCTCCCAAAGCAACAGTTGTACACAAAATATAAACTAGTTTGGCTCAGTTCGAACTAAGGTCTCTATAATATATTTTCTAAATATCAACCAACTGACTTTTACTTCTAATCAATACCACCATCAATTTGCTGTGTAAAGCTTTACTATTCGGCAACATTAGCACCATTATAGGGATACAAATAAACAAAAACAAAGCAATAAAATTATTGCACTTAATAAACATCTCCAAATATCCGCTTCACATTTTCATCACTGTAGACATCATCAAACCAACCTGAAATTCAAACACGTATGTAAATTTTTTTTATGTAAACACCAAAGATTGATTATGTAAACACCAAAGACCACAAGATTGTTCAATAAAGTTTTTTCGCCTTTTATTCAACCAAGACACACAAAAATCAAAATCACTCAGAACAAGCATTAGGAAGATGGCAGTTTTTCACAACTTGGTTGAAATTTAGGAATTCTGCTAAAGTTTGTTGTTGTTTTGTATTTGGAGGAACAGGGTCATTGTGTATGGATGAATGTGAAACCCGATTCATGTGGGGGGTGGATAAGTTTTGACTGGACGCCCCATATCTGCTGTCTGAAATATCCGCAGTACTTCTTATTCCATCAGTGCTGGATTTTGCCAAAACTTTGCGATGTCTACGCTTATTGCAGGGTTTGCATAACTGCCTTTTTAGTTCTCTGTTGGTGTAGGAATACACTATTGGATTTATTGCTGAATTGCAATAACCCAACAGTAAGAGATAGGTTCCAACAGTCTCATGAAGGTGGCATGAGTTTCCACAAATCAACTGCGATGTTGTAAATAATGTTGTTACAAAATGGCCTATAGACTTTCTTGAAGTTAGCAAAAGTTACAATACTATACCTGCACACAAGATGTGATAAGAAACGGGCTCCACATTATCAAGAAAAACCCAATGACCATTACAATTGTGCGAAGAGCTTTTAAACTGCTTTTTGTGCTTTTGCTTGGATGAGTTGCATTATGAATGCGAGTTCTAATCTAAATACAAAAATAATTTGATGTTTTGCTTCACAAGAAACAACACAAGCATCTGGTTAATACCTGAGAAGCCAAAGAATGCATAGATATGCCACTGCTGTATGACATACTTCTTTTTAAAGTGGGAGTTTTTTCAAGTGGCAACTTTGTAGAAATGTGCGGTTTGGGTGAAGTGTTATGTACAGAAAGAACTTGAAGGTGATATCTTGTCCTGTCATCAACTTGCAAATTCCTTGTTTTGCTTTTACAAGTGAGCTTGTTGGCATTACTGAACAAAGATATGGCAGGCATGCTTTGTTTTCTCGTACGGTTTAAAGTTTCATCTGTGTCCAGCCCTAAGCTAAACCGCACAGTTCTTGGAGGGAAAAATACAGAGGGAACATCTTGGTATTCAGTGTGAATTCTTGGCATCACTGGTGACACAGGGCATGATTGTGTGGTCAAAATCTCCCGACTGTCAAATTTTCGGTGAACATTCACATCGAAGGAGAGGTTTTTAGGAATTTCATGCAACCTTTTGACTTTTGTTCTTGCCATTTGTTTGCTGTGCTTCCGCGACACTACAAGTTACAAATCGTAAAAGTACATTAGGGTATGTGTTAATTTACATAATGTCAAACTTTGCTTAATGTGCGTGGCCTTACCCTTCAAATATTTGAATATTTCAAGATGGCCTACCACATGTTTACATTTGGTTTAATGCTAAATTTAAGATTATACTCAATTAAAAGGAAGTGTTATATTCATAGGACTTAAAATAAAGACACACATTTCAACTTTATGTTTACCTTTAAAAATTTTGCTGTATATATATATCATCAACACTACTTGTGGGAGAAAAATTCCAGTAAACAAGAAGATGGCATAAGATGCTGGCAGGATTAACAAGAAGGAGCAAGTATGTGGATGATGATACGAATGAAAGTCATAATTTCTCCATCCCATAAGAGGAGCGAATCCAAGTAAGATGGATAATGTCCAAATCAGACAAACAACAAGCAAGACCTGTGACATGGCAAAATAAGTTATAACAGTTATTTGTATTTTTTTATTGTGTTACCTTCCACTTTTTAACTGTGTAATCATATCTCAGTGGATGCATGATTGAAAAATAACGATCAATACTGATTGTTGTTATGGAAAATACAGAAGCTGAGCATGATGTAACAGTACAACAGATACCAAACAAACAACTTTGATACGTTTGAACTAAATTCACATTCACTGCATACACTGCAAAGATGGTCAGAGAAGACAATCCTACCTGTAATTATAATTTTTATGCAAATATATATTTTGTCATGAATTTCTGTGCTTACCAGTAAGTCAGCACATGCCAAGTTAAGAATCAGATAGAAGCTGTTGACCTGATGATTTGTGAGACAAGCATTTTTCTTCATCACAAAGAACAACACACTGAAGATAACCATAAGGTTGGTGATTATAATTATTGTGGATACAATTACAATGAAAATGTCAAAGACAGGGTCGTTTTCTTCACTTTCCCATCCTTCATCTGTTGCTGTTTCATTCGTCAATATGTAAGATTGTGCTGTCCACAATACAATGTCGCCTGTCATCAAGTTTACGGAACAAATACTCTGGCTCAAACCAACTGTTTTCTGAATAGCCCGCAATGGGAATATGTAATGCTTCTAGTTTTGGTCCTCACCAAATTTCCAATACCGCGTTCAGCAAACAAGCTCAAGCAAATAAACTGAAGATATCAATATTTCCTCACATCATACAACTGGCTCATCGCTATAGCAACACGATTGATACAGGTGCGATTAATCAGTACGCCATTAAAAAAGATCCCAAAAAGCTTTAAGAACCACTGCAACAATCTACGAACATTTTTACCGGACACAGCCAAAGTGTCTTTTCATATGTTGTGCAATAAAAACGGCTACGAAAGATTACACACAAGGAAACCGGAATGATTTCTCCCACAATGTTTGCCTGTTACAGTAAATGTTTACCCTCATATTTACGGAAAATAAAATACCATATGGCAACTGCTGTGGACGAATTGTTTTACTGTACGTTTCGTAGTAAAGGTAGCTCTGTGCATACAACATATTTACATAGTCTACAATAACCAGTATGAAGAAGAACAAAGATTTACGCAATCGAATGTTTTACCATAAAAAAACTTTTTTATGGGACCAGGCTTAATACTCAATCAATACATATGATAAAAAATTGGCAAATTTATTCCAACAAGTTTTTAAAAAGAATAGAAACGAGTTTAAAAATATTTCTATCTTGATTAACAATTAAAAAACAAAAAAGGCATACTTGGTCAGATGATGGTGCGGCCACTATTGCCCGGTCTTCTTCTGTGTAGTTTTCTAGCAGAGTCATGTGAAGTTCTTGGAAGGCATGTTGAACATTAAGCTGCAAAAAAGAATATGTGAATGTGGGATAATCGGAGTTTAAAGAACTTAACTAAAGTTTCACTTAATCAATGTAAAAATTACTTAACCCAGCAAAATTTTGAAACCCGAGTATTTAGTGACCAAAGAAGACATGACAAAAATACCTTTACAGGTTTAAACAAAATGTTTTCTGTTTCTTTGTTTGCCAAATACAGAGCCATACTGGAGACAGTCTTCTTTACTCTTAATTTTAGATCTCTGTACACCTGAGCCACCAGCTCATTAAGAACTTCTGAAAATGGAAAATGTTGTTACTTTTTTCTGAAAAAAACTTTTTTTGGAAACATGAAACGTAGACCTGGAGTGGCAAATGCTTGCTGCCTTAGTGAGCTTCTGCTTGGCCCTTCTTCTCTGCTTATATTAAGAAATTTGTTTGCCTAAAAAAATTTATTTAAATTCAAGTTGTTTAACAGGGAAGAAAATAAATAAACGCGTACTTTGTATAAAAAATCAGAAAGTGGTTCACAGAAGAGAGAAGTCTGGTGTTGAATGAACTCTTCACAAACTTGTTTTAGTTGCCTATTTAACGACACAAACCATATATTTTAAACCAGGTTCATACATTTTACTGTAAAAATTCCAAAACTTCATCTCATTTTATTTACCTGTCTACATCCTTTTTGCTATCAATATAAAATTCTTTCACTTCTGGTGCTCCATCCAACATGAATTGCAGTAATGAATTGCTGGAATTAACTTTTAAGATGTTTGACAGAAAACTTGGTTCCCACACAAATTTGAAAGCTGCATCTAAATACAGCAAAAACAAAAAAAATGAAACGGTTTAGGGGTATAGTTTAAGGCAAAAAAAAAATAACTTGCAAGAATGCACTTTTTTGAAGAGAAAACACAACAAAACTAGGAATATGAATTCTTATTGCAAAACTTACAAAACATAAATAGCAGTGTTTTACTACAAAAAATTACAACCAGTGTAACATGAACGACAGTTAACTTATTTAAACACTGTCATTATATTGGAATGTAGGCATTTACCAACAAACTGCAAACAGTGCCGTAATGTCAGCAACCAAACCTTTTGTTCTGCTGAAATCAAGTTGTGTTTCTTTGATTGCAAACTCAGCATGGAATGGAGCAATTTGTTCTCTCAATATAAGTAAGTGCTTTATAAGGAATAACTGCCCATCAATATGCTATAAAACATAAAATCATACAAAATTTAAACACTGTGTCAGTGCAATCAAATTATGAATAATTTTTAGTGCCTGTAAAATTGTTAGCTAAACATGTATGAAATTTCAAACAGCACAATGTTATCACCTTGTTTTCAACAACTTTTGATGATGTAGTTTTGTTTTTTGAGGCAGTGCCAGATTTAATAGCATTGCAGGCACTAACAAGGGACTGTACACAAGCTTCTAAAGCTTCCTGTGAAAGACCCTGAAATATGGTTTTCTACCAACAAAACAATAGTTATAATACAAGTAACATTACATTCCATATGGACAAAAAATTGACAAGACACAACTTGAATAATTTTCCAGTTATTCCAGTGTTGGAAATAATTTTGATATTCTGTTATTTGTTTAGTTAAAAATTAAACCTAAACAAGATTTAAATAAAATAAATCATAAGATATCAAAATATCTTCATCAACTTGATGTTAGCTCACAATAAAAATAACCCATATACTTACATCCACACATCTGTAGAGTTTTGACAAACAAACCAAAACACGACGTACAGTTGGAAACCACATACCATGCATGTCGGCAGGTGAGGTTTGAAATTTTTGAACCAATGGCTTTTTAGCCATGCCATCACCTGGGAAACACAGTTTTCAAAAACTCGCTACATAACATGCCAAGAAAATAACTTGCCATCATGAGAATCACTCATTGCTTTTGCTTCACCAGGTTCTGTGTCATCTTTTAATTTTATTTCAGTAAATGAGCCATCTGGCTGCTTTTTGGGTTGTTTAAGGCTTTTGGCTATTTCCTGAAAAAATTAAACCGAATAAATAAAGTACTAAGAGCAAGTTTGCTATACAATCTTTAACTTTTTAGTTATATTGACAAATTTCCATTGGGAATTTGGATAAGATACACTAACTAGTTGTTAGTTGTGTACCATAGAGTGAAACAACTTAACTCCTAATAAAAACAAATTAAAGATATGAACCTCCATCATTTGCAATTTTTGAGGGTAGGCAAGATCCCCAGGAGAGGGCTTGTAGCCAAGAATTTCATCACGGATGTAAATATTTGCCCGATACACCAACCTTTCCTGCACATCCTCCAGCATTTGAAGAGTAATAGAATGAAAGGCTTGAAGTTGTTCAGCTACAAATATTAGAGTAGCAAAAGTCAGTAACGTTGCTTTGAAAGTTTAGGTAGATCCAATACCTGCATGGCTATATTATACCAGTATTTAGGCCACTAGACAGTATTTAGGCCACATAATACAAAGTAAAGGCCACTAGATAAAAATTTTTTTTCCTATCCTATATCTTTCAGTAAAATGACTTGCAGAACACTAACATAAATGATATTATCTTATACAACCATTTGTACCCAAAAGATACTAAACAATTATTACTTCAGTTTTGGTTCTTACGGTTATTTTGTACATGATCATCAATCATTTCTGTCTTTAATATGGTGCACAGTTCAGCAAGTGTTTCCAAATGATAAACATGGATGATTAAGGGACGTAAAAGGTCATACAAGTTTCCACACAGTCGAAGCAACATCTCACTTAAAGTAAAAATCATTAGATATATTTGTGATGAATTCTAAAAATTATAAATCTAAATCATTTGAATTTTTGGTAACACTGCTGAATGCATGTTAAATGGTTTTCCATTTTATTCAAACGTTTGCTTACTGAAGCTTGAGCGACTGAGCTGAGAAAAAATGTCCATAAAGTTGATACTCATCCTCACACACATGGACCATAAATGCACAACCACTCCTTACCAAAGCACAATGATCCTACAAAGACACAAAACAAAGTTAAGCAAAACCACTAACAGAAATTACTATTGCAAATAGTTGACATAAAACATGGCATTAAATACACCAAAGTACATTAAAATAAAAATTTATGAGTGAAGTATGTAAAAATGTAAAAAAACATCTGAAACAATTACAATTCTCAGTCATAATGACATTAAATTGCAAATAAATAACCTGTTTATTTAGATTTACTAATTCTGTCATAGCTGATGTGACGGAAGGACCAAGTAATGTTTCACGCTGGGTAAAGTAACAACTGTGTACCTCTGACAGCATATATTGATATCTGCAGAACAACATAATTGAATTAGCATGCAAATTTGGTGACATATTTAATTTGGTCAAATAAACTTTCTAATTTTTTTACTGTGTTATGATTTGTTGGTGTTAAAGGGATCTATTTTTGAAACAATTCAAGCACCAAATACAAATAAAAAAGACAAGGCAATCGATATTGTATGTGAAAATGTCGGGTAAAATGTTTAAATCTGTTAATACAAAAAGTCTAGGTGTGTAGGCTTGGCAGCCCATTGCATGAAATATTACAAAAAGTCTATTCATGATTTGAGATTAGCATGATTAAATTTATAAAGTTGACAGTTACTGTTCATCCTTCGCAGCACGCTGTTCAACTTGCTCCATTAGTCCTTTAATTCTAGGGGCGTTAGTTCTAAACTTCCCATAATACAAAGTGAAGGCATCATCAGAAGTTGAAGTTGAAGAAACAGCTTCATTCTAATGTTGTGGATAAATTGATTATTGACAAAACATTGTCTTTTTTATTTGGTAAAATCAAATTGTTTTCTACAGCAATGAAAACTATACTACTAAATGTACCTTTCTATTTAATATGGACCGAGTTGTGCCTTCCAGTGACTTCACAACATAAGTTTTAATCATTCCCAAAGCAGAGAGCAACGAAGCTTTGTATTTTTCCATATATGAAGTGCTTTCTTTGTACATAGGCTGAACAATTGTTTTAAAAAAAAGATACATTATAATGACCAAGTTGGTTGGCAGAAACAATGCATGCTCTTGCATGAAAAGACAGGATTGTCCCATTCTGTAGGCCTTTAGTTCAGTAAAGGCCACATTGAATATATATATATATGAGTTATATACTCAGCAATCTCAAAGAAGAGTAAAAGAAGATTACTGTAAATAATCTTAAATGAAAACAGAAATAGCAATTTCGCCTATTGACATTATGATATTCAAATAGAATATACACTAATGCTAATCCCCTGTTACTCTTTTTTGAGTTTATTGAAGTTGCTGATACTTAAAAGACAGATCCATCATTCAACATGGACCAGCACAGGCTGATTCCTATAGGCAATTCATGACATCTTGTCTGGCTTATAAAAGCATTTATTGTAATAGACCAAAATTTAAACGTACATGTGCTTTCATAAATTCTATGCACTCATCCATTCTGGAAAGCATGGCTTGAAAAGATTCTCCAGTCACTTGCAAGTTTGGCGAGTCTAGTTTCTGCAGAAAATTTTGATCTATCAGTAGTTATATAGAAGACAACGTACAGTGCACAAAAGTACTTACAGTTTTAAATCGTTTCAGCTCACTAAAATACTCAAGGTTCTCATGTATCGACTCTGCTGTGTTAATAAGAGCAGTTTGGTCTGCAAGTAGATGCTCACAGGCCTCATGCAGTGCATTGGTTTTGGTTGAAACAAACACATACTGCAAATTCAAAGGTATAGTTTAATCACACATTACAACTTAACAACGAAACTTAGTAGTATTTAAATATACAAGAGTTTTTTTTTAAATTACCTCTTTCTCAAGTTTGTCTAAAAAATCTAAGGCCTTGTCCACATCTTCAGTAATATGATTACAAAATTCCTTGTGTTCCTTTAGCTCTTTCAAATGTTTTACATAACCCTCTGCCTCCATTTTAGCCATCTCTTCTTCCACTTTTGAAAACCAGTTGTAAAACTAAAACAGACACAAACGAACAGAGTCAGACCCATGATGAGGACCACATGTGTGGCATTTTAATTTGTTTCATATTTAATTATAGTTATTGTCATATACAGTAGTTCTTTTCTTCAGTGGTTTAATTCATTTACTCACTTTTTAAACCCAGAAAAATGTACATCACAGGCCACTTACTTGTTGAGCATTTTCTATTCTGTCTCCAGCCATTCCAAGCATTCCAAAACCTTGTGCAAGAACATCTTCTGTAGACCCTGGAACAATCACTCCTTTTACAGACACCTTGTGTGCAATATTAACAGGTTCTTCAAGTGGTACCTGACACCAAAATACATAAAACACACTATCAATTCCTATTTCAAGTTAGCATTAACATTGGCAAACCTCAATTGGAAGTGGTCTGTGTGATGCTATTGTAGCCAATTCCAAAAAACTGTCCTGCTGCTTGGTCCCAAGTGGAGCCAGACATTCACCTTCTGGCTGACGATCCCACTTATTTAACTTATTCATTGACAAAATTTCAGGCGGCGCAAACACATCAGGTTCCATAGCTTCGGTTCCTATAACTCAACATAAAATACAAGTAGTTGTTTTAAGCATTGATACCCCAGTTGTTAACAGTGTATATCTTATAGTCGTATAACACATATAGCTAAAGCGGTTCATGATAACAAATCACGCAAGTGTCTCCATTGATTGTTTATTGCCGGCATTAATTTCAACGCCAGTCGACACTCGTAGCATATCACAGGTTGCATGCATGATTGATTTTACGGACATGCTTCCAAACAATTTTACATACGACGCGGCAATCGTGGCAACATAGATAATTATTTCCTGTTTCCAGTTGTAAAGTTGCAGAAAATGAGCTTAACCAATCATTTTTACTTTCAAAATGGTCGGTTAACTGTCGAACAGATTTATTTCAAATTCCGATTACTTTTACCCCAACATGAATTTTAGAATGTGAAAGTTTATTTGACGATATTTCGCGCTAAACATTCATATTTTCGGGAAATATGATGTTTGAAATTTATCTTAGACCTAAAAATCTTGACAGCACATATCGTTTTCTGATATGCAGGACACTTTACAAATCTTGTTCTCTAATATGCTTGCTCAGAATTCGGCTTATAGCTTCATGTCCGGTGCACAGACTTTCTGACGCCTTCCCTGGTAACTTTCCTTGCATCGCGTCTTCTAACTTGCGTTACCTTCTTGTCACAGCACCTTGATGTCACTCAACAATTTGAGACTCTTTCCACAAATCCTACTGTTGGTCTCAAAACAGATGAGACCAGAAGGCCAAGGTCTTCGAAACTTGCCCGTCTTGACGTTGGGTTCGCAGAGATGCAAGACGTCAAACTCTCCGCACCCCTTTATGCTTTTCTGCGTACCTCATTGGAGAATCTTCAGCAACGACTTGTTCGAGACTTACTAAACAGGTAGTGGTTTCCAAATGTAGCGTGAGACGCATAGGAGCGTCGTTTTAATATTGTTATGGTGTCCCAGGCTTATTTCCATACAACTTTTAAAGACAATAATTCCTCGTTTTTCAATGAAGCTTATTTGTGGATTTACTTTCGGTTTGACTCTGGCATATTATACCACGAGGCTTGTAGTTTTGCTGTTTGCAGTGACGCGAGCAAATTATACGATATATAAAAAAACACGTATAGAAATACGTCATAAAATTTTGTGAAGAATGATTGCGTCATGGGTTTATCACATGTAAGCACTGCTTGAAGACAAGCACGGATTTTTCACTCATCGGTTCTTTTGCAAAACACAGACGTAGAGTTAATAGCAGATCTGCTTCTAGATGAAGAGTTCACCTAGACTTTTTAAGCTTGTCGAACAAATCAGCCGTTGCTATACTAGTGCAGCCCTGTAGCTACTGGAGTCAAATAATTTGAACCAGTTATGATAGGAGCATCGTTTGATTTCTGAACAGTGTGGCTCCGGCCAATTCGATTTGCTCCATATGTATATGGCGTAGCCATCGGTATTTGATTAATTCTCAGCCTATAGAGACACTTTTCGTACAGTCGTTGCGTCAGCTCCCATTTACATGTGGCCATAACACCCTATAATGTACATTAATGGATCTCTGATTGCTTCATTACATGTTCTTTACAAACATAAAGAAACACAAGAAGTTCTTTAAGTGACAGATAATGAATACAATGTGTTTTAGAACAGCTACCAGTTATTTGAGCAACTTCAAAATTGAAACGGAATCAACTTTAAAAAAAGCAAAGCAATTTATACCTTATTAAAAACAAAAATACCAGTATTAGACAAACATGTAGTTTTATTAGTTTAGTGATGCAAATGTGGAGACAGACGCATTACACAACCATACCACTAATCACATCATACTTTGCACTGCTGAAAATCATATGCAAAGACTATTGGTTTCTTTATACAAAATGAATTAGCACAATTAAAACTGTTTGTCAATGGGCTAATGCAATCTTGTTTTAAACTATGTTGTGGATTGGAAATCCAAACGTATCAAGTTGTATGGGCACATTTTTCACAATTAAAGCATGCAGCAATTTAAACGTGGTTTAGCTGGCTGCTGCTTTTCTGTTCTTAACATCCCAATTATATAATCGAGCCATTGTAACTTCTGTTGTGGTTATTTGGTCACGCAAGTAATCCAAATCATTATTGATGGAAGTGAGATTTTTGGCTGCAGACTTATTATTTTGCGACAGCAATTCAAGAGCTTCACCTGTGCTGTATGAAAGCATAACATTTGCCCCAAGCCACAAAAATACTTCTTCTGTTGGTGGTATTTCTGCTTTGGCATGAAGAGATGCAGAAAGCAGGAAAGTGGATTTTTCTGGTGAAGATTTTTTGTTGTTAAGATGCTTAACTATATCTAGTGTTGATTTTAACTCGGGAATCTGGTGCTGTAATCTTTGCTTTTTGCGCAACAAGTTAATTTCCATCATCTTGTACTTTTGATAGCTTTCCTCCAACTTGCGAAGTAAAGATTCTGTGCTTGTTGCACCCATTTCTTTCATAAATGCATCCACATCTGTTACAAAAGTTGCCTCTGGAATGCCCAAATGCTTTTTCGTAGCTTCCTCTGTCATTGTTATTATTGGTATATATAGACTGCAACAAAACAAATCATTGTTATATGTCAGATTAAGTTTCACATATGTACTTCACGGCATTTTTTTCAATCAATGTTGGTTGTAACTATTGTTCAAGTAGCAAAATATGTTGTTGTTGTAAAGCATTTGACCTGTGGGTACAAATTGTAACTAAAATTTTCAGAAATAAGATTAATTTGAATTTACATTTCTTCAATGTAGAATATCAAATAAGTATTTTAACAACAAAAGTCATACAGTTTCGGAGCACAACTCACACTTTTACTACCAAACTTTCTGAATGAAACATCTTGTATCATGCAAAACCAGCAAAACCAGCACAACAGCAACAATTAACGCTGTTTCGTAAAGCCCCAACCATGTTGCTTGCAACTTAACATGCGAGTTAGGGCAAGAGACTATTGTCATTCTGGCGAAAAAAATAGAAAAATCGTTCCGCATGATTTTCCACAAATTTCACATTATATTTTGAGTCGTTAATTTTGGTTTAGAGTAATTTGGTCCTTTTTGGCAAGCAAATTGGCAAAACGTCTATCTGGCAGAAGTGAAAGTCATTTTAAATGCTATGTAAAACCAAACGCTTCTTTATGTAACATGAATATATACTTCACAGCGTGTCCGAGAGTTCACACAAAATCATGGTAGTTGTAAGTACGTAATAAACACTTTCCGGGACTGATATTTTTCTAAAAATCGCTCTATAGTTAGAGTACAGCATAAGCCAAGCGCTCATATCGAAATAAAATGGTAGACAAGCGCCGTTTTCCATCGAAATGACTTTTATTGTCAACAATTGCAACCAGAATGAGGTATGCGACGAAATTCAATTGGCGTTTTAAAGACTTCCCGGGACTAATATTATTCTAAAAATCGCTCTATAAGTGGAGTACAGCATTAGCTAAACGCTCATATCGAAATATAATCGTGGACAAGCGCCGTTTTCCATCGAAATGACCTTTATCGTCAACAATTGCAACCAGAATGAGGTATGCGACGAAATTCTATTGGCGTTGTAAACACTTTCCGGGACTAATATTTTTCTGCAAATCGCTATTTAGTTACAATACAGCATAAGCCAAGCGCTCCTATCGAAATAAAATGGTAGACAAGCGGCGTTTTCCAACGAAATGAATTTTAACGTAACAAAACAAATTTTGGCTTGCAAGGATAACACAGAGACTGCGGCAATTAGAAAATTCAGCGGCAACTAGCCAACAATCAGCCGACCTTCATTGAGACTCATTGCGCTAGCATCATCGAGACAATTTGTCAGGGAAGCCAAGTGTTCTGCACAAACCAGATTTTTACTAAAATAAGGTTGATGTGAGTTAATGAACAAAAACACGTCCATCCCACCAAGGTGTAACCAGTAAACGAATAAAAGAAAAAACTAATTTCAAACAAAACCGAAGCCTGATCTCCTGTCACGTAATAATGATAACTATACAAATAGACTGAAGCAGCCAACACATAAAACAGACATTGGGATATATTGCAGGCTACTAATATATATTTGGCACCAGCTTCTTTCAATGCGTGCCAGTGAAGAAAATTGCTTGATATATTTATGACGTAACAGTCAACAGAGCAGCTGTGCTGGACTTTATTTTGATGAAAGGTTTCTGTAAGCTTATAATTGCTTTCCACCGCTTCACTAAAAGACAGCGCTAATCTACTATTTTAATTTGAAATGTGCGTTTGTAAAGCTTGCACTTATGACATAACAGTCTCTGTATCAGCTATATGTGGCAGAAAAGTCATTTCGATGGAAAACGGCGCTTGTCTACCATTTTATTTTGATATGAGCGTTTAGCTTATGTTGTATTCTAACTAAATAGCGATTTTTGGAAAAATATTAGTTCCGGAAAGGGTATAAAACGCCAATAGAATTTCGTCGCATACCTCATTCTGGTTGCAATTGTTGACGACAAAAGTCATTTCGATGGAAAACGGCGCTTGTTTACCATTTTATTTCGCTTGTGTTGTATTCTACCAATACAGCGATTTTTAGAAAAATATTAGTCCCGGAAAATGTTTGAAACGCCAATAGAATTTCGTCGCATACCTCATTCTGGTCGCAATTGTTGACGATAAAAGTCATTTCAAAGAAAAACGACGCTTGTCTACCATTTTATTTTGATATGAGCGTTTAGCTAATGCAAAACTCTACTTATAGAGCGATTTTTAGAAAAATATCAGTCCCGGAAAGTGTTTATTTCGTACTTACAACTACCATCACTTTGTGTGAACTCTCGGACACGCTGTGAAGTATATATTCATGTTATTTCAAGAAACGTTTGGTTTTACATAGCATTTAAAATGATTTCCACTTCTGCCAGATAGATGTTTTGCCAATTTGCTTGCCGAAAAGGACCAAATTACTCTAAACCAAAATTAACGACTCAAAACATAATTTGAAATTTGTGGCAAATCATGCGAAACGATTTTTCTAAAAAAATTTTTATTTCGCCAGAATGACAATAGTGGCAAGAGGCAAGCAGGCAACCAAAAAAAACCGTTACTTAACCAGAAACTGCAAGTGAGTACAGGGTTGAAGAATTTACCCTCACAAAACTACAAGCAGAGAAACTGTTTCTGACCCGTTTCAAAGTATAGTAAAGCGTCCAAACTAAACCCAACCCAAATCTATCCTACCGTTTTTACACAAAATGATAGAATTGTTAGAATAGAGAACGTTAACCGACTAGCGTAGACTACATTTTTTTTTGAATGATATGTAGTTGTATTGCAATCATGCGTTGGAGACTGGTAAGCGATTCCAAGGTAAATTTGAACTATTAGTTGACAATTAAAAAATTAAATTGAAAAGATCAATAATTTTGTAAGAATTAAAAAGGTGTACTCCGCAAAAGTCTACTCGTTCCACACGAGTAATTACAAGTTTACAGTGGTATGTTATCGTGTTGAACGAAAATCGAAAGAAAAAAAAGAAATGTTTTATTTGTCCAATTTTGATTTTGAGTAGCTGATGCTAAAGTGCGACTTCGTACAAAAAAAACATGGAAAATGGAAAATTTGATTTTAGTACCAGATTAAATTACTGTATATATGTAGTTTGATTGAAGTCGCGTATAGGTATGCTTTTCTGGGGTTTCTGCATTCCACCCTTAGGCACTTTCTTTCTATGAGATTTTAACAACAAAATCTCGGACCTGTCAGGAAAATTGTTGAACAAAGATGTCAATTAAGGACTTTTCTGTTGTGATTGAATTTACAAAAAGAAATGTTTTGAAGCGCAAAAGAATGAGTTAAAAAAAAATATAATTACAAAACATGTTTTGAAATTATAAAAATCAAATGCTATTGCTAGGTGGCGCCTTATAGAATAAAAATGCGTGTTGTCGCGAGCTGCGGTCAGTGCCGATTTATTTCGGAGGAGTAGGTAGGGTAATATTTTGCAGCTATGACAAGCTTTTGTTCGTATAATTGTATTTGTTATAATGTATGAAACTGTTTCTTTGTAATTTTTTCCAAAACAAAAGATGAAATAATTTGCTTCAATAACGTGTCTTTACATTTTACCATTAAATCGTTTTTCAGAAAATGGCCAAGTCATCCAATTCAAATCAAGTTGCAAAGCTTTACCAAACTGTAATAGAGGATGTGATTACTAACATTAGAGAAGCATTTTTAGATGATGGTGTTGATGAGCAGGTTTTGCAAGAACTTAAGCAGACATGGGAAACAAAAGTTGTTCAGTCCAAAGCGGTTCAAACACAAGCAGATGACCCTCGACATGGACAAGGGGCTGCAATGCCAATGTACGTTTATGCAAACACATCTGGTGGAGGTGATGCCTTACCACGTCAAGTTATGTATCGAACAATACCCAGTGGCCAAACTATTCAAATGACTGGGGCGGGACAGCAAGCTGCAATGGCCCTACCTGGAAACATAGTCTACCAACAACAACCACTTGCTTCCACCTCTGCAGGTCAGGGTCAGCTGTATGCATCATACCAACCCACATCTCTTCAGAATTCAAGCCAGTCTAAAGTAGTTCTTACCACCCACAATCCTGTATCATCATCTAAGGCCAATAAACCTGCTCAGCAGCCTGTGACACAACTGGATGGAGCTTTTGACAGTCAGTCATGCTCAAGTTCACTTTCTACAAAAAAAGGCACATTGTCACTGATTTTAAGAAAAAAGAAGGGCAAGAAAACAAAGTTTATTGCTCAGGTTGACGGCAATGTAGGATCATCATCAGAAGATGATGATGAGGATGATGATGAGGATGATGAAGATGATGCTGAAGAGGATGATGAGGATGAAAAAGCAGAGAAAGAAGCAGCTGTTGATGTGGAACCCTTATGCTCTGATGATGATGGATCTGATGACGACCCTGTGGAATTATTTGACACTGACAATGTCATTGTGTGTCAGTATGATAAAATCCACCGCACTAAGACCAGATGGAAGTTTCATCTAAAAGTAGGAATTATGAATCTTGATGGGAAAGACTTTGTTTTTCAAAGAGCAACGGGTGAAGCTGAGTGGTGATTGCAGTATATTGTTAAGTGTGTGATTCACTTGAAACAAACAATTTACAGACAGTGCCACAATCATGTTTGGTTCCTCTGTTACCATATACTTGTTAATAATTGTGTGTAAGTAATATTGTGCTTACAAGTGAAAATGTTGAGTTGCAACACACACAGTTTATAACCTCATGCATGTTATCAATACTTTTCAACTTATATTTCTATTGGACATATGCTGTTAGTTTTGAAGAAAAATAACAACTTTTAGGCAAAAATTGCCTGAAATTGTGATTAGTGAAATTTTGATAGTTCATCTGGATCAATGCCACTGATAATACTTTTCATTTTTTATTACTAGTTATAGTTTTCTACAAAAATAGATTCAGTATGGCTGCCATGAATACATCTGCTAACAAATCGGAAGCGATGTCTGGCAGTTTAGCACAATCACCGATGCCAAAAGATGCAAATACTATTGTAGCTATGCTGAAGGACATGGGTGTTACAGATTACGAGCCTAAAGTAATTCATCAACTCCTGGAATTAACTTACAGTATGTTCACCAAAATTTAATTTTTGATTTATTATAATTCCCTATCCATGTTTAGGATATGTATCAGATGTGTTGGATGATGCAAAAATGTTAGCAAACCATGCTGGACGATCAACTGTATCTTTGGAAGACACTAAGCTGGCTATTAAGTCCCAACTAGATCATTCTTTTACTAACCCACCACCTCGTGAAGTAAGTGTGACACATATAGGAGTGTTTTATTTTGACCATTGACTTAAAAAAAAAATGGGTTAGTTTTTAGTTGATGTTGCTCGTCAAAAAAACACATCTGCTCTCCCATCTCTGAAGAACTTCTCTGGTGCAAGATTGCCTCCTGACCGATACTGTCTTTCCTCTGTAAACTATCAACTCAAATCGATTTCAGACAAAAAGGTAGTTTTTTAAATTGGGCATGTGACATACTGGCCATATGATTAAGTAAAACTTCTATACAGAAAAAGTTGGCTACTCCCAGCAGTCGTAACCTCACCTCACAAGCCAACATGCCAGTGAAACCTCAATTCGTGAATCCACAGGTAGGCCAAGTTAGTCAACATGTAACTAACTGTAATTTTTGCATGTGCAGCAAAGGTACTCAATAGCCTTTCATGAACATTTTGAAGCAACAAAAACAAGTTTTGCATGTAAATCGCGAAACATGTGATATTATATCCACAACAAACTTTTAGATTATCATGCCAACGGGAAATGCAGCCAAGCGAAAATGGCATGATGATGATAACTATGATGATTGAGGGAACAATATTATTGCATTGTGTTATAATCTCATCGAATTGCACTAGTTCATGTGAAAAGTTTGACAGTGCTTTTGTTTTTGTATTCTTCAGTAGACAAACTTGAAGATATTGTATATTATTGAATCTATTATCTTATTGCCTTTTTGTATGAAATAAAGAAATTAGTTCTGCACAACTTTTGTTTTCCTGAAGTTATGGAGCGAAAAAAGATTGGATCTTGAAGCGTAAATTTTATTAGTCTGTTGACTAATGTTCGTTCCGGCGCTGGATGGTGCTAATGAGAAGACGAGTTCTCACCGATTGCTACATTCTAGGCCAAAAACGTTATCTTTTAAGTAGCAAGTTGTTAATAACGGTAATGAATGTATTCCATCTTGTTCTACAACTGGTTATTTTATTGACCCTGCAATACATACCAAGGACATTGTAAAAATGTAAGCCTAGTTAGAAAACTATATTCCAGCCTGTGTTAGTTTTATAACACAGTTTTGTATACGAGGACCTCGGCTGCTTCGGATTTAGTTGCTGCAGAAATTGGGCGATTTCGGACGAAATGGGATATATTCAAATGACTTTTTTTCTTGAGAAAACGCTTTAGATAATCCGGGATTTACGCCAATTCCAGATAAATGTTGCTCTTTTTACATCTCACAATACGGATTTGTTATTTCCTGCTTCAACCGTGCATTCGAACGCAAAACCACGATTCGAACGCAAAACCACGTGTTGATCTCGAAAACATTATAAATATCGTCAATTCTCGACGAACCACATCACGCCGTACTGCTGCACGTATAGGACTTTCTATTTGTTACCCAATGCTTACAAGGTAATCAGATAGGATGAAGATTAGAATAGAAACATGTTCTGTAATGCTTTGATTCGAGAGTTTACTAAATGTCTTTAACCATAGCTATTTTTGCCCATATCTTAAAAATTTTTTATAATATTTTTGTTTTACGTAATCACAGTACATGAATACGAGAAAGGAAGCAAAGCAAAAAAGACATGACAAAATTACATGCTGGGATACGCCGGACAGTACACGACCATTTAGTTTTATAGAGTACAATGTTTCTTTTTTTTGCTATGTAGGCCTTATATAACTCACAATTACGTACATTCTTAAAAAAATCAACAGATTTTGAATAAGTCGAATTCTTTTCCGCGTATGCTCATGTAAATAACAAATTTGACACATAACAACGCATAATTAAAGAAAGAAACGTTTACCATGTAGGGGGAGACCGGAGATAGCTCGGACGGTTTTTGGAAAATTGCTCATATTTTTTTTTAATTATGAACTACATTCTTAAATTTTATTTAGTTGTAACCAGTTAAGCATTACTGAAAAAACAAAAAGTTTTTCGTTCGTTTTAGCTCACTAAAAATGCTCATTCAGCCCATTTTTAAACAGCCCCCGGTGCCGGGGTAACATACCAGACGTGACTGGGGATATCTCGGACAGCAACTTTTAACAGACGTTTTTTTTGGTTTATTTAACAAATAACTGAAACTAAACTTGGCGCAATATTAGCATTGGGACATTAGCGCATAAAATATCACTCAAGCTTTCCATAATCGGGGCGTGGCCACTTACCGTTTCGACCCTTCCGCACGTTCATGCTTTGTGTAACTCGTGTACTACATTTTACGGAGCACGCATAGATTTTCGGGTTAACAAACCATTTTTTATCTTTGGGGCTTTTTCTTACTGCCGAAATTGGATCATTTTATCCAGCCTCTGTTTATTCTCTTCTATGACTTGATAATTTTTCATAAAACTCAAAAAGTGTTGTCTTCTCGCGATTTCTTGCCATGATGTCCAAAGTACACCTATATTTTAATGAATTCCAAATAATTTATCAGAATGTAACAAATTTATGAGAGCTGCAGACAGGGTGTATACACGCACGTGCTGTTTCGACCTGTAAGGTCTCATCAGTGCAGCTGTTGATGTGGCACTGTGCTAGCTGGTAGACTAGCAGGCACACAGATTGCCACTTTGTGGTGAGACCTTACAGGTAGAAACAGTGCGTGTATACACCCTGTCTGCAGCTCTCATTGATTATTATGGCTCCTTTGCGCATGTAACAAATTTAGACTTCGTATTTTTGCCCCTAACAATGAAATCTTCCCAGTGTAACAATGAGACAAGAACAAGAAAATGATAAACACTCTAATCCTTCTTTTGAAAAAAAACACACATGTTAGCCTACTATTTAATTTCTGGAAGGAATGTAATTGCTCGTTGGTTGTCACGGCATTAAGATTTAGTTTGATTTGGGAGCTTCTTAGTTTGTTTTTTCGGTTGCTGTGTGCACAATAAACAAAGAGCCATGACATTTCTTCTGTTAATCTTTATTTTATTTTAATATTGACACTGGAATTGTGCCGTAGAACGCACTCCATTTCCCACTCGAGGGAAAATTTCGAGACAAGGTTTATTAATGTTTCAGGACGCTTAGTTTGTAAAATAGTACAGTTAAATGTTGCATTTTGTGGGACTTCTTGCAATCCAAAAAATAAAGTCGTGCGGCCTCCAGTTTGAAAAGCCTGAATTTAAAAACTGTCTTCGGTTGTTCCGGAGCTCACGCAAAGCAGGGTGCATTTGTCGGACAAAGTCCGGATTAATCGAGGTTCGCATGTACCTACCAACAAAAAACATTTTTGCTGGTTCCGAAATGCACTTTATTGCTTGCATAATGAATATTATGTCGGTATATCTTACCGACGAATAAAAAGTACTTCGATAGAACCTTCACCACACAGCGTACAAAACGCAATCTTCTATTTTCCTGCATGACGGCATCACACAACAGGCAGCAAAAATTTTGGAGTAAAATCAATGCATCAGACTTTATGACCTAGATTATTTGTATAAAATCACGCTATAACTTAACGTTACACAAGAAACAGTTACGTTTAAAAAATATAGCAGCGAAAAATAATGCGCGAGTTGAGAGATGTCGGATACTGACATCACGTCACTGAAGCCAGAAAAACAGCTTGGCTTACCACAAAAAAACTTAAGTTGAAACAAAAGTTACATTTTTTGGAGTAAAACTGCAGTCTGCAGTGGTATATAGTGAAGAAGTACAAAAATATCTTTAGTAGATGAGTAGAAGTTGCACTATGAAGCTACTGCAACATGTCAAAGGTCAACAAAGAACCCCATGTATCATGCTACAATAGCTTAACAAACTACGAAGAAATAGAAGAAAATCAAACCAACCTTGCTTTTAAAAAGTGTGACAACATATTCAACTTGAGCCAAATTGAATCAATCAAGCTAAACATATGTACATCCCTGAGCGAACAGTACACCATAACAACATCACTTACAAACACAAAATTTTACAATTGAAAATTTCTCCCAGCCTTTTATATCAACCATAGGCCTAGAATATTATTTTGAAACAACATCATAACTGTTTAATCCCCAAAACAAGCAAACAATATTCTCTGTCACATTAATCTGGTTTAGCTTGAAGAAGAACTTGTTCAATGTTTCACGTCAAAGAAGCAAGCTTGCCAAAAAAGCTTTGTCAACAACATGCCAAATGCAATGGTTGGCATCCTAATGAAATCAACATTTTACAAATGTTTGTTGAATCAAAAACAACATAGACAAAAACGTTTGGAACTGACTTCTTCCACTCCTTCAAAATAACTATTAAAGAGAATGGCATTACACACTGTCACCAATCATGTAGAAGGGCAAGTGGTAACTCTCTTCGATTGCTCATGAAAGTGTTCAACTACCTTTCTATCAAACTTGTTAAGTATCATAAACAACATCTAACTGTGTTGAGTCACAAGACTCATTGTCTGACTCAATGCCAGTGTTGCTACTTCCCGGCGTAACCGACAACATTCCACTGTGAACATCGGATGAAGACCTTGATAATGAATTAAATCCCCCAGCCAAACCACTTGATCCACTGCTAGCTTGACTTCCATCTGTCACCATGGCAACCTCTTGATCATTTGGATCAGAGTTGGGAAGCAAAAAGCTTGTATTTGAGGAATCTTCTTCAACTTTAATGTACGTTTCACCAAAATTGTCTTGTGTTGTTGTGGCCTCACACTCTTCGGCGATATTAAGCAACTCGCTTCTGAAATATTGAACAACATTTATCATTTAATTCTAAATGAAAACACAGGTATTTTTTTCAATAAAACGTTACATTTCATCATTAAACATAAAAACAAATACATTCTATACTATGGATAATTGTATCAAATAAATCTCTTACGATGGCAAAATCCTTGGTGCATCTTGAAGAGTGTAGCGCATATTTGGTGATCCAATGGTAACTGCATCTTTATGAAAACCTGCCATTTCTGCAACATTGGAAGTCAAAACTGTAGTTTTTATTAGTATGCAAATCACTTAAATCATTTTCCTGATGTTTGCACAAATAAAATGAAAGATTGTGGTAAATACCTTGAAGATATGGTTTCAATGCAGGTGGAAGCAGTGTTTGTGCTGTTTTTAAGTTTTCTTCAGAGCAATTGCCAGACTCCAAGCCATAAGCCATCCCCATGCGCTTGAGAACTTCAATATCATCATGAATTTCAAATGTGTTATCAAAGTTAAACATGTACTCATATCTGAAATTGAAGGCATAAAAAATTAACATTATTGGCATGAAATTAATGTATCTAGAATTTACTGGAAGTTCTACATACAAAAAAAACAAACAAAAGCACACTGTTTAAAAAGTTCTTCTCTATTATTTGACAATCCACATATATCTGTCAATAAGTAGGGTGACCCAGCTTTGTGGTGCAAGAGCATGTATTGTTTCTGTATCACAAAAATCTACCAACATTTTTTAGTACTGATGTATTACAGTTTTACTGATTGCATCAATGATTATACATGTTCTGGTTCACAAAAAAAAACATCAAAAGAAAACAATACCCAGTAAGTTTCAAGTTATGCCATGCTTACAGTACACTTACTTATCATTAGATATGCTGCAATCTATGACAGTTTTTTTGCTCGTGTTTACAATAATAAACGGCAACTGAATGGACGAATTGTCCTGTGGTGGTCCTTGTGTTTGCTGGAGTCGTTTGTTGCGCTGGAGGAGGTTTTTGAACGCAATTTGCTGCAAAAAAATGTGAGGTATGCAAATATTGGATTTTACACATACGAAAACACAACCAAACACTTCAGTGAAATTTTGATCAACCCACTCTAAAGTACCTGTAAGATGAGTTCGTGCAGCTGCAGCGTTTTTTGTTGTATTCTCTGTTCCCGCTTTCTCTTTTCGTTCTGCAACGCCAAGAGAAAAAAACTGACAAAGCACGCCAAAAATGTAAAACGCCCAGCGCGTGGGCCGCTTTGCCATCACACATTGCTTCGTGCGTTCGTCGCGGTTAACGTAATCTGAAGTTCAAGCCCCGTACCATTACGTCAGCGTGGTTGCGTGGGAGGTAATGTGACAGCATTTACCTGCAAGGCGAGAACTTCTTGTGCGGAGTTAGTGGGAAGACCGACCCAGTGAATGTCCTTTTTGTCCTTGTATATTATATCCATGGCCATGAGCACGTTGAGGGCGTCGTACACCCTCCGGCGAATGTTCTTCTGGTCATACTGAAACAACAAGGGCGATATGATAAAAACGCGTGAAAAAAACATGCGTACATAATTCCAACAGTTTCAATATTAAAAGCACATTTCCAATGAAAAACTAAAAAGGACTCCTGTCCTGACAACAGCAAACATGTATCGAAACCCCACCCTGGTTAATATTTTGCAGTAAAGCATACCGAAACTCAAGCAACCCGTGTCAGGAAGCATTGGGATCGTAAAACTACATTTGAGATTTCTGGACTGGCACACAGTTACTACGGTAATAAAAATTGGAGGAATTTACGGCAAGTTTTTCGTTGTGGTTTAATCAGTCTAGCATTGCCGTCTGTTGGTTGACGCATTGTCTTTAGGATATTCCGCAACTGAAAACTACATAAGCCGGAAGGACGCCTACTTAGATAAATGGCGCATCCTTAGAGAGGACCGACATGAATCGCTTCCACGGGGGGATAGGTGATGTTTTCGGACACCTAACTAAAAGACACTTTGAATAGTCAATAACCGAGGGAAGAGGTAAAAGCCAGCAAAGCCGATTGGCAGTAACGCGACGGGCGAAGCACAAAGCAACGGGAAACAAAGCAGTCGGCGAGTGGAAAGGTGGAGCGCGCATACTTGAGCCAGTGCCGCGCCTCTCACCGCCTTTCATTCCCCTGGCGATCAAATGTTTGTGAACGTTTGAGTTTAGGGGCCGACGAGGCGCGTTTGGTTTGACGCTACGACTGGAAGAGGCGGCTATCGAAAACCAAAATACTCGAAAACACCCTGACGATGCTCACATCCTTTGCGCAGTGTCACGCACGTGTCGCCGCTAATAGGCACGTCCTTCCCATTCCTCTCGTTGTTACATACTCGTTCTGAGAACGTTAATCAATAGTTCCCAAGGAGGCCGAGGCGGTAGCCGCTTCTCAGCAGTAATATACGGAAGTTGGTGATGTGATTGCAAACCCCCTTTGCTTCAATGTATATGTTCCTCTATAGCATTGCTTTATTAAGTGGCAACACGTAATTGATAGGGGATGTGGTTGACAGTAGCACCTACAGTAGAAAGACTGATGGCAATTAGCCCACAGAAAACCCAGCAATATTCACAGGCCTTTTCTGGTAGTGGTATTTAGAGAAAAGCATTTTATACATTGCTAGGAATTATCACCATGATAGACGCTTGTTATTTTCCAAATGTCAACCAGCTTCTTGTGACGTGAACGCCCTATCGCATTAAAGCCAACAAACATGCTCTCTGAATTGTTGCGAAATCAACCGAGGCAAAATACATTAACTCCAAACGAAAAACATACATGAAAAGTGGAGTTGTTTCCTGACGAAACCTCGAACATACACCAACCTTGTATGTGTACAGCTAATGTTTCTATGCATAGTTTCAAAGTTACGCCTTTGCAATTTACAACCACGCCACATTTGGTTTATCATTACAATACTCTCCCTGTAGACCAAGACAACAGATGGCTGTAAGTTTTCCTCTTCTACCCACGGGACAATGGCTGGTTTTGGTTTCAGGTGTGAAGAACAAAACAATATCATGGGACAAAACCAGTTCGTAATCATAAATCTGCACACTTCAATAAAGAGTGCTCTACACACTTGTTCTTTACAGCGCAAGATGTTTTCTACTCACTTGGTCAGTGACAAGCTTCTGGGCATCGGCGTATTCAGCCACCAGTTCGTCCGCCACCTCGTTGTATGTGGTCGTTACCTTTTTCTTTACCTTCTCACACACAAGCATGGCAAAATGTCGTAGGCCTTTGCTTCCTTTCTCGCTTGAGGTGAGGTGCCTTCTGCGTTTCGAGCTGTGAGAAAAATACATATAGTTTGAATTACTAATTGGCACAACTTCACCATTCACAAACTTGAAAATTATTCAGATAAACATGGCCAAGAGCTCAAATCTTGGCATCAAATTTTCAATTTATAATTTTAAACATTTGAAAAGAATATTGTAATTTTTTGTACATACAAATGATAACAAATCATGGTAAAAACAAAGTTCAAAAAATACCTACCTGTCAGTCGAAGGTAATGCATCAGAAAAAACAGCCGATCGTTTGTAATGTGGACTGCCAAAAAAACAATGGTATAATTGTCTGCACTTAAATTGAATAGCTAATTGCAAAAATTCAAACCTTTGTGACCACGATGGGGAAATAGTTGTGAGTTTGGCAGGAGATATTTGTGGTACAAAGGAATTTGGCTGAACAACTGCAGTCATGCCAGTAAGAGGTGGACTAATAAATGGCGATGCTGGAGCTGATGAAACTACTGTGACCAGTTTTGTGGGGGTTGAAGGAATCTGTCAACAATATGGTAATGTGCAAACTTTTGTGCAAACAACAATTGCTTGTAGAAATTTGCTTTCTCTTAAAATATGTACCAAGGTTTATATAAAACATTATCTTGCACATACCACAGAACCAGCTGTTGTTCGTGCAGCGGAATTATTAGTGTTAACTGTAGGCTTCTGAATAGTAATTGTGTCACCCACTTTAAGTTTGGGACCAGGGCGGGCAACAACTCGAGAGCCTGATGGAATGTTGATGACACCTAAATAACATAGTTAGAAAGAGTTAAATTTCAATTTGTGTGTATAAGTTACACACACACTTAGCCGCAAAAAGTAACTTAACATAGTGACTTTATCATTTTGTATGCATAATAGGTTTTACCTGGGTTTTTGTTAATTTATGTTACAAGAAAACCTGATTAACTTAAAAAAAATTCTAGCTGTCAAACTTGTTATGCAGTAATTGGATAAAGCGCCATAAAGCAACAATTAAAAACCTCAAGAGACCTTATTAAAGAATTGATGACATGTTTAAAGCACAGGTTTTCAAAATGTGAAAACCCTTCATGATTATAATAATAAACACACTGCATTATAACTTTATCTTTAACAAAGAACACAATGAAGTTTTCAACAAATATTAACAATTACGCCAGTTTATAAACCTATTTAGTTCATGTTTTAATTGTTTATTAATGTGTTAAATATGCACATGTAAGTAGTTGTCTTGTATGTACTAGAGGCCTGATAAATATTTGTGCATATATTCTATGAAGCATGTTACAAACTATTTGCTTGCTCTAATGGCACAAAATGAGCTGAGAAAACACAAATTTTGGAACAGCTGGAGCAACAACCATGTGTTTTTCTTTTTGTATTCGTTCCACACAAAGACACTGTATACATCAGGAAATTCTTGTCAAGTGTGTCACTAACATCAAACTCAGCACACCCATTATTAATGCCCTACTTGCAGGCCATATCTAGTAACAATACTGAGCAAGTAATAAAACTCATGCTAAACTTGCCAAAAGAAAGTAAATACAAGTCCCATTTGCTAAAAACCTCTCAAGACTCTACAATTCTTAACATTTTAAATGAGTGATTATAGAATAAAAAAAAAAATGGATCAATTTATAAACCTAAGGCCCCTGGCAGGCTGTCGATCACACACCTTATCGACATGATTATATGTTAAATTCCACAAAGCGATATGTGGACAGCTCAGATGGTGGATGTTTATTGAGAAAAATATATTTCGCCTAAAATATCAGTTTCTCCAACTGATTCAAATATAATCTTTCTAAATGAGTTGATTTTTAGTGAGTTTATTGTTTAAGGGGATTTTAAAAATACTTCAGATCCTGGTTTGCAAAAAATTATATATAAAAATGCAGTATTGTTTAAGTAAATAATGTCACCCACCTTTAGTGGGGCTGTGAAAAGTTTTTATGACGTTCACTCCATGTAATGTTCCCTAAAAAGAAAGGTTTTAGGCAAGACAGATTAAATGCTCAAATGTTATTACTGCATCTCCAGGAGTCTTTATGATGCGAAAAATTGGTGCTTGCAGGCTGTTGGACACACTGCTCATAGGGAGGGCCTGTATGATCTTTGCTTGTGACATATGTTGGAAAACAGGCTTTGCTTTCTGTTCACCGCTTCCAACTAGATCAACTGATGACAAGTTGGCAACAACTGCGGGATTCGAATTTAGAGTAGATATGCTCACAATACTCGAGTGTGGTACCACAGTGGACAAACTAGAAATCTCTACATTCTCTTGAACAGCCATGCCCAGAAGTGTCTAACCTGGAAAAAGCAACACAATGTTGAAAAGTTAGTGCCAGAATGCTTCACTATGTTATACAAAAACCATTTAAAAATATTACAAAATTCTAACTGTATTTACTGTTTATAGCATTTAAAAAAGAAATGATTTGTAAGTTAACACATAAAAACAAAGCTATATTACAAAAAAAGTGTAAAGGTTAAACAAAAAGACATTTTACATTTTTATAAATGCATTATTGACATCTATTATAATACAATGGATTTTTTTGGTTAATGTTGATTGCACAGACAAATTGTGTTTTTTGTATGTTAATGCATTAAGTAATTTTTTTTGCGCAGATTGCCCATTAAGTTGTGAAAATGTGCATGGATAATAATTACTATGTGCACATCACTCCCACCAATCCAGGTTGAAAATTGCTAAAGGATTTTTTTTCAGCGAGTGTTAATTGTGCGGACTAACCAACATTTTTCTTATATTAATGTACGTATTACTTTTTTTTTGCACATAACATTGTTTCCACACTGGCACCGATAAACCAAACAATGACTGTTTAAAAAGCTTACCTACAACAAAGTAGTTAAGCAGTATTACCTTTAATGTAATACAACATTTTGCATACAAAGTATATTTTTAACCACGTGCACAAATACAGATTTGTATGGTAGAAAAGGGTTTGCATGCAGCAAAAACTTATTTTAGTTTATTGCATGACTTTCTGAAAGGAAAAACACACTGCAACTAAAATTTCCGCATTTTATTCTTTAGATAATTCGAGTGTGACTAAGTATGTTATTCGTTGTCTTTTTTCAAAGAAAAAAACAAAACAATACGCTCACAAAATATTTTTACCACGCCAGCGGGGCAGGTGCTGTCCGACAAAGATTTTTCAGATTCGCGGATTTTCGTCACGCTTTGTGAAAATGATCACGTGGTTTGTATTGTTTCCATGGGTCGCTTCCGACTTTCTGACTGGCATCATATTTATGTTAGGTTTTCAAAACAAACAAACAAAAAGCCTCCAATGAATTAAAATTATTTTATTATTAAGAATTGTATACAACAGTAAAACTATACAAAAATCCAACAGTGTTACCAAAACTTGTATTCCCTCTCAAAAATCCGAGAATGGAATGCAAAAGACCCTATGAAGACGCAGTTGATGAATGATTATCCCCAGAAAGACCATGTATAGTGAATAAAATAAAGCACAATAAAAGTAGCCATAAATTATAACAACATTTAAAACAACGCTTTATTGATAATTTTGGGTGCTATAATGTGTAGAAGTTTTTGATGTTAAGGAAGGTTTCGTGTTTTAAGTTATAACTTGAGACACAAAGATTTAAGTTGATGCAAATCCTCAATAATTAGTCAAACTCAATTAACTGGGCAGAAACAAGTACAAAATAATAAAACTTTATTTATAATGTTCATACACACAGTAAAACAGAATATGTAAAAGTGCTTTATAGTGTCTTTGCAAATCATTGTGTGGACGAAGTTTCTAGGCTACACTGGCAATCAATCTAAATTTACCGGTTTACATTGCTCAGTAGGCTATATAATAGATTTTCCGTTCTCAAAATTACATTTCTGTGCACAGTTAATGCAAAACATAATTAAGAGAACAAAAATGTGCCGGTGCGAAGACTTGTATGTAATAGAGATCACATGAAGTTATAAAAGGAACGCAGTCCTTATGATAGAAATTCCTTAGTTTTAAAACAGAACACGGTGTTCGGAGAACCCCATTTGCTAATCACGGGCCTTTTAGGCGGACAGGGGCCCTGATGCACCGCACCGACTGGTCGGGATCGACTGTAGTTATTATTTCCACGTTTTGAGGTAAATCACTGCAACATAACAGTGTGAACTATTTTGGGACAACCAAAGTTGACGTAAATTTAAATCAATTTTACCCTTTTCTTGACGATTATATAGGCCTAACACAAAAAGGAAAAGCTATTGGTTTGTTACATATGTTCTTGGCGAACAGTCGATGTATTTAGTGACAAGCGATCGCGAAACGAGGAATATATAGACTTATGTATTTTATTGTAATTCCTTGCAAATCACAATAATGTCCAAAGAACTGTAGTCTTTTATCTCAATAAAGGGGTTCCGCTTATATTCTTTCAAGGTTAAAGCTTTTCTCGAAAAAAAAACATCCAGAAACCTACAAGCAGTGGTGGGATTCAGTCGGTTCGCACCGGTTCTATGGAACCGTTTCATCAAATTTTATGAGATCAGCGAACCGGTTAGCATCATTGGTTACTGTCAATATGACTTTTTGTAACAGAACCCGTCGATTCATATGACTTTTGTGATAGAACCGGCTGACAAAACATTTGAATCCCACCACTGCCCACAAGGCATGGGCGCCACCCCAATGCCTGCGGGTGAAGAGGAGCTTTCCTATTATCAGCAAAACATTATTTGTCTGTGGTCTAAATGCATGAACTTTCCTTCGGTAACTTATAACCCTACTCCTTTTCCATGAAAATCGTGGAGGTATCTGCAAATCTGTTGATGTTTGATGTGCAGAAAATTATAACAACTAAAAGATCATATGGCGTTTTCAGAATGGACGTTTTCATGGCTTCATTATGTGGCAGCATTTTTCAAATGAAATCATTAATTTTGGACAGTCTTTCATAAAATTCGATTTGCCCACAAAATCATACGTACCGGATATTGAAGAGCTTGACATATTCACTTTGACATGATCAAACTTTAACATGTAATTGTAGACGAAGCATTTGGATAATGTTGTATTCAAAATACTGATACGAATTAGGTAAATAGTTTGAGCAAGCTTAGCAACCGCCTACAAAACTTGACTGCTTTTTGTAGAAAGCGCCCGACCCATATACCAAAATTTACACAACGCGATAACCTTCAACCTTTAAACACGTCGCGCTAAACTTCATGCAGTAAAATCATTTACAATTCTCCAATGGCCTAGCCGTAAAACATGCTGCACTTAACACGAAAATATATGGCTTAGGAATCGCTTCAGTTTACAGAATATCCCATGCTAGATTTATTCGTTTTTTTGTATGCGACTTCAAGTACAACACTTCACACCTAACTGGGATAATCAATTAGCGCAGTCCCCAAAACACGTTGATACAGATGTCGTCCCATTTGGGATTTCTAATATAGTATAATCAATGTTTGTGCTATTTTTTTACAATTTAAGTTACGTAATACAATATACCAAACATACTGACTACAGAGAAAACTTTCCATGATGTTACGGGAATGTCACAGCTGCTACAAAATAACATGGAACTCGAGACCTTTAGCACAAGCATACTGGTACGGTTTATTTGCGTCACTGTCGGCGTAAGAGAGCAGTCGTAATTGTTGATATTTTATTTAGTGATAGACAGATTCACATTGAAATACAAATACCTAACTCACCACGTTCGCGTTTTACTACGTCGAGTTTTCAACACACGCGACGCATCACGCCAGGGTTCGCTCACACAAGCAGGCCATGACCAGTAACAAAACGGTATGTACAATATTGAGAAGATTCTTTGCGATGGCCTCGTGTCGCGAGATAATCGATGTAATAGCGATGACAACAGTTAAAAAGACTGACACCAAAGTACTCAACAAAAAAAAGACGAAACACGTTCTTTGGGGGAGGGGAAGTGATTTGCATGGTGGGTCAGATAGTTAGCAAACAACACCAAGGTAAGTGTCAAAACAGGGGCTTAGGGATGAGAGTTCACTACATGGTTTGACCGCAAGCTTTTCAAGGAGAGCAAAAGCCGATGTGCCACAGTGTGAGTGTTCTTCTCGGCCGCGAAGCAGGCGGCAACCGGGCGGAAAAGCAATTTTATTCCGTAGTGAATTTTCCATACCGCACCAAATCAAATCGTCCCAAACGATGATATTACTTTCGTGTCCGCAGAGGGATCGCACTGAATGAGACCGGTGTCTGGCTTAGAGGCGGTTTGTTAGTAGTTATTAGGTCACACTGCCGACATGCCGCGCGGCTTTGCGGAACACTTGGGAAAGATTAGCACACTTACAAAAAACAAACAAAGGAAAAGCGGTAAGCAACATAATAGGAGGGCAAAAAAAGTAAGAACTGTTTCCGGATGCGGCTCAAACATGATTCGCAAAATTGATTAACGGTGTGACGCCCGGTAACCGACGGCTGCAGGCGCCAACTGTCGGTATAGTATACAAGGATAAAACAACAGATAAATAATAGCTAATTTACTTCTCAAAACGGCACATACGGAATTACCACACGTATAACAACTGCTGATTCTCGTCACAACGGGCCAATCTCAATGCAGCAAAGATAACAAGAAGAGACTTATGAATGCTTCATGTCGCCGAGTGTGCGGGTGGAACGGCTGTTATGCGATGCAGTAGTTGTTTGACCGAACCACATACGTGCCGTATGCACTTCCCCTTACAAGTGATTATCGAAAGCGCAAGGTAATATGTGGACGAAGCGGATCATCGTGGTTTTAAGAGCGCCCTGTTTCTGCCAACGATTTGAATGTAAGCTACCGGCAAAATCCGTAATCTTTAATTGAGAGCACGTAACGGTACAGCGATAGTCGTGAAAAAAAGACGAACAGAAGGTCGATTCATCACCGCGAGCGATTGCAAATCGATTTGCCATCATTCCGTTGGTCTTTTATTAAAACGTCTTTAAGGGCGAGTGGGTTTCAACGTAATCCGGGGCGTCTCGGTTCGAGTGGAGAAATAAAACGTAGCAAACGTAAACTTTGCAACCACCGCCTGTTAGAATGGTGAAAAATTTTCCTTCTTTAAGAAACGCAAAACTGGTTGGTTACAGGTTACTAAATTACCCGTGGTTTACCGGCGCGCGCACAAGCGATCTCTGTGTAACATGCGGTTAGATACGAGCATATAAACATAGATATTCACAAACTCCATGCGATACAATAGCAGAAGACGAAGCATTCAGGAAGTAGGAGGGTCGGAGGGATAGAGATTGAAGGATGTCGGGTTTTTGGGTGCGCATGATTTGCTCTTGAGGGCAAACATAATCGCCCATTGACCAGTGGGCGCGCAAAACACAATTTGCCGGCAAGAGCCTGCGTGCGTCCTCTGCTATCAGCAAATGAACATTGCAATTTCACTTACGCATGCATACAGATAACACACGGCATACAGAAGGAGATTGGGAGAGCTCTGCGCGCGATTTCGATTTAAGAATTTGGTGCAGTTTATCTGTGCTTTGGTATACAGGAGAGATATTCATTGACCAAAGGAAAATTATTGCACATCGTGGACGTAACGTTGGGACAAGATACGTGTTGCGGTGTGGGTTTGACATTACGTGTGTCTTCGTGCCCCCTGCGTCCCCGGTTATTACGAAGCAGCTTTAATTGTTGTACAATATCAGAGCGTATTACAGGCCGCCATTTCTTGGTAACCTTAAGCGTGAGGGGGAAGCGTTGTGCCAACACACACAGCAAACAAGGTCGTATGTTTATGTATGGCGCGAATTAAACGTGGTTGAAAATAAGCGTTGTGGTGAGCCATTATGACAATGGTTCGGTGAGTGCCACCTTCGAATGGACATTTTGGGAGCGCGACCGGTTGAACACTTTGTCACAACATCTGGAGTTCTCAGTGAGTCAATAACAACAACGAACATATAAATACCTAGGGAACGAAAACATTGTCTAGATGTTCGGGGATTTCTGAAGTTGCGAGCTTCAGGCACGCGACGCACAAAAAGCAAATTAAAAACTTATTCAATTCCATGATTTTGTTAAGCTACCGACACGGAGCTGGGTAACAACTTATAAGTCATATCTCCGGGGTGGTGCATAAAAATTGATTGACGGATACAAGCCATGGGTGAATTATTGTCAGACAAAAAGACACACACACAAATCAGACACGTTTCAGGTTTTGACTCCGTCTGCATGATCCACTGCAAGAGAAAACAAGAGCAAGTTAGCTTACAAAACAGGTTCTTGCGTCGTTCTGTTTCCAGAGCACAGCTGGCAACTCAGTTCATGGTTTGTCACTCTGAGAGTTTTTGTTTTAATGATGTTGTCCAGTTGCGTCACCGGCGGCCGTGCAATGGAGTGTCAGACAGTGAACAGCCACTGTCATTGCGTTAATTCCACACTTTCAGGAAGGAATCCCAAGATCCGGTGGCGACCGCCATTCCGTCCACGGTAATTCCAAGGCAGCTTACGCGGTTGTCATGGCCAGCCAGTACTCCTGCGAACAAAAATAGGTCAGTTACCGTATCACCCAAATAGGTATTTATCAACACATAATTTTTAAGATAAACCTTCTGCCATTTGTAATGTTGCGATTAACTACGAAAAAGCATCATTAGCCTGGGCTGGGGTCACACAGCACCAAGCAAGTCATTCAGGTCAAAAGAAGTGCTTACAGCCATCCTGTAAAGCTGCTGCTACTGCCACCATTGTGGCAACCACACACGCTTAACAGGAAGCGTGCAGTCCACTTAGTCATATGCCTAATATTATGATCAATCAACTTAACACAGTCAGTTCCAGCTATAAACTATGCTGCATTTGTGACAGCAGCAATAAATACGCAAAATTAATGCATGAACTGAGTTGAAACATTTTCTCGGCACAGTTGTCTGCCCCTGTTTAATTACTGAAGCAACTAACCTGCTCTGTCACCCTTCATTGCATCCCAGATATTGCAGTTAAAATCGTCATATCCGGCAAAGTAGAGACGTCCACTCTTGCTAAAAGCAACGCTTGTGATGCCACATGCAATGTTGTCATTGCTATACACCATTAGTTCTTGGTCAGAACGAATGTCAAACAGTCGGCAAGTAGCATCATCAGATCCTGTTCCAAATGCCATGTTGTTGGGGAACATCTAAAAAGGGCACACCAGAATTTTTCTCAGCACATTTCATACAGTGAAAAAAGTTTTAAAGGTGATTGACAAATTATATCACAAATTGGTGTACTGAAACTAGATCAAACAGACTTACAGAAACAGCGTTGATATCAGACTCATGGCCGCTAAAAGTCTGACGACACATTCCATCTCTAAGATCCCATAATTTGGCTGTGGCATCACATGCACCACTGATGAATGTGTTTTTGTCATCGGTTAATGAAAGCGACATTACATCTCCAGTATGTCCAGTAAAGGCTGTAGTCTGCATGCCGGTTTCTATGTCCCAAAGTGCACTAAAAAGCAAGAGCAAAATCAAACAATGAAATGCAGCCAGCAAACCATGCTTCTAATTTAAGAGCAAAAACAGACAGTCAAGGTCAATTAGTAGTCTTCAAAAGAAACATACAGCTGCAGAACGACCTTTGGTGTTACATGATTAGACAATTACTTAATTGGTACTTTGTCATGAGTAAATTTAAGTGTAACAAATTTGAATAATTTGTTTTATTTTACTTGAACAGTTCAGAAATAAACCAACAGCTACTGCACTAACAGTACTGTGTGATCAATATGCTACAAGCACAGAACTCATAAATTATTAACATATTAGACAGCAGTCACAGAGGGGTGCACAGCAGTTGTGCTATTAAGTGAATGTATGTTCAGGTGGTACAAGCAGTTCTGTGAAACAACCACCAAATTAAACTAATTGAATGTGACCTATGGGTGGTGGGCTGCAGAACATTACTCGGGATAACATAAACCATAACACAATTTTTTTCTTTTCTTATTTTAGGCAAAGAAAATAAAAAATAATACACACTAACCAGGTCATATCACCAGAGCTTGTTACTATCCTGGCATCATCCAAGAAACGGCAACATGATAAATAGCCTAAAAATACAAAGAATATGAAGGTTTGCCAACAAACAAGCTGCATTCTGTTAAATTTCACTTACCAGTGTGGCCATTTAGTTCCCTGGAAACTCTTACATTGCCTTCTCGTGTTTTAAGGCTGTAGATAGAGCAAATGTTGTCTAGACCTCCACATGCAACAAAACTTGCTGTAGGGGCATAAGCACACGTCATCACCCAACTTGACCGTAAAGGTATGGCATGTACCTATCACAAACAGAAAACTTGGTGAACGCTGCTTAAAACATTAACCATCCAACACAAAATGCATAACTGAATGTTTGGTACCTTGTTTGTTGTGTATGAGTCCCATAGAATAAGTTTTCCATCTTGTGAAGCACTGACTATGTGCCTAAATAGTAAGCAACAATGTTACAAGCCAAAATATTGACTATATGACATGATGAATTTTATAGCTTAGAAAAGTAATGTGTAATTTTTCTGTACATTTTTACACAGGGCACATTCTACAACCTTGAGTCTACTCCCCAATGCATTGCATAAATTTTTGCCAAATGTCCTCTCAAAGTTCTCCTGTTTCTCATTTGAACTCTTCCGATGGAATCAACATTTGAAGCAACCTATTTTGTTAAGTACACATATTTAATTTTGCTGTATGAACTTAAAATGAACAGCATTGTTAGCAACTTACATCTAAAAGTGTGGTGTCTCGTAGAGCATTTCGCTTATCCTAGAAACAATTTAAATAGAAAAAATTATTTTTTTTTATGACAGACAAAACATATCAATGGCAAAAAAACATATGAAGTTACAAATCATTTTTACATATTAAAGTTTGCAACCTCAAGTATATGTTGTCGCAGTGGTGAGAAAATAAGGAAAACTTGGCAACAAAGTAGCAATATTATTTTCTCATCACTTGCAGGCCACAAATTTTGTGATTAAATGTTGTTATTAAAATGTTATTACCATATTGTTTCATAACAAATAGCTTTTAAACATGTTTGTAACAATCTTTCGATCTATCTATCATCTATGTCATTGTACCATAATTTTAGTTGTTTTTTTACTGGTAAACTTTTTAAAAATTTTGCAAGTTGCAGTTGAATTCAACTATTTTTGGTGGCAAACAACATTTTTTCAAGAGTCCGCTTGGCTGGCAATATACCAGGAGCCGATGATATATTGCTGCCATGTCATATTAAAAAGATTCGAGATGTTAGCATTAAGCAAGAACAGATGAAGATAAAAAATGGACCTGACATAAAACAAACCTATCCCCTTAGTTGTACCCAGGACCACACAACAAACTCCTAGTTACGTTAATTTCAGATTATCTCATGAACAATATGTGTTCAAGGACAAAGTAGAAACAAAGATTGGTTGTACACCATGGAAATCTTCACCAGTAAGTTATAACATGTGCCCAAGCATATTTGACAACAAAGCTACCAAAATTAAGTGGCTAAACCTTGTTCAAACAAACCAACACTTAGTTGGCATGAAATATTGTTTTGAAAACTCACATATTATCAATGAAGATTGGACATACCAAAATCAATTATAGATTTATTTGTACCAAAATGGAAAACAAAAAATAGCACTGATAAATATATTTATAATACTTCAATAAACCGGTTACAACTATTCTAATAATAAGCTGCAGTGAAAGGAACTATGGATTGTTAGATTGTTTAGCCAATTCATTTTACAATAGCAAGTTATTTAAAAAAAAAAAAAAAACATGTACCCTAATTTCCCGCTTGATGTTTTCAGCTTCAGTTTTTAAATCTTCCACACATGACTGTTGATTTGGATATGCCATCCTGTGGCCAGGTAAAATGCTCAGTTCGGTGCCTCCAAACAGACGCACAAGAGCTCAGAGCAGCAAATACAGTGTCTGTTACTGAGCTTTGATATACTCAACAACAAGCTCTTTCAACAAGCCTTAATTTAGTTAAGCGACCAATTAAATTCCATAGAAACTCTTTAAATCTGTGCAAAACAACAGCAAATTGTGAGTGAGTATAGGAAGTTAAATAATGGTACCATAAAATAGTTTATGGTCAATTGGATAATTGCAATCCAGTGCCATTAATTATTTTCTGTCCACAACAATGGTAATTGTCACTTCATTCCCGTATTTTCGTACTACACAATTTTCTAAGTTGAATTTACCAATCAACACAAGTTTGTTTAAAATCCTTCTATTTCAGAGTGGGTGTACTCATTACAATCCATATTTGGTAGCATATGACCATCTCTAATAGCACACACAGCTTGCCAGACGTGGATTAGGTTACAAAAAACAAAATATGTATATGATATAAATGTTATATACATAATTTTATGTAAAATCATATATTTGACGATTTAGCTTGTTGTGGCATCATCAAGTTATGCTACAAACGATGTGTATGTTCATGTGTAAGTAAACAGCAACATGAAATACTTGCTGAACAAGAATTGATGACACTTCCAAAACTATATTTAAAGCACACAGTTAAAGTCTATGACAAGAGAATGGTTGATGGTGTACCACAATGGCATGCTATAAACAAGTACAAAACAAAATTTTGCAACTATCATACCTGATTTTATGTTTGTGTCACATGCAATATCAACTTTATTTTAATATATGTTCCAACTGGTAAGGTTGACCATTTACAAAAATTTGAATTCAATGACTAGTATGTATATATAAAGAGACAAAGAACCAACACTTGCATGGAATAGTAACTTCCCTAGAACACTCATATAATAATTGGGTTTCCACTTTTTTATTCCATTTTGAGAATAAAAAGACTGGCCCATACTGTTGTTAACATTGTCATTCATTGTCATGTTAATAGTGTTCCTTATTCCATTCTTTTTTTACATTTTTTTTGCAAAATATTAAATTAAGCCACTTTTAAATGTATTTGCATCAAACTGTTTGTCAGGACATTTTTGTGAGGATCAAAAAAGAACTGACCAACTACTATTAGTTTGTATTGTAATATTGTGTCTGATTCATTCCCACTAGAACAGATAAACAAAAAATATTGGTGCAGCATCTCATTCTAAAATTTCATTTATGTAATTGTCATGCCCAAATTGTACAAGAACTAAACAGTAAATGATCAAATCAGTGGCATGCAGTTGGATGTCAAATAAAAACATATGCTATTATAACATATGTTTAAAGCATACCCCACATAATATTGTATGACAGACAATCTTTACACATTTAGTGAACAAAGATCACAGGTAAAATAACAATTATTATTAATAATGACTCTGGTACATGTAAAATAGCCGTTAAACTAACTTACAGTGTAGCTTTATTCCATACAATCGTCAAAACAAAGCGAAACGGTTCTATATATCGCACTGTGGTCTCTTCATTTTCAAGCGCGTATTGTCGTTTAATTGATACCGAAATACCTCAACCTGTATGCATTGGGCTGTCACTTGGCTGCAGTTGCTTGTACACTTCATTTACAAATCCCTGATTTGTCACAAGTCGTTATTTTTTGCTGCACGCTTTTGCAATATCTCATTATATTTCTATCTGTCGGTATTTTGCTTAGCCAAAGGAAACGCCCCGAAGCTCCAAGACACCCGGATGTGCAACATAGTATTGAGTCGATATCGACTAAAGCGGGTTACGCTTCAATGCACACAGTCTGATCACGTCATTTGATGTGTAAAAAAGCATTTTCAATTGATTGAAAACATTTTTTTTGTTGCAACTGGCTTTTCAATTTTTCACAAAACTCATTTGCTTGAGATTTTAAATATTTCTATTGCATTTTTTTCATCTGTTTTTGCGTAAAGAAGAGTTGTGTCTGCATAAACGATTTGTTTTGTTGAGGCTCCAGAAAATTTTCGTGTAGTTTTCGTGAATATTTTTTATAGAACAAGCATTACAGTAGTGGTTTTTATATTGTTTATTTCAAGCAGATGCCTATAAATACTTGTGTTATTTGTGGTTTGGTTGGTACCCAAAACACCTTTTGTCCCATAATTTTCCTATTGTTAGCAACAGAAATAGACAAAATTTTTATGACCCTAATCTTCAAGTGACATACAGACAATGGCATAACCAGGTTTGGTAATTTCCTACTCTGTTCCAGTTATAGGCTGGGTTTGGTCAAACCTAAAACTTTAAATCCCAGAAATATTTGCCCCACATCAAAAGTTTTGGCTGGTTTGCTCCGATAATGGGTAGCTAAGTCCCAAGTTTGAATAATGGTATGGGAATGGACAGAGTAACACAAGTTTGAAAAAAAAGCATCATAGTACTACATATGTGAAGTTATTGGGAGTTTATATAATGTAATTTTTCTTAACTTTACTAATATGTCCAAAAGACTCTACACAACACTCCTAGCTTTTGTTGTAACACCAGTTTGTTGTACGATGATAATCACACACAGAGAGGCCCAAAAAACAAATTATAACTATGGAAGGAACATATTTTTGCAACATATGCCAGCGGCAGATGCACTCCAGGCAAATTGTTAATTTTAATGCACATTTTCCAAAGCTTTGTTATTTAGAAAAAAACTTTATACAACTCCTTTTATCCCCAATGGGTTTAATTGAACCAAATTAGGAGCCACAGACATGATTTGCCAAATAAGCACAACCATAAATAAGCTGAACAACAATAGATGGGAACCAGTCCCTATTCCATTGTGCAATATTTTGTTTTGCAAAGTAACAAAAAACAAACATACTTGTTTACTAAATGTCATAATATCAAGCTAAACAAAATTCACATTTTTATACAGCCTAAATAACTTTTGTTAGCATTAGAAACTAAATTTAACATAGAAGCCTTGGATATTTTTCATTATGCTTGGCAGTACTATACTTAAACAGCTTCAACTTGCTACTGTGAAAAGTTCCTGACAACTGTTTTGTACAACATACAGGGCATCCATACAAAAAAACACATGCTCTACATATAACTTGCTTTACCATACCCACAAGATGACATAAACAACATTCGAATTAATTCAACTAAAGGTTTTGGTTTGGTTAATTTTTGCATTGAAAAAAAAAAAATGGATAAAAGCTAGCTAGGATACAAAGCTCCAGTTATGTTCTTCCCAATTTATCACATGCATAACATCAGGTACCAACACATGTTTTCAAGGTACTTTCTGAATCATTTACTTCAAAAAAATATTGTTTTATCAAACTTAAATGCTAAAAGTTTAATTTTATGCGAATGTTACAAAATTGTTTATTTGATGTTGTTAATACTATAAATTCCTTTTATGCAACTCTTTTTATAGTATTAACAAAGATACTATACAAAAGATAAAAGATACAATAGGAATTTATAGTATTAACAAAGATACTAAATGCTTGCTTGATGGTGAATATATTAAACATTTACTTGTATGCAGTATGTTTTTTTTAAGCTGTGCAGATTGTTGCATTGTACCACTTGACCGTTACGCACACCATACTATTAGTATTCTATCTATCACATGTTATATCATTTGTGTAATATTTTCTATGGGTGATGTCTTAAATTAAAACATATTTGCAAAGAAGCTTGATTTTAAATTGTAGGATCTAAACAACATACAATTATGGACAAAACATATAAAAGTGAACATAAGTATCAGACAAAGAAACCTTTTTTCTGTATTGTTTTCGCCAGTGTAAGTGTAGTGTATATTAAACATGCCAAAGCAAGAGTCATATCATTAATTCTAAATGACTAATTATGTATTATATAGATATTGCATATTTCACCAACAATTACTTTTGCAAAGTTATCTTGGTGTATCTATGCATAAAAATACTTGTTTACTCGCACAGTAAAAGTCTTACTTCAACATCGTTAGCGCCAAAACTAAACTTTTAAATTGGAAAGTGTTTCAGTGCCACAAAGATACAAAAAAAAGTGTTCAGGTGTCACTAAGTAAAAGAAAAGTGGCAAAACATGTCAAAATAAAAATAACTGAAGTGATCCTTTTTTATTTTTAAAACTATGTTGCTGGTATAATTAGGTTTTCAGTCTTCGCAGCCCAGGCATTGCAGCCTAGCTGGATAAGCCACTTTTTCCTGACAAGTTGGACCAAGATTTAAAAAATTAAGCTCCCGGTAAGGTTTAAACTCATGACCCTTGGCTAACCAGGCCCAATGCTCTACCAACTGAGCTACAAGAGCTCAGTAGTTTCCAGGGGGGTCGAACAACTTGACAGGCAACCTTCACAAATAAGTAGGGGATCTCGCCCTTAATTGCATAAAATATTACTGCGTTGCTGGTATTAATAATAAAAATTTTACACAAACTAGTAATTATGAAATTTTACACCTTGATAAAATGTGTTATATTAAAAGTAAAATTAGTTATACATTATTTTCTGTTAAATAACAGGTCATTAATGTATACCTTATAGTACATGCAATTAAACGAGATATGTAACATTTGATGCACATGGTGGTTGACTCCAAAACGAAGTCATAAATGGTGATCTAATAGCCGTAAGTTACATATATGTCAAACATAACCGATATTTTGCAACAAAAATGTGTTGCAAAAAAATGCGCGCAGTACGTACTCTCCATCTGACAGAAGACTATACAAATATGTTTCACTTCACACCAAAATATGGACGTTAATCGTTTTTAACATATTAGTATAGTATTCATGATATGAAAACTTTATCACACGCCGCTGACGCCTAAGCAATCATACGAAATTTGCTGAAATTACACGAACGCAGTACACAGTGTCTTACAAACTCCGACAAAAACTCTTGCGCTAAGCCCAACAACAATCAGGCCATAAACACTAAAGCAGACAGAAACAAAAAAATTCCGAGATCAGCAACATACTGCACGGTTTGCCTTTAGCAAATAAAAGATGAGCTCAATGCACTGAAAAGGCGATCTTCGTTATTGCAGTGTTTCCCCACCGCCATAGACACTTACACGTTTTACCTAATTGCTGCCAACAGGAGTTTATTTTTTTACAGCTCAGGTTCCAATACCAAAAATTTACTTAGTCGATTTAATTTGTTTCAAAAATAGTTATAAAAGAAATTGTTTTTGGGAAACTGTTGATTTTTCTCAGCGTTTTAAAACATTTTCGGAAACACTGAAAGGCTCGAGAACCAATTGTTTCTTTTTTCTCCACAAGCGAAATGACGTCATAGCCCCACCTAAAAACAATTTCCTGGCTGCAGGTTAGCGCCAGAGAGTTCGGGTCTTTATTTTTTGCAAAGTCATTTTTTGTCTGCTTGCTCCCCAGTTGGTTCAAAATATGATAATGGTATTGTGACAGGTGGTCGGAAAAGTGCACACTCATTTGATGGCAAACGCTTTCAAATTTCAAGATGCAAGGATATTGTCCCAAGCAAAAACTTAACACAATGCTTCATTTTTAAGTTCTTTAATAAGTTTTTATTTAAACACACTGGTTTATGTTGTGTTTGTCTTTGTGCCTAAATCAACAAAAAAGAGTCAAAATTCCCCACACTATTGCCGATCGCAGCATAACTTCGAATGGTAAATAAAGTTTTCGCAACTGTCGTTATATCCTTATAATGAAAAATTTAAATTTAAGGAGTCAAACCAATATAAGCTAGCTATGCTAAATGTAACTTTCCCCGGTTGAATTAGGAAAACCAATTTTTATACTTTATTTTTTACTTTTCGTAGGTGCGCCAACCTTGTTTCAGACGTAAAAATTACGTTTGAAAGCATTAGCTAGCTTTTTAGTGTGGCTATAGTCTCTGTAACAAGAACACGCAGAGTATTGTATCACCGCAAAAATTAGCGTACAAAAACTTCAAAGAGGCCAGAAAAGCTCTTGAACCTTTCAGGACAAAAAGTTAATGACTCGTCGCGAAGTTGTATTGTTTTTTGTTGCTTTGTCCTTCCTTTCGTTACAGTTTGGAAAAGTACGCCAAGAAAGAGAGTAGCCTACTTAACGCATTTCGTGTACCAAAGTCCGCGGTGTAATACTTATTACCATGCAGTGTGGCAAAATGTCACTGAAAAGTATCAATGTTACGATTTTCAAGTGGGTTGTGCGTCTGCGGTGATGGATTTACAGTCTCAATACAAACAAAATATGAGCAAACTTTAAAGGCCAATAATCAGAAACGAAAGGGTTTAAATGATCAAACAACGCTACCTTGTTGTTTTGTGCGAGAGATTATTTTACTCGCAATCAAAAGAAATGCGATACCGGTGTTCGTGTATACGAAGTGTGACCTACCATCGTTTCTGACCTTTTACAGCTATTTTCGGTGAACCAGCAACGCTTGAGAATTGTGAAGTTAGTTCTAGCTTACGTAAAAGTTTTTAAAAATGACGCTACTGAATCAATTTTTTTAGGATTCAGGACATATACTTGTAGGCAAACATAAATCTGTCAGATATTAGTTACGGCGAGGCAAAATCATTCATGCGCCGTCAGCCTCTTGGGCCCCATCACTGTACAAACAACTTGACGTATTGTAAAAATAGAGACTCTGCTGGCGTTCGACAGGGCAAGTAGGCGAACCTATTGTATGTTGGCTGAACAAGCAACATTGCGCTTTATTACTTGTTGCCACGGTGAAAGTATCAAACTTTTACTACTCTCGTTTGGTGATGCAGTGAGAAGTAACAGTCAGGTTTTGACCATTTTTTAGCAGTTTTTAAGCTATTGAACATTTGGAGTAAATTTTGTGTGAAAAAAAGGTATCCGCAGGGGACAGCTTGCACAACAAAATGGAAGCAGACAACTTTAGTATAATCGACACAGCACCTGATAAGACAACGCTATCTCCAGCGGAACAAAAGAAACTCGAAAAGGCAGAAAAGTCCCTTCAAAAAAAGAAAGACAAATGGAAGGTTTTTGTTGATTTTTTGTTGCGACACATGAGTATCGTAACCACAAAGTATGTTGCTTGGGAAAAGGATGAATTCGAGCAGTTTAAGGTATGATATAGCCTGGGCATGCTTGCTTTATTTTTCCACATTTTTCAATGACTTTTTATGACGAATATAGACTATGTTTCCTTGCCAACACATATTCCAGGGGTTGTTTTTATAGCTGAAGTAGCTTCCTAAGTTACGAGATTTGTCAGTGAACAAGTCTTTTGTTCGATTCTCGCTAGGAAACTCACAAGCACGCACAGGATACTTGTTAAACATCAACTACACTCAAGTTAACGACCACAGACGTTATTTGTGGCGTTTGTTCGATAAAATCTATACCGAACTATATATGTAGAAAAACAGTTGCATTGCAACATCAGAAACTTTTTGATATTTTGTTGTGTGTGAAATTGGAAGGTTTATTTCCACTTATATTACACGAACCATAAATTACAAATGTTTTTTGTCTGTTAGAATCATTTATTTTAATTGTTAATGTATATACATAGTAGAATCAAGTCATTTGTGCCCTTTGGAGCCAAGGCAATTGTTATGTGGGTAACGGTCTTATACCACCTATACCACCCATACCACCTATATACACAACTTGTATTTTATTTTTCAGCAAGCTTTAGAGAAAGCTCAGCGCCTTGACGACAAAGAATCTACAACCGCAGCCAAAACGTACAAAAAGTTAAAAGAAAGGTCGGAAATTCTTGCCACTCGGCGCTACTTCGGCGAATGTAACAAAATTCGCAAATACATCGATTTGGTTGCGCGACTGAGGGGCCTCAGTTTGATAGCAAGGGACTTTTACAAGTCAATTAAGAAAGGGAAAGTCGAAAATGTGGAAACTATATTCAATTATCTTCAGTACTGGAAAGGGTTCACGGGGTCATCGTTTGACATTGGAGAATTAAATCCAAAAGGAGTAGACCCGAACCACCCTGGTAGGTTTACAAATGCAGTAAAATTATCCTATTTTGCTTAACTGAGTTTGTATTGCTTTGTAGGCTGTATATTTTCATGCATATTTAATTTATACGTCACACGATTCATTAATATACTTAGGTGTGATATTCTTTTTAAATTTCTGATGTTGATCTCAGTGCAATTATTAATGTAATCTGCTACACTTTGTAGGAATGAAGTACGTCATGTGGCTCTGTTTGGTTCGCACGCTGCTAAATCTGGGCCAGAAGTTTTTGAAGGATGCATCTGAATTGACAGAAATACCACTGGTAGCCTCTTCAATATACGTGCGTTTTAATCTAACTGAAGAGCAGGCTGCTGTGTGCAACAGACTGGAAGATATACTAGCCACCCACGTCACTAAAGGTATATGCACGTTACATATACTGGACATGCTACTGTAACTTAAACAAAATTTCCACAGCCACAGGAATCCAAACCACTGGGTATGGAAGTGAAAAGAGTTTAAACTATAGTGGACTTGCCTCAGGACTTGAAGTAAAAAAGCGAAACGGAGTGACGAGTAATGCTCAACTGCCGGGCGAAAACGACCACCTGACTTTTGAGCTTCCGCCAGAGCCACCAAAAGATAAGAAAAAAAAGAAAGGCAAAAAGGGCAAGAAAGGTAGCGGGAAGAAAAAGAAACGGAAGTAATTTTTACGAACGTATACAGAAAATGTTGTGCAATAGTACCACCGCCACGAGATACTCAAATTTGTGCCGTATATAAAAAAAATGCACGCATGTGTATGTGAGTATGAACTCGATTCCGTAATTGCGAGTATACTATGACATATTTTTCGTGACTTACGCTTCTGTGCGACTCTTTGCAACGTTTGCTTCAAACCTTGTTTGTTTACCACTTGTGACTGTGTTTAGGTAATACCCGTGCACTTACTAAAATTTCTTGTTAACGTTGACAAAAAAAAACAGGAAATCGTCGGTATAGAATAAAAAAATTGAAAAGACGCATATGCTGTCCGACTTCTCCAGAGAATGTTTATTGATCACACTTTTTTTTGGTATCTTCATTCATTTCTATTGCAAAATGCTTTAACTTTGTTTAAACACGAATTGTTTTGTTGTATCGATTGTAATCACCAGCTTTTACAGGCGATTAGTGTACTTTTGTTCATGGGTACCTTACCTTGATAGAAATAACTACACATAATTGGTTGTTATAAAGCCTTACAAATATAAAAAAACTTTTTATTTTAATTGTTTCATGCAATTAATTGTCTTTTCTTGCAATCCTAATTCCTTGCTGAAAGAATTATCTATATTTTCTATCCAATGTTTTTAAAATTTGTGTCAAAATCGTATTTAAAAAAAGGAAACACTATACGTTGGCTCGTACATGGAATAAATGCGACAGACGTTCATTTCAAACTTTATTTTAAATAATACGATGTATAAGTTTTTTGAGCGTGCAGCACAGACGCTAAAGAAACATGAAGATCTAACAAAATCGCACCTGTTCGAAATGAAACTGACGGCACGAAATTGTGGTGTGCGCAGTAACCAAGCAAGGCAATATTGCAAAAATAACAGTTGCTAAAACAGAAAAATGTTGTTTGCAAACTAGCTGTTGAATTACAAAATTACAGCAAAAATGAAGCTATCATAGCCGAGTGACGGCTAAGACTATGCTAATGCGGCTTCTAATGCTTTGCATCAACAGTGAAACCATGTCCAGGGAGCAATCAACTTCAGTAAATGCGTCCATTCGCAGATATTTTACAGTTTACAGGTTCAGTTTAATGTTAAACAGCAAACAATTATTTATAATTATTTATCTTCAAAAAATGAACTAATTGCAAAGGGAGAATGGGCAAGTTGATTAGATTAAGAGTTACGAGCAGCAGATCTATTTCACATTTGTCGTTGGTGTCCGACAGAAATATCTACCATACCAACGTCAAACGTTTTTAACATTTTGCGGCCAAAATAATGTTTTCGCGTTGTGTGTTACAGGAGTAAAATATCGAGACCCTTTGCATTATTCCTACTTAGTTTAGATTGGCGATTCGATCACCATAAAACATAAAATAACGTAAAACCACATATACTGCACATGATATGTCGCATGGTGAAACGTAACGCACAACATTCACCAGCTTGTCCACGAGAAAGTGCCAGTGGGAAATCCCCAAATATTGCGAAATATCAGAGTTTGGTATAACGTGTAACTTACGTTTTATACATTTTATAGCAGAAAAATTTTTCTGACCCAACAAGGCCACAGATATAATGCAATGGTTTGGTCGTTTGGTTAAAATATCACGGAAAGAATTAGGACATAAAAGTGATGCCATGGATAAATCTGACGAGATAAGAAAAATTACAGAAACGTCAGTGACAGCGTTTTGCACAAGGTTTTACTGAACACAATATTTGTTTCCGGCACATTTAGGATCGGCTGAACTGTGGTTGACCTTCTAGGATAAAACAACCGAAACTGGCAAATCGCTGATAGGTAACACCGTTTAACATTTCTGCTGTGTTTGGGGAAAAGTGAAGCGCAATTGCAATTTCCACATGTGAAAAATGATCACACGGCAGCACCTGTAGTCAGCGACCGAACAAGTTTGTTGTGCAAAGGCTAGCGATTGGTTCAGCGTGTCCACCAATACTTCATCACAACTAAGGCAACTATATTCTATCGGCAACAGGGTCAGTCTTTAACAATGGAAAAAACGTAGTGCATACGTTGTGTTTGGGGTTACAGTGTTCAGTTTGCTTTTTGTGGCTACATTTCTCGCCTTCGAGCTTCCTTCTTGTCAGGTTGCGCCAGGGCTTGCTGATGTCGACTATCAGGGTCGCTTTCGAAGTCATCTTCCTTGCTGTCACCGTATCCATTGTTATCGTCGTTTTCTTCAGCGTATTCGTCATCCTCTTCTTCGCCGTTGTCATTTTCTCCGTTGTAACCTTGCTGTTGAATGACGAAGAGCAAAAGCAACATATTATTTTCTATAGCAGTGACACAAGCACAAAAATATCGAAATCTTAAACGGGCATAACAATATATATATATATTTCTATATATATATATAGTATGCGGTGATATTTAAAAAAAACACCTACATCCATTTTTTAGAATTATTTCACTCCACAGCCTTGCTTTGTCAGTGAGATACCTTAACGACAACTATGGTCAAAACAGCTGACAAGTGTTTTTTCTGTTACAAGAAAACACGATGAAGTTATCTTACTTCATCTTCTTCACCACGATTGTGGTCATTCTCGTTGCCAACAGGAGCATGACCAACAAATTGAGGATCTTCCTTGTGTGGTCGTTCTGCAGGTGGTACATCCACTTGTGCGTTGTCTTCATCTGTGTGTGTATTAATCAGTGGGGATATTGTAGAGGCTTATGTGGAAGAAATTTACTAGCTACATATATATTTTGTGATAAAATATGCATTCCCAGCAAACATCAATAACTTGCTCCCTAAAACTTACAGTCCTATGTACATTGCATTGTTACAAAATTTTACTAAAAATGTTATTTATGCTTTGTTTCTTAGCAAAAGCGTTTACATTTAATTAAAATTTACAGGACAAAAATATGCACAAGTAACCACACAAGCTTTCAAAATTGTTCCTTGTCTGAGATTAGTTGTCTGCAATATAAAGAACATACCATATTGTTCGGCATCTTCATCATTATCAGATTGTTGTTGTTTGTTGTTAACCATCCCAAGATTTTTGGCTTCTTCTTCAAAAATTTGCCCATGAACTTGGCCTGATAGGAAGTTGAATTTATCATCTATGAAGCTTAAAAATATCTGCCAGTACCTTTATGCAGATCTGCCTGCTTCTGCTTAACGAGCTCCTCAATTTGTGCAGCTTGAACATTCAAAATTTGTTTGTTTTGCTCTTGCAACTCCTTGAGCATTTCAATGGGATTTCCTTTTGATTCGCTTTTATCATTGTTTTCATCCTTAAAATCAGACCAAAATTTAACACATGGACAAAAAAACCAATGCTTTATTTTGTGGCACACATTGGATGTTATAGTTTTTGTCACTTATATCCACAACTACTGTTTATTCATGATTGAGAAATAAACATAGGGACAAAAACAGTTTTAACAAACATGCCCTGTTGATCTATAATATAGAGCTCTTGCAGAAAATGGTTCCATTCATTGCATACCAAATACAGTAAACTCAAGCCCAACAATAAGGCAGAGGTTTCACTAGCTGTGTCCTAATCCAACCAGTCAAGCATAAACGTGGTCAGCATTAATGAGAATGGGACAGTATAATTTTATGCTAGTGTGATAGTTCCCAATGCCAGTAACGTGACATTTTAACTATAACTGTGGTGGTATGATTTAAAGAAAACCATTTTTTAATTCCTTAAATAAAGATGCTGACATATTTTACTGCACAGGTTTATTAAAACTTAAGTGTAAGTTGTCTTGACGAACACTACCAAATATATATAAATTTCCTTAATGCACTGTGTCAGTCTCTGGTCTATAACTATAGCACTTGCTGGTGCATTGTTTTGATAAGAGACTGACTATAAAACATTTATATTAGCTTAAGTTTGATCTCACTTCCACAGGTGCTCACGTCACAGCATGTCACTTGCAGCACCTGAGAAAGTGAGATCAAGCTCTCAGAAGCTCATGCTAATATAAATGTTTTACTGTCAGCCTCTTATCAAAACAGTGCACCGGGAAGTACTATCAAATATATAAGCATGAAGTCAACAATATCATTTCTGTGAGCTGCATACAGATGGCAACTGTCTCGACCAATGTGCAGCAACCTCATAGGTGAAAACGATGGCCATCTGCATGCAGCTCACAGCACTACCATCAAAATGAAGTAATTGTTTGGCGATTTAACCTCAACAAAATTAAGTTACTTTCTGGTCATTTTGTTGGTCAAGTTCCTGTCTTGCAAGCTGTTCAGCCTCCTTGGCTTTTCTTTCCTCCATCTCAATTTGCTTCAATTCTTCACTTTTTTCACCTCCATTCTCTCCATGATCAACTCTGTCCTCCTGCGACAATAAACAAATGCATTAGGTTTGCTTGTTCATGATTCCAATACAATATCACAGCAGATTGTGTCACAAACCGAAAGATTGTTTTCTTGTTGAATGCTGTCAACATCTTCAACTTGGTCATTGTTTTCTTCAGATGGAGCCTTTTCTTTGTCTTCTCGCTCAATGTCTGTCTCATGCTCGGCACCAACATCTGAAAGTGTTCAATTGAATTAATTCAAAAGGCCATATCCATTTATAATTGAAGATATTTCAAGATATTTTTCTGAGCTGTGTTTAAACTACAATTTATTGAACAAAACTATCGATTGAATAAATAAGTTTTGCTCACCACATTTTAAATTCCTAAATGATAACAACACATGCATTTTTGTAATGAATTTGTACAATACAGTTTCACATACATGGCAACATATGTATACGTATAGAAACATCTACTAATAATTTTAAACTGTTGATTAATTATCAATATGAATGCACTAGAAAAACGTGCCTGTACATATAAGGTTATAAATGACTGGCAATTGGAGCACAGCACAACAATGCCAATCACAATAAACTTTTATGGTATTTTTGATACAAAACATAACACCAATGTAAAAAGTGGCAAAATGTAACAACCTAAAACTTCATTACCTTAACAATCAAGTTCTTGTTTTATATATAATGCAGCTGCCGGATCTTGAATTGCATTTGTAGTGTGATACAATTAACAAGCAATGGCATATAGTTCAATACACTTGAATAAAATTAGAGCATCATTGACAAATGTAGATACATACACCAGGTTAAAAATCAATACATTACAGCTTTTGTTTTGACAAATAAAAGTTGGTAGCATACCTTGAATATCCTGGCTTTCATTATTTTCAGGCTGATCTTGGTCCTTATGGTACTCCTGAGCTCTAACAGGGTCTTCATTATTCTTATTATGATCTGCTTGTTCATGGGGATCTGCATCTTCCTGCTGATCATTAAGTTGATGATTATCCACAGGATGATCTGGGAGGTGTGATTTTTCAGTTGAAACTGATTGTGGATCACTCACACCTTTATAAACAAAAAAATGTTGAAACAATGTGGGATTGCCACAAACCTGCAGTAAATTTTGCTGCCACAATTCATGGCGAATTTTGGACTTTTTCAAGTAAACACCAAATAAAAAAGTCAAAAAAAGGAAGTCAGTAGTAAGCTTCAAAATGAACAGGTTGTTTAAAAAACGTGGTAAAACTCTTTCGCTAACTTAAAGTATACCTAACATAAACAGATGTGTGCATTGTTGCAGAACTTACCATGGCATTTTTCTTCACATTCTCTGTAAGACGCAAAATTGTTATTATTTCCCCCACAACCAGTGAAAATAAAAACCAAGCAACGGTTAACTTGTGTGTCATAATAATATCTATGCATTGATGCTGTGCATGTTCCGACTTCTTTTGGCAATAGACATATGTCTAGAAGCACAACATTACATCAGTCATTAAGGCGGCAATTTGAAACAGGGACCAATTTCTCACTGTTTTCTTGTGGTGCTTGCTTTTTCTCTGGATCAAGGGGTTGCATTTCGTTTTGTTGTTGCGCATTGTTTCTGGCAGCCAGCATATTGTCCCGTTGCTGCTTTTCCAGGCGCTGTTTTTCCAGCAACATTGATCTGCTTTCTTGCTGTTGCAGCAATTTTTCACGATTGTTTTCCATTAACTGTGCATTTTTGGGATCCCCTCCAAAATGAGCTGTGATAAAAAGTCACATAAAGTATGAAAGGAAAAAAAAAAACACTGACAGTTAAAATAATGTCATAGTTGTTCAACATCGGAATTTTTTTTATACCTATATACCCAAGTATATCTAACCCATGTCCAGGAATCACTGTATGTTAGTTAGCTGTGTTATGACCTACCAAAAACCATGGCCCTGTCATCAGGACGCAATTTGCCTAAATTTGGGTGGTCAAGTTTAAGAATATCAGCTCCAAGGCCAGATAACAAGGAGTGCAACTTTAGGTATTTGCCAACTTCTTTCTGTAAAACAACCATAGGTTTACACATTTACAGAAGCATGGTACCAATATGCATTTACGCAAAAAGTTTATAAAGGAAAAAATGAATTAATTGTACCTGATTAACCACATGATCTACTTTCAGTTGATTGTGGTTCTGCTGGAGTTTGTCATGTTCATTTTGCAACTGAGTGAATTTGCCTAAAATATCAATTGAAGTAAAAACCTTGGTTTAAATTCTTACATATAAAAGTACTTTGAAGATCATTGACATTGGATTGAAGACCAGATTTCTCTTGCAGTTGTTGTTGCAACTGGTTTAATTGCTCCTCATACTGTTGGGCAGAATTTTTGTTTTTTGCCTTGATCTCATCGATTCTCTTATTTGCATCTTTTAACTGCTCCTGTTAAATAAAACTAAACATTAGTGACCACTGTATATGTGCAAAAAATAGCATTATATATTACTCAAATATTAAAATACAGCTAAATCTTTATGAGCCTCCAATGAATTTTGATCATAATTGACAACAACAAAGCAACTGTTTCAGGCCTCCACATATATGCTACTTGCCAAGTATTTTCATCACAATCAAAACCAACCATACCAAAACTAACTAGTACAAAGTTAAAATAACCTGAGAATTGAGGTGTTTGCTGTTTAGCTCCTCAAATTTAAGTTGGTGTTCTTTGTCCAGCTTTTCAAGCGCAACCTGATGTGACTGAAGATGTTGTTCCAATTCTGCAAGTGATATTTATATTTTATATAACAACATCAAATTACTGTTTAAAACAATAAGGGCTATAAGTTAAAACAATATTTTAGGATGTCTCCCTTAGCATATGTACCTATGCATTACTACATCTGTTTACATTATCTAATCATGACCAATTATTCGTTGGTCATAATCAGACTCTCACAAAGTAGAGACCCAGACAGCCCAATGATCACAATAATTTTATATGTAAACAATGCTCATGGAATTTGTTTGTGTGATGGACATGAGTTTACATTTTCACTAGGTCTAAGTCTTGCAGTATATACAAATATATATTCAGAACAAATATCCAAATTTCCAGGTTTTATATCTACATGTGGATATAAAACAACAACACCAGTGTATGCTGTGATTAGTTTATTTGAAGGCAACAAAGTAAACCAGGTGTTACCATCTTTTGTGCTTTGATGATCTGTTTTTTCTTTTTGCAAAAAACCTTCTAACTTGGATCTGTCTTCATACACAACTATAAAAGAAAACATAAAAACACACATATAATAAGTATATAACAAAAACTGTTTACCTTGAAGTTGGGATGATAACGATTGGTGTTGTGACTGAAATCTCTGAGATTTTATGTCCATATGCTGCATTTTTCCTTGGAGTAAATTGTACAGATACACCCCATAGCCAAGTGCAACAATCAAAATTAAAATGATTGTGGTTTGAATCCATCCCCGGTGCCGTCGATTAAACATCATAGAGTTCTTGGAGTTGATGTGGACTGATTTTAAAAATAAAAACAATTACAAACTCATTGCACAAAACACTTAATAATCTTATCCGTTCAAGTGCACACTAACACATAGTACACAAAAATTTGTATAACACAATCGAAAAGGCAAACACTTTTGTAGGGCCTGCACTCATTTGTCACAAAAATTCTCATGAACTGTGTGAGGTTTTAACCTATGTTGCCATAACTATTACAATTGTAAGGTAAACTTATAATTTGTTTATGCTGTAGTAGTAAATTTATGGCACAGTATTTAAATTTATAGGCCAATATATGGCGCAACCTGTTTTAGAAGACTTTTGGGTAATTTCAGTGTCCTAAGATGTATTTTTAAGAATATAACACATGTCTTCCAAAGGAGAATGTATGGTAGGTCTACTCACACCCACTTTATCATCACATAACACCGCAAAAACGCTCTAAATAATTTTACACAATGTTGAGTTGCACAGTTTGCTGAAAGAACTTACTCATAGATGCTTCGTGCTGATTCTTCAGGTTAAAAATCTCTTTTACATCAAAGTGCAGGTATCAAGCCTTTCCTGCAGAAACAAATGAGCTTTTTGGCAGCTGCAGCTTTAAAACACGAAACAAATGGTTTATCCGGAGGCAAATTATCCTCTGGGAATGGTTGTCGCAAAGTTGCTCGAGCGTAACGAAGCAAAGAGCAAACGTCACTGCTCTTCCTCGGAGAAGGTCCTGTCACTACATTAGTTATTACAAAGTTTTGTTTTATGGTAGTTTCCAAATATTTTGGTTGAAGTGTACTACTTTCTTCAAACCACTCCCCAAATGACGCTTTTGAAAAAACATGTGAATTACTCCCAGGAGTCAAGATGTCATGGATACTTCGGACAAGGCACTTTACGTCACAATGAGGTATTACTAAAACACTTCAACAAAAGATTTATGTTTCCAGGAAGTTTACAATCAAATCATGTCGACTTAGAAAATTATAATCAAAAGTCAATTTATTAGTGAAACCAAGATTTTCAATTTGTATGTGTAAAGTGCAGCGCACATAAGTGTTGTAAAGCGCCTTGGATTACATACATTCTCTGTTTCACGTTTTCCTCGTATTTCGTATCGCTGCAAAAAAAGCATTTTAAGACAATTTGTAAACACTTGCTGGTGTCCATCATGCGTGACCAGTTTCAGCGAATTACCGTATTTTACGGACCATAAGGCGCAACTTAAATCCTTTTTTTTCCTCATAAATTGATCGTGCGCCTTATAAGCCGGTGCGCCTAATGTATGGATCAAGTAGTGCTTTATTGCCTACACTCAAAACCAGTACCGATACTATTATAAATAAACCACCGTCTTACACAATAAACTACGGTAAAAGCAACTAGCAACTGTGATATTCATACTATTGTGATTTGCTTACATTTATTACGTAACAAGTTTTTGTTTAATGAGCTTTATACGGTAACCCATACTCCTTAAAATACGTTGCGTTCTATAGCCCGGTGCGCCTTATGTATGAACAAAACACTAATCAAAGCAATTTATTGACAGTGCGCCTTATAATCGGGTGCGCTTTATGGTCCGTAAAATACGGTACGTCCTTTGACCTCGCACAAGATCGACTGTATCTCTTTCTCCAACTCCTTCTCCTCTATTCCATTTTATTCTGATACTTTATTGGATGCTGCTTTCTGAAACAAAGCATTACCAATCAAAATAAAGATTGTTGCCAAGCTTCGGGTTATTTGTTTAATTACAATACTCAGAGTTATAACTGTTGTCCATGTTGTTCTGGAAAGCTAAGCAAGGTTTGAAGAACTTGCTCAAAACAGACAGTCGCCTTACCTAGGGGCAGTCAATTTTAAGCCTGAGACAGCAATCGCCAAAATAAAGTAGCCTAATTGTTGGTTTATTGCATATTCGACTAGTTTTCTTTTTTTTTAAATTGGACTGTAACGATTCCCCTATTGGCATGTATTTGTCAAGGTGGTAAAGTGGTTTGAGATTTGGTGCCAGTATAAGTCGTTTACTTTCAAACGCACAAAATTTTTTGGGAAAAAAATTGTATTTCGAGACTCTGCAGCTTTTACTGAGCGGTTGCGTAGTGTTAAAAACTTAATGGCATCATATCTTTTGCGATCCCCACCCAAAATAAATTTGCCTGTTTAGATGGCCAAATAAACGCATACTGCAATAAATTTTTGGACAAAATCCATGCAAAAACTTTCAGCACTCACTTTAAATTTTTTAACGTTCAGTGATTAAGCGCGTTAAACCTACAACCAAGGCGTCGATTTTTTATTGCGTGTCGAACATCTTGAGAAAAATTGTCGTACGTATCGAAAAGAAAAATGTCGTATTTGGTAACTAACGCACGAGAATGACCATATTTCGATTACATGATTCTTGTACTTACATAAGTTTAGAATACACATTGAAATAACGACCAAACAAATAAAAACCTTGCATGTTGTAGAGGCCGCTAAGTCTCTTTTCGATTGAACAAAAATTACTACTTGTTTTGTAACAATGCCACGTGTTCGGTAACAATGCTTCAAACAGTCAAATTTATCTTGGGTGGGGATCCCAAACGACGATGCCAAGTTTTCAACACTACGTAACCGTTCAGTTAAATGGTTTTATTTGATAGAGACTCGAAATACAAATTTCTCCCAAAATATTTGTTTGCGGTTTAAAATTAAACGACTTATACTGGTATCAACGTCTTTGAGTCGCTTTTGCCACTAGCATCTACGGCAAAAAATTAACAACTACATGTTAATTAGAAAATCGTTGGCGTCGAATCTCCGATAAAAGAAAACTAGTAAGATCGATGTGAATGTTGCAAGTTTGGCGTGATCGATATGTTAGGCCTTAATAAAGTTATTGTAGTAATTCAATTTATGGACATTTGTAGATAACAACAGCGTTTGTCTGTTAGTACTGCTGCATACCGGTAACTTAACATTTAATCACGCCGTCTGTGTCGAACATCGGCGTTGCGTATCGAACACTTAGAATGCTGGCGAAAAAGGCATAAATCGATACCCTACCTACAACTAACCATTGTTTCCAAACATGGAGCATTGTTACGAAACAAGTACCATTTTTCGTTCGATCGGACCTAAAAAAAGAGACATACCAGCCAACAACGAGCAAGGTTTTTAATTGTTTTGTCGTTATTTTAACGTGTATTCTTAACTTATATATGATGTCAAGAAGACAACACTTTTCGGCAAAATTGTCAGGTCATAGAAGAGAATAAACTAAGACTGGATAAAATCATCTAAATTTTGCAGTGGCCCGAAACGAGCTCCGAAAATTAAATTGTTGAGCCGCAAATTCAAGATAATCCTGCTGCCGTGAAAAGAACACGATCTACCTTCAAAGCGTTAGAAAGTCCCATACTTGCGTTTGGAGGGATCCAAACAGCAAGTGGCCCAGCACGCCCCGATTTCAGAAATGTTGAATGATAGGTTATTTCATGCGGCAAAGTCCAAGTGCTGATATAGTCCCGACTTGTTTATTTGACAAATAAACAGAAAAAAATGTCTGTTCAAACTTACTGTCCGGGTTATCCCCTATACCCAAATTCATGTACGGGCCGATACAGACGTCTTCTCTAGAAGGGAGGGGGTACTAATCCAAAAACTCATGACGCAATATTGCCGATCGCCCCCATTCGCCAACTCCGAATACAAACCTAGGGCCGGTTCCCAAAAGTTTCATTCGACCTCGCCGTTAACCAACCTAAATTTGAAAAAGTCAAATTTATTTAAGTTGGCAAAAATTTTCCTTCGTCTCTTTATTTCCTATAAATACAGCATTGTCCACTTTTATCTTTAGTCGGGGGATATCCCTTTCATCTTTAAAAGGGAGACGTCACTAAAAAGGGCATTACGACCGGCCCTGTTCAAGTCCGTTCAGGGAGCGTTAAAGTTGTAGTGAATTCAACCTTTAATATTTTGGGTAAGCTGCATGCAGATAGCCATTGTTTCGACCTATAAGATCTCACCAGTGCAGCTTGTGTGACTTTCAGACGTCTTTGCTGACCAAACGGCCAAGCAAAGACTTCCACTTTGTGGTGACTATATACAATCACCGTCATCCGTTGGGCACCAAACTTTACGGAGAAAATAAGGTGGAAACACTATGGCCAAACCATCTGAGTCCTTCTAAGTTTTGAGTCGTTCGGTAAAACTAATGATGACTTTTCTGAAGGCTTCTGGGAAATCAATTTCACGAATAAATTCACACGATGCAATAAGTATTAGACCCCTATATAGCCAGAGTTGCCATACCGTGCTTTACTGCCTGGAATTAAAGGTTTTTTCGTATCTCGATGCGAGTTGTCACTAATTTCGCAGTAGCTTCATTACTGTTGCTTTGAATAAAATGCGTTGAATATATTTGTAACCAAAAACGGGATTAATTGTGCTATTACCATAGACAACTTGTTAAGTTGTCTATGATGCTGTTACGTAGTCAAGAAAACATACAAATAAAAACTATTTTGCATGCGGTGGCCCGCTATTCCTCTTTGTACATTTGAGTCCAACTTCAAAACGTAGAATACATGCGTAAAATTGCAACGTGTTTACCAACGAAACTACATCACTTTAAGCACAGCTGAGCGAAACTGCATCCCATTGCAATAACGTAACCACTGGAAAAAAGTTATTTCGTCCTTAGATGAACGAAAAATGACACTTTGTTCAATAACTATGTCACGTGTTCGGTAATAATGCTCCATGTTTGGAATGTGCAGTTTAGGCACGATGTTGTTTTTAGGTGAATGTTAAGAAAGTTTCTGTTTTCCACGGGGATTTCGACAAAAGAAATACAGTGGTGTTTATTTAGCTATCAAAACATACAAAAGTATTTCACAAAAGATTTTCCGCCCCCCTGGATATGCCTATGTCTTTCAGCATAGAAAAGCAGCTTAAATTTCTTACCGGAACGATGCACCGGCGATCCCAAAAAACTACCAAGTCAGTAAAATTGTATTGGTACTGGCACTGCAAATATCTGCTTTGTGGGATCAAATGCGTTGTTATTTGGCAGCAAATCCCCAAAGAACAGCCACTAATGAGCACCCATTTAACGATGTATCATATCACACGACAATCAGTAATGAATAGCAGGTAAATGCCCTTGTGGTAAGTGCTAGGTGGTATTAAAAATTGTTTGCCTCCCTCTTGTTGGGCCAAATGTGGGTTTTGATTTCCTATCAATAAAACCAGTCCAGTAATCACAGATCAGTTTTCTCACATTATTGGTGTCACTTTATGATTCAGATTAGCATAATGTGGAGTCTATACTAGCCATCATAACACTTTTTTGCTGGATGACAATGCTAATGTAAAACATTATTATTTTAAAACGGTGTTGGTTCACTGTTTGTGTTCTAAAAATAATAGTGATTGTCAACCAGTTTAAATACTAACACTCATTCATTGTTAATTGCAAAATTAAATAAAAAATGTTTGTTGTGCTTATGTTCATCCATTGCACTTGCAGTTGTTGCAGTGGTGACTTTTCCTGATTGCGATGAATGTAAAAACCTTCCTGAATTTGAAGTTGTGGTTGCTGAGCTTGTAAAGGCAAATTCCTTCTGCTGCTTCATTGCATCTAAAATAAAATGTATTATTCTCTGACATTACAAGAAAAAACAAAGGGTAAATAAAAGTAAGGTTCACAGGCTTCACAGCCAAGGAAATAAAAGTATATATCTTTTACTTGCAGTAGCTTTTTACTACAGGATCAGCCTGGCTTTTGATCAGGAATATATATTTTGCCGTATGGGCATCTTCAGTCTCTACAGTAAACATAATAAATGATGTCTGAAAAACAACAACAGTAAATCACATATACGGTGATCGCTAGGTCTGCATCTGCAGTTTTAGTTAGATCTTAATATTTCAATTTTTGAAGACAGTATGTTTTACATTTTACTGACTATACCTTGATTGATCAAGGTTACTAGGTAAAATGAAAATTTATAATTTTATGATATTGCTGTATTAACAACCTTTATCCCATTTGTTTTCATTTTCCTGAATTTTCTTGCGGTAGTCACCAAATGTCTGGTGCATTAGTTGCCTTTTCTTTACTAGTGGGGCCTTGGTTGATGCTAGAACTTTGATGATTTTTTCAGTTTCTTGAGCTAGGTACAAACAATACTTGGATCACACCATCCATTGACATTCTAAAGCTAGGGTATACTTTCCAAGAACAAGAACTACAGCGAAACAAAAACACATGATACAAGTTGTGCCTCAGCTATTAGTTTAAACCAAAAACCTTGTTTTGCTGTTGCTTTTTGAGTAAAAATTCCCATTCTTAGTTGTTCAATGCACCAGTTAATTTCTTTTTGCAATTGTGCATCACCAGAGGGAGTGATTTCAGTTTCTAAAAATGTATGAAAAATTTCTTTTGTAGAAAATACATGGGTAGTAGTAGTATCTAGTATGCATTGCTGCAGCTTACTTGGTGATGTTTCAGCTCCATTCACTTTTCTTTTGTTCAAGTTCACATTCCTAAATACAACAGTAACATTGACTTAGGTGGTTTGCAAATTTTTAGAAACAATGAAGACGAATCCAAAAAATTGTTGTTGGTTACAGGACCTTACTAAAAACATTTTTCAACGCATTGGTCTAAAAAATTCGATTAAAACAGTAAAGCCGTTTATCAAATAGAATAAATGCTTGCAACACAGCAACATAATACCTTTTTCCAGATACTTTTTGTGACTGAGGCATTTTGTGCTTCTTCACATAGTAAAAATTTTGGAAAGAGGCATGTACATAACGCAGAATAATAGTTTACACAAAAATAATTCCGAGTTAAGCACCAGCCTTGCAGCTGCAGAGGCATGTATTAAAACGGGAAATACCCGCAGTGAGCACCTTCGTATCCGAATAATATGTTATCTGTTTATGAAATCACTGAGTTTTTTTAAATGGTTATTGAGTGCCTTTCGCTTTTTTTCGCTTCGTCGGCGAAAGTTTGTACACAATACGTATTGTATGTGCAATGAAAATCATTGGTGTGCGTTTATGTTACTATTAGGTAGAAATCTTATTCTAAAAAGCACGATGCAAAATGTTTTTCAAATGGCAATTTTAAACGATTCTTACAAAAGTAGGTTTAAAGTCGTACGATTTTCTTTAATAAAACCAACAAGCTTCTTAAAAATGAACACCTGTTTAAAACGTTTACAAGATAGTAAAGGGATCTAATTTTACAACGTAAACCCGGCCACATGTGATATGATTAGTAAAAAAAATTATTTAAATGCAATTTAGTCCGGAATGGTGATTTGATAATTCAAAAGAATTTCAGAACGCGTGTTTACAATTTTAATTGCTATGTTTTCAAAAAGCAAGTGTATATAAAAGTATGGGCCTAAAAGCGAAAAATGTACCGGTGCGAGTACCTTTAATTCAGATTCCGCATGACATTGTCGGAGAAACCCAGCCTTTTGGGATAAAAATCCCTTAATTTACTGACCCCTATTTGCCGTTCATGGGTCCTCTTATCAGACAGGGGTCCCTGGTGCGCCACACCGGCTGCACCTCACTCTGGTGGGGCCCGATATCGGCTATAAGGGCCATTCTTTGAGTTTGTGAATAATGGAAGTAGGCTAAATACTTTGAATAGCACGCAAGTCATACAACAAATTAATGTCCTTATTTACGTTTTCTAAAATGAACATGAGCGATTTTTGCACCATTGCATAGCAAAAAAAAAGATTATGAATGGCGGAAATCATTTTAACAAGCATAGGATTATATTTTGTCTCACGCAACTCTCAAAAAAATTCTTTGTATGCCAATTCTTGTTACACATTTGACTAATTTATATAAACTTCCTATGTTGCTTAGGTACATTGTTCTTAAAGTTGAGGCCAGCTCCATTGGAAAGCGTTTTCAATTTCGAAGGGGCCTTAAGGAATGTCGAACGACAAGTTTGTTACACAGTTACAACAGAAAAAATAACTAGAAACAGATAGAGATTACACCTGGTTCGAACCGTCGGAAATGTTTTCCGTTTTCTCTTTTTCCACAAAATTTTACATTCTTTATCATTAAACCGCTTTCAAACATAAAAAGACGTGAAAAAATTGAAATCCAAAGGACTTAGGTTTATTGAAGAACAGGTTATATTGAGGTGTTATATAAATTGTCAGTGATTAGGCCTATTTACACATATCCCACTTTCTGACACATTTTTGTTATTTGGAGTTTATAGTACGCCTGTTGGTTAAGGCAACAAAAAAAATTGCATTTGTTGTTATGAGCGGTATACATGATTTAATTCAAGAACTTGCAAAAAGAAATAACAAAAATGCCCAATCATTTGTGATTTCATGTTAGGTCCATCTCTCCTACGCAAAACGGCTTAAAACTTCGTTGCTGCCAAACTGGTGTAATCAGTTGCTCTTTAGAAAATGAAAAAAGTTTGGTCATGATGTGGCTGTCATGATACAAGATTGTGTTCTGCTAGACAATGTTTCAAAAGTTAGATTCCCCATCGGTTTTAAACGCGTGTTTTGGTTTAGATTCTCCTTCAGTTTCCAACACATTCAGAGGATGACTTTCCTGGTTTTCTGAGTTGCCTTCGTTGCGAATCATGTGATGGGAAGCAGCCGACCAACTCGAAGATCTCTCCAACGCCGAGTTTTCCTCCTCGCCAAAAAACAAGGGACACAACAGGTTACGGGCAGGAGGATTTTTTTTGCTGCAACCTGTAAAGTGAAAACACTTGTTTATATGTGTGTTACACAGTTTAACATCGTCGTAAAAGAAACACGTTATATTGAAATTAAAAACATGTCCGTGTTCGACCGGCGCTTATTTCCGTAGACACACACTGAGCTTATATACATCACCTGTAGCGAGGCTTACGATACTTCCCACAATCAAGCAAGTTAAACATCCAAGAAGGGCAATGTAAATATACGACAATGCGTAAAAGTCAGCTATCGGTGGTCTGTAACAATATGACGTTAATTTTTGAAAACATCAGAGTGCAAATAAAAACAAGTTACCTTTCCACCGTTGCTGTGTTGTTTGCAGGTGTAATACTTGGAGCATTGAAAGGACACGAATCTGTCGAACGTGGCAACACACGAAGAAATTCGGGCGGTATTGGATAGATTAACGAACCAATGAAAACCCATAGAGTTGATGCTAAACCGCTTATAACGCCTGTAGTCGCACCCTAAAAAATATATTTTGACACAGTGGATAAATTTAATCTATCGTCTTGTTTTTTAGCTTCAAAAATACTCGATTCGTCTAAACAGTGGGTAGAAAAAGTACTTACCCAATGGTTGGTAAAAGGCATCATAATTCCCATTGTGAAAACGCCAACAATCGGCCCACCTATAATCCCTAGAATGCTATAAGCCATCTGTAATGCAAAATATGTGTAATATCGCCTTTGGGTAATTGACGATAACAGCCTACTTACACGAATTAGTCCGCCTACTACTGAAGCCATGTATGCCAAAAGAATGTACATTATTCCAAACACTATGACTAAAATCTTAGAAGTCATTAGGTATTTGTGGGGATTCCAGTTGGTATTTGGTTTAATGATGTCTTCCAGGGCTACACAAGCCATTGCATTCATTCCAGAAGATATAGTGCTAGAAATAATTAACTTAAAAATAAATATGTTGCTGCCGAAATACGGCCAGCTTGAGATATCCGGTTAACTGCAATGTATAAGTACCTCAGTGAGCTGCTGTAAACCCCAGCTACGAACAAACCCGGAACGCCTGGCAAGTATCCTAAAGTATCCATGACAATATAAGGAAACAACTGAAGTAAAGAATAAAAAATCTCATTTAGGCTTTTCGATAGTAAACAACAATTATTTACCTGATCAGATTTGTTCACTGCGTGTGTGTCCAGTGGATCACAAAATCGGTAAGTGGCGTAAATAGTTAAGCCGGTCATTCCGGCCAAAACCAGTATAACGATCAGACCAAACCCATCCAAAAGTATGGCTCTTGAAAATGTATGCATGTGAGTTTAGCAAAAAAGTTCGCAGGCTTTCCCAAACAAAACCTTTGCAGAAAATAACAGTCGAAACACCACGTACTTACATTTGTGCGTGGGCTTTTGTTTTGCAACATACGTATCTTTGAACTTGCGCTTGGTTCACCCCATTGATGCTCAACCAAAAAATTGTTCCACCAAAAATTATCGACCAAAACGTGTGGCGTATGCGAGGATCGGCTTCAAAACTGGATGCCAAAGATTAGGTATAAAGTAAACTGAACCCACTAGAAGGTCATTGACCCGTTAAAGTCGGTCAAGAACCACTACAAAATTGGGTTGAGGGAGAAATGGTAAAAGAGAGAGAAAGCTCAACCGTTCCACTTAACTGCACAAAGTCAATGCGCCCGCCTTCCACTGCTGCGTCCCAAATATTTCCAAATCCGCCGTGGTTAATGCTGCCCTGTATTACCACTGCAATAAATCCTGACATCATGATTATAGTCTGCAAGACATCGGTCCATATCACAGCTTTCAGTCCGCCCTAAAGAACAAAAGGACATAATTTTTGTAAAAGAAACGTCAATTATAGTTTTGAAGGAATACCAGTGCTGTGTAGAAGATGCACACTACACCGGTAGAGAGAATAGCAGCCCACATATCAAAACCAGTGACTTCGCTAAGAGCCAGTGCTGGACCATAGACCACCACACCACCGTACAGCAGCTTAAGAAATCGATAAAAGTTATTGAAAAGTAAACATGCTTGCTTTGCGCAGTGCAAACACACACCGAAAGTAGGAAGTACATACAGGTTACGACTAGCCTGGTAACTCGATGAAACCTCAACTCCAGGTACTATAAAAGTAATGAAGTCATTACAGTTTGCTTGGAAGTAAATTGTCAGTGCTTTACCTCGTAAGTACTGTGGATACCCAGATCATAAAACACTGGCATGTATATCCAGCCTATGACAAAGCAAATTGTGCCGTACACAATTGCATAATACGAAAACATGGTTCCGTAAATGTAGTACTCCGCCGGTACGCCGAGGATAGTAACGGAGGACATGAAACTGGCAATTAGACTCATTGCAACAGGTCCTGCAAAATGCCGCATCATAAAATAGCACACTGGCTGCAAAATTGCAATCGAAATTCGTGTTTAGAAGGCTCACCGAAGGTCATTCGACGATTTGCCATCAAGTATTCGGTTGTGTCGTTGCCAAACTTTCTTTGTCTATCGCGAATTGCAAAAAACAAACCAATTGCAGCAGAAATGAGCAACATTATTGCAAAAATAACGTAGTCCACAGTCTGAAACATGTTTTTCTCCAGTGTTGGTGATGATCCTTGTAATATTGGAACACATTTTTTGTTGTTTTCTTTTCGTACAAACGGGACTAAACCCCTTTGGCATGAAAGAAATTTATTCAAGTTAACTTACCCGTGACGTAGGGCTCGGCGGTGGATGCTAACGTATCAGCCATTTTCAAAGTTTATATTCTGATACCACCTATATAAAACATACAAAAACTTTTGTCAGCAGTTTTACTTAAAAGCTACTTTGCCCATCCTTAAATTTAATTAAGTCAAAACTTTGCTTTCTGCGCGAACTCTGTGTCAACATGGCAAAAGTAGACGAGTTGATCATTAAACTCTTATAAAAAATGTCTGCACTCCATTTCATCGGTTGAACAATTTTGCGAAACCAAGTTACAAAAGCTGGTTCTTCACCAGCATTTTGCAAACCCAATTTACAATTGTGTGATAACAGCTTATATGTTGCAAAAAGGTATTATTAAAAACTACTTTAATGTATTTCGTCGGAAATTTCTCGGCTTTATATAACTTTTTCTACATACTGATCTGCTGAAATAAAAAATACGCTAGTCAAGTGGTACTTAACTGCATTATTTAGCAAGACGCAATTATTTTTTGCGCAATACAGGATAGAAAACATAAAACTAAATCCAGAGATTTCCTCAACTGATGAACAGTAAATCTGACTACTATGAATTGCTGTGACAAAAACTTCAAATGCCGAGGAATGCTTTGGGTTTGCTTAATTACCTATACTGCCTTATCATTAAATCTAATCAGCACATAATTATCCAGAAACTGAAGTAGATCCAGAAATCATGACAATGTGCCCTAAGCATTAACATACAGAGCTAAGTATAAGATATAACAGTGCATTGCTTTCTTGTTCGCGCCGCAGACAAACTTCTCGCTTGACAGCACAAATTTACCTTCGTGAAGTAACACTTGCGTGCCAAGAAGAATATCTCATGAGCAACCAGTGCAAACCTATAATCAGTTGCAGATATACGCAGCCTTTCTATTTTGCCATGTATATCGTAAAACGCATCTCCATTTAGATTAGTTGCAAAATGGGTTATTTATACAGAGCTAAAATCACGACGACGGCTTGCGGCTGCAACACATGTAAAGGATCAATCTTGGCTAGTAAGGGTGACATGTGCGACAACATGGCAAACATATATTTCTTCCGATTTGTGCATGTCATATATAAGACTTCATGTCTAGACAGAGGTGCTGTTTGGGAACATAAAGCCGCCAAACTGGATGTGATACGTGCTAAACATTTATTATTTAACATTTTTTCAAGATTTTAATCTCTCAATATCTATATTTGGTTTATCTGGATGCGCATCCACATATAATTAGTAACCAGCGATCTGCCAAATGCAAGCAGAGGTTGGTTGATGTGTAAAAGAAAATGCAAGAAAAAAGTGAGCGGCAAAACAGTTGAAATTTAACCTGAGTGAATTTAGAGAGAATAGCACTTCTGCGTTCCGCACTTGGCTCCTGCGGTTAAACTAAACCACACATAATGCCGACGTAAATTCGGCTGTAGTGCCGCCGAAAGTACCTGAGTGTCAGATAATGTTAAACTTACCACAAACGAAAGATATGACATAAGACACAACTTCCAGGCAGTTCGAGTAAGTGCAATTAAAATTCTAATTGTTAAAGCTAGACTATATACCAGGGGTATGGGCAAAGTTGGTTTTTAATGCAAGAGCCATCTGCATCTGAAAGTGGTAAAACAAATTCCACAATATATAGCGGTCTAAAAATAAATATATGTGGTCTGAAAAACGTAGAGATAAACCACTGACATCAAGGGTGCCTGACAGTTCATGGAAACAGCTTTATGCAAGTAGTTCAATGTACATCGATAGATCGTTTCGAAATTTCCAACAACACGGCTGCTTATAATTGGATCGCTGTATCGAACTTTCGTTCTTCAACCGAAGTGTATTGTTTTTTGTAGCGTTTCTCTCATAGGCCTACATGTTGTGCCTGCATCACAAAATACGCATGACTTGACGATTGTATTTGTGCAAGTTTAGATCAATGTGTTCGTCCTTCCAAAACATCAACAAAATGTGCATGGTTCAACAATATCGAGCAGATTTAAATCACCGCTATTAAATCACCCTCGGAGCACTTGTCAAAGAGGACATCTCGTGCACTCGGTTGGTATTTTCGTAATCCGTCATAAGAAACACAGCACCATACAAGAAGTGTAAATTTTGGGGTAACCATAGCCAAAAATAAAAGCTTTAAAGTGCATGCGTGACACGGAAATATAAAACATGTTAATAATTAAACTAAGAGATGTTCATAACTTTAAAACATTTTTTGCGAAAAAAGTAGTTTGATACGGCGACTGGTTTCTGAGATACAGCTAATCAAAATCGCATTTTTACCGCTGCGAACGAAACCGTGCGAAACAAGATTATTGTTCCGTGACGTCATAGAAGGCGCTTTAGCCTTGCGAGTGCTGGCAGCAAGCCTTATGCGTAGGAATGGAAAACATTGTAAAACTAGTTTAGTATAGTTTTGCATTAAACAGGTCACAGCAAGTGAACAAGTGCAACAATCGGATTTTGATGTTAATTTGAGCTAGACAGATTTCGACCTATTATGTCTCATTTAGTTGTGTAATAATAAAACAGTTACTAGGACAGGTTGTTCTTGTTGTTACAGCATTTATGATCGCTAACGTGATACATGAACTTTTGAAAACATAAAAGAGACAAACCGTCAGTTTGGCATTGTCGTTTTGTTCACTCACAGCAAAAGATAGAAGTAGGCGTAGGCGTAGGTTAATTGAATTTTGAGGCTGGCAAAGACCGCCGAGAAAGGCCGACCAAATTAGCTGATTGTGCAACACATAAATGATTTATTTAATTCGCCAACCAACCACTAATGTATTTTTCCCAATATACTTTGTAACTAGAAATGTTGGCATTATCAAATTAAAGTCAACACAAAAGTAAGGTTAAAGTTATGACATCACACCCCAAAAAACGTCATGTAATGTCACAGAGCAAAGAAACGTAGCATCCCCGTCTTATCGAAGTACAGAGTAATGTCGTTGCTGCTGTATACCCTTTGGTCTTGCGATAATTGGGGACAAATAATCCTTTGGTTTGTGATATCACAGTGACATATTTTTGTGTGATATAAAACCTTATCCTGCCCTTGAGGTAACGTAATCTGTGAACTCTTCTATGTTTGAAAACATTTGATATCTGCAATATAAGGCGCCTTCTCCTATCCAAACAATCCGTTTTTTCGACGCAAGCGCCTTGTGTGATGTCATTTTCGCCACGCAGCGCAAAAAATTTTCGAATTTTGGTCGCCGCAACTTTTTGTGCAGTTTTCTACATGTTTTATCCGACGTAGAACCGAAAAACTATGGATATATGTTTGTTGTGGATACCTTTAGTTTTACGCAAAGTTGCCATGGCCGTGTCATATGCACTTTAACCGTTTCCAGTAAGGATTATTTGTAAAAATAAATGAATAACCTATATCCTTTTACAAAATTACAAAGCACAAAATTACAATTTGTATTGCTGCTAGCTGTGAAAAATAATGACTTTGTACTGATTTACGCGATAGAATTTTAAAAGACATGAACTTATGTGGCAAATAATACACCAAGAAATCAAGTCATGTTATCTTAACGGAGTAAAGTCTTGCTGCATCACGCGTTTTCGTGACAAAAGTGCGGGTTGCCGAAAAATGATTGAATATTTTACAGGTAAGGTAACAATATAGAGTAGCCAGTATATATGTTAAGTTGCCCAAGTTTATCTGCAAGTATCCAGCGGTTGCAGATATACACAATATTTGCTTTTTCCCAATGTTAACTATGATAGTAAAAGTGTTGTTTTGTTGGTGCTTCTTTTCCGCAACAGAGTTAATAGTTGACTGAAAGATTATTCACGCAGTGGGGATTGTTCCTCGAACTTTTCTTTAGTCATTTTGTGTTGGAACATTTTGATGTTATCCAACTTTTTCCTCTCCTTGCGAGGACGAACCAATGGTACCAGCAAGTTTGGATCAGGTGGGTTTTTCTTGGTAAAACCTACGGACAAAAATATGAGCCGAAAACTCATTTATTAATGTTTTTCCCTGCAACTGTGGTGCGTCACGCACTAATGCGTCCTTTTACTATTGTTGGTGCGCAAGCTTACTGATGAAGGATTTGGACGAATTTTATTTCCATGACAATAAACTACGTATAGCTAGAACCGAATTATAGTAAGCGAATTTTCTAAAAAAGGTCAACGTTACAAAGTTCTCCAAAAAAAGGTCACAATTTTTCGGGTGCGTGGCTGTAACATTTTGTCAGAATAAGTGCGTCACCGTTTTATAAAAATTAGGAACCACTGTTCTAAAATATGTATAAGTATTAATATAATTTCCGTTTACCTGTGCATGCACTCACACCCACGGCCACCAAAATAGAGACAAGAAATCCAAATAGCGAAACGTTGATGTACGACAACGCGTATAAATTGGCAATGGGTGGCCTTTCAAAGAGTAAAAGTTAAACCTTAATAAATTGCAAAAATGTTGTTGCGCCAAACCTGATTTCCCCCGAGGATTGTGGACCTGAGGAAAAGTAGTTGCTGACTGTGCTTGTCGTGTTGGTAAATTGTTCTACGTCTGTATAATTTTCAATCGCAACGCAGCCAGCTGTTGATCTTGGCAAAGCTCGCACAAAATCGTTGGTTGGAGGGTACGTGGAAGACCCGGCTACAATCCATGCAACTGAAGATAAACTAACCACAGTGCCACTTAAGGCACCCTGAGTCAAAGTAGAATTATAGTTACAAGATTGATAATAAATCAGAAATGATGAGAACTTTTACCCAGGAGTTTACGAAAGGCAGCAGCATTCCCATGGTAAATACAGCTACGGTCGGCCCACTAAAAATCCCATTCAGGCTGTATGCCATCTGCGAATAAAAGTGTTCTCTGAAATATTAAAAATTTAAACTTTGCGTTTTTGGGATGTTATTATTGTGTCTTTAGTACGATACAAAAGATTCTTTTCTGCTGCAACCGAGTTCGTAGTGAATATAAGCATGCCTGATGTAAACAAATATCACAACTTCTATTTTAGATTCGATTACAATAACTTACCCGATATATGCCACCAATGACTGAAGCAAGGTAGGCGAGAAAAATGTAAGTTACTCCGAAACCGACAACCAGGATTTTAGAAGTAAGCAGATACGCTCGGGGACTCCATTTAGTACATGGCTTTACAATATCCTCAAGAGCCATGCAGGCCAATGCATTCATACCCGACGATATGGTACTAAAATAAAACATCACAAGTACACACAGTCGTTATTTGTGAGGCCGTAGAAAAGATTTACATAATTTGTATTACCTCAGTGAACTGCTGTACACTCCCGCCACGAAGAGGCCAGGAATTCCAGGAAGGTAACTTAGGGTATCCATGACAATATATGGAAACAGCTGAAAATGTAGGAAGTTATGCGAATTTAAATAAACTATAACAATTACACATTGTAGCTTGCCTGGTCGGAGATTCTTACAGCTTTGCTGTAAACTGGGTCGCAATGTCGATATGTGGCGTATATTGTGAGACCAGTCAAACCAGCCAACACAAGAATGACGATAAGACCAACAGCTGCCCAAACAACTGCCCTGCAATAAAAGTTAATTTAATATCATTCCACAAATATTAATTTGCGTGCGGTTATACTTTTTAGCGTCTTGCATGCTTTTAATGCATAAATATCTTTGAACTTGTGCATGATTTACTGAATTGACGCCACACCAAAACACGGTTCCTCCAAATATAATCGACCAAAACGTATGACGTATGCGAGGATCAGCTTCAAAACTGCAAACAACATTGTGCAGGTGGAGAAATTTAAATAGTTGGTTTGGTTCAAATAAGTTTTAAGCACTATTTTTAATCTTAATTATATTTCAGATTAAGTTTCAAAGATACAGTTTTCAACACATGCAGTAGTGAAATGCACATTAATACAAATATGGGTTTTTTTTTTTGTTGCCATTCTCCCTTTGTATAAGGAATATTTTTAAAGTGGATCAAGTCGCTATGTAAAACTTAAAACAGAGAAAGGGAGGTTAACGATATATAATAGACCACGCAATTTCTGCCAAATTGTATCTGGGACATGTAAATAAATAGGTTGCGAATCGCTTCTATTTGAAGGGTTACACATTTCTCTAGGCACCATATGAGGAATGTATAAAAGGGGGTGAAAGAACCACACAATGAATACAAAACCATTGGTTGCCGACCTATATACTTTTTAGGGTTATACTTACTGAACAAAGTCTATCCTTCCGCCTTCCTCGGCGGCTTTCCAAATGTTACTGAATCCTCCATGATTAATTGAACCTTGAATAATTACCGCAATAAATCCAGTAATCATCATTATCGATTGAATTACATCAGTCCATATGACAGCTTTTAATCCACCCTAAAGAGATAAAAGGATAAAGTTATTTTGTCCAATACAACTCGTAATGTTTAAAGCAAGAGAATTAGAGCGTACCATGCCTGTGTAGAATATGCAAACCAATCCGGTTGCCAAGATGGAAAACCACATGTCGATGCCGGTCACTTCACTCAGGGCAAGTGCTGGCCCGTACACCACAATTCCGCCGTAAAACAACTAAAAGCAAAACTCTCAAAAGTTACTTTTGACAGACTGCTGTTTTAAAAGCGATTCTTCTTAAACTTACGGACATAATGTAATACATGATTGATAGTAAAATTTTTGTCGCTCGGTTAAATCTCCTTTCCACGTACTGAAATGAACAATGTTGTAAAATATAACTTGCATTTGCAAAGAGCAACTTATCTTGCCTCATATGTGCTGGTTATTTGGAGTTCGTAGAATATTGGCATGTAAACCCATCCAGTTAGTACGGCCACAAAAACGTATGTCAAACTATACCACGTGAACATAGTGCCGTAAACGTAATATTCCACCGGAACACCCAGAATGGTCACCGATGACATGAAGGTGGCTATGATGCTCAACGTAACAGGTCCTTAAAATGCATTCAAACCTCGCTTAGTTTATTGTGTTGAAAACGAAATAAACGACGAAAAAAAATAGTCAACAGCCAAAATGTTTAAACTAAGGTTAGGCCATCAAAACGCAAGACTTGTGGGATTATAAACGGTATATTGTGGAAAATTCACGTAACTGTACACTCCTGTATGTAGTCTACATAGCCTACCGTACGACATTTTGCGTCCTGCCATCAAATAATCTTGTGTGTCGACATGTTTTCTCCTTCGATCCCGAACAGCAAAAAATATTCCGATTGCTGCCGAAACTCCCAGGAGAAGAGCAAATATTGCATAATCCGCAGCTTGAAATGTGTTCTTTTTGATTTGGACATTTTCTAAATAAAACTTGTGATTTGATTGTTGTAACTCCACAAATATACGCAATGAACCAATCATATTATAAGGCCAAAAAGTTCATTTATTATGCCAATAGATCAGTCTGTCGTTACCGCTTGTCGGTGGTTGTTTTTTTTTACATAGAAAAGACAAATTAACTATAATTTATAATAATATAACTCGCCTTAAAGCAAGATTACACTATATTAGAAACTTTTTTTGAAGAGACTCGCAAACGCAACTAAGCAGGCAATGAGGAGAAAACGCGCTTCAGGGTAATTACGGAGTTTTTGTTTGATTGGTGAAACTCGCAGTGAAGATTATATTGCAGTGCGTGGAAATTTGTGTTAGCAGATGTTTTTAGGCGGCTTTTGGGTGCGGAATAGTTTAGGCATCATTATCTGTTCGAGGACATCAAGCGCCAGCCGCCAGGGGCTAATCAACGACAAAACTAGAGTTGTACACATCATCAAATTTTAAGTTTTGAAAGCAAAATCTCTGGCAACAACGTTTTTGAATTTACAAAGAGTTTTCATTCATTTGCCTCAAGCTTGGGCGCCACTAATCCTACAAAGAACCTCAAAACTGAGCCGAAACTCGATCGTGAACCGGTTGAGTAATTTGTGGTCTACATCCATTGGTTTTCCAACAAAAGTATTCGTGGTAAAAATGGCTTTATGTATGTTGAAGATTGCGGAAAGAAATCTGTGTACGTTTATCAGCGAGTATTTAGGTTACGTCAACGACAACAATTGAATATTCGCAAATGAAACGATAGTTGCCTCCTCGTTAATACAATCTCATGAAATGGTTATTAAAACTTGTTTAAAAAAATGCTCTTGTTATTTTTGATCTTCATGAATTTAGATGAACTAATAAGTTAGTCGGGCATATCAAGGTATGTCGTAAAATAGGCAACTTTCTTGCAGTAAAGCTAAACACACGATGCCTGAAATATTGTTTTAAACAGTCAAAACACGCAATTAACAGTCTGAAAAATAAACCTGCATATTTGGAATTAATCGTGATTAAACGTTACACAAAGATACAAAAAAACGTACCTTTATCCATGCTTGCCACAGTGGATGCCACATCCATTGTATCACTTAAAGTGACAAAGAAGCGTACCTCACCGAATTTGGAGCTTACTGCAGGCAAAACAACAGCTACGCTCACAAAATTCTAGAAAAAACGCAACGACTGCAGTCATGCACAAAGGTCAGAGTGATGAGGTGCAAACAAGTTCCAAGCACGAAAGAACAATCATCAGACGTGCCACCGAAGCAATCCTAGCTTTTACAGGAAACCACTCAACAAATTGGGGTTACGTTGATCTATATTATGTTATAAAATCGCCAGGTGAATTTGCCATCTCGACCACAGTCCCTGGACGCGAGAAGAAACTTGTTTAATTTTTAGCATGGTAGTTGGGCCTTGTGTGTGCTGTGTGATTTGTCACGTCTAATTTTTGCTAATTTAAAACTACTTCTGTACAACCCGCCTACAAACACGTACACAGAGAATTGTGGTGTGATGTATTGCTTGTGCTCTTACAATCCAACAAAATTGTTCGTCTTGAAATGAAAGAGTTTACACAAAAACTAACATAACTTTTGAAGCGGTGACAAAAATGTACGAACGAAAATGTTTGGAACTTGATAAAGTGGAAAAATCATCCGAAAACATTGTTTGTGAAACCAAAACCACCGCTCAGTCAACCGAAACTTTCTCTTGGTTTAAAGCTGAAACCACATGAGGTGAGGTTCGTTGTTTGCTTGCGTCAAGGGGTCATAAACATTTTGGCGAAATCCTTGTTGGACAAAGCTTTGGTCTTTACTTCGTTTTGGTTTGCATCACGTGCAATTTTTGCATCGTCATTCTGCGCTAGATTACGTTGCAAACTCCGCGGCAAAAGATTCACTTGCGTTCGACCGCGACCGCGCCTGAAAGATAGATTGACAAAGGTTGGTCGTCAATCAATCGTCACAAACAAAACTTCACCGCACGCGTTTTACTCATGTAGTCGCAAGGTAAAATAATCTTATCGTAATACTTAACCCAAAATGAAGAATGTAAGTTGTTTTATGTTATTTACTTACTTTACGGTTAGTATGTACAATACATAAAACAAGACTTATTGAAGTTGGTGTAAACGATGACCAAATACAATCTTAAAACTTAGTGATGAGTGAATATCACAGTCCACGTTATTTGGAACTTTAGATAACTGTTCATTTGTTCCACTCTTGTTACACCCGTTCTGATTAGCTTAATACCGACATCCCGATCAAACAGTTTGAAAGTTGTTCAAATAACATCTTTCCAATTAATCACAATTCATTATCGTTCAAATAATATTTGAAAATTTTATACATTTATTTCAGACCACTCACGTTCCGCTTTTCAAGTAAGTCCCTTGTTTTGCAAAATCTTCTTTCGCTCTATTTCGCGTCGGTGGGTTACTAATAGCAACCTGTGATATATGACACTATTGCACAGTGTTGTTACGACTCATGCAAGTGAGACAACATACCGTAATAGTGAAACCATCAATTACAGTTTGATCCGTTTTCATGACAGCCTGGGCTGCATCCGCTTGATTTTGGTATTCAACATACGCCAGACCCTAAATGTGCATCAAGTTGTTTAGTGGAAGAAGAGTCTCAGTGAATTTTTAATTAAATAAACATTTTTTGCACAAGGTCTACATGTTTGTGAAACGCATGATTTTGTTGTACTTATTGTTGGCCACAAATTGAAAAAGTGTCTTGGATTACAAAAAAATGTTCAATTATTGATCTGATTAAGCTTTTGCAGCGCAAAAGAGCTTTGCTAAATTCAATTTTAAAATCTTTGATTGCAATGGGTTTGCAAATGGCGATTATTTTGAAGAATAAAATGTGTTTTCGTAGTTGGTTATGTTTAATTGTCCTAATAAATAATGTTACTTCGTATAGTTCTGATGGACTGCTTATAATTTTTGACCTCCCTGTCATCGCAACATCGCTTTCTTGGGTTATTAAGGCGATTCGAGAGCAAAAAAAGCATAGCACTGACTTGCAAGTAACAAAGTTAACTACTTGGTTGGTAAAAACCCATCCGTTTAAATTAAAAGAAGTCGAGTTTAACATCATTTTATAATCTTACTTTAGGTTTTCCACTTCGCGCAGTTACAATCCGCAGTGACTTTATTTGACCATGAGGCGAAAATATTTCTCTCAAATTTTCTTCAGTAGTTGCAAACGACAATCCGGACACGAATAATTTATGTCTTTCCATGCCGGTGTCATATTTGAAAACCTGAATAAATCAAGTGTCAAAACGTGGCACAAATTTACACGAAAAAAACTCCATATTTCTTGCCTTAAAGTCGGGTTGTTTGCTTTTGTCGATATTGGGTGACACGAACATGGGACGACCTTCCAGAGCCTGAAGACAAAATCATATGAAAACGAAATGTAACAATAACGGTAAATCTGGACTGGTTAAGGCAAGCAGAACAACTTTACAAGGAATTTATGAAAATATGCAACGATTTGGTTCACCAGCAATCTTGTATTGGACAAAGTAAAATAATGGTTACATTGGATAGGGGCTTTGTATTCATTCTAGAAAAACTGTTTCCATTGCTATGAACGAACGAAAGATACTGTTTGTTTCATATTGCTGGTTTATCTTTTAAAAACCTCTCGATCAAGTTGAAGCGCTTTTTCGATGCTTGACTTGTGGCTGAATTGAATGTAGGCGAAACCCCGAATCTTTCCCTTGTTACTCTTCGCCAAACGAATCGACTCCACGTCTCCACAGACCGAAAATATCTGCAAAGAAATTTTGCTCATCCAACATAGGCGATGTATGTGTGTTGGGGGGGGGATAGTCGGTTTACGAAGTATCGAACCAACCAAACCGTAAAAACAATGTACATCGAAATACTTTACCCACCTTCCGCAATTTCTTCTCAAGTTCCTCGACCATATATCCCAGGTTACTGACGAAGACAGTACGCTCATCCGATTCGGCTGTGCGTTCGAATTTTCCATCTGGTGCTGTTTAACAAAAACTATTGAAAAACATTTTGCCGGAAAAATATTATATATTTGCTTACCCGGGTCGGATTTTGTTGGTTCCACTTTTTTCTTTTCACCGCCTAGGGAGAAAAATGTTCAAGTCTAACACAATCATGGCATAAAGTCGTGGATCGAAAACAATACTTTAAAAAACAAGCTTGATCTAACAAACTAACGCAATCTTAACAAACGATTTAATAAACTTGAAAAACATCAACGCGACATAGGGAAAGATATTTGGGTGGACTTTCTTGTTGGTTTCCAGTAGAAAGTGCAACCATTTTTTACAGGTTCACTTTATATAAAAAAAATTAATAATAAAAAACTAGAAACAACCCAGTTAACCTGGTATAGGCCCAGAAGTTTTATCGTTTGTTGCAACTTTTCGTTCTTCACTACGACTTGTTTCAGGAGCCTTCGGACCAGGTTTCACAAATCTTACAGGAGGCGCTGAGCACATAAGGATGAAATAAGCAAACAGAATTCCGTAAACAATAATTAATGCAGGGTTTCTTGCCTGATGGAATTTTGAAAGCGTCTTTTTCTTCATTGCTTTTCTCGGGACCTCGTTCAAATTTCTTCTGACGCTTCACGGGAATGGCATCAGGTGAAGGCGCTAAAAGTCACAGATGATAACTGCACCATGTAACAATGCTGTATCTTTGACAACAGCTCAAAGAAACATCAACAAGCTACGGGTGAAGATGAAAACGTTTTTTTTACCAGAATGTCGCTTTTTTGCTTCCCCTGATGACTTGGGAGATGATTTTTCCCGTTTGGTTCCTTGTTGAGCCGATTGTCGTCGTTTTGTTTTGTTTTCAAAATGAGCTGCCACCTGAAATTTATAAGGTCTTGTTGATTTGTGAAGTCGAATGCAAACAAACATTTCGGTGGTTGGTTGAAAGTTTAGCAACAGTTTTGGTTCATCCAACACAAAATATTTATTCAATTTGTTTCGAGTTATATTTCATGTAAGGACGAATCTTTCGGATACATTATCGATTTAAGGTTTTAATTTTTTTCACAGGCATTGATAGAGATGAATTGAGATGCTCTTACGTCACAAAAAACATTTTGTTGTAACTACGTGCGGTGTGTAAAACCTTGTTGTAACATGACAACTGACAAGTTTACATTTGAAGGCATACAATGTATATTTTTGTTGCACCAAACTGGTTCTTAAACAGAACGCCACACAATTTGTGAGCTACATCTCCCAAAAAAATTAACACAATCTTTTACTGTCAGATCAGATGTAACATCAGTACCATAACATATGATCAATTTGACAACAATTCCGGACTCGCCTTTTCTTTTCTTTTGGTGACTTTAGCAAGTCGTCCCTCCACCTTACGAGTCGCATCCTCGAGATCTTCCAAATTCCCCAACTCGCGTTCAAACTGTATCAGGCGGGCGGCAGCAGATTCGGCTGAACCGTCGTCGGCAGCTGTACTTTGCAACGCCTTTTTTAAAACTGTTCTGGCTTTTTTCACATCCCCGCATTCCCTGTTTCGGTAAGTAAAACGCGTTCAACTAATTTTGTTAAGGTGACATACTGTGTTACGTGTTTGTAATAATACTTTTTTAATTTAACTTAGGAATCCTCACATTTCGAGATGAAAATAATCGAGCCATATGTTCCACTTTCTTCGCGCCTCAACATCGCTCAAAACGTCGTCAAATATTTCACGAGCTCTCTGGATGTCTTGGAGAAGCCTCGCCTCGCATCGGGCCCAGTAACACCACAATGTATAGTCAGGGTCCCCAGTTTCACCGAAGGCTGACGTAATAAAAATTAAGATCACGTGGTTATACGAGGAGTCGGTGCATGACCGTTTCACTTAAAAAACAGCATTTCTTTCTTAAAACCTAAAAAAATAAGTTCACCTATGAGGACAGTCTGAAGCAAGTGAGTCGTCGCGGCAGAAAATACGTCACGAAGCGACTTTCCGGCGGAGGTTTTCTCCCCATCAGTACAACCTTTAACGAGACATATAGCAATAACAAAACGACAAAAACAACAACACTTTTTAAACAGGAAATAGGGGTACAGGAAACGAATGATGAGTTTGATCATAAAGTCAACACAACGGTTTAGTTACGTCGTGGCTTGCTAAGCAGCAGTGCCTTTTTTGATATTACCATGGGCAATACTTTTGCAAGGGCCAGAGAATGGTTTGATATGTTTGGAATGTGGTTCCCAAGTCGTGAACAGGAACCCACAGTAAGTGCATCGAGTGAATGCAAGCCGAACGAAAATGGAGAAGAATCAGAAAAGGGAAAAAATTCTAAGGAAAACTCTCCAAGCAACTGGGAGCGTTTGAAAAGGCCACCGTTTACACCAGTTATGCGTTAATGGCAATGTACATTATGTTCACTTTTAAATGTTAAGGGTCAGCAACAATTTTCAAGGCAGTATTCCAGGTTACAAGTTAGGTCCAAATGTCAATAAATATGAGTGCCAACATTTTTGTGTGTAGCACACTATTACACTATAAACACATACAATGTAGTTCTTATTGCAATATTCAGTTTTGAAATAGGTTTTTTATGTGCGAGGAGTTGCCGAACCCTGCTCCGTTGTATTTAATTTTTAAGACTGCAACAAGAATTTTATTTATACTGAAATAACCATTTGCTTCTTTGATGTGTTGTGTAACATATTTGTTCTTCTTCTATAATTTGCAAAACGATTAAAATTTTGTTGTTGTTATACTTATACTTACTAGTAAACTGTCGCCTTTCTTGGTCACAACAAGTCTGCCACAGCAGTGCATAATCGCCGGCGGAAGAAAACCCTGCAGCCATTGCTTCATTCCTAACTTTTTCCATCTACAAAAAAGATTCATCCCTGTTATTCGCCTTGGGAGTATAATCAAACTGTCAGCAAGAAACGATTTGAGTTTTGTTCGGTATATATGTTAAATCTATTGCAATAATGTACAAAGACATATTGTAGCCTCATATACATAGGGATCGATTTTTTCTACAATTAAAAAAAAATCAGGGCGGCGGTTTGTTACCAATCATAACAATAGGCATCTCCGGCCGTCTTATTCTTGTCCAAGTCTGAAGTCACGTTGAATTCAGCCAGTGACGCAACTAAGGGGGGGATTTGTCGGCAGGCCATAGGACCATTTATCACATTGACATAACACGAGTAAAAACTTTGCCTAGGCTTCTCTTGTTTTATATTACACGTCAAAGCGTTGGTACACAGCATTAAAGCAATTTAACTCGAGTTTCACCAGTGGTCAGGCAATTTTATTTACAAAATCATTTGTGAGAATAAGAAACTTCGTTCAGTGTTCCTGGAAAAAGTCGTCTAAAAGATTTCGCATAATGTTTTTGAACACGTAGCATTGTTCCTTAATGTAAGGACGAATTTTTTCCCTTGGGGTGAGAAATAGTATATTTTTGTTGCAATAGGCAACACAAACACAAGAGTTGGGATGACCTTTATAACATTGACTTAAAACATGTTACTATTGGCGCATACCAAAGGTACAAATGCGCAAACCTAATGAGAAACAAGTTTTGTTCAAACACGCAAATGGGTATTTTATCAAACCAGTTTTGATTCTAGTTGGTCGTGCATATGCTACTGTTACAGCAATGGATGGTGCAATACACACTTTTTGGGTACACACATCCTGTAACCTTCACACGCAAAGCGATTGTCTCCACGGTCAAATGCAGCGCAGCATTCGTTGTTTTAGCAGTGCAGTGTTGCAAAAATAAAAAAAACTTGCCTTGGCGTATGTCGAAAAGCTGACGTTTAATCAGTTCTAAAAAAGGGGGGCAAGGGGGCGGGAATCGACGCCTATGGCATCATAGGTGTATCCACGAAAGGTCCAAGGGACTCGTTTTCGTGATTACTCAAACCCACATTTAATCACTTTTTGGTCACAAAAAAATGTCATTTCAATGGCATTTAATCACTTTTTTCTTTTTTTCTTAGATTCAAGCCTTTCTTTCAAAGTAATGGTAATATTAGCTTCTAAAAAACTTAGTAGTGTCTAAAAAAACTTACTAATACATAATAAGAGTGTCACAAACATGTGGATATAAATACCATTTAACACAATGTTTCACCTTTTCAGTAGCGCATTTGTTTTTTTCCAAACATATCAGATACTTTTCCCATAGTATCGCAGTCCAAGGACAATTTCGTATGGCTCTTTCATGTACGGACAAAACAACTGGTCCACTTCTGATCGTCTCATTCTGTGGAAACAAGAACATTGAACATTAATGTCCCTTGTTGACATATAGTGATTATGAAAAAAAGCATTTTAGCCAACACATTTTGTACCAAATATTTGATATATTGCAGCCACAAGTCTGAGTTGAGACAATTGTCATTGATTGCTCGCTCATAAATACACTGAATCCGTGCTGGATCATTGGACTCTTTTTCCAATTGAATGTATTGCTGATAAACTTCAAATTTGGGCATTTCTGTTTCTTCCTGTAATTAAGTGAAAACACAAATTGTTATTAACCAATATCAAACAAATAGCAAGAGGGGAATGTAATTACCAAATTATTTTCTATTTTTGAAAGTTTTTCCAAATTACGCAGGTTTTCTTGGTATTTTTGTGTAACTTCTGGAGGCAAATCGCCATCTTCAACACCTTTCCTCCATTCTAAGTATTCAGACATTGTGTTCTCCATATCTGTATTTGTTGTAAAAAACATATCAAAAAACATGCCAAAGTTGCCGAAAACAACCCTGCATCATTAACGAACTAACAAAAGCAGCAACCAATTTGTTCATGCACCTGAACAAACTGAAATACTGATCCTGAAACACAAACCACAGCTAGCTTAACAAGAAACAAACTAAAAAATATTTTTTACCAAGGAGTGGGATAGCAAGTTGGCGAAGAAAAAGGGAACCAACTCGTTCTGTTTGTTCTGACAACTGGTTGATTTGTTCAGCCGTACTTATGCTGCCTGGTGGAGGCTGTAGAAACGAAACAGAAATTACCCTAAAAGAACAACTGATGCAATGTATATGATATGTCACACTTGCTTGCATTGTCATTAAAATGGCGTTTTCAATTTCCCGGTATGCTTCCCATACTGAAGATCCCTTTGAAACATGAAGACCAACTTCTGATAGCGCTCGTTCCATTCTTGAACGTAACTGTAAATAGTTTTGAGTAAATTTACTGTTGTACATTTACAGATTTTCTGTTGCTCCTAATTTAAATGGCCCATTCAAGCTTTATTGTTATAATCATAACAAGGCAATTATACTGCATGTAACCTTACTTTTGTGATGCCTCCTTCACTGCCGATTAAACGAATAGAATATTGTGCATACTCCAGCCAAATTTCTGGACCTGCAAACAAACAGTTACAGATATGCATAAAATGGCAAGTTTGTAATTTGGTTTTAGATATTATTTTCAATATCCACCATACTTAGGTAGTCTTTTGTTGAAAGTTCAAACAGTTCTTCCAGATTTTTATGATCTTCCTCAGTTTCAGCAAACTTTTGTTCATCCTCCAGCCATTGTAGCCACAAATCCTGCATAGATACAAGTTGTTTCAATGCGTTTTACTGAAGAAAAGTCTACACAAGCTATTAAATTATTTCAGGTTTACCTTTGTTAAAGGAAAGATTGTACTCATTTCTTTTCGAGCCTTTCTTAGTCTTTCAAACTCTCCACTTTTTCTGAGCAAACCGATTCGATCAACATGATTTTGATAATTGTATGGTGATGCCACTACCTACATTTTCATGGACATCAGTTATATGAAAAGACAACTATGCATAACTAACCATACTTTTTCATCAAGCTCTTCCATTTCCTTTAACATCACAGTTTCATCTTCCTCCATATTTTCTTCATCAGAGGAAATGTCATTTTCGTTTTCTTCTTGTTTTTCATCCATATTATCTTACGGTCAGATACTAAAAGATTTATAATGATTTGATCTACAATACACTGTAAAATCCGATGTAATTTGTCACACACAACTGCTTCATACATTACACAAAAACTTTATGTAGTTTAAGTTACAGTACCATTAAGCCTGCACAACTCTGCAAAAAAACAAAAGTAAGCACAATATTGAAAGGAATGATCTTGCTTGTTTATTATTTTTTTGGGGTAAACTGCTGATAAAATAGCAAATTTGTGTGGAACTAGTTTATCTTTCTTTCAATCAAGGACCTTAACCGTCCACTTATCCCGCGGAATTTTTGTTTGTTTAATCGCGCGCGTAAGCGCTGGTGCGCGGGCGCACGGGTGCACGATCAGAGTGTGGTAGAAATATTCCGTCAATGCTCAAATCGACGATGTTCTTTATGAAAATTGAACGTATGTTTCAAAAGTTCTTTATATTTGTGGTTCCGACCTCGCGTCAACAATGGGTTTGACGTCAAATTGCTACAGGTAAAGATCTTTTGCTAACACGTAAAATTTTCCCCAAAAACGAATAATTGCGGTCCACGCCTTATATTGAAGATTTCTTATGTAAACCAATGCATTTTCAGCCAATCGTCATCCGGAGCATAGATCAGTGCACCAGACCTATTAATAGCGCGAAGTCGGAACTATAAATTACGTCAAGGTTTTATGTGTCTCCAGGAAAGTGGTGGGCCTACGCACACCCTTAATATATGAGGGGATCGATGATATTCTTTGTCAATTTGAGAAAAGTGTCCAGAACGGTTTGTCATAATTCAAATTGTTTAGCTAAAACAGGAGTGTGTTCTCCAGGAAGAACTCGTTTTTTTGCGAAAACAGGCATAGAAGTTGTATGATTTTGAAGCGTCGTGACTTGTTTGTTTTTACAGTATAGGCCCCTAGTTAACAAAACTTTTTCAGTTTAATTAAGACATCTTTCTTCAGTTCCAGCATTATTTTTCATGAAAATGGTTACACATAATTTTTCTTCAAAAGAATGCCAGGCTGCTAACAGATCTGCAAGATAATGCCACCTGGCGAACAGAGAATTTCGAAACACGTTTCCTTTCTTTTAAACGTGATATGTAATAAAATCACTTTTAATCCCACATGTTTTTCGATGACTGCGACTAAACAAAGAGTACAAACATTTAAGAAATGACTGGTTATTGTCATTCGTGCCACTAGTAGGATGCAGTTCATCCCGACCAGTGAAAGGCCGAAGCTCTTTCAGGTATGCCGCCAAGCATTACCATGCGTATAGATCAGTGGAAAAGTTCGCAATTTCAGTGAACGCATGTTGTTTATAACACAATATGCTAGTGGTGGGTAAAGTAACTATAATAAAAACAAATCTCACATTGGTAAAAGATATTGGAATTTGAAAGTGGTCTGCAAAATAAGTGCCATTAAAAGGTGGACGCTAGCTGAAAAAGGTTGTGATCCACTGATCCTGTGCATACACCGCAAATTCGAGTCGGTGAATAAAGGCAGTGGTACCACAACGCGGGAAATCTGGACTGCATTCAATTTTATATTTACAAACATGTAGTATACTTATATTAGGCTTGATTGCTTCATATAACTGGCAAAAGTGGGTCTCTGTTGTATGATAAACATATTCGGTGCAACTATTCAACGAAGCCGTGTTATTGTGAAACATGAAAGATACGATTTGGGAAAATGTCTTCTAAATGCTAATTTACATGCATCACCCATTTACACAGTGAAGGCGTCTCATGCATTTGCTGGTGTAGTCTTTTTGGTTGTCGCACAGAACACACTTGTTCGTGGTAATTACGTTTAAAGTTTAAAACACCGTTCTAATTTGCTAATTTGCTTGAACCGAACCTGAACCGGATAATAAAAAACTTTCAATATCCCGAACCGGAACCGAATCCGTATAACAAGCGGTTCGACTCCCTGATTGATATTATTCAAGTACACCCGTGGCTTCTTAGTGCGCTTCGAGGTTTTTGTGTTTGAAAAAAACTAGAGCTGAATTTATCTTGTTCTATCATGGTACGTTTTAGTATATGTAAGCGAATGATTGAAAATATGTACGCGCATGCTTTTATCCCAAGTCAATTCATTTTAATCAGTAGGTTAACCTGTTGCGACATTGTACAGTAATTTTTGCGCAACTATATGAGATACATTTTGGTAGGTCCAAGACCCAAACGAATACCAACGTATAATAACGCTGCCGAATTTCTCTCATTGATGCTATGCTATAAAGGTTCATATTTAGACAAGTACAAACCGCACTGACAAACATCAAGTACATGTGCTATATTATCGCATATATACAACATAATGCGGCTGAAGAAACATATTTTGGAAACACTTTGAGGTTAACTGTTATTTACAACTCAATTAAGAGAAAGACATTGTAAGATAGCAGATGTGTTTATCTGCGGTGGAAAGGACAAAGTGAAATATTTCATCTTCTGTTTGCCAAAGCTGGCACTTTACTGTTGCTCCCAACGGCGCTTCTCCAACAATAATATAGCCAACCTTTTTTATCATTAATTCATTGAACTTTCCAGTAGTATTTACAGGAAAGCCTTGTGCTTCAGCTACTCCGACGGTTTCCAAACATATGAGTATGAACATGGAATGGTTTGCATGCAAATTGTAATCACATTCACTGATACCCACTTTTCGTTGTAATAAAAACACCTGTTCGTCTGCAGGAACGGTTTTCAAAGGTGGCTTCATCCATTCCCGTGGAGCGGTTTTCTGCTTGTTGATCACTGTTTTTAGAGAATCCGAAAATGGCTTTGGTCGTCTTGTAGTTTTGTCTACTAAAACGAACAGCATGGTTCCTTTCACAAGCAACTGATTGTTTGTTAAATCGAAGGCATCCGTATGAAAAACAATGGAAGTATTTTTAATTGACGCGGCGGTAAAAGTAAACCGCACGGGGTTGTAGATGCCTGCTCTTGTCGACTTCATGTAATCAATAATTGCTGGACTGAACTCAATATCTTCTTTAAGACTAAATAAAAGGTCATTTTTGCCAACAAATGAATATTCTCCGGTCTGATTTAAACAGATGCCCTCGAAGGTTGCATTCCAACACATTTCGATGCCTTTTATCCATGAACGAAGGTTGCACATGTCTGTTAAATATGAATTATCTCTTTATTGTCAAACAATTAACAGTTTTGTTTAAATTATAGCTTATTCAACTCACTTACTATGTTTGAGTAGATGACTGTAACCCACATTGCAATCCAAATAGGCTTTATTTGTGCCAATAAACGTGGGGTTCATTTTCTTTCTATTATAACATTCCTTAGCACCGTTTCACGTTAGTTTCTCAAAGATGTAATTCGCCCAAAACAAGAAGTTTCCGTTATAGTGAGTTGATTCATTTCCTAAAAATAAATTTAAGATTTTGCAGCGTCTAATACGCGCTTGGATTCCGGTCCGTGAGTTTCCTATCTAAATCACTTTGGAACTCAAATCACGGATTTACGCATACTCATAATTCTGCAGTGGAAACCTATGACATTTCAAAATTTTCACAACACACAGTTTAAGAATATCTGACCAAGACTGCGGCTGTAGTTTGCTTCATTACATCTGCACGAAAGTGCACGTGACACGTAAATATAAAACGAGTTCATAATTAAACTAAGAGATGTTCATAACTTTAAAAACAATTTTGCAAAAGTAGCTTGGTTCTGAGATACAGCTGATCAAAGTCGCATTTTTTCCCCTGCAAACGAAATCGTACGAAACTGAGATTATTGTGTAGGGAATTCGGCTTGTCATGATTCGAAACACTTTAATATTTTGTTTAAACTTGGTCTTCTAAAACTGCTTTCTACTCTTTTACATTTACACCCGTCTTTCTGACGCCATCGCTGGTTATCTCGCTTGCGTTACGTCTTTCAACTTGCGCTACTTCTTCTAAGTCCCCTTTGTCGCGTAATCGCAGCAATTATCTCTTCAATTATTGTTTCTCTCTCGTCTTTGATGTATCCCTATATATTTGCGACTGTTTCCACAAATAAACAGATCTTGGTTCTCGGTCTAACAGATCATAATGTGATCTCTCCTAGATCATAGTCTTCGATCTCTCAGATCATGGCTTTTGGTCTCATTTTTATCTGACAGGACCTGCAGGCAGCATGTTGTCTCACCGGGACTTTCTGCACAGGTTTGATGTTGGGTTCGCGGTGATGCCATTCCTTCAAAATCTTTCGACATACCAACTGCGACCCTTCAATTGTTACGTGACGTCTAGAAGGCGCTTTGGTGGTGCGAGTGCTGGCAGCAAGCCTTATGTGTAGGAATGGAAACTATTGTGAAACTGGTTTAGCATAGTTTTGCATTAAACAGGGGACAACAAGTGAACAAGTGCAACAAACGGATTTTAATGTTAATTTGAGCTGCAGAGAGATGGCGTTGTTTCGACCTATAATGTCTTATTTAGTTGCGCAATAATAAAACAGTTACTACTGGGACAGGTTGTTCTTTTGTTACAGCATTTATAATCGCTAACGTGATACATGAACTTTTGAAAACACGACAGAGACAAACCGTCAGTTTAGCATTGTCGTTTTGTCCACTCACAGCAAAAGATAGAAGTGGGTTAATTAAATTTTGAAGCTGGCAAAGACCGCCGAGAAAGGCTCACTAAATTAGCTGATTATGCAACACAACACTGTTATTCTGTCATAGTACAACTTTTTGTCCGACAGTGTCGTTGCCTACGAGTTCGCGTCATGAATGATTTATTTAATTCGCCACAATCAACCACTAATGTATTCTTTGCAATATAGTTCTAGATATGTTGGAATCATCCAATTAAAGTCAACACAAAAGTAGGGTTAAAGTTATGACATCACACTCAAAATGACGTCATGTAACGTCACGCAGCAAAAATACGCACTATCCCCGTCTTATCGAAGTATACAGAATAGTGTCGTTGCTGCTGTAGTATTTGGTCTTCCGATAATTAGGGACAAATAACTCTTTGGTTTGTGACGTCACATTGACATATTTTTGTGTGATGTAAAACCTTGTCCTGACCTTTGAGGTAACGTAATCTGTTGATTCTCCTATGTTTAAAACTATTCTATCTAAACAATGCATTTTTTACGACGCGAGCGCCTTTTGTGTGATGTCATTTTCGCCACAGCGCAAAAGGTTTACGTGTGATGTCATTGTCGCCGCTACTATACGTGCAGTTTTCTACATTTTTTAGGTGACGTAGAACCGAAAAACTTTGGATATCTGTTTGTTGTAGATGTACTTTAGTTTTGCGCTAAGTTGTCATGGCCGTGTCATATGCACTTTAAGTTGCTTGTTTCGGCACACCCATTTGTTATTTGATAATTGTACAAGCTCCAGGTATAGAAGTTCGTAGACATGTTAATTTTAAAATTGGCGTGACGAAAGAAAGGTTAAAAAATCACTCAAATATACCATAAGACTTCAGCGGTCACTGGTACTGTAGCCGATGACTGCTCTTAAAACACTCCTAGCAACACCTCACCACTTTATTCAGTGCGCTCCGGTCGATCTTATGCATGAGCGCGACACACATGACTTTACACACAAAAACACAAAATAGCTACAACACAAACCAACATAATGTTACGTCATCACAAGGCAAATAAATGGCGGGAAACAAATAATCACAGGTAAAAACTTACCGGTATTCTAGCTGTTGTACTAAATAAATGTATCTCCAATCACCAACACCACATTCAACCAACTATGTCGCGAATATTCATTTAAACATTTAATCAGAACTTTTATTCTCATTTATAGCTGGTTATAAAAAACACATTCGGAACTTTTTCATGAAAGTTGCACAATGTAAGTTACATAACACTGCATTTTCCCTCGTTGCAGCACCTTTCAACAATAAACAAGTTCTTTAGGAATTTCAAAAGTTGAAGTTGCACCTTTCAACATATGCGTGACAACAAAACACCAAGGTATATTCGGATAAATTCTTTTTTTGCATGCACGTCATCAGGAGTTTGCGCTGTTGTTATTTCCCAGGTGTCAATATATTGCAGGAACTTTAAATCGGAAAACATTCCCAACATTATTCGATTAAACCGATACAAATACCATTCGCTCGGTAGAAATGTTGATGGTCGTTTGAATCTGACTCCAAGTCGTAAGAAGACTTTAACAGTTTGACTTCTTTGTTTCAAACGAATGAGAGCCTTTTTAATGGCTGCGACGCGTTGGATGAAAACAGAAGGATGGTATAGAGCAAAATGCGCGCCAAGATTAAACACAACTGTAACTTCTAAATCCGTAATACTGTCCAGGGTGTCAACAATAAATGGTCGGCTACTAGGAGGTCCAGGATTGTGCAGCGGTATACCATGAGCTCTATAGTAAACCGTAACGTTGTGCTCTTTATTTCTTCCAGTGCGTGAATGTGACCAGGCGATGGAGTTGTTCGGTCCGGTGTCGTTGAGCTCCATGCTATTTACAAGAAATTTGTACCACTGTCTCGAGGTCGAATCGCCAATCAAATACAAGGGTTTGTTTCTTAAACATATGTTGGCCCGTGTCTTGTTGTACTGAGTGTTCCCACCACATGAAGTCTTCCACACACCATCGTGTAAATATCCGCTTGGAAGTGATGATTTTGCCATTTCAACCTGCCCACACTGAACATTATCAACAAATGAAAGAGATTTGCTTTCGACAGACTTAATTACGCTGTGGTTTTCGATTAGTACATCGCGGTTTACAGTTTTGTCGTATAGTTCTTTTCGTTCAGGAAATTTAGATTGCCTTCCAATTCTTTTCGACCAAGCCAACTCCTTCGGACAAGTCTCATTGTTAGGGCGGTGACACTGCCAGGTTGAACCAGCATTTAGATTTGAAAAGTCGCAAGTCTCCGTGGGGCTACTTCTGAAACAAAAAATGTGGATTCATTGCCGATATAAACTCACAAGTCTTTACGTATCCCATGTTGACTGCTTGCTGCTTGTTTACCCTCAATGGGTCGTTCTTGAATACTTTTGTTTAGCGTTACTGTAAAATTTTATACAGGACGAGCTGTTTGATAAATTTTAAACCACTTCACACTACAAATAACTTACAAAAATTTCAAATAACTTACCCGATATTTACATTGCACCCAACTCTTGCACCTGACGGGTAAATTCCCTCAAATGCGATTGAGTGAGGTACAGTCGTATTGGTTTTCAAAATTAAATCAAGCACAGCTTCGCTGGGATGCACAAGCTCCAAGTCTAGTTCACTTTGTCCAGACCAGGGTAATATTGTGCGCCAGGTGTAAGTACCGTTGGCGTGATCTGTGATGATTACTGCAACACTGTCACTTGTTTTCTTTGCGTTTTCATCAAGTCGTACAAGTCTGTGGTTTATAAGGTAAATCAGTACAAAAAAGAGCTATAGTAAGCTATCAACCTGTAAGTCATTTCTGTCTTACTTGGCTCTGAAGTAATCTCCCCCGTACGCTTTGTCGACCCCGTAATAGTCTTTTGCTTGAATTTGTCCAAAAACTTGCTCTCCTTGCACGAAACTCGTGGATTGGCACCACACCAAAACGTGCATTGGGTCAGTCGAGTTTTTAATACTTCGTGTTGTATCAATCGCATCAGGGTTTGCTTTGATAAGAAAGGTTGCAATTTCTGGCATAAAATGTTGCCATTCCTGATAATCGAAATTTCGTTTCGCTTTCACTAGTCTTTTGTCATGTGGTAGAAATGTTGTCCTCGGCTTATAGTTATATTTTACCTGGTTGTAAAGTCGATGGTATATCGTGAGTACTGAGAGTGAACAAACAAGCACCAATACATAATAACAAAATTTGATTTTCAACATCACTACCAGGGTATTTTTCAAAACCTATATGTAAAAAAACAGGGCTAGATTTGCTTCCATCAAACGTTAAAACAGAAAACTTCACTTGGTTAAGTTATCCATACAAAAGTAAAATGCAATGGTATGTTATACAAAGTACAAAACATCAAAAAAGCAAATTTAAACAAATACTACGAATAAAACTACAGTTGAACAGCAAAAAGTATTGCTATGTTGTCAATATGCATGAAATGACACCAAGGCACTGAAACGCAAACTTGATATGACTATATAAGCCCCTGGCTTAAGAACTCCATTAACTGTCCAAACAAAATCGCACTGCAACGATAATATTTCAGTGGTAAAAATAATGATGTCAACACATATTGACGACTTTTCCCATTAAACCTATTTTTACTGATCACCGACATAACACTGGCACAACTCCTCTTTGGGAACATCTGTTTTTTTTCTTAAGGGAAAGTGGTATGATTGCTTATCTGTGTACACGCATTTACCTTCTTTCGTGTGTTTCTCTCGTGTTGTGTAAAAGTATTCTGTTGTATGATTTCTTTACACAGAAAAAGGACAAATGGAGCATTGAAAAAATTTATGATATTGCTGTCACCGGTAAGAAGGTTCCACAATTTAGTAAGTATATCACGGTGAAAACCAAGTGTCAGTTTTCGACTGACAGATTATTTTGGTATGACTATTTTATCCCCTGTCTTGCAAACTGTGCAAAAAAAACTGTGTCAAATTTCTGTGAAAAAAAGCAACATCTAGTTATTCTACTCTCATTCAATAATTTCTGAGAGTAAGGCGAGAAAACAACTATTAAAGAACATACACCACTTCCTATCAAATTCTAATCATGTCCTCAACCTTTTTTTTACCAGACCTTGTTGGTCCTATTCTGCAAAAGCAATTATGGTGCCGGCGGTATAGGACTAGCTAACAGGTTCGAATTTATTTACAGGAGAAATAGAATCCTAACTCAGAAAAAGGTATGACATTCTATAATTCCGTTTATGTCGAAAACCTACTGCGAATAGACATCTAGGAACCACAATGCAGAAAAACATAAGTCAGCCATCACGTTACTGTTGCGGGGATTTCTCGCAATATAAAGTTGTGCTTGTGCACCTCCCATTGTGGGAGGCTTTTCCACTGTGCGGCAAGCGTCATTTACTTTTTTCCTGACTCCAAAATCCGCCTACTTGTTTCTGTTGTTCATTCTGATTGCACCAGAACACGTCTGTTTCCCAACCTAATTCTTCATACTGTAACATACGTCACAGAAACCACCACATAAAATGTTTTCCTATGCTTATGTCACATCAAACACATGTTCTTGTATTATATTACTTCAAGCGCCTCAAGATATCACGTGACATTATTGACTTTAAAGCCCATAGTGTGTACCTGTAAATTCATTCTATTTGATTCCATTCGATTCTACTTGTTCTATCGTATTAATGTTACACTGCTATTATTACTGAGACTCTACAAGCTATTCGCCGGTTTGGGATTTATTCCCACAGCCTGATAATATACTGTTTATTCGGATACAACGGTTTGCTGGTGAGGTTCAAACCTTACAATACAAGGCTAATTCGTATGAAGATAATATCGAAAGTTGTTCACGACTTACTGCGCCTAATTAGGCGATCTCAACAAAATCAAACGTTAACTGTTGATTGTTAAAGAGTACGCTGAGTACATATGGTACGCTGCAATGCCATAAATCACACTTTGGAATATCTGGTTGTGGTCGTGAGTTCAAATTCAAACTAATGTGATTTTTTTTCTCGTCCCGCGACTACTATCTTTGTTTTGCGTCTCGCCCCACACTCTCAACAATACAGTTGTTGCGCTGCCCTTGGCAGTCAGACGGGCGTGACTGGTTGCGCCCGGACAGTGCAACAGACCGGTTTTCCTCAATGGTTCTTGACGCACACGCTTCTTCTTCAAAAGGAACGTTTCAAATTTATTCAAAGACGCTGCGGTTTCTACACAACACGCGTTGAATTAGCGACCAAAAACATTGAAATTAAATGCACAATTTCTTACCGAACTATTTTGGAACCAGTTACAAAAATATCGGCTTCTTCCCAATCAATAACACAGCAGGAAACAACGTTAGCAGATTCAACTTGCACTTAAATTGCCTTAATTTATCTTATTCAAATAGAACATAATATTAGTTTCATACAGCAGAAAACTAACCAGGACAAAACTCAGTCAACAACAGTGCAGGCAGGCACTGGGGTTCTACGGGAACAACGGTATTTGTGACGTAACAACGGTACATTGTGCTGACGTCAATTATCAATACATCACATAAAACAGTGGCGATGTAACAACAGTGATCCTTTTGTATCTTTCCTTGATTATCTTTAATGCGACACCTCTGTAAACCAAATTGTCAATATTTATCACAGATACAATTATCACAGATAATCTATTCCAGAAGTTAAAACTAGTTATATTTTTTTGACTTGCTCTGCAGCATAAAGCGATCGTGATAAACAACTATAAGCGTATCTGTTGTATGTTCCTCAGTTGTGGAAGTTTTTTTGGTAGTTTTACCATGAGGGGTTCCAGAAATAGTAACTGGTTAAAAATGTCGAGGGAGAAACAAATTTGAGTTCGAACTGCACTGTACCGTATTAAACTCTTCAATAGAAATCAGTTCGTTCACATCAGATATTGCAGAAGGAGTTGTGTGCGTTGAAGTTATTGGCTTGAAAAACGTTTTACGTTTGTGTGTGTCGGACTGATAGTTAAATACTACATTTATATTATACATAGCCTACTTGTGAATGTACTTGACAGTGTTTAGGTTAGTCATGGGTGTGTTTTTTTTTTTTTTAGTTACTCAAGAAGGTATACTTAATGGTTATTTGAGCTATTCTGTTTAATAGTTTTTTTTGCTTGTTAACATTGAAGTGTCTGTCTTGTACCAATTACAGCTGTTTGTCGTGAATGATGACATAAAAATCAATTTAGTATAAGCTTCTGTAGGCTCTACACACTTTTTGCTTGAATTGTATGTTGTTTTACTTGCTATACATTGTTTAAATTCATGTTTAATACAATTCGGAGTCATAATTTGTAATTTACAGTCTAATGTACAATTGTATGTAATTATATTCTAGAAAGGTTAAACATACCCCATATTCTGTCACCACAAGTTACTATATCATACCAAAAATCCAGTCTTCTTAGTATTGCAGCTGCAAGCGCAAGTTGTTTTTCAACTTTCTTTGTTTGCATGGCAATTTTTGTCTACTGCATGCAGATTTTTTTGGCACATAATTATGAAAACATAAAAGAGTTAATGGAAACCACCAAAGATGCTTTATTGTTTGTGTTTCACATGGGCTTAACGGTCATGCAAAAAAATCGGGCCGAAAATTACGTCAACGTAATACAATACAATTGAGTGAATTTAGGCACATACTCAGTCTTATTGCCTCTTCTCATGTAAGAGCTGTTGACACTGTACATTACAACAGCCCTTACAAAGCAATGTTTAACACAAACTGAGCAGAAACCAAACTGTTCTAGGGTTAGAGGTTAGGAATAAACCTGAAATTAGTTTAAATTTTTTTGTACACATCAACTTTATGTGTAACTTAGCCTGTGATATCTCAGTAATTTGTTGTGTTGAGTCACAGCTTATCACATGTATATATTGTGTCATCAGGCTGCTGCCACAATATTTGCCGGTCATACACACAACTGATTGGAAAAAAGTTGTGTGTGGTAGATATATATTTTCTGAAGATGTAAGGTAGATATATATAAGACCTGTCTGTAACACAAAACATTGGTTAAAGATAGTTTATGTTATTTACATATGAGACAAACTGTCAGTTTATAAAATTGTTTGCCAACGTCACAAATGTCTAAACACCTACTAATTCTGAGTATAAAGAGACTGGCCCATATTGTTATTAACATTGTCATGTTTAAAGGAAATTTTCGGCAAAAACTTATGCCATCATCAGTGTGAATGACGCGGTTGGTGTAGCTCTTTTAATTGTTTTATGAAGCAAACCGCTAGCCAGAAAATGGCTTCAATCTAAAACTTTTATTTTTAGCTTATAACAGATATAGCTGTAGAAAGTTCTGGTTAAGTGTTGTGTTCTAGTGTTTAACACAATTGAATGCTCAATAAAAGTTTCAGTTAGAGTTGATCATGAGTCACAACGGGGACAGGTATAATTATTAGATATAATTTTGCAACTCAAACCATAATTAACTATTATGGTAAATAGTATACATATTTTTTTGCAAACTACATATGCTAGAGAGAGAACCTATTTCAATTTTTTGTTTATTGTATAAATATATTTATTATGCTTTTATACCTCAAGGGACAGATACCAGTCTCCGGAGCAACGACGTTATTCTCCTGATGAGAATGAAAGAAGAAGGGAATATGAGTGGAATCAGTATGTGGCACAAGGAAGCCCTCCTCACACTGCTGAAATGGATGTGAGTCAAGACTAAACTAATATTGTAATGCTGTCACTCATCCAATAGGGCAGAATCAAGTTTTGTTTCCAGTGTTTAGCCTTGTATGTTATGGCGAAGTAAAACTCACTTATGTAGTTAACCAACAAAATATATAAAACACCACTGTTAAAGAGCAATTGTTAACACAATTTTTCTTTAACATTAGCTCATAGTGTATATCATTTACACAATTGATTTTCCCTAAATGTTAGACTGGCAAGTATTTCAATGGCAATACTGCCTAAATACAAAAAAACGTATGGTTATGTTTTTCATGCTTTTTAATCAGTTGCAATGTAAGAACTCCCAAGTCATTTGTCAAAGACTAGGTCTTCCCATTGTGAAATATCTGTAACACTGAAACAACACAGTATAAAACCTTAGGGTAGTTTGATTTCTTTGAATCACCTGCATAGTCTCTATGGCTGACAGAGACTCAGTAACGGATTAGTACAAAATATAATAAATAATCCTAAGTCGTCAGTCTGTTTAAAGTTTCTGCGACATACATATTTTGCCTGTCTGTGCAGGCATCATCGGTATCGCTAAAAAAACAACACAACAATGCAGTTACCCAACAGTACTTGGATTATTTAACATATTTCATAAAACCTTAGTTAATACTTTGCTTGGGGTTCTTGTACATAGCAATGAAATACTCTATACGTCTTTCTTGGCTCTAAAGCTGATGTAAAATTCTGTTTTATACAACTTTCATCATGTTTATTGATTTTGAATTGTTTGCAGTACCCACGACAGGATATAGATCGAAGGAGAGGATCTGATGACAGCAGAGGGCGCTACAGGGATCGCTCACCCATTCGTGATCGAAGTGGTGACAGACGTTACAGGGATTCTCCACACAGAGATGTAGAAGACTACAAAAGGTGAATATGACATAAAACAGTTTGTGACTTTATTCAACATATAGGTTTTCAACTGCGGTGGTTATAATGTACTAAGTAATAAATCAATGCAAGCATTTCATGTTTCGCGGGTTTTGATTACATATATGTACCAGAAACACTTTGGTGACAAGTTTTACAAGCAACATATAATGCATAAGCCGTTTGTTGCAGACTTATTGTGTTACCAATGCAACAATAAATGTGTCAAACTTTTCACTTCAAAGTGCCAAACATTCTTTGCCACATTCAAAATGCATGTGCTTTTACTGTCAACGCAGTTTTGCAGTTGTTTTCAAATCCATTTTTAGAGATCGATTCGACCGCGATCGAAGAGACGACCGTCGGCGCAGTCCACAAGGAAGCGGAAGAGATGGCATGTGGTCACGTGATGCCTGTCCGACCGTTGTGGTTAAACGCGTGCCGCCCTCGATTGGAGAAGATGAGGTACCAGTTAAAACAATTGAATTGATGCTGATAACCTTATTATAGTCTCTGTTACATGCAACGAACTGTAGACCTACATTTTACGTAACAGTTCCCTGTCAATGCATTTCGCTTTTTGTATTGCTTTGTGTGGATTATGTATTACTATGGAGTTTCGCCCGCGGCAGTGTTTGTGCATAACAAAACTGAATGGCTTTGTCCGGTTGCATCATAGCTGTCTAGACCCATTTTATTTGTAATTGTAACTATAGTCCCAAACTTTAATCTTTACAAAATATGTTTGTTTCAGATCCGTGAAGAAGTCGAACGGTTTGGAGCACCTTCTCTGAGTGTTAGGATTGAATATGACCAAGGTAGATCATTCCGAACCACTTTTTTTGCAGGATATTAGTGTCTCTTTTCCGGTATATGTCGGTAACCAAATACTTTTACACGTTGATCCGGTAGGGAATGCAAACAATAGTTAAAAGAAACTCAAAACAATTGCTAGGAATGTAAAGCCGCGTTTTGTACTTTGTAATTCTCCAAATCAAGGTGAGCCTTTGCTATTTCTTCTTGACGCGGTAAGTAGTACGTCACATGTTTCGTCATCGAGACCAAATGACGATACACCATTCGTCAAACTTTTAAGCTGCAGTCGCCGAAAAAAAAACATAGTATCGGCACGTGGAAAAAGATACAAACCCAAAACTGTGACAGAACGCTGTTTAAACCCCGGAGGAGTGTCAAACCCAGCCTACGGAACGCCTTTAGTGCCGTCGTGCGGCCGCCAAATTATGCACACACACACGCTACCCTTTCATTGCTTGTCAAAACTACCATTCTGACACTATCGACTGTTGGCCACGCAGGTCCCACTGATACCAACGAGCGAATATGCATCATCGAATTCGAGGGCACTCGGGACGCCATCTCGTGGATGACTCAACATCAGGTTTCATATTAAAGTTCACTGCTAGATGGCAGTCGCATCGGCGACTGCTCTCCCTGCTGTTTGGGCGCAGGATGTGTTTTTCGTTGTTTTTTGATATTTTGGCCTAATTCTTTTTGGTGGTAAAGTGTTGCAATAGCAAAAACCACCAGCGTGATGTTGAAAGTCTTATTTCAAGAGCAGAGAAGATTATGGGATCCGGCAAATTAATGCACAATTTTTTTTATGTTTAAATTTGTATTTTTACTTCCGTTTACTAGTGCAGCTTACTTCTACTTTAGCCCTCAGCAGAAATTTGTGAAAAGTTGAGTAATTTCCGAAAATATGCCCGAATCCCTTGGAAGCAGCTTACCGTATATTTCGTAGCGAGTTAGCAAACAAAGTATTAGATCACAAGGTTCAGAAAAGAAGGCACAGCCCGCCACTTGTTGTCAACGTTATTGCTTTGTTCACGGAATTGGGTCTCGGAATCCGCTGCTTTGTCGCAAAGGCTTTTTTTTATTTATATCCATTCACTCATTCTAACGCGCTTTTGTGCTTTTTGGTCAACAGGGGGCGCTGCACATTGGCCGGGAAAGACTTGTGATGAATTATTTCGACCCCACGTTCTCGCGTGAAGATCGCTACCGAAACCGCAGGGGCAGCCGTGTAAGTGTATTTAACAAACAACACTGACTAACTGTAAAAAAACGGTAAAGTGTTTCGTAGATCTATACGAACAATTTTAAACTAAATATACTGCGATTTTTTGGTCGTTTAATGGGTATTGTGCCTTTGTTAGGAGAGGGACAATTACGGGGACAGAGACTTTCGGGGTCACGATGACCACAGAAGACATTACAACGGCCCACCTACTGACAGTAAGCTCGTTGTTTATTTAGCTGACGTCTTACTTAACTTTAAACTAAAATATTGTTGAAATATTAAGCAGTAAGGTCATATAGAATATGTTTTGCAAAAAAAACGTTTTCCATCAGTGAATATTTGCTTTCAGCAATGATAGTGAAGGGATTGGACAAAGACACAACCGAGTCTTCGGTTCGCAGTTCATTCGAATACATTACACACTTCCAAATCGTCGATATTCGTTTGGTTCGCGACAAATTTGGGATGTCCAGAGGATTTTGTTTTGTCCAATGGAAAAATGTGGAGGTATGAAGAGGATAATGTATTTTGATAAAAACAAAAGCAAACTAGTTATTTAACAGAAGGATTCGTAAAATGTATGCTAATCTCGCATCATATGGTTCGATCAGAATTAAGCAAAATAATTATTTTTGTGACAATTTTACTGCGTCTCCAGTAACAGTTTCCGCCATGTTTCAAACATAAATGTGTCATTTATACAGGAATGCAAGCAGGTTCTAGAGTATTTGGCAACTGCCACTCCTCGTTTTCACATTGACGGAAAGCATGTTGCACTCGAGTACAGTACACCACAAGGTGGCAGTCGTAAGCAACGCGGTTCAGCTCATTCTTCGTCAAACGCTTCGATTTCAGCTGCAGTGCAAGCAGCCGAGGCTGCCATACAAGCTGCACAGTGGTCACAGGTTCGGCTGATTTAGAAGTGTTGTTTTTTTTTCGTCGGTACGATTTGTTGGGTAAATGTGTCATCATTCAAAACAACACAGACGAACATTTGAGGTGGCAGACAAATTTAAAAGAATGCTAGCCTTGATTCCTGTTTAATCATGCCATCATTTTGTTTCAGAATAAAAAGTCCGAAAACAATAAATCAGGTACGTTTGGTAATCTTGTTTTGTTGAGTTTGTTTTCAGTCTTCTATTGAGAAAATTTACTTCCGCAGAAGCAGGAAAGGCACCAGTAGTTTCCAAAGCACCAGATAAACCTCAGGTAATTTATACATGTCACATCTCTAAAAATATACCCGATTCCATGATTGGCGTTATTTTAAAGACCCCCGATTAATCTTGTGTATTCAACTAACTTTGTCTTGCAGCCAGCAGCAATGAAGGCTCCTGCACCCGCACCTGCACCAGCACCCGCACCAGCACAACCAGCAAAGGCTAAAGAAACTGCACCCGCACCACCAGCTCTTCAACCGGGTCAGTACCCGCCACCCATCATGGCCAACTTTACATTGGACCAAAGTTCAGGATATTATTACGATTCAAGCACCGGATTATATTACGACGCCAACACTAGGGTGAGTGTTGCCGTCGATGCTGTTTGTCGTCATGTAGCACGTACTTATGACTAATAAACCAATAAATTGTCCCTTGACTTAACGGTAAAAACTACATTATTTCGTGTTAAAAATTGGGCCATTTAATGAAGTGGAAGATGAAAGGTGGCAATGAAATGTCTGTAGTCTATATTTGCGTATGTCATTTTCTGCGGATTGAATTTGCAATTGTTGCATCACCGCTTTTGTTTGCAGTATTTCTACAACAGCTACACTGCCCAGTATCTCTACTACGATCAGAACAAGAAGATTTATGTCCCCGTGGCTAACGACGCGCTAAACAAGGATAAGGATAAGAAGGACAAGGAGCAACAAAAAGAACAGAAAAAGATTAGCGCTAAAAAGGTATAAGTTGGTCAGGACTCATCTATCTATGAGAAACCCTTGACTGAATAAACTTACCATACATATGTTTTTTTGCCAATGTGCAGATTGCGAAGGATATGGAACGATGGGCTAAAGCGCAAAATAAGAAAAAAGAAGAGTTTAAAAAACTGATGGATGACAACACGGGATCGAGCAACCAAGCAGGCGGTAGAAAGGAATCCTCGACAGGTATTGCTCAGCGCCTTTTTCAAACATAATCCCAATATCAAATTAAGAATGTCACTATAGCGGTAGGCGATGGTATAAGAAACCTCATAAGGAAGTGCGAGCAAAAATTTTCGGAAACACTGCTGTAATGAGACATTTTCTTGTGAGGTTCAATGAAATATTTGATTGTAGCGGACACGGTGTTCATGTTGTTGGAAAAGCAGTCGAGTGAGGCTGATCGACAGGCGGCTGTTTCTGCAGTGTACAAAGACGATTTCTTCAAAACTCCCGATAAACCATCTACGGTAAGTGCATGACATAAAACAGTGAGTGGAAAGACATCATTGGGGATTTACCCAATTAAAACGTAAATTTTCGCTAGCCATAAGGTTTGCTACAACCTACGTTACATATTTTTTGACTTGCTAAATCATTTTTTTTGTACCAATTTTTGTTCAATGCACGGGTGTAGTACCTTTAAATCATAGGTTGAAATGTGCTTTAAAGGTACTACACCCGTGCATTGAAACAAAAATGGTACGAATAACTTTTAAACAATAGAAAGAAATTTAAAAAGTCTTTGAAGAAAGCGATTTTAAGACAAAGTCTGTTGTTTTTCGCCCGACAACAGCGTGGAGGTGGTAACGAGCAGTCTGGTCTCGTATCTTACGTCAACAATAGTGACGACAGCGACGGAGACGATCACGCCGACGAAGAGGAAAAACTGATCGATTGGAATAAGTTAGCTTGCATGTTGTGCAGGTAACACGTAGATATCATGGCTACAATTTTTTGCTTAGAACTTACATTATTTAAAATCCACAGACGCGGATTCGCTTCAAGGGAAATGTTGACAAAACACATCGACATGTCGGATCTGCACAAGCAGAACATAGAGCAAAGGTGAGATTGCGTAAAAATGCTGAAGATGTTACCCGCGTGTTCAACTGCTTGCTGCTGAACTAATGTTTCTGCGAAGTGTGCATTCCGGACCACTATCATATCAGGAAAGTACAATTTTGAGCTGACTGTGTACAATTTCGACAGACGAAAAAACAGAGTCGGAACTTTGACAAAAAAATCTGCTCCTGTTGAGATTGGAGGGACGCAAATCAAGTACAGAGATCGGGCGGCTGAGAGAAGGAAGAACTTTGGCATCACAGAACCACCGATAAGAAATCGCAATCGTGGAATGGGGGCTCCTGTGTAAGAGACTGTGGTCCGATTGTACCCTAAGTGTGAATATGGGACGCAATAGGGTTTGCCTGTTCATGCTCATGCTGAGTTGTAAAATCATTTTCCGTTTCTTGTACTTTGTTGATTTTAAATAAGAGCGAGTTTTGTTGATTCTTTTAATTTCTGCAGACCTTATGAGCAGCCAACCAAAGATGGATTGGATGACACCAACGTCGGGAACCGAATGCTTCAACGTATGGGTTGGAAGGCTGGCTCAGGACTAGGGAAGTCTCAGTCCGGAATTACTGCACCGATTCAGGTACAGAACATCGTGAGAAAATTTCGAAAAAAATGCTTGAATTCTCCTCACATGTATGTTATAACCATTGCAGGTCCAACAACGATCGCGTGGCGCTGGTCTAGGATTGCGTGGAGCAACGTACGGACTGGATGGGAGCGAGGGAGATTACAGAACCGCAGCTAAAAAGGTCACCATGATGAGATATATGGAAACCGATTGAAACACTTGCATATATGTAAATTTGGGACTCAAAAACTGCTGTTTAATGACCAAGAGTGCTTCACCACACATTAAGAACTGGAAAGAGACTATTTGTGTGAAAACATTACGCGAAAAACGTTTTATTGCACTGTAAAGTCGACTTGTGCCATTTCAAATGACGTTTCACGAGTGTGATAGAAACTATCATATGCTGTAGCAGTGGTCGAGGTGAATAAACGATTCGTTACGTTTGTGTCGCAAGTTTAATATCATAGTGGTCAAGCCAGTAGTTTTGAAGCAAACCAATTACGGTACTGGTTTGTAATTCACTTTTCAAACGAAAATATCCCAATCGTTTGGACGTTGGTGGAAGCTTAGTAAGCTATGAACTCTCATTTCGATTGTGTAAGATGGGTAATTTGACCAGAGTCTCTCTTTTTCATTACCTGTCTACCTTTTTCACATTTTGTACGCTCGCTTTGCGGTGCTACAGAACTGGCCTACATTTCACTGGAATAATACGGGGTTTGTCCTTATTTTAATGCTAATTCAATTAGCTTCAAAGTAAGCTTTTTCGTCTTTTTTGTTGACATCCCTGTCTCGGAAAACATCACAAGAGTTTGTTTTGAATAAAAACATGCATGTGACTCCAAGATGATTACCTCCTGTGGTACATGGGTGACTGCCATAAATAATCTATTCCATTTCACAAGCGACTAAATTAACTAAAAATTCGATATTAAGGCCAATTCAGCCACTTTCAATGCCCTCATGAAATTTATAACAACCAAAGAGTTTACTGCACTGCATCATAAAATTATTCATGCGGAACAGGTAAGCACTTTTTCTTGGGCTCACTTGAATGTTCTAACTGCTTCGCGGTGGTAAAAGTTGCTACACATTGTTTTGCAATCCGTATGCATGAGGAAAAACAACAAATACAATGGTTGGTTTAATTGTGTTATGTGTGTAACTTTTGTGCAGCTGATGGTTTGGGTTATGTTTTCAGAGATTTCGCTTTTGTGGGGACCTGGACTGTCCAGACTGGGTGTTGGCGGAGATCAATATTTTAGCCAGATTGGTATCATATTTTGTTATTTGCATATTTTATAGGAGTTTTACATACCAATGCCACAGTTCCCTAGGAATACTAGCTTCTCTATGAACGTGGTTAGCTTTAACATACAAGTGTAATTCTAGTTACAACGGCCTTGCCTTTATACACGCTTGGCTTGTGTTTGTCATGACTTGCAATATTAGAAGGTTGCTGAAATTTTGTAATGGAATAAAAGTTGCTATTTTTTTACATTGCAATGTAAGGTCAAACACACTTGAGTATTGTTTTTTTTTTTAGACATCAGTCAAAATGAAGCTACTTGTCACTCAAGTTATAAAGGGACTTTTAGAAGAAGGAATTGATGTAAGACATGGTCACAATCTAATTATACCTCTTAACAAAATGATTTATTTATACAACTGTGACTGATGTAATTTCATGTTGTTTTACAGTTCATGAAAATAGAAAAACTTACACAAGATGCAAAATATGGTATTTTGGTCACATTGCTATATTCAGTTATATGAAAGTATTCGATTATTAAATTTTTATATTTTGTTTCCAGATGTTGGAGACATAAAGGCAAGTGTTGCTGGGCTTGAGTTCATAATTTCCAGTTCAGCTAAACATGAAGTTGATGCTGAAACTTTATCAAATGAATTGCAACAGCTTGGGTTACCTAAAGGTATATCATAGAAAAAAATTTGTAATTAGTGGTAGTCCCAAGTAATTATGACATAATCTCCAATGAGTTGTAATGCAGAACACTCCACTGCCTTGTGCAAAACATACGAGTCCAAAGCTGAAGCACTACATCAAAAACTCTTATTAAAAAGCTTTCGTAGAACAGCATGCCTTTTTGATGTTGACTGGAAAATAAACCCGATACTTCCAGGCCAGAAAGAACGAACTGTTGATTTAAGACTTATGGTTGGTATTAAAATCAGTTATGTAAGACCATAGCGATTCATTTAATGTTATTTGGAACAGATGGAAGATCGCCACACAAAAAAGAAGGAAATTATTGAATTTGTTACTAACGAAAGGAAATTGTTAGTGTTATTGCACGGTAAGCAGTTAAGGTCCTAACAAAAAGAAATATTTAATGCTGATTTTTTTTTATTTGCAGAAATGAAAGTAGTTCAAAATCAAATGCAGCAGATTGAGATTTAATGGAAACTTTGTTTGGTTAAAATCCAAACTCCTAACATTAGGATGATTATCATAGTGATGTTTTCATGCCATTGAATTAAGTGTATTTTATCATCAGTCAAGTGCAATAAATTTTTTTCCCCAAATGTGCAGTTGCATGTTGAAAACAACAGGTTTCCGTTACAACTGGATGGGGTGGGCTGCAAAATTTCATCTCAAAATCCCTTTGATGAAAAAGGGTTGCGTTTCCTGGAAGAAAAGCCACATTTACTGGACTGTGTCGAAAAGTACCACCAGCACATAAAATAGAATGTTACCGCAGAGCAAGAACTTTGCGCAAAGATGGCCATTTGTGCTTTCGCACCTTCCTTGGCGTGGACGCCGTAACGATGATGGCACTGGTTAAAAGGATAGGACCTCCAAGAGCTTTGATCAGTGTATCCACTGTCTCAACGTTGCGGCTTGTTCCTAAACGCAATAAAACATACAACAAAACGCCAACAAAAGTACCATTGCTAACAACAAAAGTACCATTGCTAGGTAATACGACTAGTTTTATCAATATTTTTACACTTTTTTCAAAAAAACATCTTACATTTTGGCCAATTGTTGATTACCTATGGTTTCATTGCACGATATAGGCTATTCCGATATGCGCCTGATTCATTAGCTGTAGTCAATCACACATTGTTGCCAAATTCGAACGGCTTTACCATGCAGACACATTTTTGTTGAAATTCGTATACGTATACTAATGCGATCCTGATTATTTGGGATGGCACCGCAACGTATAAGGACACGTTAATTTGTATTAATGCACTTTTACTTTTTCCTCTAGATGTCACTGTTATAGCGTGCATGTCAAGCGACCGTCTGTGTATGCTGCTATGTAAAAAAAGTATATGCTGCAATGTACATTCACGTTTGAATCTATGGTATCGCTGTGACAAGGAACTGTTATTCCTCCAGAGACTCGCCAAGTTATTTACCGCTTTGGGATATATTTCCATAAGCCAGAATTAATAAATTGCAAGGTGATAGCGAACTACATTTCATAACAGTTATTCAAATGTCACTTGTTTTCTTGCTTTGCCTATCAACTTTGATCAATTAATAATAGCAATGTATGTGTACAGCTGGCAATTACTTGATTAAACACATCTTTTAGCCGTTTGAAAAACGGGTCCAATTTTTTGGGAATTTGGAATTTCGAATGGCGTAGCGTATATTGTGTCCGGCCAATGTCAGGTCAAGCAGTTTGCTGTTATCAAGTATATCAAACTCTAGTAATGAACCTTCGACGTGAGATGGCGTTTTTTTGTGGGAAGATTTTTTCGAGCCTGAACGGTTGGGTGATGTTGGGACTTGTGACGGGTAAAGTAGATTACTCTGTCTGGTAGACACGACGAAGTTGTGCAGGAGCTTTCGTGCCGCATTTTGCCTTTTCCTTTGCGTGTGCAAATTTTTTACTGATTTTACGAACTCCTTGTAATCAATCAAACCAGATGTGTCCTTGTTAGCCAATCTAAAAAGCCAAAATTAACTTTTGTTGGTGCAGCATTAGTGCCTGAAAGAATAATCAAACAAGTTTTTGGTGAGTTAATTGGCACCTAGCGTTAAATTAAACGATATCATTTGACAATTTTTAAAAGATAGGCAGACGGCATATCACTTTTAAAAGTAACAGTATACTACAATAAAAACAATTAACCTTCTAAACTGTAGATTGTAGATACCTTAGGCTTGTAAGTATAAAGTAATAGTCAAGCCACTGATTTTTAAGAAAAGTTTGACACTTATACACAAGGGCGCCATGTCGTGCTTAATAACTTTCTAAAACGAGTTGTGCTTATTTTTGAAGGCAGTGCATTAGAAAAACTTCGCCAATGTGGCTTATAAAACAAATTATTGTTGTAGACGCCACCAAGAAAATGTCACCATTCTAATGCAAAGGTGAATGAAATAATCTTAGATTTGATTAATTTCGTCATCAAAAAGCAACGTGCTTATTTTGGTCCAGGCCGAGGGAATAGACCCTGCTTGTACACCAACACCAAACTCTTACCTAATCATTTCATTTATATCTTTAAGCGACAATTCGTCACTGTGTGTTGTCAACATTCGTATTAGATCCTCCGCCACAATTAAACCGTCGCCATTGTGATCAAGGCAACGAAAAGCTTCTCTGTAGACATTGGTGGTAAAGGTTCGTCGTAAAAGACATTATGGCTCATTGGTATATTTAATTATATGCACAAATTAAAAACAAAATAAAATTAAACTTACACTGCAATGCCGAACAACTTTGTATCTAAAGCCTTTGGAAATATTTTACAGATATTATAAAGCTGGATAATTATCATATAATTTACCGAAGTTCACCATAATCTCCACGTTCCTCTTTGATGTGTTCGATAAGCATGCAGAACTCGCTAAAGTCAAACGTAGTGTCACCGTCAACGTCCATCAACTTTGTGACATCTTTAATTTCTTGTGCTGTTGGATTAAACCCGAGGGCACGCAAAGCAACCTCCAGATCTCTACAAATGATACATCGGTCGATAAGTGACAGACAAGAGCTTTTGAGTATGCGTCTATGCGTCTGTGTAATTTCTGTAGTTACTTGATTAATCAAATCAAAGCGCTTGGTTCTTAAAAGTTTCGCATTAAATACTCATGAATATTACGTTTGTGCAATGATGAAACAAAAAACTTAAAAATTAACGAGTTTTCATATTCAGGTACATCAAGTCTTCACAAAGCACGCCAAACGAGGCATGAACTGCAGTTTTTGTATAAATATGAACAGGTGGAATTTTTATTTAAGTACGATGACAAATCATAAACTCACCCGATATCCATAGTTTTAGTATTGTCAATATCGTAAAATTCAAATATTTGTCGAAAGTCTTCAATGTCCTCTGGCGAGATCCCCGAAATTCTGTTGCTTTCGTAATGTTGTTGGCGTTGGTTTCCGCCGTAATACGACCTTACGTTTTGTTTTCCATTACCAAACGTGCTGCTTTTCCATCGAATTTCGCGACCAGAAACATCGCTAAAAGTGAAGGTCAAAAACATAATTAAACTTATCCCACTTGTAGCTGTGTTGCTTCCTCGGCTGCACACTATATACCAAGATATATTGGAAGGACAGATACGGAAATACATTGATATATTCATAACCAAGTCGCAAGATTATAGCATATAACTTACTAGAATAACTTGTAATGACTAATGTGTTTGCTGGTGTTCTTAACCAAACCTGCTACTATTTAACTCTGCTATAGTTACGACAGGGAGTTATTAATTTTTCTGGTTATTCTCACTGAAACTAAATCCAAGGCGGACGTATCATTTATATGCAGTTCGCATGCTTAATAACAACATGACTTTATTCAGTTTTCTTACCCGGTCATCCACTGAATAAATTCGATAAGTTGTACATTTTGTGAATGCGGTCTAGCAACCATGGCTTTGCACAGGTTGATAGAATTTGCTTTGGACCAAGCAAATTAGGGTAAGACAATGACACCACTGCGCTATTCCACTAATGCCAGGCAACTTCTTTTTGGTACAGTCGTAAAATCGATAAGCTTGTCTGTGAAGATTTTGTGAGGATTGATTTTAACTTGTAATCCCATGTGTTGTTCTTTACCTAACTATTGATGTGGATCAATCCATAGGGTGGTGATTAGGAGTTCTACAATGACCTTGAATCAAATTTCTCGCAACGAATGTAACAACGAAATCGTAAAGTTTTAACGAGAAATCATTGATGCGTACAAGCGTTTTCACAATATTTTAGTGTAATATATATTCATCTAATAAAAGCTTTCGTCGCAGTTATAAAAGCATTAGCAGCGGACAACAGAGTACTCTGTCACAATCTCTGTCCAATAATCAGGATGATCCCTAATGAAGCGTCGCGACCAAGCTTGGTACATCGTCGGGTCGCCTCAAGCTTACTTCCTTACAACAAAATAATCCTTTATAATTGGCTTACGAACGTTTGATATATCAGACGGCGAGGCAATAGCTTTGCAGCTGTTGAAATGATAAAAACGCAAGTGTGTACTATACACGATATCGTCGATATATATTTTGAAGTGCAAAATACGCCAATTCGCAAATTTAGTCATATTCGTTTCCAAGGGGATTTAGTACGTTACCACATTATGAAAGTTGAGAACCACTGGACTGATCTGACCAGGGACTACATCACATGAACTTACTTTAAAAGATCAGCTATTATCACGTACATGCGTCTGGACTTCACATACTTTAAATCCTACACCACAAAGCTATACCGTAATGCTGAGAATTAAAATTAGTAAAAAATACGTTTTCATGTTGAAATTTCAGATGAGAATATATAAATATAGACTCCTATATATGACTATATTTTCTACATTTTTTAAAGCACCAAAAATTAACTCAACCTTTGAATAAAATAGACGAACCAAAAATGTATTTGTAAAATACATTTCAAAAACATAATATATACTCATAATACATTTTTTCATAACAAATACATTGCGTGCATACAGGTTCCTGCAATAAAACGTTTCAAATTTACTTACGGTGAATCTTTGTATGCAGCATTGACACGCCCTTTTCCCAACATCTTCGACATCTTCTATCCGCGATAGTTTTGGTTAAATTCAGTAACTTACAGGTTCTATTGACATTAAAGTCAGGCTAAACTGATATTCTGCTTCGGTGCAGGCAACATTGCACAATGTTGGATCGGTGTAATTTATTAATTAGCTTGCGCAGCAGAGATATGGTGTTGTATTGATTAAAATTTAATCGATTCGATGTAAGAACTTCATCGACTAAACGAAGGTTTTCTAAAACATTTAAACAAAAACACTTAACGCCAATCAGTCTTATTGTAGCCTACCACGTGTCCTAAACAACATGTTGTTTCCTGCAGCATTGTTCACATAACAGTCAACTTAGTAAATATACATACAACAGTCATGCAGTCATGGTGCAATTTCGCCAAGGCCTAAAAGGTATTAATCAGTCCTGTAGTCTCTAAAAGGATGGTCGGACGCCTTTTTTCCTTCCAGCGACCAATTACCTGCCTTTAATTGTGTTTGGCTGTAAGTTCAATAATATGTTCATTCATGACCAACCACTGTTTATGAACTCTTTTCTGTGGTCTGTTTCATATTATTAATCTTTGGTAGACCTACATACAAATTGTTGCTTTAACGCTAAGCACTCAGTGTGCACAACAAAACAAGTTATTTGTGGGTGTCCTATTCGTTAAATTCTGAGGATTGTTATACAATGATAATGCCAGATAACAGCGGTTTATGAAAAATTAATGAGAACTAGTCCGATAGGACGCCCCCCTCCAAGTCTTTCTGAATAAAACAGCTAAGAAAAATATTAGAAGATAAAGTCATTAAAATTTGTTGGGGAGCGCACAATAAATAAAATGTTAAACCGTGTCTTAAAGACCCTGAAATTGAATTGAATTGTGTGTCACTGTCAAAAATCACAGTTGGGTTGTGTTTAATTTTTTAAATCGTGTCAACCATTTACCGCGGTTTCCCATCCTCCTGATGTTTCTTTAAACTTCTGTTTGATTTAAATCATCGTGCATGCCATTGACTTGTGGCAATAAACCGATGCGATTTGTTATATTTACTGGGAAACACGACACACATCCCGCTTTGCTGAAACAAAACAATCTTTGTGATCATCTTATTCGGGCTGAGTGGATGAGCGGCACTAAAGGATTACGACAAGCATTTTCCCTGCTGTGTTTACTAATTTACTTTTTTTCTGGTGCTGGTGCTGGTGCTGGTGCTGGTGCTGCTGCCTGCAGCTTGTCGTTTGATTGGTTCTGTTTTTGAAACTTGGTTGTTGTTTGCATAAACAAGCTTTATGAAGCACATTTTTATTCTCATTTAATCATCAGGCCTCTAATTAAAACGAAAACGTATGTTGTCACAGAAATTTACGGTGTTGCGTGGACCAGGGCCATGGGCATCATTTCGTGTTAGGAAACAAATGTTTGATTGCTTGCTGGCAATTTGTTTAAAAAGTATCTTTTCTGAACCATTTTTTCCTGTCATTGTAACTTTTTGTATGTGAATCCATGAGGTAGTAAAGGACATATTGGGCCTTTTTCAGACAGGTTCTGTTGTTAAGTATCTGAACCAAAAAAAAGTTTAAAAAAGCAAGTCAAAAGGTTATTGTGTATGTCTTATTTCGTGCAGCTTATGATTTTGATTTTGTACATTAACGTTTCTCAGTATTTTGAACATTAACTTTTCTCAGTATTTTGTATATTAACTTCTTTTTTATCGTTAGCATAAAGATTTTTGTGCAACACATGCAGACTTAGGGTTTTAAAATTTTTCAGTGATCCTAGAAATGTCTTACTGTCCATAAAATTGTTATTTAATCAAGACAAATTGAAAACAAAATAGAGTTATCGTATTGTATGTCCCACTTATTTTTTTTTGCGTCATACCACTAATTAAAATGCAAATTGTTTTAAATAAGACACCATTTACAAACATGTAAAATTTCAATTTGGATGAAAACATAGGCTATGTTGCCTGACCTCACATTAACACATTTTTGTTAAGATATTAAAATTAACTTTTTATATATGTATAAGTTTTGTTTCGGGTTATTTCAAGACCTCCACCACAGGTATGTTGTTTAAAAACTTTTTGGCTCTAAACTATCCCCCAGCATTTATTTCTGAATTGTCAGAACTTGACAGAATCAATTTTTTGCATGGTATATATTCTTTATTGAATATTACAGAAATTTTTCCTCAGACCTATGTTTTTTTAAACACTTTGAGTTGTGATGCATTTTGTCATGTAAATACACACAAGACACTTGGATTATACAACACGAAGATTAAAGTTTTCCAGTGATGCCAGAAACAAGGCGCTTTGCACAGGGACTGAAGCGCAAGGGAACTGCCTCAAAGCGGAGAGAGAGTGCAAGCATCGCTGCAAGAAGCAGTGTATACTCCAGTGCATTTGATTTTGTAAGTGCATACACAAATAAAAAATAAATAAATTTTTAAGCTGGCCTAGTAAATGCCATGCAACATTGAATAAGGGTGATTACATAAAAGTTGTAGGTGTTATGACATCATGCCATTCCAAAGTGATGAGTAAGAGTGTGATATCATTCGTATTGATCGTGGCACTCAGGCGCGGCCACAATGGAAGTTTTTTGCCGCGAATCTTGTCCTCCAAACATTAGTGCTTGATCCCCAGGTTGCATCTGGGTCGACCAAGTTACACAGAGAAATGGAATAACTCGTCGCTGGCGGTCTGTGACCACATGCTTAAACGCTTCACTAGCCGTGGGCCGCTTACCTGAGCGAATTTTTCACTGTTAGAAATGCGCAGTTTACCCTACGGCAATTGGATTAAGTTTGCCGACTTACAATGCAAACGAGTCGTTATGCGCTTTGTTCGCTTTGCACTTGGACAAACGTGATTTGCGTATTGAAGTTGTTCCGTTTTGCCAGCTGGAGTTAGCTTTGATGTATTGAAATAAAAGGCGCTTCCTGCCGTTTGAAGGGTACCGCCTTACTCTGGAATCTTCTCATAGCTGTAGTGTTGTGCATGCATTTTTATACACACGTGGAATAATGTTTCATTATATTTAGGAAGATTAAAGACAGTTGGTTATTCACTGAGCACATGTAATGGGATTAGGTTTGTCGGGCAGCTCAGTGTAGAAGTCCAACTCGAGTAGTTTCGACTTCCTTGTATTTCTCTCTGTATTATTAGATTCCCTTCTCTCAATTAGTCGTTGTTTCTGTTTTTAATTGTTTAACCTTACTGCAGAGCAACAATCAATGAAAAGTTGGTTCGATATTTTTATATTACGAAATATTTATTCTTTAGTTATTACTGGTAACCATTTCGCGATGCGAAAATCTGGAATTGTTCCATATTTAATGCGAGAACTGCGTAATCTTTATTTTTTGCATTGCGAAATGGTTACCAATATGTATTATTTTTGTATGAGGGGTTCTTTTACCCAGATTGGCGAATCCTTGAATTCGCTGTTTTATTTGTGACATGCATTAAACATGTCTATTCGTTTTGCGTCTGTTGTCCATCGAAGCGTGACCGATTGTTTAATCGTGGTTTGAGTTATGAGACGTGCTCCCTCCGACTTGTTTTTGTTATTCCGATTAACTCCACGAGTGTGGACGCGTCATTTGGCTGCTACGCAACACCACTGCTTCCGCCTGCCTAGCTTGCAGTGCACATTCGAACAGACTCATCCATTCGCGTGGGATTGTAAGGTTAATTACTCTGGCGCCAACTTTGCCCCAACCTGGTACCATGGAAACCGCGCGCATCGTGACACTCATTCCACTTCATTTGAGGCAAAAGTTCCGCTCGTTTTCCAAGTACAAGGGTTGTTCTTCGTATGCATGTTTTATGTCCATCCATAAATATACTTGCTAAAAACACCCATGCTCAGACGTGTTTGATTTCCTTAACTGCCCACGCCAGTGGATACTACCGCCTACCAAATCCTTACAAGTGTTTAGCTGAGGTGCGTGTATAGTAACTTTAAGCAGTGAAGAGGAGTTTTAAACTGCTGTTTTCTGTTGTGGCAAATCTGTTGTCCTTATGGCTTCATCTTCTCCTCAAATTATAGTTACAAACGACGTTGCTAAACAGGTTGGTTTTCTTAGAAGTGAAGTTTGTTGCGTACAATTATTGTAGGACGACAGGTACACCTTTTGACTCTTGTGTGTGTATTGGCTGTGTAATTACATGTATGTTGTATATGGACTATTTAATCTGTTCTTACATCTGTTTGTTTTTTATGACTGTGCAGCATGTTCAGTGTAATACACGTTACGTTTGCATTTTAGGATGTTAGAGCTTTGGAGCCGGTTGACTACGAAGACTACGTTTTAAAACGAGCCTCTGAGATCCAGCATGACCCTCTACGCAACCTACTCACATTCCCACAGGACGATATCGCGGTAGGTCACCCTATATAACGTTTGTACGATCATTAGCAGGGATTGCATACCGCCCCATTATCACTGCACAGCGATAACATCGACCGACTCTGTGGAACTACATGTTGTCAGTTTGTGAGTCATAAGCTATTGGCAAGAACATTGATAACAATTTAACTTTCGATGCTTTCGAAAGTGTATATACTTGTTTTATGAGATTGGTTATTTGTATTGTGTTTGTTTGATTTAACACTTTCCTGTTACATATCGATTAAAACGCCCATTTAATAAAAATATCCAGAAAAAGGGTAAAGTATATGCGCATTAATTGATTTTGAAGGCAATGTCAATGGCCAATTGTGTTTAAACTGTTCAGTTTCAGCCTTCCATTCGATAATTGCTGAGTTATGTAGCGGCTCATATCACATGAACACAAGGAATCTGATCTTACATTCCGATAATTCCGCGTTTCCTAATTATCTCGATCATCTGGCAACTGTCTGCGCCCAAACGCAGACAAACGATGCACGGCTTATATATGGAAAGTACTTGTTGCTCTGTAACCGCAACAAAACGCATTTACCCACCCAGACAACCACGGTCCGGGTTTGTCTCATCTTTACATTTTTCGTCATCAAACTTTCTGCTATATTTACCGCAGGCCACCACAAGGGCACGAGAAAAACGTACAGTGGTGGACACAGTTCCAGTGGGTGCTGCCAAGGAGGCTTCAAGTTTGTTTGTGAAAGAGGTAAGAAGCTATCATGTTAACACTTTCTATTGATAACTTGTTCGTCGCCGTTTCAACGCGCGTTTAACTGAAGATGTACTTGATTTGCTTTCTGGCTGACTGACTGGGAAAAAGAACATCACTTATATTGCCATCATTTAACTACTACAGTGTTGTGCCTTGGCAAACAATACACTCGTTTCAAAAGGGCGTGCGACCAAAATAATATAGCCGCACTGAACGGTGCATAAATCGTATTTCATCCAACGATGGCTTTGTGTGTGTGTCATGTCAACAAACTATCCCCCTATTAACTTCGCAGTGTATCAAGACCTACACACAGAACTGGAACTTGGTGGAAAACAAGTATGAGCCGTACGCTGGCAGTTACTTGGACCTTCCCACTGCCGACGGCGAAGGAAACCCAAACCTTTCAGAACAGGTTTGTTCGAAAGTATCTATGCTCGTGTATGGCACCTCAACACAGTTTGTTTAATCCAAACGTACCGCCCCGTTGTAGTTTTGCGGCCTGAATGAGGTGGCGTAATAAAACCAGCGGCCTACTTGAACGTGGGCGACCGACTTCACTGACATTTCGTATTAATTTCGTGCTACTTTGGTAAGAATTTTGCCACTCAGCAACAGTTTTCAGTAATGACACGAACTGGAAGCTACATTTTACATGCGCAAGTTTTTGGCAGACAAGTAAAGCCTGGCACTGTGTAAGGTATATGTTGTGCATTTCTCAACCCGACCGCCCACTCTGTATTATCAGCTACCCTGTAATTAAATCCCTGTGGAGGCGTACTGTTTTGACATCACCCTTGCTGTACGACGAGCAACGTACCAAGCATTTAACTTCGTGCCAAGCGTAATGATTCCACTACAGAAGCATCTTTCGTTTTATATTTCACAATCTTCGAAGTGCGATGTAGGCAGTGTGTTCAAATGTTCAGCTGTAATGTTTCTTGCTGCTTTTATTGTTGGGCCCTTGTGTAAAGCAATGTGGAGTATGGTAATCACTTCTTTGTATGTGCAAAGAGTTTAATACTGAATTTTGTATTTAGCGTATTTCCTACAGAAGGCCTAGGTATTATATTTAGGCCTGATCTACAAAATGGCATCTGTCACTGGCTATCATAACACCAAACATTATTAGCTGCCGAAGTTTCGTTGACGTCAAACTTTGTTTACTGAAATGTGCATCTTAGATCTTCGAAGTAGACGAAGAGACTGGCTTGGAGGATGACGTCACTGCTGGGCAGAAAGAGGGCGTAACACGGAAGGGTTGGTTACATAAAGCCCCCGCCTATGGGGTATCAAGTATCTCCATTCGGGTAAATATGCCTGGACTCTTGTGTTGCTTTAAATCAGTGGTTTGTGACCTCTTTCCTTATCAGCACGCCTTTAAAAAATGCCAACCCCTTTTAATATAGATGTAATAAAGTATTCAAACAACCAAACCCAAACATTCAGCCTCCCCCACACAATATAGAATAGAAACTAGATCTTGCACCACCAAAGGACCATGCTGCAACACCCCTAATTAAGAACCACTGCTTGACTGCTTTGTATGTTAATGTATTATTTTTATATGTGTTACTATTGAGAAGGTTTCACCACAATCTTCTCGCGCTTCCACGAACTGTAATTGAATAACCGAAGGATTAAGGGCTGTATTTTATTTTATTTTGCCCCAATGTCCCAGTATCGCACTTTTATTACCGCAATTATGATCATTTGTAAAATTTATAAATAGCAATACCGGCAATACGGCTGCTGATCGGCACCTTATAAAACAAATACTTGAATGAATTTGTCCTTCATTCGTCATTTTCGGCTTGAAAACTTGCCTCGTGTTGGTGACGCCAACCTTAATTCCGCTTGAACATAAATCCATTTACGTATGACGATGACGCAAAATACGTCACGCTTCCGGCACAAGTTGCATCCTTTCTTGTGTTCGAAGAGCTCACGATATTCCTAAAGTGGGGTTATTTACACGCTTTACAATGACATTATTTGCCATTTAAAAAATTTACTCGGGTTATTCCCCTTCATGCAACCACGCATTTGGGCTGAACATATTTTTATTCCGTTGTACTTTTCACGTTTTTTGTTCCGTTGTTTCGGTAAACCTTAAAACATGTTTTGCGTGAAGGCGGTGACCTGCTTCTCAGGTCATTTTACTCAATAGCAGGAAAATTTACAGCGCCACTGTAACCAAGTCATTGAATGCAGCTAACTTGCTCGTTGCATCCTGTTTTCATGCACAATCCAAGCATATTGGCGAGTCAATATGTTCTTAGTATAGACGCTCCGTTGATGCTTTTCAACGTATTACCCGACTGTTACCAACTTTTGACATGTTTTTATTTTGATTTGAGATTTTGTTACTTCAAGTTAAAATTCAGTCGTAAGAAATGCGTGGTTGTATTTTAATCGAAATAATGTTTTTAGTGAAGTATTTTTTTGGTGTTGCACTATTAAACTATACTGGTTCGGAGACTCAGCGCTTTCCAAAATAGACCTCAAAACAAAAGTCTAGCGTGCTGTTTAAACACCACAGTCATATTAACGTTTCTTACCATGACCTGATTTACTTAAACTGTTTTGTTTTTAGTCCTTCAAGCGCCGTTACTTCCACCTGAAACAACTTCCCGACAGCTCGTACATTCTTAACTATTACAAAGACGAGAAAATAAGCAAAGACCCAAAGGGTGCAATTTACCTTGATTCGTGTATTGGCTCTCACACGGTGAGTCTGGTGAGTGCATGTGTTTGGCTTTTTTTCATACTTACGTTGCCTGTTTTGATGTACTCCGTTTTAATGGCAGATCCCATGAAACGAGTGCGTTATTTGTACAGCGGTGGAATATTTTGTGAATGTGATTTTCTACTAATCGCCAATATATTGTGGGTTTGCTCTAAACGTTCATTGGTGTTTGTTTGCAAGTGCTTTTGTGTGTTGTGCTCTTACAGATTGGTTTATTTTCCTAAATATTTAGGACACCTTCATTAATGCATGTTGGTGAGTTTGTTAATGGATATTTTCGCATAAAAGATGAATCGATCTTTTATGCCATGAAATTTTGTATCATACGTATCTGTATGTTGTTCTGTTTGCACACTAATGTGTTAAAAAGTGTGTTTTGAGTGTTTTATTGAACACAACAGAAAACATTCCCGAAAATTTGAACATCATCTTCGCATAAAAAGAATGACGGATAAGTAAAATAAACTCTGTATGCCACTCTTGTTGGGCTTTTTTTGGATATTGACACGTTAGGACAGACCTGTCGGTCACCACTGGCTGATTCCTGAATCTATATGAAATATTTTCTCCAGTACATTATCCCCAACACAAATAAAACATATTAAAAACCTTCTCAGACCACCAAGGGTAGGAAACATGCCTTTGAAGTTCGAATGCAAGATCAAACTTGCCACTTGTTGGCCGCCGACACGGAAGCAGACGCAAACGAATGGATTTCAACAATCAACCTTGCCTTACAAAGCACCATCGAAGCGCAAGTGACGCAGAAGGACAAATGTGGTAAGAAGGAGTAGGATGCGGACACCTGACCGCGCACAAACGTGCTAGGATGTAATATCCTAAGCCTGTTGTGTGTTAACGTTGTTATTCGGTTCGATATTACAATAACATTCGCTTTGTCCCACATTTTCAGGAAAGCGTCTTTTGAGGCGTGTGCCGCCAATTTCTTCCGAAAGTTGACCTATGTATGCTTTGCAATCTATATCTCTCGCATATAGTTTAGTATGTTAACAGCTATGTGTTGGTAATATAACTAAATACTTGTCCATCTCATCGACTGTCTTCGTTCCGTTTCTATTGCTATTAATCCTGACCAAAGTTTAACAAATATGGAATTTTTATAGAGTTCGGTAAAACAACAGCTACATGTAAATTGTTTTCATTACAATGGCAGAGCATTGTCGTCATAGATTTGATATTTTAGTCGGCTTGAAGGATTTGTTCAGAAGTGAGGGCAATGTAGTGTTGAAGTGTTGCACAAAGCCAGGGGCCAAACGCCTCGAGCAGTTCGTTCAAAGTTGAAACAAGAAACCCTACAAACGACCGAAAACAATGAAGCGTTCATACATAGCCGCGTGTGACTAATAGTTTGTTTCGTAACAGAACAAGACTCGAAACAAAACGGAGATTCGTGCAACAGTTTGGAGGGGTTGAAGAGTACAATGCATCCCGAGCTTGTGAAATATGCGCGAGAAACCGACCAGAAAAATTCCTTGGCGCGCAGAGAAGGAAGACAAAATGTTTTCAGGATCTTTCCCGACTTCCAGAATCGATATGTGAAGGTGTGTTGAAGTCAACAATATCTCATTCCACTTACTTTGTGATCAGTACGGACATGGGAAAGAATTGCTTTTAAAAAATGGCCTTTGTGATGAAGTCGCGTGAATAATTAAAATGTCAAAATCATGGCGATTAGGATGTTTTGACAAAAAGTTTTGATAAACTCCCGTGCATACATGCGGCGTGGAGATATGCGGTAATTGCACTTAAATTGGAACCCCTACAGAGTATGTGAACATTATCAGCAGCTAAACTTCTAAATGCGCACACTGGCTTATTTATAGGCCACAGACACTTTTTCTATTCCTGCCACATCTAGTCATGGGTTGTTCCATGCATTATGTCACAACTAAATATATTATCAAAATTTCTGACCTGATTTTCCTTTGATGACACAAGTCATTTCTTCATTTTTATGTTTGTTTCCAAGTGACTGCTTCGGAAGCGTTGGGAATGTTAAAGTTACTACATTATTTATACAATAAACACTAAAATGTGCATTTAGTTGTGCGCCGACACAGTCAATTGATCGGCATTGTTTTCACCAAATCACCCCTGGATTTAATTCATGTAAATATTTATCTTGACAGAATTCCTCTAATAAGGCGAAGACCCCAGAAGTTTCACCTCCAACTATTCTTAAGCCGTGTGCGCGGTTGATGGTTGCATGCAAGAGTATTTCCTTCTCTGTTCGAGGTGTCGTAATCGATGGGGCAGAAGAACCTATCACCAACGTGAGTACAAACAATGACTTGTGTTTTGGATGCCTTTCTGGTCATAACATGCCCCCAAATTGTTGTTTTTTAAATTAGGTTGAGCCCTTCTTCGTCACACTGGCTCTTTATGACGTGGCGGAAGGGAGGAAAATATCGGCGGACTTGCATGTCGACCTCAACCATACGCTGGTAAGAAAATGAAGGTTTTGAAATCATGAACTTAAATTTTGCGACATTGTTTTTATGTTGTTTATTCAGGGATGTCCTGACATTGTAACCTCATAATATCATTCTTGTGTGGTAAAATATTAAAGCTACGCGCAATAAAACTCATTTGCCAACAAGTTAAGCTGTATAGTGGTTTCGAATGCCCTGTTCTTCTTGTATATTGTTAACTCCAACTGTCACGGTACAATTGAACCCTCAAACTACATCTGTTCTATCATGGCAGGTTCGTCGGATGATCCCTGATCGATCTTCCACCAGTGGTAAACGAACATCTAACTTGTCGGAAGAACCCAAAGTTGGTGAACCTTCGCTACAAAAGGTTGATTCCATGTGGGTCTCCTTCCCCAAGCAGGTTCGTAATTAAAACACAAATCTACATGTTACGAGACAGAGCAACAACTACATGCAAAATAATATCATGGTAACCTACATTAGCGAAATCGATTTTTCAAAACAAAATAAAATCTGCTGACGTAAATCAGAGGTTTGTTGCTCCATTATACACCAAATAAAGTAATTAGCTGTCGCAGACAAATAAACAATGCCTAACCGAGGGCCAGACCCCTCTACAGCTACCAAGCAAGTCCAAAATAATATTACATATTACACATTTAGTTACTCTATTGTCCTGTGGTCCAATATAAAGATGTGTGATTTTAACATTGTGTTAACAACGTGATCTGTAGGGATGTTCTTGTAGGTATATGGAAATGCATTTCATTAACATGTTCAAAATTTCTGTGTATCATTGATGGGAAAAATGTGGTAACTTGTGGTTTAATTGTTTGATTGCGGTATAACCGTAAAACACCTTCATTACAAACCTTTAAAAAAAACGTTTGTCAATTTTCAGGGAATTTTTTCTGTAACGAAGTCGCACAGGGACATATACCTCGTGGCGAAAATCGAGAAAGTTCTTCAGGGCAGCATCAAATCTTGCGCCCAACCCTACATGAAGTTCGACAGCGACAACCACAAGACCGCAATGAAAGTGGGTTTTTACCCCTAACTATCTGTTTTACTACGTTCTACGTTCACTTTTTATGTTACAAAAAATACACAAGAGCCGTATATCAGTACATGGCTTACAAGGGAAAAATTAAATACAGCAACTAGTCTTGCTGTAGGGTTAAATTTGCACAGTACATAAATCCTTTATATCACTTTTGGTTCCAATAGTTGCGACTCGACCACATTTAATATTTGTCGATATGGACGTGGGCGGTTGTTCATACAAAACCCTTCATATGTGAAACTGCTCAGGCCGAGTATGACGTGTTGTTATGACTGAAGTCCCTTGCTTTTCCTCACAGAGACGTCTAAACCACTTTTACTATGTATACTAAAGACTTCATACGGTCTGCAAAGACTCATTCGTTTGTTTGAACAGTTTTAAGTTTCATTCTTGTCTTCAGGTGCTAAAACATGCGAAAGTGGCTTGTCAGAGGTTGGGTCAATACCGTATGCCCTTCGCATGGACTGCTAAGTAAGTGTGGGTGAACTGACGAGATATCTTGGTAGTTTGATAATGATACTTATTGTATTGATATCGGTACTGAAGACCAAAGTACCCATATATTTATTATGACACACGCTAAATGTATTTTGATAAATTTTTCATCTCTGCCACGCGTGATTTTCTTGAACGCATCAAACTGTTCTTTTACAAAACTTGAGCATGTGAATTATTGTCGACTGATTTGACAGGTTTTGTATTTGCGGGCATTTGTGTGTTAATTGCAACACTTCTTTCAGGCCACTGTTTCATGACAATCAAGGCAACCTCAATCAGAACGGGTTTGAAGCAATTTACAAACAAGAATCATCGAAACTCGCCGAAGAGGATCTGCTTAAATTCCTGTCCGACTTCAGAAGGTATTTTAACGTGCAGAAAATAAAAAAAAATCGAGTTCAGTCGGTCCGTTTTATGTTGACCTGACAATGATGAAATATTTATGGGCATGTCTAGCAATCGGTTTAAACTCCTCATCCTTTCCAGATGTCGATAAATGTCATCCTGTGCAATTTTGTTTTTAGGCCGGAGAAATTGGCGAAACTGGAATATATCGATTGTGAGTTACGGCTTTGCATTGATCCAGTTCCTACCGATCTTCCAAGTAAGTTACCATTATCTTTTACTTCACTCATCGGATGTACCCGTTTAAGTGAAAAGAAAATTCTTGTTTTCATTCTACACGAGTAGAAGCAAAAAAAAACTTTTGCTTAAACTGCATACTTTTGACACGGGTATACAAAATAATTTTGAACACCTTTAGTATTTAAAGATTTTTATATATTTCTAACATATTCCTGCACTGAATGAAGAAACAGACGCTAACCGCCCCATTTACATGGGCCTCTAACAGACATACTGACGTCATCGCTCGTCCCTGTCAAACCATACGCACCGTCGTCATCTCCGTCTTCGAATAAACTAAACAGTGGCGGAACAGAACCTGTTATGGAGGTCGACGAATTTCTCAAGAATTCCCCCGCAGATCACCATCCCAACATGGAATACACCAACCACTGTTATGTTTACCCCAAGGCGCTTAACTACGACAATCAAAAGACTTTCGCTAAGGTGAGATCCAAACTTTGCGCGTTTCTGGAGCCGGGGCAAACCTAAACTGTGAATTTTGTTCCAAATAAATGTAACACTATGTGCTGACGTCATGTACATTCCTCCAGGCTCGCAATATTGCAGTCATGGCTGAGTTTAGAGATTCGGATACCGAGGGTGCTCAACCGCTCAAATCATTTTACAAACGCCCGGGACCTCCAGGAATCGGTGCCTTCGCCACACGCGTGTCAGCAGCTGTTCTTCACCACCATGAACGACCAGAGTTTTACGAAGAGGTTTGTAAAAATGACTTTCCATAAATAGTTTGCATTCCTCATATTTGATCATGTGACAGAAACTCTTTAGTATCGTTTACTTTTCTTTCATTGCTGCGTTAAGGCAATAGAGGCGGATTTTTGTGTGAAAGTTTCATAAATTAACAAAAATTTATGGAAAGTTGTGGCTATGTTTTGTAAAATCGCAAATATGAGAACGTAATATAAATGTGCTGATACGCTATATAATTATTACTGTACTGCCTGTTTTGAAAGTGACTACCGTATTGTATATAGCGTTTTTTCAAAATACTGCAGCTGAATTAACGCTGAAATTTGTTGTGACGTAAACGAATGTGGAAGATCCAAGTCTTCCTTCACCCTAAAACGTTTAAAAATCACTACTATAGAGATTCTGCGCTCTGCTCTATATTGTGACAATAGTGGGTTCAAAGTTTCACATTTTCATTGCGACTCAATAATACTTAAACTACCCTGACTAAAATTCAACGTGTTGTTCTTTCCAGTGGAAACTTTCCCTTCCTACGCAACTCCACCACGGACATCATATTCTCTTCTCATTCTACCACGTGGTTGTCGATACCAACACCAAAAAGAAAGACTCCGTGCAGATGGAAAGTAAGTGGCCACTTGGTTGAGACACAGAGCAATTCCATATCATGCGATATGACTGAAGCCTCCGGGCAACTTGTTTTGTTGGTTATATAGAATTATATTTAACCACTGCGTGGAAATCCTATTACCGAACCAAAATTATGTATTAAGTGATAACACAACAAACCTGTCCAACTGCGTATCGTTTTCTTGGAAAGTTTTCATTCCATGTGGGGATTACGTCCCGTATGCATTTTAATTACATCACCATTCAAATCGCAATCTTTATGTTCGAAATTTTGCTACAGAATCTTGATAAGTCACCTGTGTTGTAAGGTGTTGTTTATACGTTAACGGAATCACTTAATCCTCCGTGCAGTGACGTAGAGATTACCTTTGAGCAAATCGCTCAGCTCAGCTAACACCGCAAGTCCATTAACCCTGGCTACACAAAACGTCCCTTGTTCCTCTGCAGTCGGTCACGCATGGGTGCCTCTCCTGACGAAGGATGGACGAGTTGCGTGCGGCGAACACCAGATACCTGTTGCCGGAACTCTTCAACCCGGCTATCTTGCGCTACACGAACAACTAGCACTCGGCAAGGTAGGTTTTTGTCCTAGCTTGTCCACATCAAACAATAGGTGTACATTATTTGGGGGAAATTACAGTGTCGGGGGATATGTGATGTATAGATGGTATTAGTTTGGGATGCAAAGTACTGTTGGATTTCGTCGACATATCCCGGATAATTTGTATGAGAATTTCAAAACACTTGACTTGTCATATCATCTTGCTCGAAAAACGATTTATTAATTGTTTTAGTCGGTTTTGAAACAAGAATATTAGTTTATGAAGATCACCTTTTGTTCGTAAGCTGGACCAAATGACCGTTTCACTGCATGTTCTGGTAAAGACGACTTGATTTACTTGAGTTGCTATCTATGCCGCCTCGACTGCCCAAATCGGCATTAATTTTCTGATCTACTTCTATAGAAGATAGGTCGTTTCCAGCATTTTAATGTAACATTTTCCTCCATTATAGTATCAGTATACTTTTGTGGAACAAACGATACATAAATTAGATGCCGCATCGTATATAAATCCACGACAACATCGCGTTAAGATGATCTCTAATGCTCTAGGTCACATTTAAGATGAGTTGCGCGATACCCATAAGTCTCAAATCGTTCCCACAACAAGCCGATAGTTTGACGTTATCTTTTTCATCTCAAGAGTAAAGTTGAAATGGGGCGAACTCGTCGTATAAGCCTGAATACAACTCCGTAACTTAGATCGTAATGTACTGACTTGTTGGTAGTTGCTTTATATACGTCAAAAACCGGCTTGTTTTGCTAGCATGGCCATTTAAAAATAAGGTTTAGAATCAGCAAAACACTAACTTTTATACAATTTTGCGGATGTTTTTTGGTTTGCAAATTCGTGCTGCTATCATTTTTATATTGTGTGTCCCATCTATGTGTTGGGAATATTAACAATAATACAGGAAATCTGCTATGAAACCAATTTTCCTGTTCCTGAGTACGGAATAGCAACTAAGCAAGCATGTAATGGCCGTACTGCGAAATGCGTTGTTTAATGCCACCCAGTACGACAGGTAAACAGCGTTTTAACGAAAAACCACTGAAATCAATCTGTCGCCAAAACATGCAATGCAGCACGTTCGGTTTATCGGGTCGAGAATCAATGTCCCGCCTAGATTTGAAATCCTGCTGCGTTTATCAGATAGAAGCGTATTACGTGAGCATTAGTCAGTAAACAACCGATATGTGGTCCCTGTTTAACCATATTAGGTTATGCCGCTCATCAATATTCCTTCTTGTGTTTGTGAGATCAGCTTTGGCATGGATCCACCAGAAAGGACTTACGGACTACATTTTTCTTCTTGTTGATGACATTTTTCCTAAGTAAAAATTTATAGTACAGGAAACGTCTTCCTGCCGATCTGTAATGGATATTTGGGGATAGTTATATATTTCGCTTCCTTAGTAATAGGATTGCAGCCAACCACGTTGCATTGGGCGGGCCAGCACCAGGCCACAAAACCACTTACAGCAATCCTGGGCATTGATTTTTCGCCCCACCTCGCGAATATTCATTTAACCTTCACTCTGATTGACGCGCCCGCATCCCAGCTTAAAATAGATCCAATTTATTATCGACCAAGCGAACCTGCGGTTAATTCCCGTGCGCGGGTAAATTGAATGCCACCCCTTTTGGGGTAAAAAGCTCCTTTAATACGACATCAAAGCCCGGGATTTCGATGTGGTATTCGACCGGTACGGGAATATATTCGCTGATTTCTCATACGTCCTAGATTAAGGACTGAACGTGTTACAGCTGTTAAAAGCTAACGCACAGACGAGGCGTGCTTCTGCTGTGTACAGTACGCTGTTGCCTAACATGCCTCATATATCTTTGGCGTTGTAATAAGGGAAAGGTAATTAAATGTCACGACCTTATAGGTCACGCCCCGAGAGATGCAACCAAGCGGGCCGCGGTGGGGTTTGTGTTAAATCCATAAATATCCAGTGTATTTCAATATTCTTTATTGCGTTTTAATTCGCTCTTTATAAAAGAAAATACGACGAAACACCTTGGTGAGTCCAGCAAATCTACTTTACCCACATGCAAAATGCGACAGCAAAACCGACACAAAAAATAAATATACCAAAGACTATGATAAAACAGAATCACAACAAAAATTTACTCTTGATAAGTTTGATGGTCGTAGAAAAGCGATGAATACAAGAAAGGCTGCTTAATACTTATGAACTTGATAGTTGCAATGTTTAATACGATTAATGCACCGAAAAGGCGTTTTGCGACGATAATAAATGGCACTATGTCAAAATTAATGCCGTATGACATATGAAGATCCTTAATGGCAAGTGGTGCTCGAACCATGAACCTGCGCCTGCACAAGACGTCGATCAACGACGAGGTGGCGGCGCGCTGACGTCAGTTCCCAAGCTGATTGGGAGAAGCAACTCCCGCGATGACGTCAGACGTTAAGATCAATCATTGCCGGGCATGGCACTCATGGAATTGCCCATCGACCTGATGCGTGCCGCCTCCTCTGCTGTTAACAACTTCGATGTGGCACCTTTGTATAACGAGTAGCTGACGCCTATCCTGTAACGTTGTTGCGAGAAAGCCGCATTCAAGTCCACAGCCTCGTCGAGCTGTACTGAGTAGCCGGAGAACGTGGTGTAGTGAGATGGGCTGTGGCCGTACGCGGTGCCTTGTCGCAGTCTCACCCAAATCACGTCGCCTCGGCGAAGTTGTAGAACTGCGGTCGATGACGTTGTCTCAAAACGCGAATCCTGGTTGGTCGCTGAGCTCACCATATCACCGTTACGCATTAGGTGGACGTACAGTGGTCCGCTGCTTCTACATCGAAGTATGTTGACGTGGAATACGTAGAGGCCTGCGGCGGGAACCACAAAACAACCGGTGGACGAACGGTAAGCGCCACCTATATTTGTAACCACGTGATCGAAACAAATGCCCTGGTTATTGCCGTGGAAGTTTCGAGAAAGTCCGGCCATGAATGCTACTTTTTCTCGGTTGCAACAAGCTGTACCCGTAGTAGCCGTGCTACTCGTTGCAGTGGTACGGGAATGGGTTGAACGACCTGGTGGCCCCGGAGGACCAGGTGGTCCTGGCTCGCCTTTGATTGAAGGCCCTGGTAACCCTACATCACCCTTTATTCCCCTTCTACCATATCCTGGTGGTCCACGTCTTCCATTACTACCCGACTCTCCGCTCATTCCCTTTTCTCCCTTCATCCCTGGAGGTCCTTTCATGCCTGGTGGCCCTTGCGGTCCTTCTGGTCCGGTAAGGCCAACTTCTCCTTGTCCGCCGCCTTCACCATTTAGCAAGCCATCGTTGTCATTACGACGGTTTGGGGTCGCGGGTGGACCAGGAGGGCCCGGTGGTCCCCGTGTCCCGGGAGTACCAGGTTGTCCGTCTTGTCCACTTTCGCCTTTTTTGCCCTCAACAGCACGTCCCGGTGGGCCTTGGGGTCCTGGTGGTCCCGAAAGTCCGACACCTGATTCTCCGCGAATGCCAGGTTCGCCTTTGATACTTTCGCCCGGCAAACCGTCAATACCGTCCTGGCCCGGGGTTCCAGGTGGTCCTGGGGGGCCAACAACACCAAGTCCCGGTTCCCCTTTCGGGCCACGTGGACCTGCGACTTCTCTCGTTACTTTTACTGTTTCAATGTCGCTAGACGACAGTCCGGGTGGGCCTCTTGGTCCTGGCGTCCCAGTCATCCCCTTCTCACCTTGCATCCCTTTTTCTCCGCTCTGGCCTGGACGACCATTCACTATGATAGGGGAGTCACGAAATTCTTCGTAGTCAATTTTTCCAGGTGGTCCCCGCGGACCCGGCGGTCCTGGTCGGCCGACTTCCGACGTGCCCGGTTCACCTTTTGGCCCCCTTGGCCCACAGTCTCCTTTCATACCGTACCCTGGCGGCCCAGGAGTGCCCTGTAAGCCTGGCGGTCCTTGAATTCCGGGGTAACCCGCCTTCCCCGGAGGTCCAGGCATACCTGAAAATCCAGCGGGGCCTTGAAGTCCCGGAGGGCCCTGTTGACCCGGTGGGCCGTGTGAAAGTCGGTCCAATGTATGAAGGAGTAGCGAAACGTCAGAAGATCCTCCTCCACCTCCACCACAATTGCAACATCCACACCCACATCCGCATGAACAGCCCGTATTGCAAGATGAGCCACACGATGAATGCGAGGAACAGCCGCCGGAGCTCGAACTTTCGCATGCGGAACTTCCAGTACAATTCGATTCACATTCCGTCGAGTTGGATCCAGTCGTTGTCTCTTCTTGTGTGCGAACGTCAACGTGCACTTCGTGTTCTGTCCGTTGGTGGTAACTGGTATCCACTAGCTTTCTGACAGTGCGTGGATCGTTGTTATTGCTCGGTTGTGCTGCGTATCGAATTTGCGGAGACACGAGCTCAGCGCTGTCGTCGTCATTCGCTGTCGCCGTGCGTAGTGGTCCAACCATCAAAATCATTAGCAATATTATTCTATGCATGATGATCCTACGTTTAGTATCTATGAAAAGAAAACCGTATGTTAAACTTCACAAAAAAGTAACATCAGATAAACAGTTTCGTAATTATGTATGTTTTGCTGTACGTCTGTTTTTTCTAAAGACTTTTTTTTATAACTTGTACATGTCAACGCATCTGAAGGTGATGTCATGGCCTATTTCGCCCGTTCAAATCAGACATTGCTGGACCTTGGAGTGTGGGAACAGACAGAGACAATACCTAAGAACATTTGCATAAAGGCAAATACGCGTCGTGATTTGTCGGAGGACATCATTTTGCACCGGGACAAACGTTCCGGTGTCACGTGCAGGAAGCAATAGCGCGGTGGTGCTTTGATCAGGTCACGTGATGAACGCCCGGGCGTCTCGAGTGTGTGTGAAATATTGCTCACCGCAAACGGGATGTGGGAAGCTCGTTCGTTGCCAACGGGTGGCAAAACTCCAGGTCGATCTCCTGTAAGTTGCCATTCGGTGAAGTTTTGCGGTCAAACCCGTACGCCGGGTCTCGCCGTGCGTGTTTGGTGCAAATTATTGGCGTCGTTGGGACAAATCACCCGCTGATGCACACCGATTCGCCTTGTGTGTGTTTTGCTTACAATCGGCGTGGGGTCGTCACAGCGATTTGATTCAACACATGTTTCGTTCACCGCCAGCTTCGAGCATCCGTTTTGTTGCCTATTGGCGCAGTATGGCGCCCTCTCTGGACAATAGACCGTGCATGGCGAGAGGATTCCAACAAAAATTAATCCGAAGTAATAGGTGGCAAATTTCGAGCTTATTGTGTTGTTAACGCAACGCTCCATTAATTCGTCTCTGTATGGGGCCTTGGTACTGCGCACGATTGTGTACGCCCAATACTCACCACCGAGATGCCGATACATTTGTGGCTTCGCCGCATTCCTCAGTCGCCTTTGAGAGAGGCTGAAACTCGCCCTTCTCTGCTCCTCAACAACCAGTGCACGGTTTTCACGTCCGAGCTCTGCAGTTTTTTAAACGCTGACGTCATCGCGCCCTTTAAATCCAGTGCAATCGCGGGCAAAGACGGAAAATTCAAAAATGCCAAAACCACTTCCCAACTGTAACTGGGAGTTTGCGACTTGCTGATTATATGTACGTCATTCGTCACGTGTTCATTAACCCGTCAAGTCAGGCTTGACATTGCTACTTTTACTGACTTCCCCACATTAGTTTGGGTGGTCCGCACACAAAATCCCTGCCATTACACCGTCGGGAAATGTGAACGTTCTTGGCGCCTAACTTTGTGGCGAAATATCTTAACCGATGGCTGGCTGACAAGAAGGCGAAGCAACTTTGTAAATATTTGTCTTAGCGCTGACCACCGCGAAGAATGGATAGGGGGTATGGGTGACCCTTGTACAATAGTCGACAGATCTTACCGTATAAAGAGTTGAAATCACGACTCTCTTCGAGCCCGTCGGCCATTTGTCATGGCCTAATGTGGCGCAAACACAAGTTAAGTGGCAATATAGAGTCCGGGCGCCATTTGTCAGATGTTACCAGTAAACACTTTCTTCCGCCCACGGGATAAGGTACCGATAAGGCCTGTCGCATTTTAAGGAGACATGTTTGTTCCTCCAGCGCGCGGTTTCTAGAATTCGACGAAACAGAACAGTGCCCCCGACACTATGGCGTTTCGCAAACATCACGAAAAAACTTTTTAAGGAAATGTCATGGCAACGGATGGATTACTTCAAAGCTCTCGTGCCATCAATATTCCCCAGGGAAGCTCTACTGAAGTCCTGGTCAAGACCACGGGCGTCACTACATCAAACGCTGGCGAAATTACGACTTCATTACGGTTTATGTCAAAGCTTTAAATGCAGGAGCGCTGGTTTGGCCGAGTTTCAAAACTTTGAAAGCCACTGCTGCTCCCCCTCGTTCTCGTAAGCGAGTCAACACAATGCAACTTTATGTCTCGCCAGTGAAGAACTTACCGACTGACAAGCGCTTTATCTTAATCTCATCGAAATTTGTGGGTTCTCAGGTACTTGGTCCTTGCCACAATTCCGCTTCAAAGTCGTTTTAAGGTTCTATATTCAATCTATAACCTGCTACCATTAGCCCGCTTTTAAAGTTAACAAAATGTGGCATTGTTTAGCTGGAGAACGAGGAACAACGCACAGTCTCTATCGTATGTAACAATACGTGTTTATTGTCGTTTGGAGATACCCCCTCACCCAAAACCTATACCAGTTTTTTAACGTTTTTGAAACAATTTCAAATATCTTAGTGCCGAAGTTCTCGAAATTTTTGGATGCCATCCGTTATTATAACTATGCATAGTTGCACAAATGTCCGCTTTTTACAATCGCCGAGCCTTGACATTTTAACTAAAGGCATCTGAGTACAACATGCCCTTGGTAAACTGAAACGGGGTAAATATTTTCCAACCGCCCGAACAAATAGTGTTTGTCTGTCGCTTCGAGTCGCCGACAAATCCTGCAGATTTGATCAATGGGTCTTTAACCCCGCTCTTTGTTAGCTTTTCATGCCCCTGCATTGTTGCGGTCAATCTTCCGCATTTTACCGTCTTCATAAAGATTCGTGACACATTCTTGCTGTCGCAGAGTAAATGAACTTTGATTGACAGGTCAACTTCAGTGCACCTGATACGATATTGTACGCGCAAGCAAAAAATCAGACACTATGTTTTCATTGACTCTATGTTAGACCTCCGTTTGCAATAACGAAACGTATTTGCAGAGATAGTTATTTTCATTTTACTGTGGTGGCGCTGTTGGCATTTAGACCGAACCACTCGCGTCGATTTTTCTGCGGTATCTCAGTCCCCCGTGGATGGAGTTTGTCTCGTGTTTGCTTCGAGGCCGGGGAAAAAAATCGCTTATTAAAAACATTGAAACGCTTTGTTGAGTGAGTCTGCACCGAAGACGACTTTGTAGTTATGAAATATAAATTTTAATAGATTGCGATTTTCCTTGACCTTTTGGTAACTAATATTCGTTCAAAGTGTAGTAACGTTCAAACTACCACCAACACTCACAAGCATTTGCCAACACTTTGTTAGCAAATAAGGACGTCTCGCATACACCTTTTTATAACAGCGTGTATTGATTTTTTTAAAGCGGTTTAACGATCCAGGTTGCTCTTTCATGCTTCGCAAACATTGATACGCAACAAAAGGCTCAAAGGTCTCAAAAAAAAATTGCGCATTTAAGATTCCTTGCGACATGACCTTTTCGAAACCGCGGTTTGAAGGAAGTTGACTCAAACGCAATAAACCGGTGGGCGCGGGGATGTATAGTTGGTAACCAGGGTACACATTGTACGCGCGCCGCTAAGTCAACAAAGCTGTTCGTCGCTCAAGTGCGCGCATTGAATTCCTTGTGCAGGTCATGCTACCTTACTGTCGACACAAATATGTGACTTTCACTGCGGGGCGGACATTGTTCTAAGATATCGTAATTCAAAATGGCGATATTTGGTCTTTAAACCTATGTCGTTTCGACACATTATTCGAATATTCATATCAAACCTGAAACAAGTTTGTTGCCTGGGGAACTTTATTTTTAAACGATGTATCTCCAATTTTGTGCTTATTGAACAAAATTATGCACCGTCTCTTACTAAACTTGCAACTAACCTTGTAAGAAAAATGCCAACTCCGAGAGAAATATGTTTTACTATTTAGCAACCCAAGAAATACTTCGCCTCAAAATACGCATACTATGTAGCGTTGTAAAAAAAAACAGTCTTAAAAATCCTCATGAGACAGTCATTAAACTTCACATGAGAACCTTAGCCACAAAATTCTTCGTCTGGCGCGTGCTTGCTATCACAATCGCAATATGTAGACCGCCGCTTCTCCCTCAGCCCCACTGTGCGTTTTTTCCTCGTCCGACGCTTAATAGTTGCAGTGACGTAAGAGGTTGGCCGACGACTTACGTTTGGCATGCGTGCGTGTCCCGACCTTCCCCGTGAAACGACATTTTTACTGCTATTTTTGCGACGTCCTCATTCTTCACCATCTGTTCAGAACAAAGTTCAAGACCCTTGGCAAACAAGAGGGTGGAGTCAAACGGGTTATAGCCGACATTGGCTTGTGTGCAGTTTTATGTGTTCTCTAACATCAGTTTGCGTTACCATTGTGAAAGCGGCCATCGCTCGTTCCTCCCGTCGATGGGAAAACGTGTGTGGACAATCGAAAACCTGCAGACTTTGCCACTTAAAGGTCACTTGTGTGTTTACTGTGATATCAACATGACCACAATTTAACACTGAACTCTGGTAGATGAAACGCACCTTTCTGTATTTAGCTACAACGTAACCTTGTAACGAACCAGAGAGTAAACATGCGTCTGAACTTCACCACATCACTTGCACCACATCCCAGATCTACGCATGCGTTTTACTGCGAAGATAAAGGCGGCGTTTGTTCTACATCGTGTATTGTGCTTCATTTACTTCAAGAACTTTAGATCTATTGCAACAATACATTACATCAAAAGTCAGCTAATCCCAAACCATTGAGTTTGGGTTCAAGCCCACTTGGTTGATCCAACCACAAGAGTGGTACACGTTTGAAGTTTAAGCCAAAATCCCAAAGCGATTTTTTCTTTTTGTCGAGACGTCCTGCCGGTGGATCCTTTGTGAAGCAAACGATGCGTCGAAGAGTGTGTTTGTCTGCACTTCCTTGAAGGCGAACAATCATAATTTCATCGTGTGTAAACTGGTCCAAGTTTCACTACAAAAAATGCACATTAGTAAACTTGTTTAGTTTCAATTTGTTATTGGCGACCCGCTAATTGGTAAATTGAACTGTGCAATAAAGTGACGTCAAAATACCCTGGAATTCCGGTTTCGACCCGGTTGTAAACTTCTCACTGTGCCATGCTGACAAGAAGTTACACACAGGCATATTAGTTTGTGTTACGTCGGTACTACTTGAGCCGTAGTGAATTAATAAATGCTGGTCATGCAGAAATCTTCAATGCCAGAATGAAGTCAAAACCAACCGCATGTTTCCGTAATTTTCACCATTGACACGAAGCTTCCTACTACAACATCCTATTCTAATTCCTGTCATACAGCGGATTCACATCAACAGGAAACGAGGGTCGATAACACGGCAGTTTATTAAGTAAGGGGTTTACATTGATACACCACAGCAGTTCCCGTGCCGTGGTTGGTACGTATGTCTGACTTTTCCGTGGGAGCGAGTATCGACAGTGATTTAACCTCATGAGATTTTCGTGTGTGCTTCGTGTGCAACAATACTTGTGCAAGTTTTATGTAAATTTCTAAAAACAAAGCGCTTGGGTTCGTGAGAGTAACTGCGCCTAGAATGGAGATTCTCCCGTCCTTGATCTTAAACACAACGTTGAACGATCTTCAAACGGTTCTTAAAGGGCCTCCGAAGTGCACGGGAGAATGGGGTCGTGGCTTATGTTGATTGTTGAGGTGTTGTTCCAAAAATGGACTCTCCATTGGGACTGCTGACTGTTGCCCTGTGACGACTGTTTCTATACACAATCCTTCCAAATACAGTATTCTTATTGTAATAGAGCTTCTTGATGATTTCGAAAAAGCAAATTATCGGTTGTAACGTTATAGAACGAAGACAAATTGCTACAAACAGTATTTGAAATCGTGGTGGGATCTGTTGTCCTGTTAACCGGGCAGACGAGAGAGGTGTTAAAAGAAATCCAAGTAAAAATGTTAATGCACCGTAAACATCCCTGTATCAATCACTGTTGATGTTTCATATCGACGCCCTTGTATATCAAAGTATGGCACTGGAAAAGGGAAATCACGAATGTTATTGTATCCAAGTGCTCACAACAAAACGTGTTTTCTGTACCTCGCTTTGTTGGCGACCCGAAAAACGCCATGTAGCCACTCTCAAATCTTTGATCGATTAACTTGCTGTCCTCTGTCCAGGCTTTGCCCTGTAAACGGCGAACAGCCCCTTCCCCTTTCCCGACAATTCCAAGAAGGCCCTTACGATTTTACTGCAGGGTGAGATTAAAGCTTAAGTTAATGGACTGGGGTCACTTCGTGTTTGACGAAGTCGCCGAGTACACACAGCCGATGAATAAGCGTCGGATTTCAACCGCTTCGGTCAACTGTGGGCTCCATGTCGTAAAATGAATGTCGCCAAAAGGACGGCTGACCCGGGATTGTTATGTTCACGGACAAAACAGCATATTTACTCTTATTTGCCGAACCTGATCACTTGGCGTCAATGCATAATCGGCTTTGTGTCGCTACGCAACAGGTGAAAGACACAAGTCTTTTCAAAAGGTGTTTGTTGGTGTTATTTATCTCATTATTTGGTGCAAAAAAGGTGACGAGATGTCTTGGCAAGTTGCATTTCTGACAACACTACTGTCGGTTTCGGACGAACATCTGCCAGTTCATCTCCAATCACGCCCTTGACTTCTCGTACAGTGTGTTTATCGGTGTGTTGTGACGATTGATTTTGCGTTTGAAGTAAGAATACCGCGGTTGACCCACATGGCGCTTGGGTGGCCGATCTTTCCGGCCTTGTCGGGTTTCCATTATTCATCCGCATGAATGTTGAATCATGTTTACATTCGTTTTTTATCTTCGTTACAAATGAATTATAGATTAGGATTCTGTCTATTTAGCTTACGAGCGGCTGCACAGTTTTTTGCCCGAAACCGCACTAGCTAAAGTTACGAACAATAACAAAGGACAAGACACAGATCTTCTAAACGCCAGGAATCATACATAAAAATGTCCTTACACGGACTCCCGAAATAATTGTTTGATGCCAATGCCAAGTTTATGTATTGTGAAGCAACCACAAATTTTGGTAAAAATACAGTTGGTGTCAAAGTCAATATGACGGTTGTTGAAGATGCAATAACGCCTGGTCAGGACCCTTAAAACCTATGTTCCTCAATTTCCAATCCAATCCAACCCAACCCTACGTGCAGCAAAAACTGCCTCCGTATGTCACCGCAATATCACAAACCTCTTTGCGCCGAACGAGGCGCACGAACAGCTTATGACGTAATACCGCAGTCACGCGCCTATCGTTGATTGGTCGAAGAGGTGACCCGCCTATGACCGCCACCAACTACCCGATATTGAGCAATTGGATGGGTATTTTCCATGTGAGCTCTCTGCATGTTTAAAAGAGTTTCGTTGTTGTATAGCGCTGTTTTTTTGCGCACAGATCCCTTGCACAAGTTCGCCGGTTTCCTACCTTGCTTGCAAAATGTATTTTTCGATGCCAATTCCTCCGTGTGTATTGCAAGGTCACCGTGAGGTGGCTGGGAAATGATTTAAAGGATTTTGTAGTAAACTCTCCAGCGAATAGTTTCTATTTGTGTTGTTTTTCAAATAAACCCAGTCTTCATACATACGGGTTTTGGTTGTGCAGAACGGTCAGCACCCATTTTTGATTTCTGAACAAGACTTTAATTAATAAATAAGAATTGTGCATATAAAACCAACCCGGCATGCGGAAAACTCCCGTTAACTAATATTCTTCCAGAGGCCAACCACGCATACAACGTCACTCATTCCTCGCCGCTTCCGAGTAAATTCAGATTCCCCATCTCCAATCATGACGTAACTGGGTTTTCCATATTGGTTTTTCAGTTTCTCATTGATAAAGTGGGACAAGGTGCATGCGTCAGTCCACACACTTTATTTAACTTTGTGTCGGAATATCAGTTCCCTGCAGCATCACGTGATTTCGCGGCGTTTATTAAGGTTCGCGGGGAGGAATCGGGGAGAATTTCCATCGCCTAATTTAGGCATTCCGGTCCGTCCGTGAAAATTCTTTAGGGAATGAGATTTAAGGTCTCAAAAGCCACATTTCTGTGTGATGGAGCAATTAATTCCCTCGACCGCCGGGCGCATTTGGCAATGTTTACACGGTTTCCAACGCATATTGCGGTGAAAAACTTCCGAGCCGTTTCTTCTGGTGAGCGGTTTGGCCGAAGCTCGATTGATCTTGTGATGAGGTTTTACGTTGAGTTCCAGCTGCTTTTTTGCCAATGCCGGCAAATTAGGTCAACTTAATATGTATTGCATGAAGACCTTGGCTCGAACTAAGAAGGGTTTGTTGTTTGGCTAAACACGTGCGATAAGTCGCTAAACATTTATACATTTGTCACATAATTAATGCTCTCATATAAATTAGAATAAATCCAACTAAAATGTTATCATTACGTATACTCCAACTATATTGGTGCAAATACACGGGAAGTTTTGGAAAAAGTGGTAGACCCTTTTAACTTTTACGCATTGTTAAATCTTAATCCTTGATAATCGAGCAAGGCTTGTGGCCTTTTGGGCGGAAGGACAAGTGGGAGCGTGCACTTATTTAAAGCACCAATCTCTTTTCCCAAAGCTTCCACTCACTGAAGGCTTTACCGTGATTCCAAGTTGTTCTAAGAAACGGGCAGTTGCGTTTTTTCGCGCTACCACTAATACAGCACCTGGCCCAAAAGTCTTTCCCCTCAGTTTGCCAGGAAGCAATATGGACAAGTTGGCATCGTTCCTATACTGAGACATATTAGGACACAAAGCCACCGCTGCCTTTGATGGTCAATTATAGGTTGTTGTAGCAAATCCGCACTCTGTTCAAGGGCCGAACCTCGTATGTTCCGGTCGCAACTGCGTGTTGACCTTTTACGATTTACGTGAGTTGCTTCCGCCCTTTACGGGAGAAATGCGATCGTTGGCAGCTGATTAGCTTCTGACCTACTAGACACAACGTCTGTTGCGTTACTTGACTAATCTGACCAATATGTTGAGGTTTTTTAATTCGATTGCGATTCAAAATTTTTTGACGGATTGTTCGTTTGCTTCCATATTACGCCTGTAAAAGCATTTATATGACGACCGATTTAGCCTCCATTTACATTTTTCACTATCCCAGTAACACGAGTTAACATATGTAAGAACTGTGACCACAAAAGCACGATGTTCAACATAACACTCCTATCTTACACCATTGTTTGTTCGCAGCACTCATCCGAGGTGAAGTGGGTAGATGGGGGAAAACCACTGTTTCGTGTCAACGTCTCCCTCTCATCCACGATATACACGGACGACCAACACATCTGTAACTTTTTTGAGGCCTGCCAAAGGTTTTCCAACACTGGGAGTGACACAGACATCATAAAATATCTAAAGGTAAATCTCAACCCATTTCTTTGGTTTAAACCTTTTTAACATATGTGTGCAGTTTTATAAGAGATGAGAGACAATATTTTCATGTCCTTAAAATAAAGAATAACTTTTTAGTTTCTTGTCGCAGAGCCTCCTTGCCGCCGATCACAGTGCACTCATCCGCTATCTACCTACTATCCTTACTCAACTCCTATATTTAATGACCGCTGATGGGATGACTGCGGATTCTGAGGCGAACTGCATGAAAACGCTCATCCACGTGATCGCGTCATGTCACCAGCATGGCAAAGAGCAATTATTACAACAATATATCAAGGTGTGAAATATGACCACATGATGTAACTAAAGCCAACAATTGTAATGAATTAAGTATTGTTTTATGCCGTGAGACCAAATATCAAATGTTGTTAATTGCGAATATATTCGCGTATAAATGATAGTAATGAACCGTAAATCTGAAGGTAATACATTTATAATAGAAATCGCGTATATATTGAGATATTACAGGTCCATTCCCAAAAAGAAAAAATACAGGATGCTGAGCGTATATGTTTACATGAATATCTACAAATCTTAATATTTTTAAAACTTTAACCTTCACACTCTGTCTTTATTTGATTTTGTATTCCCTTCTGTCCAGTACATATTTGTCGCTCCACCGTGGAAGGATTACAAGAGCAAAACAGTCCATGAGCAACTCGCCAATGGGATGGAGGCAATGCTTCGTCCCACCGCAGCCGACTTCCTCACATCCAACAAACTCCTTCTCCACTCCAACTTCTTCCTTCAGATTATTGTTAAAAGCATGGCGCAACATCTCATCTTCACACAGAAGTAGGTTTTGTGTTCTCTTGAATGACGTGACAAGTGTTGTTGTATGCCAGATGTGGACGGATAGTGTATGTTTGTCAGTTAGTTGCTTTCTTCAACGGCAATTGTACGATGTTACACTTTCACTTGTAGCTTAAACTGAGGGAAACTAGGGGTTCCCACTGATCATTGTACAATTGTACACAGTTTCAACCCATTTTAAGTTTTTTGCACTTAAATTTTTAGATTGAAAACAAAGAGGAACGAACGTTTTCCACTTTCCTTCCAACACGCCGTTCAATGCTTGTGCACAACCACTGTTCCTCACATAACCAAGAAATGGAAGGTCTGTTTTACTCTTTTTAGAATAAAGTTCTTTGCTAAAAGGCCCAGCTTAAGTTATGAGCAAAAATAATTTAAATTTGTAAAAAAGTTATTCACCGACTTGGAATGGAAAAAGAAATAGTTATTTTCTTTACTTTTTTTTTTGTTTTTTTCTTTAAAGTGGACAAATTTTTGACGTGTTTCTGGACAATGTTTTATAACCAATAATCAAAACTCAAAGCCTTGTTTGTTTTCAGAGCAACTACACGGACGTACACAACGCTAACGTTAGTCTTGCAACCTTTATCAAACATTGCTTTACTTACATCGACCGTGGATTCGTGTTCAAACTCATCAACCAATACATGGACAATTTCGCTCCAGGCGATTCCAAGGTATATCGTCCAATTTTACTCGCAAAACCCAAGTAACCTTCACACTTTCAAAACATCTCAAATATTTTGTATTTATTTTGTTAAAAAGTCTACTTACTTTTAAGTTTGTGAAGTCAAGCGTGACCTCACGTGCCACAAGGTGCAAAAAAATGAATTATTGTAACGAGAGAAGTGAATACCGCCACTGTTTATTAAGTTTCGTAGTCAGCGTTATTGTTTGAGCTTTCACAGATAGACAGTTTTTGCGTTTTAGGCTTTTTAAGTGTGCAACTGCAATACCGTTAATGGTGTTGATTCGAGCTTAAATGCGTTGACTCAGTAACGGTTCGTTGGTAAAGGTTCGTAAGTTGATGAATTAAGCGGAACAAAATAAATAACACAAAATCCAAAACTCCTTACACTGTTGCACAAAAAGCAGAATTGAATTGTTTGTGATTCGCTCCTCTTCTTTAAAATAGGTAGAAACAGTAGAGTTGGTATCTAGTTGCTAGGTCGGGTACCAATGTATGTTCTATCGTTTTGTCATAGGCCTTTGTCTTTTATATTCGGCAATATAATTGTTTCGGGAGTCGAAATATTAAAGTTATTACAATAGTTGTATAATGAGACGCCCAAGAGAAGTTCACAACTACACAAAAGTTCACCACGCTCGAAAAGCATGCTTACATATTCGTTTAATTTCCCCCAGGTCTTGTTCGAGTTGAAGTTCGAGTTCTTGCGCATCATCTGCTACCACGAACATTACATCCCACTTAATCTGCCATTCGCCTGCAATGCCAAGAGCTCAAAAAACGGTAAGCGTTCACCATCCCATCAGGACGATATCTTTCGCAACAAGTTGGTAACTGCACTTGACAAACCTGTAGTTAACTTCTTTGAGGATTGTTTGTATTTTCATAGATCTACTTCTGAAAACGAATTGTGTAAAAGTGTGGGCATATTTGTCAAAATAACTACAATTAAATGACTGTTTGCAAACAATTTTGTGACATTTACCATTTTGCTTGTATTGCCATTCATTTAACAATCACGCCGAGATGATGAAACAAAAACACACAAGTAGCAATCTCTATTGGCTAATAATTCTAACTCGGTGATGATCCTTCATAAAAATCACGGTGTGAAATGTTATCACGCATCACATGATCCATGATACGCTTTAATATCATTTGTCGCTGCTCCGTCAGACGACAGTTGGTGGATCACGAAAGGAGAACGCAGGGCGAGGATATCGAGGATTACAAGAGGTCAGAACCGCAAATTCCGTCTCCGTGCTCGTCAAAACTTACCAGCTCACATAAAAACCGCATCATTCAAATTTACCAAGCTCACAAATGCACCATTGGGTGGCGGTAGAGTGAGGAATGTGCGCTCCCGCCTTCAGTGCGTCTTTTCTAACGCCTTGTCACCATAAAGCAACCTGCTATGTGTGCGTGTGTTTGTGTAATATGCATGGAAATGGGAACCCCGCGGATACAAGTCTATCCTGTCATTAAACTCCCAGTGGGACATGTTGGAAATAAATTGGCTTTGTTTCACATTTGAAACAGTGAAGCAATATCTTGGTGGGGGAATTAGACCATTTGGCAAGCAGTTTTACGTGCGAGCAATTTAAATCTTTTCACACTGAGAAGTTACTGTTTGAAATAATATGTATGTTTTGTATATATGCCCTGCCTGTTTTAATTAACAATTTGGTTTGAAGTTGTGCCCGAAGATATCTGCGGTTCATTTCAACTTTCAACAATTCTATTTTGCTCTTGGCAGTTCTTTGATAAAAATATCCTGGTCCATAATTGCGAGTTTTTCAGACCGCCTAAAAGCTCCAAAAGTCAGGGTCAAAGCGTCAAGCAGTTTGCTGGTGCGTTCGTAAACTCTTAAGCGAACACATCGCCAGAAAGCATTCCTGTGGCAAGCACGTCTGTAGGGACTCGGTTAAAATATGCCGGCGTTTGGCCTCTCACCAAATTTAAATCAGTGAAAAGACAAAATTTCTCTTTATTACGTTTTTGAAACTAATTATTTCCTACTTAACTGGTCATGAGTTGAACGGCATGTCTAGCTTGTTATAATGGTGCGCATTATAAAACGCATGAGCCATCTTCATGCAGGTTTCTATACTATGTGCGTTTCATCGGTATTTGCTCCCATGTACTTGTACTTAAAATCACGCAGCATCTTTTCACCAGTCTTTCCATCAAAACTTACATCCATCTATCTTCTTCATATCATAAGCTGTACAAGCACAACACCTTTGTATCATGTTGTAATTTAGCTCTACAAGCACTATGTTACGTATGTTGTGTTTGTAGATTACAGCTATTGTTTGACGGACGAATATTGCCGTCTTCATTTCCTCACCGGCCTCCTGCTGAAGAGCGTGTGTTCGGCGATGTACGAAACCCCAGATGTGAGAAACATCGCCATTGAAACCTTAAGAAACCTCCTCGCAAAACATGTTTTCGACGATCGGTAAGCCCAGCTGTGTTTGTTGTATTGTAGGAAACCACTTACGTCTGCGTGTTCAATCTTAATGGCCTGACAGATAATCCCATTTTGCTTGAAACTGATATATGAAACCACAGCCACGTTCAAACAAGCGAAGGTATTAAAAATCGATTATCGTCGCTCATGGAAAATTGACTTGCTGTTCTTTAAAAAATGTGCAATAGTTTTGTTGAAATTACAGCAAAATAAATATTTTGACACTTGTCATGAAACTGCACGCAAACCCTCAAAAAATCGTGTGTATTATAGCATGTAAGCACACAAACCAGACATTAATTTCATTCTAAACATCAACTAAATGACGAATAGATTTGTTTTCAAATATGTCAGTTTGTTTGAAGGCGCTGTTTACTGGAATTCTCCTATTGAAATGTCGATATATTTTTACTTAAATTTATAATTTCACCGACCTGTGCAGAAGTTGCGATTCGAAATGCTACTTAATATAGACGTGGGCGATGACGTAATAGATTATGAGATTACGGCAGTTATTTGGCATATGTTAAAGTTCAACCAGCTAAACTTCGCCGTGCTTTGCTTATTTGTAGTGATTAGATTATGGCAGGCATTTACGTTCGCGTGTCGGTGGTCGAAACTTCTGCCAACCTCGTTTATTTCCAGATACCGAAGCCGGCAGCAGCAGTCACGCATCGCTGCACTTTATTTGCCCTTCCTGCGCATTCTCTTGGATAATGTTGGTCGACTTTCGTACGATGCTGATGCTCCCTTGAACAAGGATGGGTCACATGTGAGTATATTATGCGCATATTTACATTGTTCCAACGGCTCTAGCATGAAGATATTTTCCCTTCTCGCGGCTGTATGTATTTTGCTTTATCCCTTGGAATTTTTATTGTTCTCAATATAGCTTCTGACCTTCTGGCAAAAAAACCTTATCAGGGTTATTACGAAACGTTGGTGGATTATATTCTGAGATAAATTCTATTATATTATAAATAAAGATACGCAGCATGTTTCTTCGCATTTTATATTTACAAACATTTTCTTAATTCCAGTCATCTCGAGATGATTTGACCGAGCCGGGCACGCCGCTACGTGGCGCTGGAGAGAGCACACCGGCTTTGGCCAACGTGTTCACCCTGCCACCTATCGGTGATAAGAGCGGGAGTCTTCGAGCAAGAATCACCGACCCAAATATAATGAGCGCCATTTGTAAGTAAAATCCTGACTTCGTGCCATCAACGCGATGTACCGGCAAAATTTAATTTCTTAAAAAACATTTTATATTTTTGTCGTTTTTATTATATATTTACACGCATCAAAAGGTATCATGTTTACTAGCAAAAGTAACGTAAATATTTCAAAAATACGTATTTCAAGTGCTTTTCATTACATTTTCTATTTCCATGCTTTAGCAAATCCCGGAAGTAGCTTGTTGTCACGTGGATCACGTGGTTCGATGGCGATCAACGAGAATTCAAGCAATATGTCGAACGGCACAGAAAAACTGCCTGTGGATAAGGTAAACTATCTCATTGCGTGTGGGAAAGATATTGACTGAATCAAAGTATGTGATCAAATAAAATACTAAACTAACACATTGAGTGCATGTGTTGTGGTTTAACGCCTACGCCATTTAATCAGCAAACAACATTATATTGTACAGACGTTCAGTACAGCAAGCGCCACAAGATTTGCCGCAAACGAACGTCTTGACCCGACCGAGATTCGAAGTTTGCTCGTGTGTTTTCTCCACATCATCAACCAACTTCCCAACGACGCTTTGCATGGATTTTGGCGCGACTCAACCACAGAGGAACAGATCGAATTTTTCGACGTTCTCGAGTAAGTTTTTTGTGTGCTCGTATTATAGAATTTGAACGTTAATGGTGGTTGCTGCTTTTAAAGCGTTATCATGTGTCAAGATTTACTTTTGATCCCTTCAAACACAATACGATTTTATTAAACATTCATATTACAGATGGTCGCCTTTTTCTTGTGCTTTTTTGTTTATCGCTGAACAAAAGCCGTTATTGTTAGTCAAAATTATCCGCTTGTCATAATTTCTTTTATGCACGCAGATTATGTATGAGCCACTTCCGTTATACCGGACGAAAGCAGCAGTTCCAGGGAATCAGGTACGTTTTCCTCTGCATGGGTTTCTGGCCCTGGGTGTCTGAGTTTTTGCTTTTGTTTTTGACTGCCGTAAAATGCAGTTTGTGTTGACTCTATTTCAAATTGCTTATTTCAAACGTTTGTAGCCCAGTCATGAGCAGAAACACGAGGTAAAGGAATGGCTTAGAAATAACTGCTATAGTGCTGAAACATATATTAACTATCTTGTATAGATGGACGTACACAGCCATGTATACATAGTCATGTAAATATACGCACTGTAGAAAAACATGTGTTAGCATTTAAGTTTCCACTTCCACGTACAAACGAGTTAGCTGGGAATTTTCTGACGAAGACAACTGGTAAAGTAGTCTGGATCGCATATTTTATCTTGTAACGTAACTTTTTGTCCCCATCATTGTGAGTTTGGCAGGCCTAATGTAATTGGCCGACAGCAGTTTCGTGACGTTTGACCGCAAATGTCAACACTCTAAGTGGCAATTTTCTTTTTTTCATGCGATATTTGAAACTTGGCGGACGAACTACTTCCGTCTGTTTTACTTCCTCGTTTGCGACGCTTGTAATTTAATGGTAAGCCCACGAAGTGCCTGGAGTTTGCTGTACTGCATGTTTCTAATTCCAAACCCACCCGTTTGCCTCGACCTGGTCTGGGTGGTTCCCCTACTATGTGAGGGAGCTCTAATTTCCTTTTCCTGCTAAACATTGGGTGGCTCTAACACCGGTTCAAATATATGATTGTCTTCGATTCTGGCATTACGATACTAAGCTTTTTATGTTATCAAACATGGCCACCTTGTACACGTATGTCACTTTGTTATTGACAATCATCACGTATCATATTACGTTTCCATGCTTCCTTGTTTAATTCACATCATATCATCATTGCTTACCACAGTTTCATTTTTTAAATTTGGGCTTTAATTTTCCAATAATCGGTAGTAAAATAACCCAGCAGTAGATTAAGCAAGTTTTGTAAGATGATAATGTGTGACATCATCAATAATTGTTGATGTGTTTAGTCCCAATAATCTCGTGAAATTGTTGGGAGAAAAGCAAAATATTTTTTCCGGTAAATTCTGCTGACTAACATATTCTCTCCCAACTCCTTAAAGTTGGAATAATTTTTTCTGCAAATTTCGATTTTTGTTTTAAAATAATGACAATCTGCAATACAAGTCACATGATTCCTCGTTACCAACCGGATAAGAGTAATTATCGCACAATCATTTTCCGGCCATTAATTTGTGAAAACTGAAGCCGAGTTAATTTGTGACCAATCTCTGACTGCAATTTGCGTTTGATGTTGAACAAAAACCGAACAACTAAAATGTCTCGAATTCACACAACTTATTGTCGTTCGTAGATTCGGTTCTCTTTCTAAAATCACGAACAGTAACAAGTTCAAATCTCTTCCCGTCCGCATTCGATCTTCGACGGCCCAACATTACAAACATGTCAGCATTGTCGCAGAACCGATGGTTACTCGTAAGTAACGTTAAAAATATCTTAATGTGTTCGAATTGGAGAATGGACATTCAAAAATGCCACAACATAATTTTATTTAGGAACCTTTTGTTTAACAAAGCATACGACGTTGTTTTTACCAACCTATAATAAACGTATACCAATTGCCGCAACGCTCTGATTGGTTGTTGCAGAGGCGTCACACATGATCGACGATGCGGAACTGAGTCAGCTGACCCTTCTCGAATCGAACCTTTCCACCGAAGTTAGCCTCATCGTGCTTGACATGTTTGCCGAGTTTATGAGGCAATACAAAGTAGGTAACTAAAAAAGCAACCCACTTCCCACTGTGAATCACGTATCAGTGACTGGATCGTGTCCATAACAGTCGCAATGACCCAAACACTTGCTCAGTACATGTAAAACCGACACCATTGATCACGCATAAGTATACACAGAAACATCACCGCTACTTCTCCATTTGTCGCTGTTCTATTTGGCGTTCACGTAAAACATTAGTTTATTAATCGTTTAATATTTTAGTGTTATGACGTTTGCTTTAATGTAAACCAGTCCCTGAATGGATTAATACCATGTCGCAATTACGAGGCTTGATCTGTCAGACACTAGATGTTATTGAACGAGTACTTACATGGTTTATTTTCAAAGCCTAAAAAAACAACATTAGTTTCGGTAGCAACACTTTCCGGAAAAAGTTTTCCAGACCCGCCCACTTACACATGCACAACTTTTGTTTTCGCAGAAACAACTGCAATCACGTGACGGCGACAGCCCACTGATGCGCAAGTTATTCGCAGTCATGCTGACGTTTCTTCAGATCAGCCAATCAGAGTTCGTGCTCAAACACGCATTCGCTTCCTTCCGTCTATTCCTGTGCAAGGTATGACGTCAGACGATGTGTCAAGTTGAACTGTGGACCTTTCCTGAAATGATTTTAACAATGCGCAGAATTCCTAATAATAGCATTCATGACTTTACAATGTGACTTGACTTTACAATGGATAAACTATGGACTGTTGGATTTTTATTCTAGCCCGCCAGATGTTGGTATTGTCACTTTAGAACACAATTTGTAATGGAATTAAATTTAATCTAATCCAAGTTTGTTTTTTTGGCTGCAGCTTTCAAACGTTAATTTCAGTTCGTAATTGAATTGTTTTGTGAATCTATAATGTAAACGAATAGTCCAGTACATATACACATGACCCATTACTTGTCAAATATTGATGAAGTTCTGACCACCGAGTCGAAACAGTCTCCCACCTTTATTCTATACAAACACATGTTTGAAAACAAGTAATATTTTTCTACGTATAAAGTTGGCGTTTCGGTCGTGTTTACCCATGTATGTCGGATCGTTTTGAACGTGTTTTGTGAATGGGACTTTTCAAGCAAAGACTATTTTTTTGTCTTCGCAGTTTCCCAACGTGTTGTTCCGCGGTTCGGCGGACATGTGTGCTTCGATCATCTACCATTCACTGAGATGTTGTAACTCACGACTCGCCTCCACCAGATCGGAAGCATGCGCCCTTTTATACCTACTCATGAGGAGCAACTTCGAACACGGCCCTGGCAGAAATTTTGTGCGTTCCCATTTGCAGGTAACTCAGAGTGCATGTCGTCTGATTGTCACTTCCTGGGCTTTGGTGAACGGCTGAGTCGGATGGTCTTTAGGTGTTTCTGACAGCAATGTAACAGACAGTCGTTTTATGATTTTATAAGTCGCGTTAAGTTGAAATGTACCATCTACTTGTTTTGCACGGTTGGAAGAATATTAACCACAACCTTCCCTTGCTTTATATATTTATTAGCTGTAAAATCGTTTGTGTGGCAATTGTACAATGAGAATTGCAAGTTGTGTTAAATTAGGCGCAAACGATCTGGTCGTTACTATTATCGTGACCTGTTTGTGTATTTTGTCTGAAATTACAACCAACAAACCCGTGTAACTTTCCATTCAAAACACAACAATAATATTAATAATACACATCGTGACTCGTTAAACGCTATTTGTTGAAACTTCCGTTAATTCCCGACCTAAATTAGTGCGGGCAGACAAATTTCCACTACTATCTGTCTCATAGTCTGTCGCGTTTTTGCGCGGCCAAATAAACTCCGCCCTAAAAACCTTAATCTCGTTCCCCTTATTCGCCTCCCGAACCCTCAACTCACAGCACGCAGATTCTTCCGAATGCGTGTTCTCGTCACGTGACCAGTCACTGGCCTCTCAGTTTTCCCGGAAGTTGACCGAAAAGTGACGTCGGCTAAATTTAGGCGCAGACATTTGCTGCCTTTTAGTCAACCTTTTGTGGTAGTTCCCCGAAAGTTAATGACGTCGCAATTTTGATCGGTTGTCAGTTTTGGCCGTGTAAGGTGTGGCTTTTAATGCTACCTGGCGCGTCGGTTGTTCTATATATGGACACTAGAGATTGTCTTTTCTAAGTATTACTTACAGGGAAGTTTTCTAGAGATTTCATTTTGGGGAATACAACTATATTTATAACTATTTGTAGTGATTTATCTGCAGTCTTGTAAAGAAAATGTCGGGAATGTTTGACTAAATTTTCACTATTTTAATGCAACGTTTTGGTTTAGTGAATTATTTATGTCGCAGTTTCGGTTTTCAAATGTTTTAACCTCGTCCAACCATTTTCAAGTTGTCATTTTCCACTTCCAATCGCCATGAAGCGGTTAAACACCAAGGGTAATGAATAAACCAAACGTTGACAGATTGTACCTCAGTGTATGCAAAACCTTGCATAATGCACATGAGGGTATTTTGTATAGGTCAGTATTGGGTGAGTCAATCACCGCGGGTCGCATCCCAGGAATTCTACACATCGTATACTTTGCATTGATGTCATCTAACAGCTTTCCATCCGTTTCAGATGATCAAGTCGGTGTCACAGCTAATAAGCGAGGAAGTTGGAATCGGCAGTTCCCGTTTCCAACATTCTCTCTCGGTCATCAACAATTACGCTATCAGCGACAAGGGCATGCAGGTGAGGCCACGTGACCTTTCAATGCGCGTTTTAATTTCTTGCGTCGTAACAAAAATTTTAGTCATAATCTTTGCTATGAACAACGATTTTTGTGGAGTTTTGACAAAAATGAATCAAACATAATAAATAGAGAAAATACTAGAACTGGATACACTGCGTTGTCTTTACGCTATGGTTAATTTACTTTTGAATATATGCAAACGCCTGAAGGTTATATAACAACAAATATTTTTATTATGCATGGATTGGTTTGTGAAAGTTTGTTTTCTTCAAATTGCCTGTTGTCTCTATGACTAACGGAGACTAACAGATTTAGCAGAAAATACAATAAAAAATCCGGAGTCGTCTGTTTAACGTTTAACGCTTATTGCGATAAGCGAGGCCTGCAAACACAGGCGAATCGAAGAAAAACGTTAAACAGACGACTCAGGATTTTTTATTGTATTTTCTGGAATGGTTTGTTTTGATTATGTGTGGTTAACATAAAACACAACGTTTCCTGGGGAAAAAGGGATGAATTTCAGCTATATTCCTATATAAATCGCACTTACTGTCGTCACGTACATCTCTTGTTGGTAAAAAAGAATTCCTAACAAACATGTTTTTCTGAACATTGTTATTTTGTTCAATGTTTGTTCGACGTTAGCCCCGGGCTATGACCCGAACGCTCTGTTTACTACGTTTGGCGAAGAGCTTTCGATGATGTCCGCCTATATTAGGCATTACGCGCCATATGCTAGTCGAAAAACAGTAATTATCTAACCGCTTAAAACGTTGACAACCTGGCTTCTAACGCCATACACGTACGTTCTTAACCCCCTGGTCCAGAATAAACCCGATTAGCATCACCAATTAGTATTTTAAGTGCTCCAGTCGGCGCGCTATCGAATGACCATTAATCGTAAAGTTTTAAATTGGTTTGTGAGTGGTAATCACCTACATTCAAAAAGCCACATTCAAAAATATCTTAAACGGTGACGTTGCGGCCGGCCTAGAAACTCTTTACTACATCACGACTACAAGCCTAGCAAGCAAACGCACGCTCCAATTTGCATTTAATCCCTTTGTACCTTCTGTAGCGTGACGTCTCGACCCCAACATGTCTATACTGCATGTTAAAATAACACAGAAAATGAAAAACCAACGTTCGTTTTCTTAATTTATTTAGACATGTACGTAAAAGCGAGACAAACACAAATAAAGACTGTTGAAAAGTTAACGTAAAGGAAAAGGGAAGAAATGCGGCCAAAAGTCGTGAGTGGAAGTGAAGACGGCAGATGTTGGTATTTCTTGTGCGAGGAACAAATCTTGTGCACGCGGCATGGAAAGGCAATTAACCGACCACGAAGCAATCCATCAGTCGCGGCGATCCGTCGCTAATTGCCCAATTGTGCGCCGAAAATATCCCCGACATCACGTGGTGCATTTGTACATTCTCAACAAGGCGGCGTTGTTGTGATTGTTCTGGTTTTCCTTGTTGTTTGATTCCCCTAACACGGTAGCCTTGTAAAGTGCTTTCAGCGGTGATTCCTCTCTGCTGCTGTGGCGCGATCTGTCGGGAGATCCGTTCTCTTGGCGTCCCAGTATCTTGGCGAAACTACTCGAACGGAATATTCCACCTTTGTTGTCGCCCTTGTGTGAATTGCTCACCCTTCTGGCTGGCGACACGTATTGATAATCCCGTTTCACTTCACCGTCGATCACAACCGGTGGGGTAATCACGTGATCATTGTGCGTACTAACAGTGGAGCTCCGAAGCCGAATCCCCATTTTTCCTGGTGATATAGGAGGCTTTCCACTAAGTGCAACGGAAAGTCGAGAACCTGAGCCCGAACTTCCAGCGCTGTCCCGGTGTTGGTCGTATGCCATAGGTAGAGGGTAATCCATGCCACTGTCTTTTCTCTCCGCAACTCCGTTCACTGCTTCCTCCTTTGCGAAAACCTCGCTGTTGAGGCTGCTCGTTTCCGACTTGTCGTGTCTTTCAAAATCTTCGCTGCCTCGTTTCTGTTCTCTCTTCACCATGCGCGGAGAAGTTCGCTGCGAACTCGACGAACCTCGGTTGGAGAGCTTTCGTTTTATAGTGCTGTGCGCGTTTCTGAAGGTCGACTTCAAACCTCCGCTGCTGAAAGAAGCTCGTTTTCCTGAATGATCGTTGCTGCTCGCGTCGCTCAGAGCTGGACTGGCAGATCGCACCGCGTCCTCTTGTATCGTGCTTTCTTGTGGCGCGAATCCCTTCAGTCTCGACTTCTGCATGATAACACGAGGAAGGCGTTGGTGATTATTCTAACGAGTCTCGGCGCGGTCACGTTTTATGTGCGCCCTCATAGGATCGTGGTGTTGTGCACTCGCCTCGTTTCGCCTAATATGAGTGTGCTTGGGAACCCCAACCAGCCGCGGTAATACACGAAACCAACACTTCGGGGAAAGTGTCTACACAAGATGCTATCGTGAGTCGTTTTCCTCGGGAGAGATTATGTTTATCGATCCAGACACCGTGTTTTTAGGTTAAAGTTATTGCTGGAAACAACGTTGCGCGTTGTGTTAGTCACAATGCGTGTTAAGAATGAGTCACAGTGCAAAGCCTACTGGGAACTACTTTTGTCCTACAAGTTCGTACAAGCCAATGTATTAGATACGCACGGGTCGCTTTTTCCGTCTTGCCTTGTTTTACCCGCATAAGCATGTTTCACAACGAAACCTAATTAACCGCGGCATTTTTAGTTTTTCGTGCAAACCGCTTTCTGCTGCGAAATTGTAAATGACAGAAAATGGCCTTCTTGTTCATGAAATGCCGCACAGAGGAGCACTTATCGCATAGTAAAGGTCACCTCCCAAATTGGGTGCACAGCGATTTACTCAAGACCCGAAGGCCACGAACCTGATTTTCAAAGTTCACAATCATCTCATCGTATTCTAGTTCGAGCTCATTTAATGTCTCTCCCACTTCGTGGCCGAAATCCAACAACAATGATCCTTTCCACGCCTTTTTCTCATGATTTTCCGATCCGTCACTATCCATCCTTAACATTTGCACCGGACACCAAGCTTAATGTATGGGTGAATGTGTGTATTGGTTGTTTGTCAACTCAAACAGAGACAACTCAAATGAGCTTTTAGGAAGAAAATATTGAACCTAAAAGTTTTCTGTGGGATATAAAAAAAACGTCCGATCTTTGATACCTTGCATTATATATAATCATTTCATGTATAGTATCGTATAATAACTTAAAATTTATGTAGTTTTGCTACGCATATGCTAAAAAGTCACTGTCAGCTACTGCGGAATTTTACGTTATAAAACCAGCATAAAACAAAAATTGTATGAAATCAGTTTTATGTTAATTTTTTTTAATAATAATGGACAAATTCTCCACAAGTTCGTGTTTGGGTGAAAATGTTGCTTGTGAAAAACAAAAATGTCCAGCTTTCTCTGCCACTGTTGATTTAGTCGGCTTGAACAAAATATACAAAGCTTACGCATCACAAATGCCAAAACCATTACCTACACACTATCTCAAAATCTTTCAACAACATTTTCTTGTGTTTGTGACGTTTTTCATTTTTAGAGCAAAAATCACTGCTTATATCACAAACTGTTTTCATATTTAACCTTTCTAGTACAATGGTCTATATCAAAACCCACATCTCGTAATCTGTGTTTACCTTACCTTGTTCTACGTAGTATGTATGAAGTACAGCAATAGTTGCATTATATAGGCTTGACAGTACCTGACATCACCACTATTCTCACCACCTTCAGGTTATGTGCGTTTCTCACATAGCTGTAAAAAGTTACCACCTCGACCGCATCTAACCGGGAAGTAGTTGTAAACTGTTCACAATATCAACCCACCTGCTGCAGTGCAGCCTCTCTATACCGCCTTGTGTTCTACAAAGTCCTGTGACAACTTTCTAAGGCCTTGCTTGGTCACAAGTTTTGGCTCAGTGCCATTTAGTGACGTTGCCAAGTACCACTCGCAAGCCAAAATGCGTCATTTCACATCGAAGCGTGTCGTAAAGCAATCCTCCATCGCGAAATGGGCGTTATTAATTGTACGAGCTGCAAAATGCACGAAGTCACCGTTACTAATTGTCTCCTCCTCGAGCTGCAGGACTGACTGCCTTCTCATATTGTCTGGATATGAAACAGGAAATGGTGACATCTCTCGACTGCGCCAACACACATGCACGAAATACGCATAATGTGATGACAACTCTTATAACCAACAACAAAAAACTACCCAATTTATTGCGTTCAACTGCATGTGAGCCGATATTTTCCTGTTTAACTTTGCCTTTGTTTTGGGGTTTGCAAAATTCGGTCTCTTTGGTTTCGTAATTATTTAACCTTCTGCTGCGGAATGCAAAGCTGTTCGAGTCGAAAACTATCTTAAAACAAACCTTTTCACTCAATACACAACTTTCACTTGAGACCTGTTTCTTACGACGTTAAGAAATTAAATGAAATGGAAAGGTAAGTGTGTGGCAAGACTGCTATTAGCCGATGTTTAATTATAATTACACCTGCCATATCATTGGGTGTCTCATGGAAATGACTGTTCTCCAAACTGCACTGACAAGCAGCTGTGCTTCCAGCTGACGTTTCTGCATTAGCCGTGGTGTACTCGTCTATTGTAATAATCCATATGCAAATATATGTTTCTTCTTTGCGTAGCTAACAATCAGTAAAGCAACTATATTTACACTAACCCATTTCAACCTACGCTTCACATGCGGCGCGATTCGAACAACGCAGAGCACAACTGAAACGACAGAACCGTACATCGGTACATGTGAGTCACCGAACACTGCTGACTGGCACTACAATGTTGGCTGGCATACATTAGGCGCAAACGGCCACTTCGCTCTTCCTTCCCTCGCTAGTGACTGCGGATCGTTTTACTCTGTCCCTAAACGCTGCTTGACAGGCGTTCACGTTCGCTTGCTGTCGACTAATCCCAAGTCGCCTCGCATAAATCCCGAAGCGACAGGACTCAACTTCGGACTGCGAACCTGCGCCTTCGTTCCTTTTTGATCCTGTGTGTCCAGCGCAGCTGCATTCCCAGTGGACGCGCACCGATTTGACCTCGCTCTTCGGGCCGTGTTATGTTTGGCAGCGACGTGGCAAACTGTGCGTAATCACACATCGCCGACCCGTAATTGCTTATGTTGACAAACTGGCCGCGTAACTACGCACCGACCATCGCTCTTGACATAATTACGTAATTATTTCTCGGCACAGAGCACATCGTTCCCCATGGAAGTAAAAGACCTCACCAAGAAGATTCGCACCGTGCTGATGGCCACAGCTGCTATGAAGGAACATAAGGACGACCAGGAGATGCTGGTGGACCTGCAGTGCAGCCTCGCAAAGTCGTACGCCGCAACCCCGGAACTGCGTAAAACCTGGCTCGAATCCATGGCTCGCGCACACGAAAAGAACGGCAATTATTCTGAGGTTTGTGTGTTTGCGGTTCCAATACACTGATTGTGAATCGCTTTGTTGTGTGTTTGCGCATTCGGTGCACGAAGGGAATTGTACGGTGCGGTGTGTTGTGTTGTATCCCAAAGGTCGCACTGCATGTAATGTTTAAAAGAAAGGGTCGCCGCTTATCACGAATAGGGGGGTTTTCGCTGAAAATTGTGAAGTAATTTCTGGGCGCAAAATTTCTCATCACGAAATGTTGATTACCGCCGGAAATCGTGATTTTATCGCCCTAAAAGTTTGAAGTCATCGACACCAAAGTAGAACCCATCATTAAGTGCAAACGAGCTGTAGCGTTTTTCCTAAATTAAACTGTATTTTTTTACTCACAGGCCGCCATGTGCTACGTTCACATTGCTGCTTTGGTGGCGGAATATCTGAAGAGGAAAGGTGAGCGCTCGTTAAACCCTCTTTACTCTCCGTGAATAATTTATTCCTCCCCGAGCAGCTGTAAAACACCGATCATCGCCTCGCCACGGCGGTGACGTCATTGCAAGCAGTAAATCGCGAAAATAAGCTTAGACAGCGTTATAAAACTTGTCACAGCCAAGTTCATCCTTAGTCAAACACTGGGTTGTAAAACGGTGCTTCTGGTCGTAAAGTTTTTACTTACCTGCCTCGGTGTGGGATCTTTTCTTTTACTGACTAACTAACTAAAACTACATGCTTTTAACCTCTCGTTTCGTCATACTAACCAGTGTAGATATGTTGCAGTATATTCTTTTGATTCAATTTGCATTTTTTGCTTCATGACGATATTGCCTCAGGTTGATTTTTTACACACACGCGAACTCGCTTTGTTTCTGTTATGCGCGCGTAGCTGTAGCCACAAAAGCACACAACATCTCTTCTTCAATATTATTTCAATTGCGCTCGTCAGAACTGCAACGTCACCCGGATAGCAACAATTCTTCCATTTACTCCGGTCTCTCGACGGCTTTTGTGTCTCGCGTTTTCGGGACTTCCCCCAACACAGATGGTCCTGAGCATCAGCTAACTGGGGACGAGTTTCAACTAAGTGAGGAGAACGTTTGCGAGGATTTCATTTCGAATCTATTCAATTTTTCCGACCGACTTCAATATTCACACTTTCACTGTTTGCTGTCAAACTGCATGTACCCAGATTTTACTTGATCTATTTCAGTTTGCTAATTTTATTTCAATTTTTTGGCGCAATTCTGTTGGCACCGCGTATGCGCGAAAAATCATCTCAAAATTGGTTCAAAGTTTGCGAAACGCTGACATTTTTGTCACGTGATTTGAGTGCACTCATTCGATCTCATTCGAATAAATTTAATTCTCGTTTATTCTTGATTCTGCGCGTGATCAATCTGAAGGACGTTTGCATTCATGCCTGATGAATAATTTCCTGCAATTCCACTTCGCTTCTTCTTCATTAAATTATTTTATGACAAAACTTGAAATGTTTCGGCAAATGCTCCTTTTGATAGATGTTTTGCGTTGTGTTAGGTGTGGTGAGCAAGGGATGTTCGGGATTTCGAGCAATTTCACCTAACGTGGAAAAGGAAGAGTCGGCACTGAAGGAAGATGTTGGAATGCAGGATGTTCAATATGACGAGGTAAACAAGGAAGAAAATTCAAACTCAAAATAATAATTAAACCTCCAGTGAACGTTACGGGCTATTATTAGATGTTAATGACTTGGTACATGAACAGCGCCATTTGCTGTTTTCGAAACGATAAATTTTAACATAAACATTGTGAACAGACACAGACTTATTTTCATTCCTGTGTTAAAATAGTCTCAGTAAAATGCCAGTTGACTAATATTAACCCAACCCCACCCGACCTGATGGTTTGCCAATCTTCTTCTTCCAGGACGTTTTAACTGTGATGCTCCACAACTGCGTGGATCACTTGCAGAAAGCAGAGAGATACGAACTCATGGTCCACATCTTTAACATGATCATCCCGTACTATGAAAAACGTAGGGATTACGAGGTAAGTTCTTGTTAACGCCTTACAATACTGAAATACAATACTCAATAAACAAAATATACAATCATTATGGGTATTATATAAGTCAGGATGGTCGGGGCATGGTTTTTGTGGGGATCGCAGTGTACTTTTTTTATGGTGGTAACTCATTGGTAGATAGCATGTGTTGTTTTGGCAGACAATTAAAATCACTTTCTAGGTAATGCGGTGAGCCTTATTTTTATACTTACGGTCCACCAACTCGCTCTTAAACAGTATTGAGGCCCAGGATGCTCACAAATCTGGACCTCCCCGATACAGTTATAGTTCATCAGAGTTTTGTAAATGCTACTAACAAACTGGCTTTCCTCAGTAACCATAGTGCAAACGATGTCGGGATGTTAAACAATAACTATTCTTGCAGTCACTTATAAACATATACGGCACACTGAAAAGTGGATACGAAAAAGTGACTGAAGTGAATCGAAACGGGAAGAGAATGCTGGGAACTTACTTCCGGGTTGCGCTTTTCGGTCAGAACTTCTTCGACGAGGAGAATGGAAAACAATACATATATAAGGTAGGAGTTGTCTGCACGTATTCCCTGTGAATCGTTATTCCTCACGATGAAAACCCTTCACTTCAAACAGTTGGGAATATCAATAGATATTGGTTCAAAGTACGCATACCCGGAATTGTTTGTTTTTGTGCTTGTCAAGGAAGATGGCTGCCATTGTTTTGTTTCCCTTTTACAAAAATGATTCGTTGCATATATTATCACCTCAAGGCTTCGCGTGGTTAACCTCATTAGTAATTGCAAGTAAAGGTTACAATATGCTGTGGTGGCGCTGCACGTTCCCGTGGCTGCGGTGGTCCATGAAACCTATTCGAGTTCCTTGGTAATTTCAAACCGCGTTATCTACAGTTGCCATGCAACCATTGTAACCAAAGCCTTCTTGTTCAAATTTTTGAAGTCACCTGTATGGTGTTCGTGAGAGACGCAATGAACACCTGGTGGTGTTTCGCTGCTAAAGATGAAAGGGTTAAAACGTTCGTCAAGTTCTGTGGTTATATATTGCCGCTAGCGTGTAGCTGGGATTGCTGTAAACTCGAGTTTAATCAAAGTGTGCTATGGGACGTTATTGCCCCAATCCGTTCGCTGTTGGTAGATCGATGTTAACAGTTGGTCGCAAAACTCTTTACAAAAGGTTGCGCGAGTCCTAAATCTTTCCTCGGGAAATAAAATTTTGTTGCAAGGATCCGCGATGTTAAATCCAGGTGTGAAAAATCCAGATAAAATAACATTGTGTATTTGGTACAAAGCATTTGACTATTTCGTAACAGACTTTATTAACTGCCAACATCAAAGTGCCGCTTTTTTATCGACGGGCCTTTATTTTGTGACCTTTTAGTTGTAAAAGAGTATTAATCAGAGTATTAAGTTAAGTGACCGCCTGATACGCATTCCATTTCTTTGGACATTTTCATGTAACTCCGTTTGTTGAAATCTCTATATTTTGACTACAGTATTTACATCAGTTTAACCAAACTATTTCCTGCAGGAACCAAAACTGACCCAACTTTCCGAGATATCGCATCGGCTACAGCGAATGTACGGAAAGAAATTCGGACCCGAAAACGTGAAACTTATTCAAGAGTCAGGAAAGGTGGCGACAAGTTTTGTCTGTTGTTTTGTATTGAAATAAATTCTGCATTGGTCAAGTTTTAAGCGATATTTTCGTTACTTATCTGTTTATAACAAAATTTCTTTTCTGAATTGTTTTGTGTATACCTGTGTTTTAGTGGTAACCTACTAAAATTGTAAAAGATGACCATTTAAGGGCATTTCATAAATTTGATACCTGCAGTAATTTACTCATCAAAACGTGTTACTCCTGAACTCGTACAAACGTGTACAAGCACCACTGATTCCAAGGTTTCGCAATTTTCACTCAACTTCATGACATATCTTTAACTTCCTCAGGTCAACCTCAAAGATTTGGATCCGAAGTTTGCCTACATCCAAGTTACCTACGTTACTCCCTACTTTGACGAACAGGAGAGAGGACAGCGTCGGAATTACTTCGAGCAACAACAAAACGTCCGAAACTTTGTGTTCGAAACTCCATTCACGTCGGCCGGGCGAGCCAGAGGCGACATCGAGGAGCAATGGAAGAGAAAAACCATCCTCACAAGTAAATGAACGGATTAACACAAAGTGTATTATAATGTTAAAATACGTTAGCGGTGTGCGCATAGATATTGGGCAAACGCATTTTAGTAGCAGTTTTGTCGAGCGTTTTTTACAGATATTAGATAGAGTTTTGCGTTCTTGAATGGTTTCGTTGAAAAATTTGTGTATTTTGTATTTACGACCCGGAAACCTAATCGATCTTGATAGCATCGATTCAGCATTAACATCTTGGAAATCAATTATTTACGATCCGTTCGGATGCACAGGGTATGGGAGTAAATTTCGATAAATTGTTAAATTTACCACAACACTGGAAAACGACTTCGTTATCATCTCAGGAATTTTTCAACATAAAACACCCTTGTATATTGCCTCTGTGGCGCCCTCTAGAGATTATATATTGTTCATAAACTACTTCTACCAACACTGTCGCTTGTTCGTAAAGCTATTCCATGCGGTTTTAAACAATTTGTGTTTCCATTCCAGCTTCCCATAGTTTTCCCTACATCAAGAAGCGAATAACTGTGACCACCGTCCGAAGCTTCGAACTAAAACCAATCGAGGTTGCTCTGGATGAGATGACGTGTAAGTGCGATGAACTGGAACAACTTATCACGGCCGATCGCGTCGACCTCAAGAAACTCCAACTTCGTCTCCAAGGATCAGTCAATGTGCAGGTAGGAAATTTATACACTGTGTTTTTTTTTCAGATAAAATAACTTCGTTGGAATAAAAAGTTTTGGGGCAAATGTCACTAAATTTTAAGATCCCCAGGTTTTTGTCGTGAGCTTAAGTTAGCCATTTCGGCAGAGATAATTGAACGGGACAATCAAATTGTATCCGACTTTAGGTGAATGCTGGTCCACTTGCGTACGCTAAAGCCTTCCTTGAAGACGGCAAGATTGGAAATCACGCTGCGAACACAGCTGAACTTCTCCGTAAAGTATACAGGTTGGTGTTGATGGCTTACTAAGAAAAATAAACCGAACACGTTTAAACTGAAGTCATATGAACGCAGCCAAAAACTTATTATCGCGACCCTCTTGATTTCATCGTTGTCCACCATGTTTTGTTTTTGGTTCATTCCGTGTATTCCTGTGATCTTCATATTTGTTGACTCAAATCACGTTTGGTTGATTATCTACAATTTCCATACTTTTGTGTAAGTTAGAAATGTTTATATAAAGCATAGATCTCCCAGCACTGAAAAGTTTGATTGGTCTTAGGATCGTGGCACTAAAGTTCTTGCAAAAAGTGATTACTAGGACCTGTATAGTGCTGTATGTTTGCCATTGTACTTTTTATTATATGTTGTATATCAAGCTGTACGTTATGGTGCAGGCGGTTCGTGGACCTCTGTGGGAGGGCGCTCGACATCAACGAACAAATGGTGACAGCCAACCAACAAGTTTACCACGAGTCGTTGCAGCAATGTTACATCACAATGGCTGGTGAACTTTCCCAAATCCTACACGAACAGGTGATTCTTCAAAAATCCTTATTTTTTGGAGACACTAACGTGCTTTCTAGTCCGCCTTAGTCACATTATATGTAAGCGTTTGAAAACCCTCGGGTTATTTCAGCGTCTTCCTGCCCATATCTTCACATCCTTAACTCCAGTATTTGCTCAAATATAATGTATTTAAAGTTGTGGACCAAATAAACGAGTGAATGAATGTAATTGCAAGATATTAGATGACGCCCTTCTTTGAAGCACAATCTAGTGCTATACATTACAAGTTCGGTATATTTATATATGTGAATATTCGCTTCTGACAGCTTTTACCCGATGACGAAGACACCATGAGCGTCTCTACCGGCGGCGGATTCGAGATGGATCAAGTTCTAACTTCCATCAGTTCCAGCGGCAGCACGGTGACGCCCAAAAGATTCTTGGCAGGATCAGTTTCCGACGCCTCTGTCGTCTGACCGTGGGCAACAGAATGCTGTTCCTGACATTTGCATGCTGAATACATCTGCAGTTAATTGATGCGCTTTGACCTGTTATTTTTTTAGAGTGTTTTTTTTGTATTTGTACGTCTGCAGCAATTGTATAGTATGCCGCTTGTCTTGCCCAGGGCAATTCTTTATAAACGGACGGACAACAGAAGAAAACCAAGTTGCAATATGATGATATGCATGTAGCCAGAGAGAGCAAACGCACGGCTGAATTTTTGTATATATTGCTACCGTTGCTCGGCTGTTCTTCATTACCGCGTGTTTGTAACCATTGTGAGGTAAATGTCCTCGTTTTTACCAGTTTTTTTTTCTCTCCGTTGAAGCATTTTTGTTTCCTTTAGCTTAATTGTTCATTCGTACGTCATGAGACCTACCAGAGATGCTTGGTGTCAGATCATACAATCAAACATTTTCAGTCCTAAGTAATTTACATAGCACTGTTTGAACTGTTAGTAAAGAAGGCCTTTTGTATCAAGTTGCACCGTACTTACACAAAACACATGTTGGTAAACATCCTCTGTTCATTCGATGAAGCGAATCCCCTGTTTATAAAAAAAGCTATATTGTGTATGCTTGTGCTCCTATTGCATTGCATTCGAACCTAACATTAATAAAAGTGATCGGTTCTTTTTCTTATGTGTGTCGCCAAGTCATGATATGCGGTCAAGTTCAGATCGCATGGTTTTGTAAAGGTATTTGCACATGCCTGTATCAGTCGTGTAACACAGGTGAGGTCGTGAACATCCTTTGATTGTGCTGTAATGTCTAGCCCTAAAATAAAACCAGTTCCCGATGGGATTGAGTTTAGGAGGATTTTTCTGAATAAAGTAATGTGGTTATGCTTCCTTCAGCCAGCATGAACAGGTTCTTAATTGTGATTAGCACGCTCTAACTGTGTTTGTTTTTCCCGCAACTTCTGTAAACTAGTCGACATCTTCATGCTTTTTTCACAGAATTAACGGTGAACACAGTTTAACTTCATTTGAACTGATTATTTCAGTTTAATTTCCTTCTCGCGTTGTTATTTTCAACGTGTGTTTACGCAAGTAATTGGGGTATTTTGACTTTAATTAATGGTAAAATATGCGTCTAAACACCTGTCATGCATGATTAACTTGTGTGTCCGCCAATCTTTCCACGCGAAAAAGGTCGGCGCCGGTAAACTCACATCCAGCGTTTTACTATTAACTGCAGCTGTTAAACGCAGTCACGAGCATGTACGCTTGGTGTGCTTGCTACAAATGAGAATGTGAATAACGTGTTTATTGTTTAAGGTGTTTTGCGTTAAACATAGCTTTGTTTTCTGTGCTTTAATTTTTGGGAAGAATCTGGTGTGAAGTCATGGGAAAAGGTATACTGCTGTTTCAATTTTTAATGACTTTGAGTTACAAAATTTAACTAAACATAAAAAATGTACATTTTATGTTTATACAATTTGCCATACTGCGACAGGAATTATGTGCACACACAAATTTACTATTATTTAGAGGCATTTGTGACGTTGGCTACCAATGATACCTACTGTCAGGGGGCAGTTGTGCTTGCCCAGTCTCTGAGAAATCATCACACACAAAAGGAAATCACAATCATGATAACTCCTCAAGTTTCACCTGATGCTAGGTTTGAAATTAATATGTTTTGCAAATTTCAAGATGCATTTTTATGTCAATTTTGCAGGACCTTGTTGGAAAATTTTTTTGATCAAGTGTTTTGTGTAAATGTCCTTGATAGTAAAGATGAGACACATTTGGCTCTTTTAACCCGGCCAGAACTTGGAATTACTTTCACTAAACTACATTGTTGGAATCTTACCCAATATAGCAAATGTGTTTTTATGGATGCGGACACAATGGTAAAACAATGAGTTGAGCATTAATGATAACCACATTTCAATTTTCTTGATTATTAGGTATTGACAAATATCGATAACTTGTTTGAACACCAAGAGTTTTCAGCTGCACCCGATGTTGGTTGGCCAGACATGTTCAACTCTGGGGTTTTTGTTTATCAACCATCATATGAAACCTACATGTCCCTCATTAAACTCGCAAAAGAAGAGGGCAGCTTTGATGGTGTGACAATCACTCTTTCATCTGCCACAATATAAATTTCTTTTTATAACTTACATATAATTTTAGGTGGCGATCAGGGATTGCTGAATACTTACTTTAGTGAATGGAGAACCTCTGATGTAGCAAAACGCTTATCATTTTTGTACAACATGCACAGCACTGCCACCTACACCTATTCTCCTGCATTTGCCAAGTATTATCCATTTTCTGTTTTAGATATTTTTATAATCTTATCATTTTCCTTGTGTGTAGATTTGGCAAAGACACAAAGGTGGTCCATTTTCTTGGTAGTGTAAAACCGTGGCATCATAAGTACTCTGCTGAAAACAACACTTTAGAGCAAATTCAGGGTCCTGGTAAAATACAGCTTTCCTTAAGTTATAGATTTAAACGTCAACAATTTATGCCCCTGTTGGTGGTGCTGAATAAAACTTGATTCAATTCAAAAGATAACTTTGATATATTTTTTACTGACATTTTTTGTCAGGAATTCATGAAGAGATGTTTCTCCTGCAATGGTGGAAACTGTTAACACAAGCCATGAAGCATTTTCAAGATTGCAGCAAGGTTGAACCTGAGTGCAGTGAAACACAGCAAAATGACACGGAAAATGTTTCATTTCACTTTCACACACCTTTTCTTTCCCCAGTTTGTAACGATCACCAGGTAGATTGCTGTGTGAAGTCAAAAATTTTGTTTTCATGTAATGGTTGATTTATTTTAGCTGTTTGTTTTTTATCTTAACTGTAGTTCCACTGTTTTCTGCTCTTTTAATTGAAAATGTTTCGCCATTTTCAATATAGTGGATGTTTTGTTTGTTTTCCACATTAGTCTCTTAGTTAGTATTCTTTCACCTAATCCACTCTTCACAAATTTCAGTTGGTAGCTGGTAGCAAAGTATAAACTGCTAGCTATTATCTTTTTGTTTTAGTTTGATACTTTTTGTATTTCTTATATTGCATCCATGTTTATTTAATACCACTTTTAGCTGGTGGTAACGAATAGAACTTTTTGACTAACATTAATTACACACAAAAATTAATTTTTCACGAATTAATTGTTACTACAACGGGTTTTCCTGGTAGCGATACATTTAGCAAACCAACTGAAAGCTTCCTCTTATTCGCTGTAACGTGCAGTGCGATCAATTTAACCTTGCCGGTCGCGCTGTGTAGGCCGCATTCAAATAGCGCAGCTTTGCATGTCGCTTTCAGACCGGTGTCGTGCCGTCAACCTTCCTTCAATCGGAAGCCGAAGCTGTAGAGAGCGGCCCTGGTCCGCACGAGGTCGCTCGCCAGCAGCAGGAGGCCCGCCACAAGCAATGGCAAAACGCGCAAATAGATTATACCGGTGCCGACAGCTTCGCTAATATCCAGGAGAAACTGGACAAGGTGTTGCTTGCCGAACCGGAAAAGGCAACACCTGGGCCCCAGCCATCCGTGGAGCCCCAACCATCCCTAACATCTGCTGCTGAGGTTTCAAAGCCAAAAGGTTCATCAGCCGATCAAAAAGTGGTGATTGGTTATTGATCAATTTCATGTATGCCCTATTATTGGTCCAATTAAACTGCCCCCGATCGCCCGTTGCATGTAAAAGTTCCTTTGTAACCTTTGCTTGGTATGTGTTCCATTTTGTTTCATCATCGTGAATGAACTTGCATGTACTAAATTATGTTGCCCTTAAATGCTTATGTGTGCAAAAGATATATTAGAAAGTGACAGTAGAAACTTAGCATTTTTACACATGAAATTTAGGCCCATAAATTTCCTGTAAATGCTCTCTAGCTTGATTGCAACGTCGATTTCAAGATCGAATGCTGCTGTCTGTGTCCGGGTTTGAACCTGCAATGTCTAGCTTTGCGTTTTGAAACCGTTACCGTTTAACCACAATGTCTTGACAAGTTTTTGTCGGAAGGTTAGTGTATGACTTGTTGCTTCTGCATTTCAGCCAGAGGAGGAAATTACGCAAGGTTCCCCTTCCGCCGTTACCCTTGGCGACCATCAGCGTTGGAAATCTGGTGCCATTGATTATTTGGGGCAAGATTGCTTTGCAAACATCCAAGCACGTTTGGATAAAATTTTGAACGACAATACGAACGCTCAGGTGAGTCGCTGCGGAGAATAAAAAGCTGTTTGTTGATGTGCCTCCAAGTCCACAAAGATTTTTGATTAATACCTTGTGAATTTTATTTGTTACGGTATCGTTTTCTCGCAGGATGCCACGACTTCTTTGGCAACAAGCAGTACCTCCAACTTAAACAACAACTCCAACAAAAAGACGCAATTGAGTGCAAAAGCCCTTGGCGTTAAACTGAAGCAAAACGTAGAAAACCGCTCCAAGCGTTTGGCAAAATCGCCCGCAACGACGCATACAAAGCATCCTGGTGGTTCTATGGACGTAGTTGCCATTGAAAACGATGCAAAGTTGACTGATAAACCTGTCGAACCGGATACCAGCACCCCGAGCATAATTGTAAGTGAGGTCAGTGAATGTACAAACCCAGCACACAAGGACGCCAAGTCATCCCCGGACACTGTGTCGCTATCTGCCGCAATTCGGTCGACTAAAAAGTGATTTCGCATATTATCATAGTTTTCGTTTCAAATGTATTGCTTTTATATGGTCATTGTGCTACCATCTGATGCTTTCAAATTTACACAAGTTTTATCCAAAAGAGTAAATATATTTTATTTCTTGTCATTGGCACCTGTTGTTTAATTTTTCACCTTAAGTTCTGCCAGAAATTGGAGGTGTTATGGCGAAACCAATAAGTTCCTGCTTCTTATTCGCTGTTACGTGCAGACATTTTTATATCTTCCAACGAACAAAATCAGTTTATCCACTGCTTCAACATATATATGGCAGTTTTCCTTTTTTATTCGTATATTGAACTTTGTCAGTGCCTTGTTTTGGCGGATTATGAAACATCGTGATTGATAGACTTGTCTGTGCCGAGGAAAATCCCTCCGACGTTCAACAAACTATTTATCATTTTCTATGCCTCAATTCTCCGGTTGTGGACCATAGCTTGCTTGTGGTATATGGTATACATTTTCCGGGTTTTGTTGCGTGTGTCTATGGCTTGGTCGTTTTTGAGGTGCAGGACATTTACACATCCGTCCAATATTATAGTAATATATTTTTGTCGTTGCCCACAGTTTTGACATTACTTGCTTGCTTTCAAGACAATAAACAAAGTTAAACAAAAGTTCTTGAACTTCTTTATCATACTTTCAAGAGTATTATTTTCATGTGGTCTTCGTTTCGGTCAAGTTTCTATTGCTCGTCTTTATTATTGTGCTGCGAATTGGACAGTTGAATGTACATAGCGCGTATTATAGAATATAGTATCTCGTTTCGTTCAAACTTTTATGCATGGGGCACATAATGTTTTCGTGTTTGTTGCGTTGCTTTATTTGTTCCAGTAACGGTTTCGCGGTTTCGAACAAATACAAAAATATGTAACTGCAGACACGTTAACATATCTGGCGTTGTACGTCATATCAAATTACTTCAAGAGGAGCCTCAGACGGCAACATTCCTCATTCATTTCCAGGATTGCAGTCAGCTGTTTCTGCAGTGATGCGTTGATCACGAGCAAACCGCGTGAACTGAGCGTGGCAACTCATTGGCCGTTCGCGGGGGTGGGGTTGTCGCGAGGCCGGGAATTTGAGTGAGGAGCTCGACGCATGGAAATGAAGTCCGACGTTTTAGATGCTCGCTCGACCAGTGAGTAGACCACCGTGGCACAGGATGCCAAAATTTGATGCCGAAAGTTGCGCGTCAAGCATCTAAAAAGCGTCGATATATTTTTATTTTAGCAGAAGCAAACTCTTCCATTTCTGAGTTATAAATTTTTGGTATCATCTGTAACCTGTACGTGCCGGAAGCTTTTTGCTTTGTGGAAACATTAGAAAGAACTTTTCGGTGTCAGGCATTTCCTAAATCCTGTGATTGATTGAATAAAAAACGGCTACGTACGCGATACTCACATGTAGAGATAAGGAAAAAGTGTGTGGTAAGCCATCACGCTGAACTTGCTGTAATGCAACAACACCGTACATGCTTCTGGTGTCGCACTGATACCACGAATTCTTTTCAGATTGATAACGTGAAAAGGCACCCAGCAGATAAGGAATAGGATATTGAATGCAAACACAGTCATCATCCATTGACCTGTCGAGGCATCCCTCTGAAATAAATATTTAATTAGAACTGTTGCAATACAAAATGGAAATTATTCATGGAGGTAAAATGCAAATTAAGCAAAGAGGTTTTATTACTTTAAAGCCACGTTGCTTATCATTTTTACAGGATCAATTAGTTCTACCACTTGATACATTTTGAAAGCGTCTGAATAAAATTTACCATCTACAGTTATGTGATATATATATGAAGCCTATTAAAATTACCTATAAAAGCGCTATTGCATGACAAAGCCTAAGTGTTTTTTGTAATTATGTCCGCATAAAATTTACCTGGCTGTTAACAACTGGTCGAATCTGCTTTCGATATTTGTACAGTGCAATGGCCGACATCATCATTGAAACTACCGGAATGATGAACAGGAAAACAAAACGGATGTAGAGTATACGAAAAAATGATTTCGGTTCGTCGTGGCTGAAACATTGAAAAATGTTCGAAATAATTTGAGTCATTGTTGTCGTTGTGGTAATTATTGTAATGGTGCAATGTACGTGCTTTTACAAGGCAAGTAGTTTTTTAATGTATTTTTATGGCTGATTTTGTATGTTATGTATATTATCCAGTACATGTTCACATTTACGTCGTAATATCGGCTCACGTATAAAATTCAACACCCATGTAAAGGAATTGCAGGAGGTGTAATTTATCAGAGTGTACAGTTTTAAAGATCGCATGCAGATTTTGGCAGCCCAAAACACTCTTTCTTTTGCGCAGATAACCATTATACTTGACTCACCGACATGGGAATACCATGGAGGCATTGTGTTTACTTATTTCAAGCGCTTGCTGGTTGTAATAGAAATCTTGTGCAATAATGTCATAGCTTTCTTTCGCAGATAAGTAATAATCATTATCCCAGGTTTCTTCAAGAAGTGGGTAATCCTTTGGCACATCGTTCAGAAATCCGTAACACTCTGTGTTGTTCAGTTGTAGCTTAAGTGTGAAAGAAAAGCACAAAAATAAGTTAGGGCTGATAAATTATAAACATAGTTTATTTTTTCAGCAAAGTTTGGATTTTTTGGTAAAATTATTCTGCCATCTTAGCAGATTTTCACATGCATTACTCACGTAATCGCATATTTCTTCTCCTGTAAGTGGATGAACTTCCGTGCACTGCCCGCAAAAATCTATACTGGCAAGTTGGAATTGCGGAATGCTTCCACATATGCAGAGAAGCCAAATAAAAAGTGACGCTGCCACCCTTACAACTGTCACAGAGCATTTCGAAAATATTTGATGTGGAAAATAGGAACCGGCATACGTTATTGTTCTTTCCAAATTGGTGACCTGGCAAGTGTTTAAAACAGTTCAGTAAACCTACAACGAACAGTTTAGTTTTTGATTCATGCATGTATGGAACGAAAACTTGCACAGGAATGTGCCGGACCAGCATTGTGGTCTATGTAGGCGTAGGTATTGCCGTAACGTGCTTATTTCTATGATTTTTAACACAAATGTTTTGTGTGCTCAAATCCAAGAAAAAACTTATTTATTTTTGATTGAAGAGCTTAGTTTGTTCGTCTACTCTAAACGATCATGTTTGAATCAAATGCGGATTTTTAGTTAAATGGCACACTGTGGGAAACGTTTTACTGCGTGTTTGGGCGCTCATGTGGACAAACAAACAAATCGTGTCCAAAAAAAACTCATCAAACTGATTCAATTAACAACAGCTTTCAAAATCAGCAATATCACAGAAGCAAAGTACAATTTTTTATCTTCTGTGTCAGCTTTTAAAAAAAAACTAACTGTTTTTTTCTAGCCTGGTGGTAACAATGGTGCTTAGAATCGTGCTTTGTCGGATCAATGAACGAAAACAGAGTTGCACGAAATAACATAGGCAAACTAAGTTCCAGAATAGTGAATATTGGAATTTTATGCCGAAAACCGTGTGATACATTTGTTGTAATACAGTGTTTTTCACAACCAACATAAAAAACATACTTCGACAGAGTTTTGTTAAAATATGTCTTACATTGCCCAAAAACGGTTTGTAACAAACTTACTCGCCACATGTCTGACAACTTACCACTAAAAGAATAATAGCGAGGTTGGTGCTGGCTGTAATAAACATGTTTTGGAATTTGCAGCATAAATCTGTCATTGTCCATTTACCAACCCCTTCTTCAGCAATGTTGAAAAGAAATAGCACAAGATAGAAGGAGTTTGCAATGATCATTTGAATCAAAATCCTAAAAAAATGCCACGTTTATATGCATGAAACTATTTGTTGTTGTTTTGCAATCATAGATATACTACAAATGAGAGCTTATAGTATCAAGGTCTCATGATAACTTTATGGCTATCACAGACCTGGTAGCAGATATTTTCAACAACTCCTTTAATCAAATCTTAGTTGTTTGTTTTAAAATTGGTGTATATTTTTCGCCTATGCATGCATCATCAGTATTGCATATTCAAATGGAGCTTGTGGCACGATATAGAATTGTACATTTTGCGCATTTCAGAAGTTTAGCCATGTGATGCTATTATGCCTTTTTTGTAATTCTGTTTTGTGCACATATTAGAACTCAGGTGACGCTGCAACTATGTTAGAAATGTTAAAATGCATCACTTCACCGTAGACACGAGTAGGAAATCGAAGTTTGTTGTAATTTTTTTGGGGGTAAGCATTGTGTTCACTGGCTTAAACCAGACAAGATTCGACTTTTTTAACTCACCAACCAGGACGACTCTTCAAGTGTTCACGCAGCACCACCAGCACAAATATGACAAGCCCGTTGCCAAGTAATCCCAATGCTGTCAGAATGGACTCTGCAACGATCTCAGCAATACCGGAATGATCGACACTTCGCGAGCACACAGTCATATAGTCCGTGAGGAAAGCTTCATAATCAGTTTCGTTCATATTTGCGAGAATATCTTTATTTTGCATTGCCTCACTGCAAACCACTATAAAGAGGTTGTTTTGGTAACAATTTCAACCATTTTACTGACACCTGCAAGCATGGTTGCGTCTTACGAATTATGTGTTTAATTTTCGAACACTCGTAAATATTTAAAAAACATTTCAACCACGAAAGAATCTCGCAATTTACCTGGGGTTCTGTCAATTAACCCGCATTCCTTTCCTCTGCAGCTTACAATCAATTGCTATCGGAAATCCTCAAAACGCAGACTTTTTCTAGCCTTCTACGGTAGTGTAAGAAAAAGAGTCAGGTCGATATCGTCGCGTGGTGAGCTCGTCGGAAGTTGTCCTGCTGCCCGACTTCCGAAAAGTCGTGCGCCCGAACCAACAATATCTAGGAATCACTCACTGGGCGGAAGTATATGTTCATGCAGCCGGGCAGTTTGCCAACCTAACGCCGACTAAATTTGGAGTTCGCACGGTTTCCTGGTGGCTGTTGGGAAGCAGGAGCTCCTTCTTTCCATCCCGGTTTGCATTTCTAGTACGATAATACTACTCCATAGAACTATATGGTTACGACGCGATGTTAGGTCCGAAATATTCCAAACACGCGATACCTTTGGATTTAAGTGGATTCCTGAACGAGCAAATACTTTTTTACAGTTTAATGAACCCATAAGATCCTGACCAAACATAATACCACCAATCAATAACAATACAAATCGCAATGATACCGTCATCGAACATACGCGAAGGGAGGATATTAAAAAAGTATTTGGCCGCCGTCTGTAGTAGTCAGCATCCTATGAACCCGCTTCGACAATTCCGGGCCGATTCGTCGCTGACTTTCCAAAGTGCCAACACCCCGACGCACCACAATATCCGATAGCAGTTTCTCACCATCCGCGCTCGACAAGCGGCAGTAAGTGCGTATCAAGCTCCCCAGCGACGGGTACTTGGCCACAATAGCGTTCGCCATGTCTGGGCTCACATTGTGAAACTGCAGCAGCATTTGCTTCCAAACTTTCTTTGACCCGTCGCCCGTACGAGAGTCGACCTGCAGAACGTCAGTGCAAGTTGGATTCGTGACAAGAAAATCAGCTACTGTATGTGTGATGATTTCATACAAGAAACAATGCAATCAGTACCACCCCACATTAGAGTTATTTGTTTTGACAATACAGAATTGCTTTTACTGCGCTTGATCTCATTTTAATAAAAAAACAACATTCATTTGCTATGGTCAAAACATTAAAAAATTACATAAATTGACTGCAAACATAATAAACATAGTCATTGTTACAAATATCCAATAAAGACCAGTGTAATATCTGAGATAGAAGATGGTTGATTCAGCACTAATGTATAAAAAAATTACCTTTACTGATGACTTGTCATTGATGAACTGGACATTTTGGCGTTTCATTCTTTTGTAAGGAGCTTCTGCAACAGATTTGGTCATTTGCTGAAGCAGCAAAATGAACTCCTTAACTGTTTCTACAAATATTGTATTAATACCAGAGTTAATTTGCAACATCACCAAAGCATCTTCAATTTCTTGTGAAGTTACTTCTACTAACTCATTTTTTTTTGTCTTTTTGCTGGGTGGTTTTACACTTTGTCCATTGCTGCCACAACTGGAGACTAATTTTCGGTACTCATGTTGAGTTTTGTTTTTTATTTTTCGCTTGTATGTTTCCACACCTACACAGACAAGATGGATACTGTAGCCCAGATTGGAAAGTTTGCAAACTGCGCGGAGGATTTTTTTCTGTCGGTGGTGATTGCGCGGATTGTGCGCGGAATAGCGATTTTTTTGCGCGGATTGTAGTAGATTTTTTTGTTGTTTAGTACACTGTGCCTTTAGTAACAAGCCTATTTTCCCTTTGACAAAAAACACTGGAATAATGTATTTTTAAGAACCGATTCATAATACTTTAATGTTATTAGCGTTTACTTGAATAAAATTGCACTTTTCACAGATGATTATATCCGCTTTTTAAGCGGCTGTCAGGTACAATGACTTGGCGTAGTTGCCACGGGTGGCGAAAGCTAGTCTGGAGGGTTGCGAGTTGGAATCCCGTGGTTACAACTTTTTTCTCCAGGAACTTATTAATGGTGGTCTTCTTTCTGGCACGGAGCTACAACGCATTTAACCTAACAAAACCATTTGCCACAAACAACTGTGAAGCAAAAACAAGTGTTTCAAAACGTTTTAACTTTATTTACACTTGATTTGTAACTTGCCAGTTGCCATCACGAAAATTTATGCAAGAAAGGGAAACTTTGGTTCCTAATTTTTTTGTCGTGTAACCACTTTAGAAGCAGCGCCATGCCTATGTTTACTCCGACGACCTTTCGATACAGGGATGAGTGCCATCCCATGTTTCTTGCTGCCTTTAACATAAAGTTTGGCCATCTCGTATAACGCCTCGTCACACTGGATTGCATGGGGCATAGAACAATCAACGATTGTTCCGTTTTTGAGAACTTCAAAACTTTTTTCCATTACTCGTAGATTGACTCGACAACTGCTTCAGTGCCTGTTTTTGCATACATAATATGAAAAACCAAGCAAAATTCCTGACCTATTTTCGCGTATAGCTCGGGGTCGATGTACCTATATGGCGCGGATAAACTTTCTTTCGTTAAATAAGGCAGCATTAAACGATCTTCCATCATCGAAAGAAACTTTGGTGAACGTTTTAGAAAAGAAGGAAAACTCAAGAAACCGAGTTGTAGAAACATCAATTTTAGAAAATGGCTCTTAGCTTGGGTCGCAATCTTCCGTCTTAATGTGATCAAACATTACGGCAAAGTGAGTTTGAAACATAGGCTAATCCCCAAACTACATTAAGTAAGGTTGACTGTAACCTCCTATATATGCGCGCAGAAAACTCGGCCCAAGAATTCAAAAACGCATGTTTTTCCAAAAAAAGATCAAATGGATTTCCAAATTTGACGAATGTGCGTAATTTCGCCATTATAAAATACAGATGGCAAATACTGCATTCACCCCGCTCGACCTTGTCCTTTTTTCGTTGTTCGTGATTTTCGAGAGAAGGAGAGAAAAAAATCAACGCTCAGGTCAGTGAAGCATATCCAAAGAGCCTTCAAACCGAACATTAGCACAGAACAGTTGGGGTCTTGGGGAAAAGTCATCAGTGTTGCAAGACTTGGAGCGATTTGTGCGCGGATTAATAATTTTTGCGCGGATTGCTAGTAAAATAACGAAAATTGCGCGGATTTTTGACCGATTTTAAAAATTCTGCGCGGAGGATAAATCCTCCGCGCACGACATATTTTCCAATCTGGACTGTAGCCAAGATTTTGGTCTGCAATATTGCATATCCACTGCTGCAGTGAAATAGCTGAGTCATTACTGTAACCTGCAATTAATGAAACAAATTCACTTTGAGGCAACACGACCAACATTTCGGGTTCATCTTGCATTGTTTCCACTCCAGTTAAACTCTGTTCCTCATTTGCTTGGTAGAAAGTTAATCGGCGTTTCCATCGTATGCAAGGAATGCCATCACAGAATATTTCAAACTTTGGATCTGAATCATTGTTTAACATGGAAATCAATTCCTCTGTATCAAATATACATGATATGGATGAATCAACTTTGCAAACCATTCTTTTCAGACACTCCTCGGGTTTCAAAGATTTAAGTTCAGCTTGTGTTGCTTTACGCTTTAAAATTTCAGCCTTTTTCTGGTGCTTTTGAGCCTTTTTTTCAAGTTTTTTGTCAGTCTCATCCTTACCAAGTTTTTCAGACACTACACAACTGCCAATCTCTGTGGATTGGCTTGTTTTTTTCTTGGATACCCCAGACACTCTGTCGGAAAGTGGGACATACTTGCCAGTGTTTTCATCACCGCTGCTAGAATCAGATAAAGTTACTGTTGTAAACTTCTGGATTGCAGTAAGTTTCTTTTTGTTGGTGCATGATATTGTAGGCAATTCATCGTCACTACTGTCGGAAATAGCCCAGCCACTATTTTTTACACAGGCCATCACAATTTCTGTACATCATATCAGCTAAGAGCATTAGTTTTCGACTTGGCCATGTCTGAAGTATAATAATCGTACAATACCATTTTTTTCTGAAATAAATACAGAGAAAGTAACTAAAAAAAATTTCTTCAAAACGCTTCTGGCAATGATATTAAGTGCAACGTGCAACGTTAACAAATAAATCACAAATAAGCACAGCTATCAACACATCTTCATCACTTCACGGGAAATAGGAAAAATTTCGCGGTTTATTTTTGCAACAGATAAGCATGAGAGCACACATAGAAATCGTTTTGTGATTGCGTTGGTGCACTGAAGCTGAACATCCATTGACTAAAATAAAACATGTTTCAAAAAGAACGAAAATTTTCTCAGTAGGCGAACCAACCTTTTGTTGACCAAAGTTAAAACGTCCACAAACGCTTGCACACTTCGTGAGCGGCAACAATACTAAAAAGTGGTCTTCTTTCCCTTTTTGGTTTTGTAAAGTATCACATATTCCGGATATTCAACCAAGCTAAAACACATTACCTATAATGTGATAAACGATATTTATTTAGAAATTGCGCAAAAACGTTCAGCGAACTAGGTTTGATAAAGAGCATTCTGTAATAAAACGCGTTTCAATGAAACAAAAAAGTAAATGCATATAAACCCAAAACAGTTTAACAACACAAAGCAAACAGCTAATAAACGCCATTTTTCTTCGGCGGGTGTTTTTCCAGGCTTAAGAAGAGATTCATTTTTTCGTCAAAGTGAATCGGTCGGAAACCCGGTTCAATGTAGCGTCGAGTCATATTGGATCCGAGGTAAGTGATAAGCATGCAACACTCCTCCAGTCTCTTTAACATTTTTTGGTACTTTGTTCGGCTGTAGTTTGAACTTCGAGGGTTGAACGCTAAAATAAAACGCTTTGGGTTGAGAAACTGTACTGCTGGGCTGTACATACAAGAAGCTTTTTTGATAAACACGAACATCGTAAACTGCATTATTGCCTACCCTTCAAATGTGTGGCGATATAAATAAGAACCGACTTTTTGACGGAAAGGAATGGAAATTTGGGTTTGAAACATCCAGCGGTGGTAAGAGATTTTATAATACATGAGGCAGCACCTTGTTCCAAATATCCGAGCATGGGAAGACTGGTTAAGCTGAAAACACGTAAATAGATATATCGGTTATTGGACGTTGTTGAAAATATTCAAGCAACGCAGATGCGTCACGCTTTATTTCCAAAAAGCTTACTTCATTATCTCCTTCTTTGGAGGAAGTTTGTTCGGAAGTTTTAGGTCGGCGTATATTTGCGGCCGCTTCATGAAAAAGTTAAGTTTCTCTTCGCTTTCCATTGAATAGAGTTTGTTGTTGAACTCCACAATGTAATCCGGGCTACCCTCGACCAGTCCTTCGTACCTGCGTTTCAGGTAAAACATCATTTTAAGTTATAATGGCCCAACGACTACCAATAATGGTTAAAATATACTTCACTTAAACCTATTTAGTTCATCGCAACCTATGTAAATGATTTGTTTGCAGATGTACCTTAGCTTTCCTTTGAAGAAGGTCACAGGGCAGTAACCGTTAAGTTCAATTTTCTTGGGAAACATCGCTTTTACTTCGGCGTGAGTTCGACGTTTGGGTAAAGCATCCGCACCAGGCAACGTTTTAGCAGCCAAGGGTGGAACATATTTCTCAGGATTTGCTGGAAATGAATGTTCGTTTTTTTCTTCCATAATAATTTTTCTAAAATAAGCTTACCCAAAAATGTCAACATGTCCTTCTCAGAAGCCAGTTTGTAATACTTCGAACGGAATTCCACGGCAAAATCCAAGGAAGTATTCGTGGAACAATCGACAAGTTCGTCTCTGGCATTCAAACTTACAGGACAGTATTGACCGTATTCTCCTAGACGAGGTTTAAATTCCTCCGGGCTGATGCACAAGTCGCAAAGCCGAGCTGCTTTACCTGGAAACGGTTGAACATTAGACTTAATTCATATGGTCATGACACCAAATTCAAATGATGCAAACCTTTTTCAACACGGTCCAAATAATCCTGAATCTTTTTGACGCCATCTTTTGTTTGTTCCAGCACAGATGCCCATAGCTTCCATTTAGAAATCTTTCCGTCGAGTTGGAGCCAGTTTTGATGCTGCTTCGTGTAGTATTTGCGTACTGATTCAATTTGCTCTTTATAGCATGTGTGTTTTAGAACTGTGATTTTGTCACTGCAACAAGAACACAGCGATAAATTTACAAGTAATTTTGTTATGTCGTCTGGTAGTGAAACAAGATTTCTTTAATCTAGGTTTAAAACACCACAAAAAATATATTAAAAAATTAAGAAAGTATGCTTTGCAAATCTCCAATTCTCAAAAGCGTTGAGAAATTATAAAGCAAGATGTAGCACCAGAAAATTGCAATGCAGATTTAAATATGACAAATTTGTTGACAAGAGGAGTTTACAAACCTGTCATGAACTGCATAGTCAGCAGTGTTTGCCAATCTATCCTGTTCAGCCCGCACCAAAACCTCTTTTTCGTCGATCATCAGTTCAATAATCTTCACCGGACAAATGCCCTTTTTATGAAGCATTTCTACTTCTTCAGGCGTGTTTGGGAAACCATCCAAAACATAACTAAAAACACACAATGGCAATTTCATACAAGCAACTTATTTGTGCATACTATCCTTACCCTCTAGTTGAACATACGGTGTCAAGCAGAGTTGTGGAAAGACATTCCACTGCTAAACTGGTAGGAACCACAGAACCTTCGTGCAAATGGGTTTTCACATGCTGAGCAAGCACCGAGTCGGGTTGCTTGTCGAGAACGTCACGGATGCATTTTCCCACCGAAACGTGACAAGCACCGTAATCGTCTGTAAATCTTCGCGACACTGAATCACAAACAAGAAGCATTACTTTGCGTGCATATCGACATTACGGTAGGTACAGTGATCGCCAGGCCAGCATCTGGAATGTATATGCTCAATATCTCAATTTTTCAATAATTGTAGTCATTACTTTGTATTATCGCACTTTGGCTATCAGTAACGTGCATTTGTATCAAAGATATAGTAGACACACTCACATGTCGATTTGCCAGACTTAGGAGGACCAACTACAGCGATTTGAACTGGCACGACAGGCTTGGCTTGGTGCGGACTCTGAATGTATCGAACAGGATCCGCAATAAACTTGTTTCTCGACTCCAGCGACGACAGAAAGTATACGTACTGGTTGTAAGCCACGGGAAGGAAAGGGTTGGTCGGGCTTGAAACCGATTGAATGACATCGTCACATTCGTGAAGCTGTAAAGATGAAAGCATTGTCATTCGCATGTTTCTAACTCATTAATGTACTCTCACTTTAACGGGATCCCATTTTCCAAAGGAACTTGGGTGTTTGTAACCAGATACAAGCATTTTGTCCGCAATGACTTGGCTCAGTGGATACACGCGCTCAAAAATTCCGTTTCTGTAATCGAGGATGGATTTCATCTTACTTTCGACCAAGTACTTCACCACATGCGGTTTTCTGCTCGCTTGTACCTCGATACGCGGAATTGAACATTCCTCCAGTTGTTCTTGGACAGCCTAAAATTAAACAAATGATTATGCGACAATATTTTCATTGCACAATTCCACTGCAACCGGTTATTGATGCGACAATATATTTACCTGAAGCTTACCGACGTCATCGTCAAACCATTCTCCAAACTCAGTTTTCATTCGATTTCTTGCATCCTCTTCTTCCTCCTCCTCCTCTTCTTCAGCTTCTTCTTCATCCTATGTCAAATTAATATTTTATTAAAAGGCAAAAAACGCATAATAAAATTTAAAAAATTATGGGTTACATCAAATTCATTGGCAAGAATGTCCTCAATATCCTCTTCCTCTTCATCTTCTTCTTCCTCTTCGTTTTCATTTTTCTCAGCTTCTCTTTGTAGCCTCCTTTCCTCTCTTTCAGCCAACAGAATTTTACGTCTTGCTTCCACTTTTTCACGCTGAGCGATAACGACAATACAACAGGAAGGTCAAAAACACTATTATGGTAAACATTACCTTTATTGTGTCTTTCTCTTCGCGAATTTTGTTTTTCTTGTTGTCCAGGTGTTGGCGTCTCGTGATCCACTTTTCCATCCTTGATGGCAACAATCTGTTGATCACATCTTTGTCCTCAACCATTAACAACAGCGCAGCATCGGGATAGAGACCAGACTGCACTAAAAACTGACATTCTTCTACAGTTCTTGGGAAGCCTTCAAGAATAAATCCTGTGGATCTGTTGAAGGAAGATTTTGTGTCATTTATAATCACCAACTGTGAACATTGCATTCACTACTTGTACGGCTCTTTTCTCCACCACCCAGGAACAATTTTCTCTAGAATTTCAGGTGGCAAGGGCTCATCATCTTCTAAGTTTGATTTGATCGCTTCTTCCTCATCTGTGAGATCGAACTTTTCCTCTTCCTCCATTTGATTGCCCTGAAGTTAAATTGTGTTTTCACTACTACTAAAACAGATGTACACTTTTTAATTTAAATCAGTTATTAAAAGACCTACTCCTTCGGCATCAGGGTCAAGTGCCTTTTTGACAGCTTCGTCCACTGAAACGGAAAGTTCCTTCTTCATAAGTTTTTCCTCTTCATGCTCGGGCCCTAGTTTTCTTGCAGTTTTCGGCAGGATCATTTCCTGCGCACGATAAAGACTTTTAAAGAAGAAAAAATTGCTTTTTATTGTAACTTCATTACCTGCAATCGTTCCCGAAAAGAAATATGAAACGTCCCCAACATTTCTGAAAGCCATCTTCCATGCAGTGATTTCCCAGCACCTCGTGCACCTAGGATTATTACTCTTGGGGGAGGGGGTGACAGTGGTTTGTCACTTGGTAAGAAAGGTAATGGATTTTGTACAAACACTTCCCGAAACTCAGTTGACTTAAAGTAATAAATCCTTTCACGATACTTGGCTGCTATGTCAGGATTTCCAGGCCAAAGTACGTTTTCATTCTATAAAAAAAAAACAATTAGAAGGTCATTTCCATAAAATAGGACATTACAAGAGGACAGAACTGATTGCATACAACCACGGTGGTCCCGACCAAGAAAAATGATATGAAAGCACAAACGTATATCACAATTATTTTGAGTGTTTTATGGGCTCAATTATAAATATTGTATTTACATTTAGTGTATTGTTATTTTAACTCAATTTATATATTTTATAATAATTTACTGATCTCCAACCTTCAAGGCAACTGGGTCGTAATGCTTTGAGTATCCGAAATGTTTCTTTTTGTGTTGCAATGCCTCCTCATCTTCATCTTCCTGTTCTCCATCCATCTCATTTTCCGCTGTTGTATCTTCTTCTTCTTCATCAAGATCAAGGCCAGAGAAGTCCCAGGCTTTGTAACCAAACATGCCTGCACACCATAAAACACTTTGTATGTTTGGCAAAAAGTAGTTTAAATGGAGTATAAAATAATAGATTACTTTCTATTTTCTTGACAGCGAGCTCAACAATGGCTGCGGTTGTCATATCCAAGATGTCAACAGTGATAGGTTTACTTGTGGCAGACCCAGTCACAGCGTTTTGCAATGCACCCCACTCTTTGTCAAACTCATGAAGTAAATCTCTTAAATTGAGGAACTCAGGGGCATCATATGGTGGGACTCCAACATAATACTTGTCCTCCAATTCCTTCAGCTCTGTACAATTGATGGAAAATATATTAATTGAAAAAAAACTTTTTTCTAAATAAGGGCAGTCCCATAAAAAGCACCAAAAGCGATTTCAATTATCATTAATTATTTTGGCAACAATGCTAACCTTTGCGAAGAGTGTTGATGATTGTTTCATCTAATTTCATGGGTGGTGTTGGTCCCTTTTCACTTTCTACTTCATCTAAAAAAAAGAACAAAAGATTATCTACAAAAGAAAATTTCCAGGCAAACATAATTTACAATAAAATAAAATTAATACAGCTAAATATAATAAACAAGATGTGCTACTGTTCAAACCTGTTTCAGTTTTGCTTATTTCAGTATCTGTTTCACCATCTAGGGTTTCAGCTTTTTCTGCCTCTGATTTTGCTTGCTCTTCCATTTCTTGTATGACTCGTTTCTGTTCCTCCTCTTCCTCCTATTCATTGAACAAGAAATCCATTGAAAAAGAATCTCTTACCTGCTTCATAAAATAATTCCAGAACATACCTGAAGCTTTTTTTGTTTATCCTTGATCAGCCTCATCCGATATTGCCCGGTGATATCTTCTTTATTCACTTCATAATACCTGTAGAATTAGTCATAAAAATTACACATTTACTGGGTTTAACTCACATGTTACAATGCTACCACACTGTTGCTTCGTTGTAAATTATGCAGGCAACTAACAATGACCAACTAACAATGACCAACTAATACAATTAATGAAGAAATAAAATGTTCAGCATTGCAATGTACAATAAACATAAGAATATTAATTTGCTTAATTGTACAACCTTGCTGTGTTGTGTAAATTACCTTTGTCTCACAACCTCCACATTTGGAGATTTGTCAGCAAGGAAAATAACTTCATCAGGGACAATAGATTTTTCCACCATCACTGCCCATTGTTCCTTTGTTTCAGGAAAGTTGTCCAAAATCCAACCTCCACTCCTGTGATTAGAAACATTTAATAAAAAAGATACTTTTACATTAACTCATGCAACATTGAAACATCTTTCATTTAGTAAGTTTACTAAAAAAAATACAATTATCATATTTTTTATTTGCATTATTTTTTATGATGAAACACAAGAATAAATAATGAAGTGAAAGAGTGTTCATAAAATTTGGGTTAAATTTTTGCATGACCAAGGAATAGCAGAAAAATTATTTCCTAATGGAGTTGAGCTAAGAAAAAATACCTCAAACAAAACAAATTTTATTTTACTTTGGTGCATCTGGATCTTCTTTCAATCTGTCTTCAATCATTTTTTCGATGGCTTCTTCCAAAACATTGACATACTCATGGGGTGGCAATTTTATTTCTTGACCTTCAGCTGCTTTAACCGCATCATCAACAATCTTTTTGACCTGAGCAAATTTTTAACAAATGCATGAGCAATAATATGATGGCACAGGGGTACATGATGATGATGACACATAAAGACTACTCTACTCAGTTATTATTGCTTGTACCAACAAAATAAAGCAGAAATCACAGTAAAGGCTTGTTATATTTGTGGAAATAAAAAAGCTGCTAACCAACCTCTTCATGGTCTTCTGTAACCGTGGGAACAGGACTTGGTTCCCTGGCATCAACAGTGTCGGCCAAACTATCCTCATTTCTTGTCAATAAACTGTCTGTAGCTTCATTAGATTCATCTTCATCATCTAAAAGTGCATGTAACTTTTTGGCCACTGATACTAGTTAATTTTTGTGCCATTATAAATGAACTATAAACTTCAGATTAAGTTATGAAACAAATTATATAGAATGTGCATGCATTAATTTTTTTGAAAAAAAGTCTTGCAATAACCTCAAGCAAACTGATTTAGCAATTTTTTTTAACCTTTTTCAGCATTTTCTAATTCTGCCTCAGCTTCTGCTTCCAGTGCCTTGGCTTTTCTTTGTTCATTTCTTTCCAAAGCCTCCTGCTCAAGTTTATTTTGCACAAGAACTAGTGCTGACTCCAGTGCTTCCTGTAAAACAAGCCATGGCATAATGAACATATTCAAGGGTAAACATGTGGTTTATTTAACAAAACAAATTATATACCTGCTTAGCTTTAAGAACCAATTCGGATTTGGCCTCAACCAGCTTATCTTTCATGAGAACTTTCATGTCCAAAACTGTAGCCTGAAACAGATCATTAAATATTTTTATATAAGTTCTTTTTGCATGTATATACATTGCTATCCGACATAAATCCCATAGCAGTAGCATGCCTTTGTTAACAAAATCTCATTTTATTGCAAAAAAAACACTTTGTTATGTTGTCATATATTTTAACATTTAATATCGAGTTACCTTGTACTTTTCTGCCAGAGCTTGACTGACTGTAGTTTTTCCTGACAATGGAAAACCTAGCACAGCAATTTTACAAGGTGGTGCTGGCATCGGTGGCATTAAATATGGTCTTGGATTTTTTAGAAACTTTGTCATTGCTTCAGGTGATGACATCACATAGATCTTGTCCAAGAAACTTACTGCCAAATCTGGCTTGCCCTGATATTGTAATACTTTAGTCAAAATGATTTCCAAAAAAATAATTTACATATCTTTAGGGTAGTTACTTGATTAATGTTTCCTTCTTTCAATGAAACCGGGCAAATTCGCCCCCACTTAGATCTTCTCCATCGATATCGAGGAGCGGGCATTTGATATGATGCCAACATTCTTAACAGCTCATCCTACAAAATAAGTAATTTGCTTTTCTTCATTACTAAACATTAAATTTTTGTGTTAATCAATGTAAGCTATGATAAATAAAGCAGTGACTTACAGTTTCAATTTCATCGGGTAATTCCTCTTCATCAGGATTTTGCAGTCTTGTGGGAACAACTGCACGTCTAAATGTGTACGTGTCAAGTTTGTTCAAAAGTTGTCGGAAAATTGTCATTGGTGGAAGGTTGCCATCCAGTTCAATGACATACTGCTGGTTATGATCAGCTATATAGTTCTGAAAATTTATAAATCATATTTTAATGCATTCTGCCACTTTTATTTATCACACAATTATACCTCAATTTTTGTTAATGCCACATCCTTGTAAGCAGTATTTGAAAAATCAACATGGTCTTTTAAGTTTTCTGGTGCATGAACAAGGCGATTTTTTGATTCTTTGTCAATCTCCGGAAAGTCCAACACAGCCTGTAAGCATTAAAGATTTCTACATCGAAAAATTTCACTCATCCTCAAAACACAGTTAACTCAAAGCTGCAGAAATGTGGCCTGCTGACTGTTTTCTAGCTATAGAAAGTTGTTGTTTTCAAATATAAAAAGTGCAACTCGGGCCACAACTCTTAAGTTTAAATTTTTACTTGCTAGCGCTCGATTGGTGTATTCGACCCATAGGTGGTAAGGGTTGCTCAACCCGGTTGTAAAGAATACCAAGAATAAAATTTAAATCCTTTATACATTTTTTCACCTCTTCTCCAAAACTTTCAACGTCTTCTCCCTCTTCCTCCTCCTCCCCCTCACCAACTTCCACAACAGATTTGTTCGCTTTGGGCATTGGTGGATCCCACTGTTGTTGAGGGTAAATATCACCAGTGTGGGAGTCAGTGCGAAAGCCCATTCGTCTTGATACAATATCCACATCGGGACACTGAAAGTGCAGTTTTCCGTTCAATTGTTAATACTGTTTTAAAAACACTTTGCTTTCATTTTCTGACATTAAAGGAGACAGCAAAATTACAGAATAAAAAAAAAACATCAAAAATAAAAACAATTGTTTCTAAATATTGTCATTGAACTAAAATAGTTCCACACCTTCATATTGATAACTACATCAGGTGAAAGGTTCCAGTTTTTAATCATTTCCATTTGTTCATGTATTGACAAACCATTATCACCAACAACAGGCAAACCATCCAGCACATAACCATAATGTGCAACTTCCAGTGATGTTACCTTCTCTCTAAATATATAGATATTTGTAAATACAATCACAAAAGTTAATTTACAACTTGTGAGTCCTATATTTTATTTTTGAATTGTCAAATTTTTATGTACCTGATAAGTTGAAGTACAAAGTCATTTGATAATGATTCACCCTTAAATAAAACCTCTTGCATTTTCTTTCCTATATCTGTGTTCAATTCAATTTCCTTGGTAATAGTGTCAGTACCTAAATGCATAAATCAGCAACCATGTGAGTATTTCTTGAAAAATATCATATGAGCACAAAAAATACAAATATGCAACAAAAAAAAATTTACCATTTACTAATTCGCATCTCCAATACTGAGCAAGTTTCTGAGCAAGTGTTGATTTGCCACAACCCTGAAAAATAATTTTATGAAACTTTAATTTGAGTGCAAGTTAAACCTAAAAAAATTAAATCATACAAATTTAACACTTGTCTGTTTATTAAAAACAAAAATGCAAACATGGTTAACCTTCACATACTAGAAATACAACCGTATGGAACATAGATATTTTATAGTTTAGGCCTACTAAGCTAAAAGTTGTACAAGTAAAGCATCCGTTTTTCATTTCAATAAAAAATATTGCTTAGTTTTTATACCGGCTTGCCCAAAACCACAAAGCATGTTGGTTTTGATTGAAGAAACTGTTGTTCAGTTACATCTTCATCAAAGTGATCGGCGAAACTCTGTTTTTGCTGCAAAGCCATGGCTTGGGCGGTGTCAGGCTCACCACATTACAAATCTAGGAAAAACTCAGGAAAGATGAGCACTGCAAAAAACAACCACTGTCAACAATTTCTAAATGTCATTACGCACTAAACGGAATAGCATAAATCGATTTTCGCGAGGTAATGTGCGAGATAAGTTTATTTATTTAAAAGACAATCTGTGTTATACACAAACAACAACCTTACTTCGCACTACGCACCTGGAAGGCTGCTATAGCAACCATTAGTGATAATATGGTAACCGCACTACACTTTTCCGTAGATTCTGCATTAAACCATAGAAAACTTATATATGATTGTTTGTCTCAGTAAACTATATTTCAAAGACGGAAGAAAACTGATCTTTATTTATGTAGACCTATAAACGTGTTTTGTGATTGTTGTAAATGGAATCACAATTACTTCTTTTTCGGTGATTTAACTCTTTAAAATGTGATTGTTTCCATGTTCGAAAACATTGGCTATTGTAATAAAAATTAAAACATTACAGACATTGGTGATAAGAATATAAATAACCTCGTGTCAAAACGCAGTTTATTATATCTATTTAAATAAGTATTGTAATTTTGCAAATGTGAAGTTTCCACCTGTGTCACGCACAACAAGTGGCATTGGAAATAGGTCGATTTCGGAGAGAAAATATTGAATGTTGTTTTTTGGTGGTGTCTTGACTCTTTCATAAAGCAGAACATTATGAACCTCGCAATATATTATTGCAGATCCTTCGGGGTTCATGGCATCCAGTTGAAAACCATTATAGAGGGCGCTATGGGTTAAAGCCTTTTGCATCTTGTGGTTGAACTGCGGGACTGTTAAAATTTACTGAAAAAGCTCGTAGTGTTAGATTTCGAAACAGATGTTTTTTTTCGTTTTCAGTTTAGTTACCTATATGCAACCGAGCACCGAACAGATTTATGACCTGCAATGTGAAGAAATTGGGGTTTGTAATACTGGTGGTTGAAAACGAATGAATCAGCGAATGTCGTCCCGTGGAGTAAATATTTATGTAGCAATCAATAGGACATTTTGCTCTGTCACAAATTAAAATCACAACCTGGCTGTTTGGCGAAAAACACTTGTATCGCACTATTCCTTGTTTTTATTGATTTTCTACAATCACGTTTATCAAATTTCCTTTTGTTTTAATTAGTATTTTCACACTGTACAGTCGTATTAGATGTTGTTCACGTAACGTAACGCCCCAGTGGTTTCGCCGTGAGTTGTCACAAGCCAATTAACCAGAATAGAAAGGTTGAACGTTTGTCCAGGGTTGCCAGGGTGGCGGTATTCCCGCCCAATTGGGCTGGTTTTCAGCATCGAGTTGCGTGTTATTTTTACGAGTTGCGGGTTTCGGTTTATTGGGCGGGTGCGCCAATGACATTTTCAACCCCTATACTGGAACACTAGACGGAAAGGATGCAGGCGGAGCTAAGCCTTCCTGCAGAGTTCAAACCAAGCTGCTGATACCCTGCTGGACAACCACGATTTTCCAGAATGTTTGTTATAAAACGCCCTCGTAGTAATTGTTCGCTCTCTCAGTCGCTCGTATTCTCTCGGCCCTGTCGTTATTCTTGCCATCGCGCTGTAAACGTTCGCACGTTGTTTTAATAGTTAAATTCGCTGCAATTCAGTCACGTGTTAAACGCGCTCGAAACTAGTTAAACTTAAGCCACCTGGTAATTGCAATCGTGTGTTTCCATTAATAAAGAAGTCTGTTCACGGAGCTTTTAAATTCAGTAGTCTATATCAGCAAGAACACGCAAACAGACTTTAGCTTTAGCAAAGCAGCGACTGGGGAATCCTATTGGTACGCTGCAGCAGCAATGGCGCGGAGAAAATGTTATTTTTGCAAACAAATTTAAAAAATATAGTAACCAATGAACTAAGGATTGCTTGAGGAAACAATGCAGTCAAGAGGTCTTTCGTAGTGTGTCAATTTTTTTGCCATAATGCTTACAGCTTCCACGTTTGATCGCTTTACGCACGCGTATGACGAAACTACGGAATACAGATGTACGAGATTATGTAGTTGTAAAAATACATGTTTTAATTGATTTCGTTTTTTAAAGTTGTTAGTTTCAGTTATATTATGACCCAAATTCATCAAATGTTGCAATTTTTTTGCTATGTATTAATGCTCCTTGCAATTAGATAGGTAGCGCCATTTTCAGAACCAAATGTGAAAAAACGTAACCGCGGTAGGTTAAAGCTACCGAGTGCGACAATTCACTAACAGTTGTCGATTTCAAGCTAAGTCAGAGTAAAATTGGGCTGGTTTTGGGCTTGTTTGAGAAATTTCTTGTTTGGGCGGTTTTTGGGCTAGTTTTGACAAGGCGTTGGGCGGTTTTAGAAAATTTTACCTGGCAACACTGCGTTTGTCTTGTTGTGGGCGTCGTACTGCATGTTGCGATTGCTATTGGTGCATTGTAAGGCGTGGTCTACCGGAGTAAGGACTTTGTTTTAACCAGAATACCCAATGTCTGCAAACTATAAAAACTAATAAAAGCGTGAAAAATGGCGTGTATGTGATTGCCTGCGTTATATTGATTGCTTCAACGTTATATACAACAAACCGCACAAAAACACAATCAATTAACAAACAAACAATATGAAGCACAATCTTATCACAATGAAAAATATTGCAATGTTGAAGCCCCAAGCACTCCAGGAAGTGCCTTAAACCACAATCTTGTAAGTGCTTGCGTACAACTTTGGGCAGACGCGTTCTATTCCACACGACGATCATATCCTTTAGACGGCCTTGGTTTCTGTAAATGCATCGCATCTTATTTAGGGTTGGATTTAAAGCCAGAACAAAACAAAAAAAACAGCTTGCACAGTCCACAGCGAACTAAGTTTATTTATAAAAACTTACACGATCGTTTGTACGAATAGATTTTTCCCGAATCCGCAATGAAACAATTCCAATTGATGCGAAGTTCAACCGTTAGGAAGGATGCATAAAAAATCTACAAACATTGACTAGACTGGAAAATATTTTTGTGGTAATACTAGTTCTTACTTTAATCTATAAATTTTCTGTTGATTTCTGGTAAACTGTTTATGATTTCATGAGAAGGAACTGACCTGCAAGCTCCAATTGTTAAAGGTGAAAAATTACGACTTGCCAGAATGGAAATTTTTTACCTGTTGGGAGTATGATCCGATGTCGTACTAAAGTTTTCAGTTTCATGGGGTTTTTACTTAAGAGTAACCTTCAGCAAGAATCGTTTACATGCTAGATTGTGTATCGCGTCCTATCACTGACATTGCAAGAATGTGGTCAATTGTGGCGTTCCTGGCAACGGTTTGTACAAAATTATTTAATACAAATCAAACATTAACATTTTTGTGTGTGATGCGTAAAGATCTTGAGATCTTCCTGAAAAGCTTTATGTGCGTGTTTTAACAACACGTGTCAATTAGAAAATCATTCTTTGACAAACCATTCTTTTGTGCCAACTTTGTTACTGAGAACAACTACTTGAAGAGGCAAGAAGGAAATCCCAATACTGAGATAGGTTGGAATGATTTGGTTGAAGCGCAATGTGCTGTAATTTCTAAACAATGTTCATAATCCTATACTGCGCTCACCTATAAAATATAGACCGGATTCATTCCGCTTTGAATATGATGCGATCATTCTTTTCACGAGATGTTTTTGGATTCTGTCTCACAACCCCATGCGGTAGATGTGGTGAGAGTTAACCCCAAACCGTCAACTTCGGCTTCTGTAAACCACATCATACGATAGTTATTCATTGCTTAAAATATTTCTCATTCTAAACAAAATAACCAATGCATTAGGCGGGAATTTCATGATACAGACGTTTCGATTGTTGTACTACAATCATTTTCAGTGTAAAATTGTATTACAACAATCGAAATGTCTGTATCGTTAAAATCTTGACTATTGCATTGGTTATTTTGTTCGGATTGAAGATTTACAAAACCGTCAGTTATGTTCCTAAGATTGTGCAAACTTGTGTAACATGAAGGATCAATCTGGTGTGGTTGTGTGTGTTACGGATAAAAAAATGCTCTCCTAATATTGTACTTCGGTTAAACACACATGTTTCTTTCGTTGTCAAACATAATTACATTTATGTTCATGCATTTTACAGTCCATCTGCCTGCTTGTTAAAAAATAATCACTAAATTATTTGAGGACGTGTGACCAAGCTTTGAAATATTTGCCTCACAAGCTCAGTTATCCTTACAACACTATGTTAACAAAGGTTACAATAATGATTGCGTTCACATAGAAGCTAAAATACTTACAGGGTCTGGTAGATTTGAAAACTCTTCTTCAAAATCGTTAACTATGCGTGGGCGACTGACATCAAGTTCATCTTGTATATTGTGAACACATTTGAGTAAGGCTTTTGCCGTATCACCATGTATGTCATTTCCACGAAAATCCAACTTACTCATCTAAAAACCCAGTTCATATAACGACTTTCACGGGTAGCGAAAAGAAGACAGAGGGCATGACACAAAACCTTGACCGCATTACACTGTTACCTATCAGAGTTAAAAACTAAATCAAAGTGACAAAGAGAGGTTCTAGAAAAGTTGTAATGCGAAAGATGAAGTATAGTTTGTGCAGAAATAACGTGCATTGTGAAGCCTATGTTGAAAATTACTTAATGACTCGGACGTGGTGGAGGAACCAGGAGAGGACTCAGCTCAGACACTGAGTAACTAAACATGTTAACATACAACTTACTGGTTTCTGTAGTTGTGATATGGAATTTGAAATCATGCAGATTCCACCACTTGTCATCTCACAACCTCCCAGAGACAGATTATTAATCCACTGAATACATGAGGCAATAGCAGATGCACTTTCATCATCAACCTTGTTTTTGTCAAGATTCAAAGAATTCATCTTGAACAAAAAGAAAAGTTACATGACAGAAAACCTAGTCATTTGTCATCATGTTGTTTCTGATATATTTATATTTCACCTACAATTGGGCATCGTCAAAACAAAACAGTTGTGCATGTCTTTCACAAAAAACTTCGCTTAACACAACAAAACTGCTTGACAAAAGTGTACGATGCGAATTATTTAACAATACAACTTCTGGCATTATCAAAGTTCAAATTCCTGCACAAACCTAGTTATGTTGGAGACATTATGCTGTACACCCAATGCCATTACACAGAGAAGCACTTTAAGTTCCAAAAAAATGTAAAGCTTTTGTACTTTGTACCGTTTATATACATAACTTACGAGTTTTTCAAGTTGTGATACGGAATTTGCAATTTTACAGATTCCTACACTTGTCATTCTAGAATCCACTAGAGACAGATTATTAACCCACTCAATACATGAAGCAATAGCACATGCACTTTCATCATCCACTGAGTTTTCATCCAATGTCAACGATGTCATCTGGAATAAGCAAGAATGTTTGTATTTCAAACAATGCAAAGATTTGGTTTACTTTTCATTTGCACTTGAATACAGTAAATTTTTGCCCATAACAATTAACGGAAAGGAAATCAAACGCTAACATCCCAACCCTGTCCTCATTCCTTTTTAAATTTTAAATATCATTGCGTCACTTACCGACACAGCTAAATATAGCTAGTTAATATTGCCAGAAATAAAAAAAATCATAGTTTATTCATACACCATTAATTAGGAGATTTTACAAAACAGTCGTGCTTTACAAATTACGAATGTCGGAGTCTGCGAAAAACAATGCACAATATAGGGTTTGTGTAATGGCTTTACGTTACTGAAAAAGTTTTATGCAGAAAAACACAAACAAACTCATGTCCTAAATCATAATCATTATTATGGAAAATGCGGCATGTAAATAAATCAGCATGCATCAATCTTCCCGCGATTAAGATGTATGCATCTTATACTATGGTGTAATCTAAAACTTACAGGTTTGCTAAGTTTTGATGTGGAATTTGCAACTTTACAGATGCAAGCACTTGTCATCTCACAATATGTTATGGACAGATTCTCAATCCACTGAATACAAGAAGCAACAGCAGATGCACTTTTAATATCAATCATGTCTTTATAAAGTTTCAACGACGTCATCTGAAAAAAGCAAGCATGTAAGCATATTTAAAAGAAATCTTTGCATGGCATAGCCAACATCACTATAAAAACATTTTTTATTAATATACAATATTCGTTTCAATTAGAGAAAGATGTTTGGTGACACAATAGTTTGACCCTATTTCTGGGCAAAAACGTTTTCAATATTTATGTCAGTGTCACCCTATGCCCCATGTGGCCACTGCCCACAGGTAAAATGGTATTCCAACTATGTGAGCTGCAATCACAAGCAATAATGTAGCCGAAGTCTGATATACTACTTACTGGTTTCCGAAGTTTTGATATGGAATTTGCAATATTACAGATTCCAGCACTTGATGCGTAACAATACCTCAGTGACAGATTTTCAATCCACTGAATACATTGGCCAATAGCTGATGCACTTTTATCATTAACTGGGCTTTTTATGAGTATTACTGATGTAATCTAAAACAAACAGGAAGATTCATCTTAAAAACAAAATGTTTATTAAGTAAAAAAAATCTTGTAAATAAAGTCAAACTATCACAACTGATATCTGCGGTCGCGAGAAATCAAAAGGTTTACACTGATTTGTGGTCATGCACTTTGCCCTTAGATCACCAGAGTTGAGCCTGGTCATAAAAAACTTTCACACCATGTTTGACGTTTAGTACTAAGGTATCATGGACATGAGTGTCAACAAGCACAATAACAATATGAGATAAGGAACAATACTATACATGACCAGCGATAGAAGCCTTATGAATCTGCCAAAAGCTGATCTAACACTGGAAATATGAAGTCATAAAAACGATCAAGAGTTCACTTGTCAAACAGGTAAGTAATAAAATTGGTCAGTCATATTTGGTTCAAAGTTTAACAGTAGAGTTACAGAAATACTGTGAATCAAAACAGTTTTCTGAATACAGCTGCCATACGAACAATAACTGTGCATATTATACCTTCTGTGTTATTGCTCTGGCAACTTCTTGTAATGCAGGGTTGCTGATATGTCTCAATGTAAGTTCCAGTGTTGGAGGAAATAAATGAGTCACATATGAGAAAGCCCAAGCTTCTTCATCATCAATCACAGTAAGATCTTGTGGAATTGACTTGACCTAGTAACAAATTATGGGCAGCATATATAAGGTCATTCCACCACTATAGAACTTTTTTTTGTCAATTTAGTTTCATAAAACAAATACAACAACATTAACAAACCTCAAACAATGAATCAATAAATTTTGTAGTAATGTCTTCTTCCTGTGCAGAACACTGAAAAACACAAAGTCTGTCAAACTCTGCATGGTGGCGACTACAGTAATAGCTCATATATCACTAGTATTAGAACAAATGATAGACGGTGAAACTTTCTGCAAAACATTTTTTTCGTATGTAATTGCAGCTATAACAGGGTAACTGTCCTCTACTAGTTTGTAACTAAATAATTTTTATTTTTTGGCAAACTGTTAAAAAGTTAATACCTTTGAAATGCAAGGGATCAAATCACATACTCCAATGTTTTTTATGCCCTCTTTTGATATTTTAATCTTGGACATATACATCTTTTTAAGATTGGTAAGAACAGCTTTATCCATGATCAATGGCAACATGGGTTTTGAAACCAAAGATATACTGATATACAAAGATTCCATCTGCAATGACATAGCTGGAAAATGCAACAACATATCTAATCTTCTTACAAATATTATCACATAGTTTGAAACTAGAACTATCGTTGTCAATGAACCAAACTATACTCATGACAATGTTATTTCAGAAAATGTGATAAAACATGACAATGAGACTCTTATCAAATATTAAAACAAAGAGATGGAAAAGCTGTTAACTGAGATGTCCAGAAATCCCGATGTTGCTCACACAATAACAAGGTTGTTTTGACTCAAGGTTATCATCACACATTGGCTTTACAAATGTTTCCATAAATAAATCATAGCACATGAATCTACAGATGGCTTGGTGAATTTATGATTGATCTAACACAGGGTCATTATTTTACAGTTGCAGCTTTGTAGCAGTGCTGTTTATACTCATTTTCATGTTCTCATGTATCTGAGAAGTAGAGTATGACATTTAAAACATGTTTCCAAAAAATAATTCCAACAGAAAAAGCACTTCATCGAATTTATTTTCAAAGCTTTCTGGCAGGCAATTCATACTTTCCATGTGTATGCATGCAAGATGCTGGTTTAGAACTTACTGGTTTATTAAGTTGTGATATGGAAGTTGCAATCCTAGAGATGCCAGTATGGATACAAAAAACAGCACTCGACAACCTACAATATTGAAGAGACAGATTTTCAATCCACTCAATACATGAAGCAATAGCAGATGCGCTTTCATCATCAATGGTGTTTCCGTCAAGATTTACCAATGTCATCTAAAGCAAACAAGGAGTTGTAGTTGGAACAACGAATCCTTTTTATTGCTAACGGCAAAGAATTAATAAATAATTTGTCTGGTTAAATTTTGTCCCTTATCGGTACAGATGCCAAGGTTTATTGCTGAGTAGTAGGCTTTGTGGCACCGCATGGTGTTAGTGCACAATTGCAACATCACAGTTACAAGTCTCTGTCATCCTTTTTATCCACTATTGAATGACTTCAATTAACTTAACAGTGATTTTTAGGGTTTATCAATGTATTTTGTTGAAAATAGTGTCAGCCAATCAGGTTAAACACAACATCTATGTGCCAATGAAAAGTACACAGGCAAATCACAATATTTGAAGCTATATTCTCAACACAAGGCTTTTTTGCAAATCTGGCAACATCAACAATGAAATTGCTTTATCGTTCAATACCTTTTTTATAAAGAATCCCACCCCTGCCTATTCTGAAAATGGGTGGGAAAAAAAATGAAAAAGGGTAGGAACCACTACCAAATTTTGTCTGTTTTACAAACAATGTCCTTACGGCATGCAAAGCCCTGTCAACAGGCGTGGTTATTCAAGCTTATAAGATCACTGATAATTGGACAAAAAAAGTGTTTCAATGTAATAATGTTCGTCCTTTCTATTGTGTTTACATACAACTTACTTTTTTCTGAAGTTGTGATATGGAATTTGCAATCTTACAGATACCATCACTTGTCATCCCACAACCTCCCAGAGACAGATTATCAATCCATTGAATAGATGAAGCAATAGCAGATGCACATTTGTCATCAATTTTATTCTTGTCAAGTTTCAATGATGTCATCTGATGAAACAACAACACTTTTAACCTTTTTACCTGGTTTTGTGCACAGATGAATAAATACAAGTAATTTGAACCACACATAAACACACAGAAGATATTCCCCAAATGTTGATCTCTAAAGGAGGACTTTTCTCTTGTTTGTTCACATTTATTTCCTACCTAGACAGCACACAGACAGGAAAAACTAGTCACATGGATCAAAAAGTAGACAAGGCCAAATGCATGTTTACTGTCTGACAAGTGCATGTTTACTGACTGTTGCAACTGCATAAGCTTTCAACTTTACGTCATAAACTGTATATGTTCACATGATATGACATTCAAGTTTAGTGTTTAGCAAACTCTACATCATCCTTCCACATAACTTAGTTGTAAAAGTTCTGTTGCAATGCTGTGGCCTAATTATTCTCTGATATGCTGAGAAATAGGAGACAAAATGCAAGAACATGATTACTAAGGGCAATTATTTTTTGACCTAAAAAATTAAACAAATTTTGACCTAAAAAGCATTTTTTACACACAAGTGAACTGTGAAACATACATCACTGATCCATTCTTTGTGTCTTTTGCTGTATTACAATTGTTGTAAACATTTCTAAATAGCTAAAATATGTTGTTACAATACATAAAAGTACATGGAACCAAATGGCCAAACATAAAACAAATGGCAGTAAAGATGTGGCAAAAAATTATTCTTCTTTTGAACATTTACAACAATTTTTTTTGCATCACCACTTTAATGGTCATACCTACAACTTACTGGTTTTTGATTTTGTGAAATGGAATCCAACATCTCACAGATACAATTGCTTGTCATCTTACAATCCCGCATAGACAGATCCTTAATCCATTCAATACATGAAGCAATAGCAGGAGCAACTTTATCATGTATGCAGTTCCTATCTAGATTCAATGAAGTCATCTACAAAAATTGAAATGTTTTTACAATAAAATTACTAGGTTAACGCAAAACCTACTAAATTATAATTTTAGTATACTTGTTCCACTTGATTTTATAAATATGTATGTTGTCATTTAGGAAATATTGTGTTAGTGGCATTAGTGATAGTTGTTGTATGTTGACGACCAATTGTGTAGTGCCACTACCACCTAGCAATAAAGCTGGCCACTACAAAGACTGGTAGGATGTAATAATACATACCAATGGTAAAAAATAAGTTTTGTCGCTAAAATAACAGCAATCATGTTTCGTTACAAAAGTGTTTTCATGACAATTAAATGTGAACTGACAAGGCACAAAATTTCCACCATTGTTGACAAACAAGTGGTAAACAGACTCTACACTTCAACTTGTTTTGGGGAAATTAATATCAGAAGACCTTTTGCAGAATTTTCCCATTCTGCAGCAACCATAAAAGAATACAAGACCAAAGTTTAACGCTTTGACCAAGACTGCAAAAGGTTTTTGATCAAAACAAAAATAATTCAATGCTGCCTTCCAACAAATTTGTGATGACATTCATTTGTGTAAAGCATTAAAACGTAGCCCATTTGGATTGGAGGAATTGTTTTTTAAGATTTCAGAGAGCATTGCACATTTTCTGCTGCGTACTTACTGGTTTCTGAAGTTTTGATATGGAATTTGCAATTCTAGAGATACCAACTGTTGTCGTCTTACAACCTTCCAGGGACAGGTTTTCAAGCCAAGGAATACAGGAAGTAATAGCAGATGCACTTCCATTATCAACTGTGATGTCGATAAGTTTCAAAGATGTCATCTAGAAGAAACAAATACATCCAGGAGCAAATAAGTACAACATGGAAATTCAAAGCTACTTTGAGATAGACTAAACTACTTTGGTGTGTGCCTACCAGCTTAAAGGGGAATAATTTAAGTAAACGAATAGTTCTGTATGCAAAAAAATAATTGTTAGTTTTGCAATCAAAGTTTCTAGTTATACAACCCAATATACACATACTATACCTTTTGCTTTATTGATCTGGCAACTTCTTGGAGTGCAAACGAACTAACATTTCTTAATGTAAGTTCCAGTGTTGGAGGAAATAAATGTAAAACACATGACAAAGCAAAAGCTTCTTCATCACCATTCAAAATCAGCTTGTGCGGGATGGAGTCAATCTGGTAATAAACAAAATATTTTAACCTGCTTAATATTTTTTTAAATAATATTATTTGGTAAAACAATTATTAATTTTTTTTTTAAATAAACTGATTATGTGACATTTGAACCTTTCACAAACATCTTTGTGGTGCAACAATTGCAAACAAAAATCTTTGTCCCATATAAAAAGAGTGAGTGCATTAAATGCAACGTTACTAGATTAACATGCTGGGTTTAATTTATTGACATGCAATCATTGATAACTCACTGTAAATAACTAAGTGACACATGCTATATTCATGAAGGGGTAAAAGCTATTATTGGTTGAATGCTAATAATGGGTTATGAAGAAGTTTGTAAGCCACACTTCGGAATGAAGTCTGCTATTGTAAGTTGTAAGGTATAGTAGAACTCATTTAATCAGGATATGAATTGTCTAAATTGGGTAAAGTTTCAGATTGTCTGAAGACATTTGTTTTAAGGCTAAGGCTGTTAGCAAGTGTTCATTGAAGTTTTTTTAATTGCACCCATTTAAGACAGCACTGCAATGTGTGTTAAGCAACGATTACTCAAAACCATTGGGGAGAATTGATTGTCATGTCACACAAACATTGGCGGTTAGTGTCAAACTTAAATGTTGTAGAGAAGAATTCAATTGACCAAGAATCTAATTGTAAATGGTTGTTATGAATAAAAATGCAACTGAAACATGCTTTGGTGTACGAATGCACAGTTGAAGTGGGAAAATTCACCAACATTCAGATTAAAAGATGCAAAAAAACAACAGAATTGGCAAAGATCCAGAATAAATAGTTTGGAATATTTGAAGCTTTTTATGAAAAAAAAACTATTTTAATCATAAGTACCTCCAATAGTGTATGAATTAGGCGAAATTGTAGAAGCGAATCCAAATTAACCAAGTTCTACTGTACGAATAAATACATGACGTATTTGTTCAACAAAATGAAAGAAGTCATATAATTGAAAGAATTTTGTATATATATAGGGTTACATAGTTAGACAAATGTAGTATATAGAAATATTTGCCATACCTCGAATACAAAATCAATGCAATTTTTCTCCATTTTCATCAGTTTTGTTTGCTTCTGAAAAAAATGGCAACAATAACAATTGTTTGCGTAATGTATACAACACATCTACATATTGATCAATTAACATATAACCACTGTACCTCAGATATGCAAAATAGCAAATCAATTTTTCCAACATTTTTAATGCCAATTTCTGATATTTTAAATTTAGAAACAAAGAGTTTGTCAACATTGTCAAGAAAACATTCATCTAAGAGGGATGGTAACACAGATCTTGAAACTGAAGCTTTGCTTAAATTCAAAATTTTCACCTGTCATGATAAAAAAAAAAAAAACTTATTAACTGGGATTACTGCACAGTTTTACAATATATATGACATGAAGTAGAGAGTTGATGGAAAGAAACAAGTCACTGTCTTTAAATTTGCCAGTTGACCAAATCTATGACTTTAGTCATGTTGATAAAGTAGAAGTAAATATAGACAACTAAAAATTTGATCACAATCCAGGCAAAGTGTAGCTGACAAAATTAAGCTTTTACCTTGCTTGCTGGTTGAATATTCTTAACAAATGTTTTGAAAAAGTTATTCGATGAGAAAGAGCTACCACCGATAATTAACTCCCCTTTAATGGCTGGGCAATTTCTTGCCAAAGCCTTTATTTCTTGAATGGTCACTTTCTCGCAGACAGAAAAGTCCTACCAGAAAGAAACAAATGTTTATTTGTATAGTTCAACATACAATTTCATTGCAGCCAAAATTTATCAAACCTGTATATGGTTCCTCATTAAATCCAGCAATATTTCAAAACTCCCATAAAAAAATTTGCAACCTTCTGCAATTTCAATATTAAACAATCTTTTTGATTTAGTAAAAACACAACCAATACTATAGGCATCTGTTGGAAGTATGTTTCCAGTTAAAGTTAATGTTTCTGGCAGCAAATGAAAACTGTCTTCATAAAAAGTTTCATCATCAACTTCATGTAACCATGAGCAAATTTGCAAAAGTTCTTTTTGTTTAAATTCAGATGTTTGTAGTTGTTTAAGGCAAAACTTTTTGAGTAAGCTTTTCTTACTTGCAATTGCTTCATTCTTGGTGTTGCTAAAACAATCTTTTGCAACTTCAGAAACCTTGTCATTACAAAGACCAAAAACAAATTTTGTGACAACTTCCCATCTGTTTGTTTTAAATTCAGGAAGCAGTTTTGTAAACTCTTCAACACTTGAAAAAAACACAAGGTTGCAAGCAGCAAAATATTCCAGCCATATTAAGTGTGCAAAGTTGCTCACAACTTCAGAACTCATAATCTTTATATTCCAATTGTCCTTGGTTACAAATGATACAAGAAGCCCTGTTAATGTATTTTGCTCAATGCCCACGGCTTCAAAGTCAACTGTCCTAAAAACAAACTTTTTGTCATTAAATCCATTCCAAGCCAATTCACATATCTTGCTTAAGTAATTTTTTCTTAGTGCTTCTTTTTGGTAACTTTCCATTTCCGATTTTTCCCCCCTGACAAAGTCCTGCTTAAAATAGTACAAGAACCCATTTGCAAAAACATGTGTAAGAGAGTGAAATCGGCCTTTATTGTCCTCTTTAAGACTTTTCCAGATGACAAAAGAAATAAAAATGCATTTTGCTGGTACATAGCAAGAATAGAAAAAGTTTGGATTGCCTTTTATGACATTCCAAACATCAGCACCATTGTCAATGCAAATCTGATTGCAAAGTTTTTCTTGGGATTTTTCATTGAGGCCCATAACCTCAGCCACAAACAATGGTCGATATTCTGCTTCAATTGAAAAAAAATGGTTTTGTCGAGAAGTAAAAATTTTTTTCGCATTTTTCAGCAAATCCCCCTTCATAAGACCATAAACATAATGAAGAGAATGATGTTTGTCATAAGGATCAACATTTTTGTATTTTAATTTCCATTCGGTAGCAGCTTCATCAAGGCCATCCACTGTTATCAACACCTTTTTGGATTTAGCCAATAAAAGGAAAAATGACTTTTCCGTTCGTTCTTCAATAGGTGATTCAGCATAGGAGTCAGTTGGTAAAGCATTTTTTAGCAAAAACTTTACAAATGTTGTGGGAGTATCAAAGTCAATTTTTTTCACAGAAATGTAAAAACAAAACTGAATTTCATCAACTTTGTCCATTTCACCACATATCGCTTTTTCAGTTATAACTTTAGACAGTGTGGTTTTTCCAATACCGGGCTGTCCTATTAATGCAACGATATTTGCATACCGTGGCATTCCTCGATCATATGCTGCCTTCTCTGCTCTTGCAAACAGTTCTTCAACTGATATTTTACTGTCCTGTTTTAAGTCAATTGTCTCATAATCTTGACTTCTGTTGTAATGTCCGTCTTCATCACTGTATTGTAGAAAAGGTGCTAAATTTTTTGCAGGTTTTTGTCCTGCAGGATAAACTTTTTTTGATGGCTTATCTGTTATTTCCAGTTTACAAATTTCAATTTGCTGTTGTGTCAAAACCTGAAAACCCTTAGATTTGCACTGTTCTTGAGTTGCTTCAAGCAACAAACCCTCAATGCCACAACGCTCATCTAAAAGAAATTTAAAAAACAATGAAAATTTCAAAGACACAGTACATTTAAGTTTTTCTGCATTTAAGTGGAAAAAAAATCCATAAATAACATTTTGTTAAAATCAGAATAAATAACTATTTTGTTGACCTAACTAGTATTGATTTTTGAAACATTTTTGGATCAAGATTTCACAACCACATTAAAAATGACCAAACCATTATTGAGTTTTTTGATTATCAAATGCACAAATTACATAGAAATGAAAAATAACTATTTACCGCCACTGAGGTGTGATGATGAATTTACATTTTCAAAATATTGATCTAAAATAATCAACAGTTACAAAAAAGCCAATTGTGGTCCCAAAAACCTTAAAAAAGCTTTACATACATAAACCACCATGTATTTGGGTAACACTTCCAGCACCAACAATGCTATTTTCAATTGTGGCTGATGGAGCCGATACATTCAGATTTAAACCTGTGACAAACAAACAAAGTTTATACACAAACAAACAGTCCTGGAAGAATGTGGCCTTGTTTTGAAAATTAAATTGCTTTGTATTTGGTGTTGCAGAGGTATTATGAAGCAAGTGTCAAATACAAACATTCTGATTTAAATTAAACTCAGGTATTTCACTTCAAATACTTGTAACTTTGATAAACGTGTTGTTCGCAAGCATTTTTATTTTAACAAATGTCAAAACTTTAATTAAATCAAAAAATAAAACATGTACTCTGAAGATTTTGGGTTTGGTTGTTTAGAGTTTGAGGATTGTTACTCAACAGTGTAATTTCTCTTGGATCTACACCAACATTTTCCAAACAAGGTTGTTGCGTTTTCCTCTGGTGCCTGTAAATAGTTGCTTTGTTAATTTAAACAACAAGAAATAAACTCTTTGAATTACGTTGTTGCATACATTGGTTGGGTCGGTGCACGTTGTGGAGACATTTGTTGATTTGGAACTCTCAATTGACTTTCATTTGAAACCAAAAAAGATGTACCTTGTTCATAGCTATGCAAAATAGGTAGAGCACCTTGAAAACTAGGAATTATTCCCCTTTGGTGCAAAAGACCTTGATAGGATGAATGCCACCCACAATTCGGTTGATAGGGTGCATATCCTATAGGATTAGGTTGCGTGGGATTAGGACTGTACTTATTGTGGGAATACACCAAATCTGATGGGTGGCTTTGAGGTGTTGATGGTATACTGAGATGCTGAGAGGTTACTTCCTCGTCAGGTTGCTGAACAGTGGAATGATGTGGTATTTGTGGGTGTGGAATATATGGAGTTTGATTAAAAGCTGGTACATTAGTCACCTGATGGATTCCTTGACCTGGTTGTATTGACTGAGGATTGATAGAACGTGAAAATGAATCCTACAACAACATAGAAGGTCTCATAATAAAGTCTTCATTACTAGTATCTTTTGGAACATTTTTCGATTACACTTTTGGGAGGATAATGAAAACTTCCATAGAAATGAACTGACAAACCTTTGTTCATACAGGACACTCAATAATATTTCTACAAAATCCTTTATCATGGCAATCTTCAAAACCAGTAAAAATGTGCATGAGAATGATCGATAAAAACAGTGTTACTGAAACAATCGATCTCACACAAGCACATTACAAAAGGCTGTACAGGATTCCCCAAGACATAGTTTTACCAACACAAACATTGACCAGTGTTTTGTTACTGACATACATAACACATTTAATCACATACATAACAAGTTTACAGTACAGAAATGAAAGGTAAAAATTATGAAATGTCCCATTGGCATTGGAAAATATTTCCAGTGAAGAATTTTTAAATTATTTGCTTTGTAGTAGTTGAAATGTCAGAAAACCATTACTTCCTAAAAAAACAAAAGCATTGCCATACCGGACTTGTTTGGTATTGATCACTGTTTGAACCACATTGATCACCATTCTGATCCATTTAGGTTAATGTGTATATATCAATAAGCAATTCACAGATTCCAATTGCAGAAGGGCAACAAAAGATACAGGAATCAGTCCATGGGAAACAGTTTTAGTTCTCATTTGACTACTTTTCATTTAATTACATTTCACTTCAAAATACAAAACAGCATTTTTACCTTTGGCAATTAAAACATAATACACAATTTACAAACATCCTAGGTCTTTCCAAATAAATTTGCCAACAAAAATGGGAAACTTAGACCAGAAGTGATAAGTTATTATGACATAGAAAACTCTTGGTTAACAGCAACTTTTGCTACATCCGTAAAACATATGTTTTTGGGCAGTTAGCAAAGATTTGATTTATACCTATTCGGATCCAGCCGGGTTAGATAATAGGAAACTGGGAACATCACTATATCGTTTCAAATCCATGCTAGTGAAGGAAAAAGCTTGATACATTTATAAGTTAACAGTCCACAAAGTCGCGGTGCTGGAGTTGTTTTGATGATAGGCTTCTGTAAGCTTACAACTTAACCAAAAATGAAGGTTCCAGAATAAAGGTTTTTGAGAGGATTCCATTGTGGAAGCATAGAATCCTAAAACATGGAATAGAAACTCCGCTGAAAGTGCGCCGTCACGCATGAGTAAACACTTTACGCGAAATGAAAAATGCATTGGGTAAAATGCGATTTTGGTGTTTTTTAAAGGGCTTAAAAACCCATTAAATAGAACAAAATTTAACACTTTTTTAAAGTAACAGGAATTTTGGTCCCTCGTCTTTTGAAATATGTGGATGATTTTGAATAAATCGTGTCGCATCATTTTTTAAGGCGATTTGCTGTCTACTGCCTTTTGGGTCAAACTATGAACAAATAATTGCGCGCTTTTGCTGTTTGCAAGCAGTGGGAGGCTAAATCGAGTAATGTTATCAACTACTATGCTTGTTATGTAAAATCAACTACTTGCTTATTATGTTTTTTTCTAGGACAGTATCTCTGCACACAGTAATGCGATTGTTTGGGAATATTTATTTTGCAAAAACAGGGCATTTGACAAACAGTTGACAAACGATAGTATGACTGCTTTTTTCAGTATCTTGATGAAGATGGAGATGAAGATATTATAATGAGCCAAATTATTAAAATCAGTTGATATCAGGAAATACCTCGCCAACACCATGTTCATACTGCTGAGTGCAAATGTTGTCAGTAAAGTCCAACACAAAACAACATTTTAGTGCATAATATGGGTTTGAAAAAGCTAAGCCCTGACAAAATATATGTTGATTGCTTGCAAATGCTCAAGGGCAGTGGGAATACTTCCAATATAAACCAACTATAATTTGTTTTTAAGTGTTTGCATACGAGCAAATTCTGAAAACTTTCATCTTTTTCTTCAACATGACATGTCTCCTCAGAATCATTTTAATATATATCTAAATCAAATTCTGTTGTGTTTTACTTAAAACTAATCTGAGAAGAAAAAAAATGACTAGTGAAAAAGGTTATTAATATATTAAGGTCCAATTTTGCTGAAACAAAAGGCAATTATGTTTAGTTCAACAAAACATTACATATTTTCAACTGTGTCAGGAGCATTCAACCAAGTGTTATGATAAGAGTAAAAAAAATACTTCTGTTATGTGTGCAATAGTTTGACAAAATTCGACTAATCAACACTTAAAAGGCGAACTTTCGGACAAAAATGCCAATATGCAACCAAATATTTACAATGAAATCAAATAGAAAACTCAGTGATGTGTGGGAAAAATGTATAAGGTAGATTACTAGTACAAAAAAAGCAAGTTCATTAATATTCACAGAGCATCGGCTCATATGTGGCATGAATTGCTCAAAACCAATGGAATATAAAAAACGACACAAGAATTTATTTGATTATGTCAATATGTTTTAGATAGTTACCACTATTTATTTAATATTTAATATTATTTGCATAAAAGATGAAAAACGGCCAGATTTAAGTATGGTTAAGGTTAACCAAGTAAATACAGGTGTTTGGTACGGCGATGGGTTCTCCCATCTCTGTGGTAGTGGCGAACATTGTAATGGAAACAATTGAGGATAAGGCACTCGCCACTTTTGCGCATCCTCCTCGTTACTGGAAGCGATATGTCGACGACACCTTCGCCATCGTTGATGAAGCACAGCTCCAGTTGTTCCTTACCCACATTAACCATGTGGAAGATTCCATCAAATTCACTTTAGAAAAGGAAAGTGGTGGTACACTACCGTTTTTAGATACAGAGGTTATCCGTGATGAGAAAGGTTTGATCAGCACTCGTGTGTACCGCAAGCCGACGCACACCAATCGGTACGTATCGTTTAAGTCGGCACATTCGATACAGCACAAGACAGCGGTAGTGCGGTCACTGACGGATAGAGCCGAGGCTCTGGTTTCCCGAGAAGAAGACCGTGATAAAGAGGTGAAGTTCATAAAGAAGGTACTGCGGAAACATCTGTATCCGTCATGGATGTTTAGAAGAAAGCCTGCGGTCAAGCCACAAGAAACAGCGCCAACTACCGGTACGATCGTTTTGCCATATGTTCCGGTTCTAACAGACACGACAAGGCGTATGATGTTGGACTATGGTATTGCGGTCTACACTAAGCCACACAGAACACTGGGCAGGATGTTGTCTCACCCTATCGAGAAGGGTACGGTCCAACCAAAAGGCGTTGTTTGTTACATTCCGTGCAAGGACTGCGGTGGAGCGTACATCGGTGAGACAGGGAGAAGGTTACAGACTCGGTAAAAAGAGCATCGCCGCGACGTTGCAGCGAAGAACAGCCAGAGGACAGCACTGGCAAAACACGCTGCCACACTCGGCCACCGAGTTAACTTTGATGACGTGCAAATCCTAGAGATGGAGGACGATCATACAAAACGTCTGTTCCTGGAGACGCTCCACATCCACAAAAACGACCATTGCATTAACGATAAGGAGCAAAGTGTATATTTTCCTGCTGTATACAACAACTTGTTGTAAATGTTACGCCCCGCTACACACCTGGTTCACGTGACGATGCAAGCGGTGCCAATGTTATCTATTCCTTTTTCCTTGTGTTTTTCTTGCGTTTTTCCTACGTTTTTAGTGTTTTATGTGCGTGATGCTTTACTGTTGACATAACCCTGAATAAGTCTCGCCGGATGGCGGACGAAACGTTGGTTTCCAATAAACACTTTAGAAACTAAGTGCCAGAAGAGCAATTCTGAATAATTTTTGCCATAATACACGAATCGGTGTTAACAAACTGCCGGATCCAAATTATCCGGCCGGATTTGATCAATAACTATCCGGATAATTTGGAACTGGGAACATCACTATTAAATAAGCGACATGGGTTCAAGTAGTACGCAATCAAACCAGAGTACAGTTAAGTGACGTCAATTGGTGGCGTGTATGTATTATAGGGGCAAGCACTTTTCAGTGAAGTCACACTGCACCGAGTGAAGTAACACTGCACCAGTGTTGCCAGATTTTTTTTACCAAAGGCGCCTAATTTTTGTTTTAACACGCCCCAAAGCGCCAATTTTTACAAAAACAACACGCCCAAATGCGCCCAATGTTAATCAAGTTTACACATATCAGTTACGTACACCAATGGTCATTTTATGCTTATGGTTGAACACTTAAACCGTAAACTAAGACCGTGAGCAGGACGCAACACCTGTAACACTCATTATTTTGATCACAGTCGTCTTTGCAATATGACTATGACGTCATATTTCGTTGTGTGGTCTGTTTCCAGTATTTTAAATACGGCTGAAACAGCGTTTTGTCACATAAATATTGAGCTAATAATCAATTTTTTTAATTTTTGAAACACGCCTAAAGCGCAAGGTGCAACAAAAAAAGCGCAAAAGACAACACGCCCAATTGGGCGTAAAAAGCGCCCTACTGGCAACACTGCACTGCACAGAGTAAGGTTACTGAACAGAGTGCAGTCACTGCACCGACTGAAGTCACCGCACCGAGTGAAATGCGTGCACCGAAAACCCGGCTCAAGTGAAGTTGGGTGAAGTAACTTCACCGAAGTGAACATTTTCACCCACAAGTCCGTCTATTTACTCTGAACCAGAAATTAAGACTCGTCATGCGGAACGCTTTTGTAATTATTTATTTCGCCAGAATATGACAATAGTGTTTTTCCCGCTTGCGTCAGTGCAGGCGAGAATTTTCGTAAATGCGTATCTTCGGTATATTGACATCACTGTGATGTATTTTTTTTAGGTATTTTCATTTGTACACTAGACCCGAATATTGAATGAATGAATTGTAAAAAAATGACTGAACCAGATAGTAATGGAATATCAAATTCAAACATTTCTGAGGAACAAACTGAAAAGATCTTACACTTTCAGGTAAAAAAATTTTGCCAGCTTGAACTACTAATTTTTGTTTTGTTGTGTTTTCGTGTTCTGTTGAATAATGCATTACATTGGTGTCATATTCATAATACAGTAAGTTTTTAGGATGTGACACAAATGGATGATTTGGAAAGGTGTCGAACAATTCTGCAGGAACACAACTGGAACATTCAAAGTGCTGTCCATTCAACTTTAAATGTTCCTGACCCAGAACCATCACCACCGCGAGCAGCACCACAAGTGCCCCACGTTAATGTGTGTGACGTTAAATTCATTTTCAATATTCTAGAATTTACCACAGTTTAGAAATTGTGTTTTTTAGCATTTACAGAATGATATTGCACATGGAGTTCGAAATAGATTTGCACCATCACATTCAATATTACGTCAACACACAGTTATGCCCAGACAAATGATTTACTTTGCTGGAAGACAACGTCGTCAACCACCACAGGGAATTTTTGGATGGGGATTTTTTCTTTTAATATCTCCTATAAAGTACACCATAACCCAAGTGTTTGAAATATTGAGGTGAGTGTTTTTGTTGAAAATATTTAGAAAAATTATGAAATATAATTCAACCAATGTGCATGAGTGATTCAACCAAAGTATACCTGAACGTTTGTAGAAATCTAAGTAAAAAGACATTTGTTTTTTTTACGTAGATTTGTTTGGAGGATATTTGTTCCTGATCCCCGCAATATGATTACAAACCCACATGGCGATGTAACAGAATTTATTCAAGAACTTAGTGATAAATACCCAAGATTACCCAACTTTTTTCAGGTATTTATTGTAATAAGACTTATTTTTTTGCTTCATCCAATGCAACTTTATAATAAAAACATTTTTGTAGGGAACATATGCAAAGGCACAAGCTGAGGCAAAAAAAGAATTGCGTTTTCTATTAGCATTTCTCCATGATCCTAATGTAGAGGAGTCTCAAACATTTATTAAAGATTCATTATGCAATGCTGATGCAATTGAATTCATCAATCGAAACATGATATTGTGGGGTTGTTCTGTGCAAAAACCGGAAGGATACAGGGGTAATAAAATATGTTTAAATATTCATTAGATTTAGAGGACATTGTGATTTTTTTACTGTTTATTATTTTGATCTATATATGCAGAGTAACACCAGCCTTGATAAAAAAAATGAGAACACTGTCTGCTTTTTTATGACACATAGTCTTTCAGAAACTTAAAATGATAATTTGTTCATTGGCCACATGGGCAAATATGTCTCAAAAACATCTACTACTTTTCTATTTTCTAAGATGGGTGTGCAACCTACAGCCAATTAAGCATGACTGAATTGTTATGGCCTCAAAGGTCAACCATCTTTCATATAATGGATTGACTAATAGAATGTGGACCAAGCCAAAATAAAAACTTTACACTCGAAATTGAAAATAAGTATATACAAATCTTACAAACAACCCTATAGTATAGCGACCCTGCATATATGCTGTGGTTGTGTTTTAATGATTCACAGTAATACTTTTAGCAAGCTTTATTATTTTTAGTGTCCAAGATACTTCGGTATCCTGAATGTCCCTCATTGGCTGTTGTTTGTCTCTTTCAAAACCAAATGACAGTCGTGGGAAGGCTGTATGGAAAGTTGACTCATCAGGTATTGGTCCAATCTGCATTCCTTACTTTAAACTGTAAAGAACTAAATTTTCTGGGATGATTTAGTACAAAAAATACAAATTGGCTACAATGTGTCTAGGAGCTGATTGGCAAGCTGAGTGAAGTTGTAGAAGCCTATGAACCAGTCCTGGTAGCTGTGCGATCTGATCGTAATGCACTTGCGCAGAATCAGCTAATTCGTGAGGAACAAGATGCTGCTTACAAGAAAGCCTTGCAAAAAGACCAGGAAAAAGTTTGTGCTATATTTGTAGTCTGCTATTAGAATTCCTGCTATCACCTATTAAAACAATTTTTGCCCAATATTGATCACCAGTATAATGAACAAACTGTAGTTGTAAGTTTGATTTATTTTTAATCTTTTGGCTTCAGGAAGTAAAGCTGTTTTGTAGATTAGGTGCATGACAATATTGTCCTACTGGTAAAGTGTAATACCCGTAACCAGTAACATCCATCATGTTTACAATAAAATATGACAGGAAACATTGTGCAGATCAGAGTGGTTGTAACTTCTATTTATTATCTATGTTTCCATAATAAACTTTGCTTGTGTGCACATTATGCACAATGAAACAACAAACTTGGTTTCAGAATAAGGTTGTCGGTTCTTTGTTTATGTTTCATCTAAATTCCTGTTGACAATTCAATACAATTGTGTGTATTTTTACCCTTCATGAATAATAAAATCATCCGTTGCAAATTCTTGGCTTAGATTCGTTTTTGCTTCTTTTCTTCATTTTTGTGTCGCTTTTTTTGCACAGATTGCAAAAAAGAAAAAAGAAGAGGAAGAAGTTCAAAAGTTGAAAGAGAAAAAAGAACAACTGCAACGAGATCGAGAGTTTGCCAAACAAATCTGTCGCCAGAGGAAGGAGAGCTGTAAACAAGGTAATTACCAAAAACATTTTCAACTGTGATTCTCAGAAATGGGATCACATTTGCCGAGATTAGAACATCCTGGGAAGTGAGGAGTCATAGAAACAACACAAATGTACCAATTTTGACACGTTTTTGTAAAACATGATTTCCAAATATAGATTTGTTCACAAGTTTTCTGTGTTTCCAACCGCATTTGGCGGATTCAAGTAGATGTGGCTTCTCATCCGATGTGTAGTAAGACCGCACGGACTTGGTGGGACTTTCTTTAGCTGACTTGTTTTGTAGAACTGCCTGAGGAACCTTGCCAGAATGAAGCGGATATCGTAACTCTTCAAATCAAAATGCCAGATGGATCGAGACTAAAGCGCCGTTTCCTGCCCACAGAATCCGTGAAAGTAGGTCAATTACTATTGCTAGTAATCAGATTAACAGCAATATATGATGGCATTATACAAATACAGCGGTTGTTTTTTTTAAGATGCACATATACACAGTCAGTTTTAGTTTCGTTTTCAAGCAATAAATGTTGGTAACCAAAATTACCATCGAAGTGCTTCAAACGACAGACCGCATTTTATTTTTCAGTTACCGTTAAACTTATTGCTTCGGTTAATTTGCCTGAGCATTTATCATTTTACTGATTGTACTTCGTCAACAGGCAGTGCACGACTACGTCTACTCACATGAAAATTCTCCTCCCCGATTTAAAGTTTTCAGTAACTTTCCCCGTCGAGCAATTCCAGGGTGCTCGACTGAAGAAATTGACGACGACGCAACAGAAATCCCACTCATTAAAGATGCCGGACTCAATCGCAACGAAAGTCTCTTCATCCAATCCATGGAAGACGACGAAGATGAAGATTCGGACGATGAGGACACTAGGTGACGCACCGCCGCCAATTAGAAAAAAAATGTATCGCGGTTTTAAATTATTTAATTGACGCTGAAATATTCGACGGCAAACAAATTAAAAAAAAAAGAATTTCTGTTGTAAAACCCCGACGTCGTTTATAAGTTTTCAAACAACTGCATTCCACATGGAATTTGATATCATATCGCTATACCGATATATGGAAATTTTGTCATAGCATTGTGGTGTGGTCTAATTGCGGTGAGCAGAGGTTCTTCTGTTATTGTTTCTCGTCCTATTTACCTTAAAATATGTCGGTTTTGTGCTTGGTAATTCAAAGCATTGTTGCGCCGAAACATAATTATTTCAAAAAAAAACAAAGTTGGAGACTCGTGTATGCAATTTTGTGCAAATATACAAGACTGATGTTTACCCTGACCTAATACGTCAACGAAATTCTTGGGGATTATTGCGTTTTAAAACAACAACAAGTTTGTTGCCAATTTAAAAGTGCTGTGAGAGATCACTTGACGGCCAAATAATTTTTAAATGTTAGTTTAATGGGGACGAAAAAGTATGTGGATCAGTGCTTCGGTCAATACGTCCCAGTTTTCCGACTCTTGCTAATTCACCATCGTTGCAATACGCCCGTTGTCCACACGATGTTGTTTCTTATGTGTTTGTACGACTTTCCCGTTTTATGTGTAGAAAATTAAACAGTTTTATGTGTGACTCCGACACAACACGGCAGTAAGAGATATTTTGTATATTTTTGAGAGGTTTGCATAGGCCTATAGCTGCCGTCAAAATTGTCAAACTACAGTGTAATTCGGTTGGACGTCCACCTGTTGCTGAAAATAAAGGAAACAAGTTTCATCGTATTGATTTAAAACTGGCAGGTGTGATGGCTTTAACAATAACGCTTTATACATTAGAAATCGTTTTGGTCATTATGTCGATTTGTTTTAGCATTAGTATAACATTCGGTGGATAATGTGTTTGTTGCAATTTGTCCCAAGACCAAACCGCCGCGCAATGAGAAAATCTGTTGGTTTTCTTTACGTGAGTCAATGCACGTTCCATGAAGTCCCAGAAGAAGATGGAATGAACTTAATCTGATTGCGGATATAGATAAGGTGTAGATGAGCGGGCCACCACGTTCACCAGTTGCGCGAAAATGGAAAATTGCTTGACAAAGTCACTTATAATTTCTTGCGTGTTCCGGTAAATCAAAAAAAACTTGGGACAAAATTTTGTCACTCAATCAATACTTTTTGCTGACGTTTCACTAATTAACATCTTCAATCTCTTTTAAGGCGATGTATAGCATGTGACTGCATTTGAAATTGAACGATCGTCGTAGATTTTCTTCTACCTATAAAAAATTAATATACTGATTTGTAAATCGTGCAGCTTACAAGGCCCAAGCCGCAACCCGATTGTTACCACACACGGCTGCTGACAGGGTTCAATTCGGTTCATGCGCAGATGATAGCAGTAAACAAGTTGTTTACGCACCGAATCTGTTTTGTGCAAATTGTTCAAAACTTCTTGCAAAACAGAACCAATTAAAGACGTCAATAGAGATTCCAACTGTTTTTATCATCCAATCGATTTGTGCAAATGACGCTTGTATTGATTACTGTATTGCTGGTCTGAGCATGATACGTTCTGGCAAAAACCTTGCTTTATTTGCAGTGCTTAGGGTGACTACAATTTTTGATTTTGTGCATGACAAGTTGCTACTTGCTTCACAAAACAAACGGAGTTCAGTATAAAGTATACTTAGAAAACACCGTGTACTATTACTGAAGTTGAGGTATACCAATCCACTTGATGTCGCTGGTGTTTGATTTTTGCGACCTTTTTCTTATTGCCCGAAAATACGAGTACCTTATGTAGTGCTCGCTCGAGTTTTTAGTTTTTGCATATTGGAAAAGTCATGTCTGCATGTAAATTTAAACAAAATTAATTTGTAACTGACTGTCATCAAAATGATTGTTACCATTTTTTTTAATCGTAGTTTCCGATTTCACAGTTTAATTTAGTATCAATCCTTTGATGTAGTGGTTTACACGTCTGACTACCAAAAATAGTTTGACTGCTCCAGGTTGCATGCTACTGGTATTAGTTCTCAAGCTGTCGACAGGAAAATAGTGTTTATCGGTAACAGCCCGTTCAGTCACGTGATGAATGCCCTGGGCAAAAGTGTAAACAACCGTACAATTTCATGCCCCTTTTCCCTTTATCTCGGTGGCGACAAAAGAAAAGCGGAGCCACTTGCGCGCAAAAACAATGTGCCCCTGAATCGCAACGCGCACGGCAGTACAAAGGGGCAAATAACAAGGTCACGAAATTGTACGAGTAGCAGCCAAGCAAACATGAAAGTGTAACGCAAGCTGATGTAGAAAACAAGGATAAAGCCCTGTCGTGAGAGCTCGCGCCCTCTCTCCGCCTTTTTTCTTCATTATGTCCCGAGATGAGTGTAGTAAAAAAGGATGTGTTTTTACCCTCACACGCCTTGCGTAGATTGTTTGTTGGGATATACTTTAATAGGCGGGAGTAAGAAGTGTTCTAGTACTCGTAATTTATCAAATTTAAATGAATAAGAAAATTAAATTTTGTCTTTCGGGACCGAAAAATAATTCAGTGATTGTACTTAGTGCAAGCTTATTAAGTGAGGTGAAGTTTGCTGGCTGACACTGTTTATATATGTGTTAATCAGTATAGTATCTTGGCAATTGGTGTACATGGTAATGTGATTTAGTATCTGCAGTTTTAGGAAGAACACATCATGTACAATTTGCTGGTAAAAAAACATGCTATGGCACATAATAACGCTCGGCAGTGGACATGTCATGGTTCTGTAAGTGTTTTCTTGTCAGTGGTAAAGTTGAACAGGCGCAATTGTACATGAATTATTTTATTGCTGGTTGATTCAAAATAAGGAGTGCTTTGAAATGTTTATGAGTGCAAAGTTAAAGTGAGTTTTAATGTGTTTGGACTTTTTTGTTGTTTATTAATTAAGTACTTTGATTTGCTGTTACAAAAGTATAACATATGTTTAGATGAAAGGTTAAAACCATCATACAATATTTATATCAATGTCATGGCTCCAGAACCTGATTATACAATGTCAACTGATATAATCATCAAAGGAATATTACGCAAAGCAAAAAACAAGCGTTTTTTTGTGTTGAGGGAAGGCCCCCCACCTAAACTGGAATACTATGAAAATGAGAAAAAGTGGAAAGGACAAAAAAGTGACAAGCCAAAGCGCCAAATTGATTTGGACAATCCTTGGAACGTAAGCAAAAAGAAAGACTCCAAACATGACTACCTCATTGTTATATTTACTGAAGATGAACATTTCACAATGGCTGCTGACAATGCTGATATACAAGGACAGTGGGTAACAGCATTGCAAAGAGCATTACGCCCAGGTAAAGAGATTTTGGCTAATTTAATTGTAAACTGTATTGGAATTGCAAAGGAAAATTTTGTTTTATTTTGGAAGTATATATAGTAGTGTAGTGGCAACAATGCACATGTACCGTAGGACGGCTGGATTAAATACTACAATAACAATTTGTGCCAAATTGTAGCAATGGGAAGTACAATCCAGCAATAATCACCATATATATTGCTTGAATTGGTTGCATGCCCTCTTACGGTGCCATTTCAGAATTTGCTCTTTTTAACCATTTGATGTGTTGTTGGAAAAATTTAGGAAAGTCAATTAGTCGCAAAATTTTCAGCAATTTAAAGAGGGCTTTAAAATTTAAGTGTGCATAAACCGGTGCCCAAATTGCATCTGCTGCAATTATACAAAACAATATGCAATTTGATAAGGTGCTGTTGCTAATGAATCATTTATGTAGGGTATAGTTTGATTGTCTGCTGATGTCATATAATTAGCATTCAGTCTGCACAATGCCGCCGGGTGTGGTAACATATGTCTTTTAACCTACTAAATCGAATGCAGTCAGCCCCAAGGTAAATAGCCCAACGCTTGCAGCATTTCTGGGTGGTCAAGCTACAGAATGTTTCCGTAGCTGCATGGCCGTTTCGGCGGCTGCTTCCCACGGCTCGCTGGTTTCCCAAGACATACTTTTACATCGCTCATCCATGAAGTTCCCAGCGCGTTAAATTTTCACATGTGACCGATCGCGATTCAATACAAGGCCCAACTACTAAACGAATCGCCGCCAAATCCAACCATGTAACTTCCGCTCACCACTTTGCGCATGGATGTTTTCGATATGTTTTGAAACCGCCGATTTGAACCCGATCGCCCTGTTTGTTAACTCTGCCACGTCTAACTCGACTTTGGTCGTGATCACGCGTTTAGTGCCTGTCTGGATATGTAGCTAATTATTTACGAATTTGGGAACTACGCACTGTGGATGAATTTTAACAACGACAGATCGTACCAATGTTATATTGTCGTTAAGTTCACAGTCTTAAAACAAAACGTGCGAAAATGATTGACTGTTGGCTATCGTAAAACAAGTATTCCGCCGTTATTATGTTTTCAAGGCGCTCTCAACGCCGACTTGTTTGTCATGGTACCTGTTATTGAGTATAATGTTGTGGTTCGTCACACACAGGGAGAGAGACGAGCTAAGAGGAGAGCGAATGTCAGTGGGCGCGTGTGTGTTCGGTTTTAGTCGCACCTTGGGTGTGTCACAGGCGCGTGCGCGCACAATCCTGATCCCGTCGCGCGAAAACAACTCGCCGAGTGTTCCACATTCCTTCGCGTCTACGTAACTCCGTCTCTACTACGCGCGCTCCTGGTACTTGTTATTTTACTCCTAAATGGACATGATTGGGCTGCATCAAACGCCCCGATTCCCGCACTTTTTACAATTGCCGACCAATAAAAAGTTTCCGCCCTTTTGTGATTGGCGTCGTTTACCTCGTGTAATATAAGTAACCACGTAAGTCGAGGGTCCATGTTTCCATTTAAAAACCTTTGACGGATCGGTAAAACGGGGCTGTGTGGTTTTTCAATGGGCGTCGTCCCGCCACTTTGTATGGGTCAGACGTCTGTATGTATTGTCGAAAATTCAACACCGATGAATTACCAGTCGGGCATTTGGTTTAGAAGTGATACTTTAGATCGAAAAAAACGTTGGACAAAATGATGGCCAAGAAAACTGCGGTATCCTCGAATTACGTATAATAGTCAATCGAGACTTACAGACAAACACCATTTTGTGTAAATGGCGCGTCAGCGGGTACACAAAGCAAACAATCTAAAAAAAATTGCCGTGCATGTTGTTCTTTCAAGACTCAGAGGTTGGACAAAATTAGAAAGACGGTTAGTTGTCTTAATTGCGTCATCGGTCGCACAGCAGCAGGTGCAGTTACTTGCAACTTTCCCCAGTGACGTTGCTGGGAACAGATGGTGCTCTTGGGTTAATTCTACATTTGCGCAAAGCGCGTTCCATTTTTGCTTGTGTTTTGTTTTGACGTGCGACGAAGAGGGAAATGCCTCTTCGCTATGTTCGTGACCTCAGCTGTAGATGCCCACGCTTACGATTACCCATCATAAACATGGTTGAGAAACCAACAATGCACCACTTGTTGTTCGCCTGTATAGTATTTCTGTCTGAACTACTTTGTGGCAGTGTCACAGTTTTCACTTTATTGTGACGATGGCATGATAAAACTTTTTGTTCTCTGGTGGGTCACCAAGTCTTATCTTTTTAACCAGTTAATTGCACAAAAATGGCTGCAGTTTGTCAGCGTCAAGCAATCTTCCCGTTTAACGGAAAGGACATGTCGCGGTTGGTGTCTTTTGGTCGGGTCAATCTGTAGCTGGAAAATGTCAGACACAAATCCCCAACACTTTCGCGCGGTGTTGGGTTGCGTAGGTAGAAGAAAGTGTTATTGTAACCAAGCAGCGCCCGCAGATGTGCTGGATGCGCTCGGGCGTCGCGGAGGGCAATTATTAAACATCGGTTTGTGGCACTATCTCGTTCAACAAGTTGTGATTATCGTGTTATAATGTCGACAACATTTCACTGCGGTGGCTTTGGCACTTCAAACTTCTTGCGACAAAAAAAAACTAAAGGCAAGCTGTTTTGGTGGCTGCATCCGCACTTTGCGTTAATCTCTATTCCCCACCCGAATTTATTGGCGCGTTTTCCACTGAGCATCCGCGGAGCTGCTGAGATCAAAGTCTGACCTTTTGAAGTGTTTTTCGCTAAAGTCGTACTTCTCTTTTTTTTGTTCTCTTCTTGGGAAGGCGTTCTGGTGGTAGCAAGCGCACTTCCCATCTTTCTCTTTCGGGGGACCCAGTTAGAAATGCTTCCTTCTCTCTTTCTATTTGTCCGCCCACGTACAGCGCTCGCGCAGTTCCAGACGAAAACAGGGGTGTTGTCGTTCATGTAGTATAAACAGGCGGCATACGGACGTGACATGCTGCGTATTTTGGGCAATGGTCATTTCTTCGGCAAAACTTGTTCTTTTAGGCGTGTGTTAAGACCCATCCAATTTTTTTTGACAAAATTTGTTTTAGTTTTAAATCATTGTTTTTCTTAATTTATTTTTTGCTTAGCTATTGCTCGCATTTATGAGTTTCGTTAAAAGTTAAAACATAACTGATCGTCTGTCAAAACGAAGCGACGTGTTTACCAATATTTGACATCTGAGGCTTGTTTACCAGTTCTGCGGTGGTTCTTGGAAACGGGCTTCCTCGTCAAGCAACAAAAGGCTACGTCGTAGCGATCTATATATCCACCCAATTCCACGCAATAAATCGCATCGACTGTGTAGCACTCGTAGCAGCTGTAACTTGGTTGCCCAACACCGTTTCCGCGATAATGTATTGCGGGAGGTTTCCCCAATTTAACAGCCGGTCGTTGCCCGTTAGACCGACGAGATTCCCGGTAATAAATCGCAACGCCCGACCTTTGATATGTCAATAACGCACTGGAAAAACAAGTCAAGGGTTGAACTCGTCCAATGCATTTTGTTTCCGCGATACCAACGACTCTTCCCGTGTATCCGATGCCACGCATTGTGGCATTGTGTCGGTTTTCTTCTAATTCCATCAAAACATACTGTTTGGAAATGGGAACTTTGTCTAAACATCAATAATAAGCAGTTGTGAGTATTTTTTCTTTTGCGTGGTGTCCCGTTCTGTCGCAACGCCAGAGGCAATTTCGCGTATCTTGGACGGTGTTGTTTTGGCACAAGGATAGTGTTATTATCGCATAACTTTGCTCGCTTCTCTAAACAACACGACTAGTCACCTTTAGAGTGACGTCGTTGCCTCGGCGACGATTCTTGTTTAAATATTTTACCAACGTTAGATTCACACTGCAGAGTTTGACTCAATAATGGTGGTTTTTACTTCGTATAACAGCGTCGGTACTTACAAACCGCTGGTTTGAGGTTCAGCGAAGGTCGAGACCCGAATTGTTGTTTGTTGGCCCGACCTCGCCTGCGGCAGCGATTGCGATTAAGAGCGTCCCACCGCCACGTAAATTGGCTCGTCAGCTGGGCATGTTTTCACTCAACACTGCACTTAAAGCAGTTGTTTTCTTCGCCCCTTCGCGTTACCGCCAGGCCACGCAACGAGTACGCCATAGCCATACGCTTCGTGGCAAGAAGTCAACACACGCAATCACGTTGGTGTTCCTGGTCAGGACAGCTGTTACGCTCATTATGATGCCTGGACGCATCTCCCGAGCCGATTAATAGAATAGTTATTCCTCGTATGGTCGTTAAACTGTTGTTGTTTTTCAATCGGATCCTTGATTTCGGATCAAACCGTACTTAGTAACATTTCCTGTGGGGTATAATCTTACTTCTCACACGCGAGGTAATTGTATGAGAGGCGTTTGCAATAAACAAAGCCGCGCTTGTCGCTTTGGTCACACAGGAACGCTCGAAATGTGAAACAAAGACTCGGAAGGAACTGGCTCCTTGAGCGCGCAAACTTCTTCGCCGGTATTCGGGAACACCACAAAGCTTCCCGCTTCTATTTCACAATAAACTCCGGGCGGCGTTCGTAGCGCCCACCGGACAACAACAACTTCGAAAAAATGCCAAAAGCGCAGCTTAGCGTCGTGTAACGGCCAGAAACGTTGGCTCGGCAAACAGTTGAAAACAAACACTCACCATCCGCATTCCGATAAGATTTAACATTCAAGCTTTATTGGACCGTGCTTTACGTTTTGTTTATTGGATAGTGTGGGTTTAGTTACCGTGTTTTCCTAACCAAAGTGACTTTTGAAAGCTTTTTAATTGTATTTGTGCGCGTTGAATTAACCCTAGTGTTTGTTTTCTCTTTGTAGAACCCGGTTCGCTGCTATTCAAACATGTGTGGCACGTGACGTTGGAAAACAAGGAGCTCGAAATGACAAACAGCAGCCTGCTAATGAGTCTCAACGGCCCACACCGCATTTGCCTCACCCATGACTGCATGGTGTTTGTCCACGTTAACAATTCCGGCGGTCGAGATCGGTCCCGTAGCGAGCCAGTTGAAATTCGCATCACGAGCATTCGGGTTTGCGGACACAGCGATAACTCTTTCTTTATTGAGCCGGGACGCGCGTCTGGAATCGGCAGCGGAAAGCTGTGGATGGACCTCGGAGACGACGTGATGGCCGCCCAGATGCATCAGACCATCATCGATGTGATGTACAGTTTGAAGAAGGAGGAAGAAAATAACAGCTACCGCGGTCGCTCGTACAGTTCTGGCTCCACCTCCGGGCGACTAAGACCAGTGCGCTCGCATCACAATAACCCACCTCCGAGTCAGATCGGCATGGGGAAACTTACCACTATCCCCAGCCGACGAATCCGCTGCGACAGCCTGCCGGGTTCGCACGGTGTCATCCACGATTCAAGGTTACGCACAGGCAGCGAAGGCGAAGGTACCATGAAGCGGCCTCTGCGATTCAGCAGTGTGCGGTCACCCAGTAGTCCAGCCATGCGCAACCGCATTCTTGCTGCTCACAGCAAGCGATCAGGACACGTTGTGTCACACGCGCACACGGCGTCGCTGCCAGGAAGCTGTCACAGCTCGAGTGAAGCATCTAGCACGGAACAACTTAACACGGCTCTCACCTCCAGTACCGAGTTTTCGACTGGTTACTCAAGCTGCACGCCGTCTTCGTTCGCACCCTCTGACAGTCTTGAGGAATATATGGGCGAAGGAAGACACAGTCCCACTCAGTCTTCGATCAAGGGAGGCTTGCGACATACCAAGTCTTTTCAAGGTCGATCAATGACCCCGGAGTTCCCGCACCCCAGTTCGACCCCGCCTATACACGAAGACACGCCGGCTGGTCGTCATTATTGCCCGAACTGCCTCATCCACCTGTCGCAGACAACATATAGTGACCCTTCTGTGTGCAATCCCCGACTTATGCCCCAAGTCCAGCAGGCACCGCCACCCCCGACAGAACAACCACCCTCTAATCCCAACACGCCGTCAACCAACCAAGTGGATTACGTAAATGTCCCACCGCACTCTCGGACTCATTCGCTGGACGATAGTTTGAGTTACAGCACTGCGGCATCCTCTTTATCCGCGTCCCCCCAACAGCAGGGTACATTTCATCCCAACCCTGAGCAATCGAATACGAGCAAAGCGATGGATAGTTACAGCCAGTCCCCGTCGCAGTACTCCTCGCATTCGGAAAATAGCTCGTACTCGTGTACACCCTCATCCACAGCATCGCCAAAGGGAATTGTACTCGCAGCCGGAGCAGCGGACAGCTTTTCGCAGCCAGATGATTACGCTGTGATGGATTTTGACGGTAGCTCGAAATACCCTCATCAAATTACAACGGTCCCGAGTCGTAAACAGTCTACCCCGCCTTCCTCGTCAACATTTATTTCTCGGTTAATGTCCTTTTCGGGAGGTTCTTTCCAAAGTTCCAACAACAATCTACAGTCGTCGCCCTCCGACTATACCCCCATGTCCAAGCCGTGGACGACCCCCGAAGTTAACAACAAACATATCCATATCCAAAACGGTTACGTGCCGATGAGGCCGGTTAGGTCCAAACCGCAAGATATCGACAAGCGTCGCCGCTCCGTCCCAGACGCGGCGGTTCCACGTAGTACCTCAATGGTAAATGGAAACTTTGGAGTTTACGGTCACTCCCCGGAAAAATGCGGTATTTCCACTGCACCTTGTCACTGTGGTTTAATGTACGAGGAAAGGACATTTGGTGCCACTGGAAGGGCGGGTGAGGTCGACGATGCAGAATCTGCGTATTGCAAGATGCAACCGTCTTCCCCGCATTACAACTGCCACCTCAAGTTGTCGTCGGACTTTGAGGGCAGCGACGTTCCCGATGGCGGGCAACAAGTTGTGAACTCCAAGAATTGTAACGGCCATTTAACCACCCCAGCTGACCACTCGAGAGGGTCGACCCCGAGTCCATCAAACCCCAAGGATTATCTCAACATGCGACCGCTGAGTCACGACCTACCCACGAAGACTGGTAAAGTCAAGACGGAGTCGGTCTCCTCTTCTCCGCCTGACTCCGAGGCCTATGTGAAAGATGCCAATGGTTACTTGCACATGAGTCCCTTGAGCGCCAACGGCGCCAACGGCACCAACGGCCGCCGGGTGACGGAAAACGGCACGCGGTTTCAGTACCCACACCAGAAGAAGGACGGATTGTCCAAACATATGTTCCCCACCAACTCTTTGGAACGTACCAAGCACAAGTCGAAGCGGCCGAAGACCCTTTACGGCATTCGCCAGGCTGTCAGTCACTCTAACACCACCAGGAGAACTCAGTCGTTTAAACACACCAAGAAAAAGGTCAACAACGACGCCCGAAACAACCACGTGTCGTCTTCTCCGCCAACCAACGGCGATGCGCGCAACAGGGACTCTTTAAATGGCGAGTACGTGAACATTGATTTCGCCAAGGCACAGAAACAGACCAACTCGCCATACGTGGTAACTGTTACCGCCTCCGAAGACGACTCTGCGACACCCCGGATCACTCTCAAACAGAGCGCGTCGGCTGTCGACCTCGGAAATGACTACACGGACATGACCTTTGATGCATTAAGTAACTGACGTCTTTGGCGGTAGTCACTATTCTTTAATCCCTTGGGACCGCGTGCGATTGCTCGAAGCTACGCCCGCCCATGTGTGGCGATGCTTGCGTTGCTGCTTATTTAAAATTCACGTATTATGTCATTTTCCCACCTCAACCCTTAATTGCGATTTTAATCAATCGCCTCCGCGCGTCGAGAATAACGCGTAGCCTTTCCAGTCATTTACCTTAAAATGTGTCAAATGTAATAATGAAACCAAACTTCTATAAACGTGATAATAATAACCCACGTATTAGGTGCTTTCTTTGTAAAACGCATGGAACTTCTCTGTTCGTTTCTTCTAAACATTATACGAATGGTTCATGTAATACCGTATTACAACCTGTACCGCGTGGCAATGCAGTATATTTGTTTATCTCGTGTAGCGTCGCGTCAGTAACCTGTCCGTGAAATTGAACAGTCACCGTCACCGTCGCCTGGTGCCCTGTGACGAACACCCCAGGTTAACGTCAGACGTGACGTACACACGTGCGTGTTTTCGTACCTTGTTTGGTGCAAGGCGTACTTGGGCGGTTTTCAGTGATTCACGTTGGATTTTTGTTTGCATGAATTTACTTTCGTTCGCGTAATCCTCCACGGTGAGCCACGGATTGTGACGCTGCCCAGCCGCTGCTGTCGCGTTAGTGGTGGCCGTTATTCTTGACGGGCGTTTGCACACATGACAAATTTGTCGACACCAAAATAGCTGGAGCGACGTTTAACAGCCGCCAGTTTTCCTGCACTGTTGCTGTTTTCCTTTGCGCAACAGCGCTCGAACGCTCTACTGGGAGCCGCTACGAAGGCGGAAATCGAATCCCATTGGCTAACAAGCGCGTATGCGTTTTTATGAATGGGAAATATGCGCGGCGAGTGCCTTTCGGCGTTGGTTGATGTAAACAACTCATAAAACCAGCTTTGGTTAAAGATCGTTTGTGTAATATAGTATTAACTTAAGGAACGTAAAATCCCATTTAATGCGTTATTTTTAAATAAATCACGTGCGTCATTGTAAATTCAAAACAAAGCTAACAAGTATTTAACATTTCTCTCAAACAACAACTATTGCCAAACTTAATGAAAAGGCTGTAAACATCCTTATGGCTCTAATGGCCGCCATAATAACATTCGGTTTGATGGATAGAATGGTTAGACCGGAGATTGGGACAGGCAGGCCATGCCTACGTCACCCCGGCTGTTTTTTCCGCATTGAACGTTGAGTCCTGATCCATTCTCTGCGCCCGCATCCCCTTCCCACGCAGGAACCATGACGACGTCCTTGTTTGTACAAAAACCCACGCTCCCTGGCCACAACCTGTGTAAATCCGCAAAATCGCTTGGAACTTTTAGGCGTCGTGTTGGTGGTTCGCACTTGGCACTGTCTCCATGTTTTTTTTGTGTCAAAACGTGATCGGCGACGTTCCAATGCTACTGGTACGCGATGATGTGAATTACCTCCGCGCGGTGATTTGCCGTGCACCTCACCATGTTCAATTCGACCACACTGTTTTCGACTGTCCAAAGAAAAAGACGCGAATCGACCTCCTCCCCGTGCACTTTACCGCCACGTCACTGATTTTGCCCCCACCACCTATAGCGTGTGTCACCCCAAAGCACTCACTCATCTTTTTGAAAATAGCCAAATTTGTTTTCTCACCGTGTTTTTTTTGTGTGAGAGTGTGTGTGTGTCACCGGTCGTTCGAACCACTGACGCATCGGCGACATTTGCCAGCTCTTAAAAGGATGACTGTATACTGCGGCGGAATTTTTAGACGGTACGCCGGTGTTATCCGCGCCATGAGCATGTTTTAACCCGACTTTGGTTTGCAGTCACGTTGGGGATTAAGGGCTGAATCACAACAAAAATTGTAGTGAGAAGTTACTCGCGCGCGCACTTTTCTCGGTTCTATCGCGCCCAAATCAGTAAACAACCTTGTGTGCGTTTTTTTTTTCATTTGCCACGCCGCCTCGGCTCACTCACAGATCCCACATTCGCTTTGTTGGTTTTCGCTCTTGTTCGGACTCGCCGTGACGTCATTGTGGAGTGCTCGCGCGCGTGTGGCCCGCTTCGGCTGCGGGCTATTTCCAACGGCCCTTGTGAGTTACGCGTTAGGTCCCGGCGTCATAGAACCAACTCCCCGGCGCTCAACATCGCTCGCCTGAACAATTTCGATCGATCTTTTCGAATCGTGTCGCGCTACGCCCTGTACTGTAATCAACGTCCCTACTTAAAGCGAGGGGTTGCCTTGCTGCCGAAAAGAGCTGTGACGCAAATAATATCATGGGTTGAGATTGTCAGTTCCATAGTAATCAAAAACAAAGCACCCATGCTTGAACGAATGCACGGTCATGTATCGCTCATCGGATCTTGTCCACTCACCTTCACGCTTTCTATTTCTCTTTGGCGCAATACTTATTGTTCTTTGGACACCAACACGGTACCCTAATTGTTGGTAGTACGCTGTCTGTCAGTTTTTGCTTTTCGTTGGTATGAGGTCTTCGTCGTAATATTTATTGTGAAAACCCCCTTTTCCGTTTTCACTTCTTGATATTCACCATTAAAATATTTTAATTGCTGTTGTCACCGTCGTTTTTCTTTCGTTTGTTTTTTGTATTTGGTTGCTTTATTTTCTAGTATTTTTCTTCATCGTATTTCGAGTCTATTGTCGCGAAAAATACAAAGAAACAAATGATATCCCAACGGCTGTGTCTGTCTTCACGAGGCGCAGTCGGTTTACCGCCTCAACAGCTGACAGTAAATTCACGGTCATCGTTCGATTACATGGAATGGGGCAGAGATAGGCGCTGACGTCCCACAGCAAATGTCGTCAATAGCAGACAGAGGAACGAAGACGTTGAGGGTAATTTCGAGTAATTGACGCGGGAGAGCGGATGTGTGAAGCAAACGTGAGTTCCATTTCGTACTGGTAACCGCCGACCTGCGCAAATGGCACTTCCAAGAGAAAATTGTTTCATTTGCAATCGCGTAACAAAACTGCTGGCACCCACCGTGCTTTTTGCTCCAAGTTATGTTACACGTTGTTGGAAATTAATTGAGAATCCGCTTGGGTTATGAACGTGAGTTTCGTGATATTTTTGTGGGTGAAAATCATGTGGAAAATGAATCTCTTGATTTGTTATTACACTTCAGAACAACAATGCTTGAAATTAGCGAATTCAGTACTACCTTTCATAAAACGAAAGTTAAAAGAAATGTATTTGGCGCATACGTGACCCGCAGTCATAAAATAAATTGGTTTTCAGACGAAATTCTTAGAACTCGGGCCCACACACTGGAACGTCGTTTGTAAGGGCGTAGTTGTTTTCTTTGTTATTCATCACAGGTGAACGACTTCTGTTTCGCTTCAAGCACCTTGCTCATACCCACGAATAATCTGATTCACATCCCGCTGCCAGCAGGCGTTGCCTCGCTGCGGTCCGCTCCATAAACACCGTCCCGCGCAATGGGAATAAAAAATTAATGAATGACTCGTCGGGCCCAGCGCGGCGTCGTCGCGACCAAGGGAGTCTTTTACGAAAACAACGCCCAGCAAGCTACGTCGAGTGCCCGAGCGACGGCAGTCTGTTTTTCGAGACTTGTTTACGCCGAATCGCTACGGCGGGCGGGGTCACGTGACAGACAAAGCCCGCACGTATTGTCGCTCAGTTTGACAGTCATGTGCCATAATGGCTTACATCTGTATGTATATCAAACAGCTGCTGATTTACGTATTCAAGAGGAAGTTAGTTTCAATGTTAATCATTTTTTTTGTGTCAAATACAAATTAACTTAATTCAAATGAACACTTCATCATAATTAAAGAAATAACACGAGAACCTATGGAAATTTTGTATTTAGGTAGGCTTTTTTGTGACCAAAATAATAGGCTACCTGACATGAAAACAAAACATTTTTCCCATTAGTTCGCCTTAAGGCGCGGTAGCAGTGCAACCTCTCATTACGTTGTAAATGAGATGTTGTTGTTCGCAAGCATTCTGCACCTTGGTCTCACTACCGCATCTTAGCGGAAGACAATCGCCGAAAAAAATACCTCTCGGTGCTGCTATATGCAGGCTTCTGTGGCGTTCCTTCCCCAAGAAGAAGGGCGGGTGATTGGCAGCATTAGTCAGGCGCCCGACCCATATACCAAGAAGAAAACCTGATCGGGATTTGTACCCAGTACGTCCTGGGTTCAAACCCCGGTGCGGCCAAAAAAAATTCAAACGAATAAATCTGAATGCATTGATGGGAAAAAATCCCGGCGTTGCAAAAGTACCATAACCTGTAGTTTGTACAACAAAAACTGAAGAGCAACAGAAGCCTATAACCTGAATACACCTATGCATGTACTCCAGCGTTTTTTTTTTATACCTACAATTCAACGTTACAGTCAAACTCTCTTTTCCTAATACAAACAAAAACAACCTCATACTATATTATAACATGAAGTTTAAAAAAGTCGATGCAAAATTTAAATTTTCCAAATCACTGCACCTTCACTTAATGGGCAGGGTTATACCGTGTTTATTTCGTTTTAGACTTTTCACAAAAAGTGTCTTAAAAAAATGCAAATGTGCATTTTTCTGAGAAACGTGCTTATGTTTTTCCCAGTTTTGCCTCCAAGCGTGCTTATTTGTTCACAAAAATAGTTCGTAAAATTGATCATATATGGCGCAGTATTGGACGTACGCAACAAACTCGACGAAAAATTGGTAATATTCTTAAAATCGAACGAAGTTCTGACACAGATCCGATTGTGGGCATTAAAAAACACCGTGCTTTTTTTTAATCCATGTCGATGGTAACCCTATGGTTGTAGGTCTCGGTTAAACAGTGACGCTTTTGCACACAAAACCCAGTATTGCTGCAATTTCACCCATTGCTGATAAGCATGCTGTAACGATCCTCAGGGAAAATGAAGGATGTGCCTTGCAACGTTCATTTAGCCACCCTGAGCTTGTTGGATTCACCATGAAATCAGAACATATGTGCTGTGAAGTTTTGTTATGACTCGGCCCATCGTTTATGTTGACAACCAAATTCCTAGAGATGGAGATTTCTGGGTTATAGTTTCGACTTTTCATTTATAATCAACAGACTTGTTTTTTAAAGGTTTAATCGATATAATACAGTTACTGTGCTTAATCTAACGGACCGTAAAGCAAATCCAAGCGTTTTATATATTACCAGTTGATGGATATCCGATAAACGTAAGCTTGCGTCTGTCTTGTCAGTTTTTAGTAGGTTTTATTTTTTCTTGGGATTTACACAACAGAAATCAATAAAGTGTTTTACCTTCTGCACATTGAAATCCCTACTTTAAAGGACTTTTATTATGTGTAGGAACAAAGGGCCCGCTCCTCTAATCGCGTGGTCAGGTTACTTGCAGGGTCACAAGTTAAAGTGACTGAAAAGACGCTGAGAACAATTCGGTGACAATCGCAGAAGAACTATATTTATCAAGTTGGACGCAATTTATTGCAATACTGTAAGCAGATACATCTGCTGAATAATTGATCTGCAATTGGCTCAAAGCCCGATTTTACGTGGGAGTGTCGCGCGAATCTACATAAAAAACTTTCGTTGTGTTATTTCAATCTCACCTCGTTTAATCTGGTTTGCAGCAGTGCTGTGTTGGTTGGTGTTATCAAGATAATTCAAGCGTTAAATTATTTAAACGCTCCAGTTGCTAATAGCTGCGAAAAACCAACGATCTCGATCAATCGACAGCATGCTTTTAGTTCAAGCCAGTGCCCCTTTTTAGCAAATTTTCACCAAGAGTGAAACCAACCGCCGTCGCCACTTACAGAGCGTGTGACAGATAACCTTCCAAATAGTTGTCTCTAAAATATTAATTTTCCCATGCCTGCGGTCGACTCGACGGGGTTTAAACGCTCCGTGGGCGTCAGGTTTACAAAGTCCTGTGGGCGGCACCGACTTGAGCCATGAAATAAAAGTTTGTTGTTTGTCAGGGAGGCGAAAGTCATGTGTAAGAAGACAACTGTCCTTTCGATGTTAGAAACCTCATCGTATGCTGGTCGAAATGTTAGTTAGATAAAATCTATGCTGAATTTTTGATGGAAAATGACAATCTTTATATGCCTTGCAGGACCATACATCGCGGATTTGTATAATTTTGTGGGGACTGTATGTGAGGTAAGAAATGAGAAAAAGGCAATAATTGGAAATAAAGGCAATAATGCAGTTTAAATAGGATTGATAACAACAACATTCGCTTTAAATCTACGCAGGTTAATGTTATTGTCGTAACATATCACGAAGATATAAGAATGAACCACAGTTGGCGGCCTCTGATAAACGGATTAAATTATTGATAAACTACCAAATTTCCGTCTAAAGTCCTGCCATATGTCTGCTTTGTCGGAAAAACTGGCAGAATACAACAAGTTGCTGTGAATTTTTTTGTAACATACTTTGTAATTTACAAGCATTTACTAGCTTTTTTAGATGTTTACTAATAAGTGCACAGGATTTATTTATAGCTTAAAAATTAAAATTTAATTAGCCAAACTCTAATGAAAGTTTTTCCAAATGGAAATGATTGCCCCATTTAAAATTAAAAGCCTATATGTTACAATAGGCCTTGCTGGAAAAGGCAAAAGTTTTGTTGGTTTTTTTTTTATTGTTTATAAAATAAGATTATTTGGATTGTTATAGTTAGGTAATTATGTTTAGATGAGAATCAAACAACAAAATAATAATTATTCTTTACATTATGCGTAGCAAACATTCAGAATATGTCATGTAAAAATCAGGGGCCGCAATTGTATTTCGACATGTTGATCAAGTGTTTGTTGAATTTGCCATCCAGTTTAATCAGCTCGAAAGTTTTAGAACTGCTAAAATTAAAAAAATGGAACAGATACAATTTTTTGCTTAAAATGTTGCAATACGTACTGCTCATCAGGTGATTTATATTTGGAATGTGACATTACTTAGAAAGTTTGAGATTTTTGTCTAAGTCGGTTAAGATTGATCCAAACATTATTTAATCCCACAAGCACTGCACGCTACATATGTCAGGGATGATGAGGCAGAGATGAAAGAGCATTAGGCCCTTACGCTACTTATCTCCAGTTGAACAATCACGAATTTCCTTCGTGAATTGTTTTATGAGGACATTTATGTAAGATAGAAGTTTCGCGCTTTCATAGTAATTAAACGTGATGATATTTAAATTTGTTGTTACATTATGTGAAAGAGTGTGTTTGAATGGAAACCTCCTGCAGCAAAATTATTCACGTCAATAGCATTATTAGTTACCGTATGTTTGTACAAAGCATTGTGACCGAAACTTCAAATAGCCAAACAACAAATATTAGTGTGGATGTTACCTTCCATGTGCAAGTCAGGTCTAACTATCGATCGAAGGTGAAAATAAAATCGTTTGTATGACGCCAACACTCTTTTGTGACGTCTTCGTGAAAAATGGCTTTGAAAAAATCGATTTCTTGTTTCACATGCGACCAAAATTATTTCATTGTATTTTCATTTAAAATTGTAGGGTTTTTATTTAACTATTATACATTGAACTTCATATTATCTACGATTAAATTTAACTAAAATCTTGCAGGAAATAGAGTAGGAATTAGCAGGAAAAGATGAGGCCTTTTTACTTGGAAATTTATAAGTGCCTGCATTGTCTGTTATTGTCCCTGTTGGTGAAATGCCAGACAACGCGACCAACACTGGACAATGGGGAATCGATGTTTCCGGGCGTGGACCCAAATATCGCCCTTCAAGGACAGTGTGTGGTTGTATGTGATGCAGTTCAAACCCAAACACAGCAAACATTCGCCACACCTTCACCCGTTCCACGGAGAGTTGCCTTTTCTGTGCAGAAAAATTCCAATTCTGGATTGCCGAACGGATCAGACGGCCCAGTGGTGGTTACTTTCGACTATCTGTTGTTGAATATTGGAAATGCATTTGACTCCGCCACGAGCACCTTCGTACCACCCGTATCCGGAGTGTATTCTGTCAACTTTAATATTTACAAGCTTTTCAACAGGAATGCCGTAACAATTGGTTTGACGGTACGTGGAGGCTTTGGTTAAATTGATTTACTCGGTGATGTCGGCAAATATAAAAACAACAGGGAATTGAAAGGTGAATTCGGTGCAATTTAATGCAACATTCATTGTTTTGTGGAAAACATGTAAGTGGAGAAAATAATTCTGAGTGGGCTAATGAGACTTGTGGCTGTTTCAACATTTCCTAAAACTTCGAAAAAAATTCTAAAAAAAAAAAATTCTAAAACATAAAAACTTAAAACAAAAAATTTAAAGTTTGAGTTTGCACTCAAATACAAGTAGATACAGAAGGTGCAGAAAATTTTTTTTAAAATCATAATTATTTTCCACAAACATTAAAAATAACTTTTATAAGCTGTCGGGATTTATCTTTGGAGCACGCGTAACGTGTAAACAGACAAGGGTGGCATGAAAAGGCGTTTAAAAGTAATTACATCTGGGGGCGCCGCCGGGGTAAACGCTTTATCAAATTTTAATTGGGGATCGGGATGAGCCATATGAGAGGTTTTGCATGGCCTGCATGGTTTTGTTACGCGTCTAGCATTTCGCCAATTTAAAAATTTATGCGCCAGCGGTTTAGATCTGGCCCTTTGCGGGCCGTGAGTGATGTCACCTTCTACGTGCTGCAACGCTATTTGTCTGCGCGCAGCAGTGCAATCGGATAACGTTTAATCTGTGTGTATCAAATATTTATTTTGCATTATTAATTCTCGTTTAAATGCACAGTCCATTGCGAAGCTTGTCCAAAACAACGCACAAAGGTCTCTAATCGCCGAATTCTTAAAAACGGTCAGGGATTTTGCTTCATGCGTTTCATCCACGGGTCAAAGGCTGCTTGCTTAAACAGCATCATTACTTGCGGGTGACATTAAGTCCCAAGGCCGTGCCAGTTGCAGTGAAAGCAGACTGCTGATCGAAACACTTTGTTTCTTGGCAGATCAATGGTGTCGTCCTTCTTACTGCTTTTGCCAACGACAGTTCGCGTCCTCCACAACTGGCGCACAATGCAGGCCTAGTTCACCTTAACGTCAACGATCGGGTTCGGATCGAAGTTATGGAAGGAAATTTGGACGGGGGATGGCGTTTCTCCTCGTTCTCAGGACACTTGTTGTACGAAGATCGATTCTAATTGACATGTTTCATTTATATTTTTTTTCTTGTTTGTATAAGCCCAATAAACGGACAGCGATTTAGTTTATGTACAATAGTAATGTTCTTGTCTATGAAATGAGGCAGATGATAATAAAAGTCAGAACCACAGAGAAACCAAAACCCAGCATTTTCGCGCTGCCTTTTGATGACGCAATAAACGCCGCCAAAGCGTGTACGACAGTACATTTTATGTTGTTTTGTCAATTGTATATTTTGCTCCTGTTAATATATGACCTGAATACAACAAATCAACAACTGTAAGTGTTTGCAAATACATGAAAGACAAATACAACCACTTTCAGAAGAAAAATATATTGAATAAACTCACAAGCTCTTCTGGCAGAAAATAATTAAGATGGTCGATGTTTCGGTCGTTATGCAATCGACCTTTATCAGAAAAAACATTCTGCCCGGCAGCGTCAGCAAGAAAAATACATCATTTTATTTCAGATGAAATATTTTTTGTGTGTATTTTGCGAAATAAACTAAACTAAAAATGCATAACTTTCACACATAACCGCGCATCCAGCATAAATACTTTATAAATTTCCTAAAACCGTCTCCTCTGATAAAGTGATTAACCGACGTCGTACACAAGTTTTAGTCCATTTGGCATGCCAATATTCCGGGCATATTTGCCATAAAATCAAATACCGTAAAATTGTTTATGCTGGTTACACAAACCTATGTTGGTAACAAAAACTTATGCATGTCAACAATCAACTGTTGAAAAGAATAAAAATATGCAAGGTTTTTTCCCACTGCAAGTATTTCAATTAACTTGTGTGGTTTATAAATTGTTTTGTGACGTCATAGACCATGTGATGAGATAGCAGCATCAGGGTGGTAATTGTTATTGTTTCAGAGGGATTAAAATGTGCGGAGTTTATGTAAAGTGTGTCCATATAGCTGTTTAAGAAAAGCATGTCAATGTTTATTTCAAAATCTATGTGGTTGGTAACCCAGTGTATATCAAAATGTACGGAAAGTTTTTGCAACGCTTTAAAACAAGCTACAAAAATGTTCAAGCCTCCGTTCGCTCCCTACGAACCTCTACCCAACACCCTTCCAAGCGGAAAAACGACAACGAAAGCCGGGATACAAAAAATCGGTCTGGCAAAGCGAAACTACAGTCAAATGCTCTAAATCTGTCAAGTGCGACTCGTGATGCAGCGACTACTACCGGTATTTAATGTAATTTGACTGTAACTGGCTTTTTACAAAAACCCAAAGACAACCTTTGCAACGTTCTACATTCTGCGCTGTATGTTCTGAGACATCAGTTGTTGTAAATTGGTTTCCATAGAATTCCCAAATCTCTGTGACAGAATAAAACAAACGCATTGAAATGACATTTGAGTTAACGTCACTTAAGAAGTGGATTATGGTTACGTGCAAGACAAACCATGAGTGCAACAATTTCTGTTTTTAAGATGGCGAACGTAGCAAGAAAAAACTGCATGTCTCAAAACATATCCGATAATGTTCCAAAATGAGAAATAAAACTGACATAAATAAAACAACAATAATAGTATTTACTACAAACTGTTTTAATCAACTGCTTTGCTACGTTGTTCAAAACCTTCTCTTTCAAGAATCAAACACTTTACTGCAAGTTGGCGAGGATTCATGGAGAACGTTGTTAAACAGTCGAAATTATAAAAACTGGCTCAAAGTTGGGTTGGCCTTACGGTGAGTTAAATAAAAGAAATTTTGGAAACATGCAGATGTCAGTGCATATAAATATACTCGATGCATCAAATTTTGATGGGAAGTAACACATATGAAACTAATCAATAAGTTCAATAAAATTAATTTCGTCCCAACATGACGTAAATTGCGGTCGCACGACGGTAAATATGAGGAATAGATTGTAACATTGTACCTAATTGCCCTCGTGTGACAACAAGTTGTCATGAGAAACGTTTAAAAACCTTGTTGCGTAGAACTGCATGCGAATATGTTTCTCCGATAGTGGAACTGATCGCCAAGGATATTCACAGCAGCTTGATTGAGAAACATGGCTCGTCCACTTCTTTGCGTCACTTCGAGTCAAAGTTGTTTGATAATGTGTATGCGCATAAATCCAATTACTAATACTTTCAAACTTCACAGACTCCTTGAAAGGTGGATTAAAGATGTGTTTCGACTCCACAGAAACCCACCATCTAAGGCTCAATTACATCGTATTTGTGATTTGACTTTGTGGCCCACACAAGACGGGTTATGGGAAATCGCTAAGGTGCGCAGCATGTTTACGAATCAGGTTTACAAAAATATTTAGTGTGATATACATGTAAACTTCAGGTGTACATGTCTAATGGTTACCCCACTGGAGGGTCTTTTGATGCATCAACGTTTGATGCAACAGCTCTGTTTAATTTTCTAAAGCGTTGCCGGGTGGTAGAAAAGTATGTTGACAACTTTGAAAACGTATGCAGAGTGCTTAAGGTAACTGAGGCGTTTGCCACAATTTGGTCGTTAAAATCGAATTGTTCATTTCGAATGAAAGTAAACAAAACAAAATTTTTTTTAATTAACTGAAAAGATATTTTATATGACTAACGTTGCAATTCTGAATAATGATGCTTTATGTGAACATGTTTTGCCACAGGCCAGAAACAACACGATGCACAGTCCACGATTCGGCTTCACAGACGAAGAACGCGACGAGCAATTCGATCACATTCTCGCTATGTTTCAAGACACCAGCCTTAGGTTCCACGTCGATCAGTCACTGGATACCTCAGCTTTGCTCAGAAACGTCATGGAGGTTAGATTTTAGTATGATGGGCTGGCGCCTGTCTCCATGCCAACGCCAGTTCTCGACACAGTCGGATGCTGAGCAGCGTTAAATATTTATTGGGTGTTTTATGTATCCCGTTTTGAGCATCGCACGAGTATCTAAAATAGGTTTTTATTTTGAAACCGGTTGGTGTTGAGCGTCCAAAATTTATAAAATTGTAATGGACGGTTTAGTTTCCCAAAATTAAATCACAGTAAGGACCGGACTACAGGGCTTGACATACACCGCCGCATTTTTTGTGTCAACGTCAACATCGCTAATGTCGTTTTGGGAAGTCCCGGCGTCAACAGAATATTACTTCAATTCATCGGATGCAATATTTCCCGAACATGCCTGGAAAAAATCGAACTCGAATCTTATTTTTACAATGGGTTATTTATTTAAATTCTACACATTATCAATTTAATTACACACAATGTCTAATTACAGATATGCGTTGTAGCAAATAGTATCAAACCATCTGATAAATCGATATTCTGAACATTAATTCATTAAATACAATATAGTTGAGTAACAATGTGTCCCAAATATATTATGACACCAAGCATATGTGATTCCTCAAATTGAACTAAACGTTGTCCTAGGCACGGTTTGGCACTCGATATATAGGCAGCCCTATTTGAAGTTTTCCTGTTTTTTGTTAAGATTAAAATGGCTGACCTGACCGTAACCGCCACCGCGCGGTCGACATTGGGAATAATTGATGACCGAATTCTCGACTCTGACCCTGGTCTTACTCCGTCGGCTAAAAAGACTTCGCTGTTGGTAAGAAGAGCATGCATTTTTGACATGACATTTTTAAGTATGCACGGCACTAACGAGCATATTTCCTGTGTTCAGTCTCTCAAAGATGTGGCGTCCAAGATTTTATCTCCTTCCATCTGTTGCACAACTGCCAATCGCAATTTGGTCGACAGCCACCAACGCACGCTAACAAAGTCCAGATCAGTTCAACATAAACTACATCAGCGAACTAGCAATGTAACACCGAGGAAATTTGTTGATACTCTATTTATTTATTTTATTTATTATTTTATTTTTTTAGGCAAGCAGATTTGGAAACCACAGCTCTGAAGCATATTATTTGAAGACGACACAAATTAAAGCGTGTAAGTAAAGAGTAATCTATACGATTGTTTAAATTCTTCCTTTCAGACACATTTTTATTTTCAATATAGTGAGTAACACTCCACCCCAAATCATATTTCGAAGCAAATCTGAAACCAACGTTACGGAAATCATTGGCGGCAATAATGTGTGGCGAGCAATCTATCTCGCCAACAATCCTTTCATGAACACAAACAAATCAATTCGAAGATACCATTCAGATAGAAGTTGTAATGGCGCCTTTCTGCCTTGTGGGAAACGCAAGCGTGATGATGAGATGGATGACGTTGCATCATGCAGCAGCAGCAAGCGTAGAAAAACTAATGAGTGTTCACCTAAGTTTAACGTGGTATAGGAACGTTTATACATAATATAGTAAGCACGGCATAGTTTAAAGTGTTTTCATGCAGCTGATCATGTCGTAGCGTTTGGTTATTTTCTTATGTTACCAGGATTAGAACTCAGGTTACCCTGCTCTCGAATCCAAAAGCCCCGCATTTTATCGTTAATTTATCATTAAAATCACGAAATTACAAGTAAAAGAAACTATAGGCACAAAAACTAAATGGGGTGCTTCAGGCAGTACACTGAAATTGCTTTTTTTTACCACACCGGGGTTTGAACTCACATATCCAGGACACGAATCCCGATCAGGTCCTCTTTTTGGTATGTGCGAAATCCCGATGTTGCCAATTTTTACAGGATGAAAAACGAAGAAAGGCGCCGTCTGGCGGTGGAGGAGGTGGGACGCAGTACAAAGATATGTTACACAATTTCCTTTTATCCCAGGTGAGATTTACGATCAATATTTCAGCTCCAACTGACTTTTACAATAGTTGCTGTTGTTTAGTCAAGGGGAGAAGGGTCAGTGGTACAAGATTTTCACAAACCTACACAGTTGTTTTTTTAGAAAGAAAACAGTGGAGGTGAATATTTTGACAAAAAAGACAAACAAGGAAAATTTCACGCCATGGTCGACTTTGTTTCCAATTTTGCGATAATTGGACGCCATCCGAAAGAAACAATCAAGGAAGCTGAACAGGAATCTGCCTCCATGGTAGTGTTTAAAGTATTCCCAATCCCCAATACAAGTATTTAAACTGGTACTAATCCGGTTTAGGCGCTAGAGTGGCTTGGATTAAAAAGAACAGAAAAAAAGGATGCAAAGCTTATGCTTGATATTTTTTGTAAAGCTGTTCCGAAAAAGTTGCCCTCGTACAAATCGTACAAAGTATCGACGAAACCATACTTCACCCTGCTACAAGTTTTAAACCACAACACGATGTATTACATAGAACACCTTTCACAACATGAATTATTCCTTCAGGTGACCAAAATTCTACTTTATTTCAACTTTATGCAGCAACTTCTTGGTAATTTTTAAATTTGCACAGGTGACTTGCAATGTGCAAGGCTGCAGTAAAGAGGACGCGGAATTAATTGCAGCTAGAACGGCTCTGGAGGACGCTTGTATAAATGTTGAAGCTATAACAGACCTGAAAGGTAAGGCATTCAGTTCCTGACCGGCCATATTTTGTCATATTGCTAATAGAAGTAGGCTAAAATATATGCATAAATAATGACAGAAGTCAATTTAATTTTTGAGTGAATTGGAAATTATCCAAAACCAACACCTGGATCAACAAGCTAGATGTAATCGTTTGTAATATAAAAGTGTCGTTTTGTCACAGTTGCATTGCTTTGTAGGGGCATTGAACGAATACTGCTTGCAGAATGGCGCTACACTCCCCGTTTATCGAAATGAAAATTGGTTCGACGTGAAGACGAACATAAAGTATCAAGACAGCACCGTCACTTCGTTTTTGCGGAAATATTTATTACAAAGCACTCTAAACTCCGATGAATTTATTGAATCAGAAATGGAAAACGAATGTGAAGCACATACAGCCAGTCAGCATGACTTGATAGAAGCAACGTCTGGTTTAGTAAGACTGTTTGTGTTTAAATTACTTTCTTCAAAAGCCTAACAATACATTCCCAGCCCTGTCGCAGTCGGATGAAGTCAGAAGAATCAGCCGCTCGCGCTGTTCTGGAAAAACTCGGTTTCGACGTTTCGCTATGCACAGACCGAAGTTACAAGTCTACGTTGAAAGATCATTGCCTTCAATGGGACTTCTGTCCTGTGTATCACTCTTTTCAGGTGGAAACGGTGGATGTAATTTATCTTCTATTCTCGGTGAATTGCTTGAAATGTACCACTTATTTTTACTGCCAGATCAAACCGGTTGTTGAATATCCGCAACAATACGAGTGCGTCGTTGCTAGTCCCTGCTTGCATTCAACCAACCAGGAGTTTACGGTTGTTAGTGACGACTGTGGATTTTCAACTGCAAGGGAGGCAAAGGAGTCAGCGGCCCGAAACGCGCTCTCTCTGTTAGGTCAACTGTCGTAAAACGATCCGGATCAGATCGGAAATTTTATTTAACATACATATTGCACAGAAACAACAAGTTTGGGGTTCAAATGAGGATAGACTGTTTTCTATGATACAATAAATTGGTTCCATGTTTTTCGAGAGAAGCGTAATGCAACCACACAAAGTACTCACACAGTATTAAATATGTTTCACCTATTGAACACAAATAGTGTGCAAAAATCTCAACAGTTTACAACAATGCAGTGTCAAATCACACCCAAGGAGTAAATCAATTTACTTCACATACTCCAAACTAAACCTGTAACTTTCAATTTAACTCATATATATTGTATAGAAGTCATAAAAAGATAAAACATAACAACAAGCAGAAATGTTAATCTAATTTCATTCTTTGTGTTGTCATGCGGTAGATAATGCTGTCTCTACCAGGGTCCATAAACCAAATAAAGTATGAAGAAGCAAGAGTAGCAAGAGCAATTACCACCAAGGTCCACACTGCGATGTTGATGTAGATTGCAAAATCTGGCATAGTTGGTTCCACATAACCACCCAAAACTGTGGTTTCATTTGTTGCCATCAGGCTCCTCGAACGTCTGATTTGAAAAAATTCTCGCTTGACCTCAGCAATTACATTAACTTCTGCAAGCAGCTGACCCTTGTACAAGTCATTGAAGCTTCTTGTGTACTGTAACAGAAAAAATATATTAGATCACAAGTTAAAAACACAAATCCTGCATTATGGCAGACAAGACTGGTGTTGTCATGGCAAATAATTCTGTGACATATTTACCAACATAAAATCATTAAATGCAATGTGTTAAACTGACCTACTGTAACACTACAGTCATCATTACAAAAAAAAGGTTAAGTAGAGTGTTTCAGTGTCAAACCTCAGCAAGGAATTGCTCAAGAAGTTGCAAAGCCTCCTTTACTTGGCATGAAGTTGTTCCATACTTTTTAACAAGCATGTCCACACCACTTACAGTAAAGTAATAGCTATCAGGTATTTCATCAACGATATTCTCAGCATTAGAGGTCAGCTGCAAAAATGGATGCACATATAACAAAACAAATTTCCAACATTCTACACATCATACCCTGGAAAGAATATCCTGCATAATTTGCAATTCACCCAAAAACAACACATCATCCTCTTGGGAAGTTCGTAAACATGAAGTTGGGCTTAACATCCCTGCCACAGAGTTTGGTTTTTCCAGGCGTTGTTTTATTTCAGTAAAAGTTGCAGCTAAGTCATTAAACAATCCACTATTGTGGGCAAGTGTATTGAATACCTGAAAGTAAAACCACTGATGTAAACATCTCAGAATCAAAGTTGTTTTGTGAATGTTGATTATATTTATGTTGCATGGACCAATGTTAATGCATTAGCCAATGTTTTGGTGTTTAAACATGCAAATATGTTGCTTATGTAGCATGTCATTCAACATAGTATACACCGTTTGCTAACACTTACAGTTTGATCCCTTTCAAAATCTACAATCAGCGGTTTTCTATCAGTGCTTGAATAATAAATTGCAGCATTTGTTTCTTCAAGGGTAGGTGCCATCCCTTCTGATTCTTGTGTTTTTATTTTAGCCTCAAACTGAAAATAAATTTAACCTTTTTTTGTTTCTAAATTTAATCATTATGAAAATGTACTTGAACAAACCTGTTTAATTGAAATATCAGACAAAGCTGGAACATGTACATTAATAAACAAGTTTGCTTTAGGACGGTTGAAAATGTCCAGGTGTTCAATGCCTATAAAATAAGGATTGGTTAAAGATGGTGTTTACTTATATTACTGTATCTCTCACCATTCCATGTCCGTGCCTTTTGTGTGGAGAGCCCCATCATATAGTTTATAACATGACTCACATCTGCCACATTTATAGGGTCCTGATTTTTTGAAAGTTTCATACTTGACGGAATTGATGTGAAGTATATATCGGAAGCGAAGCAACATGACACCAGACCTGAAAAAACAAACAAAAAGGAACATTCGTTAAAAATATACTTAATTTTAGTTGTTCTATTAACCAGGAGAACTATGTTTTGGATTTACGCATACTAACCAGCAAGCTGAAGAATTCCAAGTAACTTCTTCATGTTTTTGCAAACCAGAAAAGTCCAATAGCACAAGACAAATTAATACATACGACCGTCCAAGTACAAAAAGCAACTAACAGCCAAACAAGAAATATGCTTCTACTGGATGACAGCAAAGTAACTTTACTTGTATGCAAGTAAAACGTTAAAACCTTGCCTAAATTTGCTTTGTCCAAGATTTACTTTGCACTTATATTTCATTTACAGATAGTGGACCACTTTTAGCATAGTCTTGTCGAAACATATAGTAAAATCTTTTTTGTATAAAAGAAAGCATTTAAAAAAACACTTATCCCTCATTCGGCAATTACGAGCGTTATGCTTCACTAGTTTTAGTATTATGATCAATCATGTGATAACCACAAGATAGCGCCACATTTTTCCCTGTGAACATAGAATTCTATGTTGTGAAGCGACAAAATTATTTCCAGTACTCAAGATTCCGAACGACTAAAAACTCCGACAAATATGTGGGAAACCATTTAGTTTTGATGGCAAAAAAGCTACTGAAGTTGGTGACAGGCGCGGTGTACCAGAGGTCAGGATACCAGTGGCTAAAACCAACACTGTAAAACGCCGAGTCGTCGAAAACATCGGTAGAATTTGACGAAAATATGACGAATACACAGCGTCACCAACACCACCTCTACCTCCCAATACTTTGGACCGATGACAACGTACCGCGATTTACTTCATTTGTTCAGACATTTGTTTGGGTGTTAGAAAGTAATTTTAGGAGCGGATACTATACTCAATATGACGAAGATATAACTCCGTTACCTCGCTTTACCAAAAGATGAGCTTTCCCATTACTTTTCGGACGTGAAATGATGCTGTACCTACGTTTACCATCATTCTCAGTTAATCCAATTAACCTGTAGGACTGGGGAAAAAAAAAAACTCATTGATATTCCGGCTGAAGATACTGCAAATGCCATGCACAAGATTGTTCTCCAATATGTTTTTTTAAACTCACATTTCCTAAACTTTACAGAGGTGTGAGCAGAGTTTTTTGTCAAGATAAATATAAAATCAGTGAGCAAAAACCGGCTTGGTTTTCCCGAACATAATTTTCCATGCGCAATGGGCAAAGTTATATACCCAAAATCGATTGTTATATCCAATTCAAAAAAATATCTGATCGAAGTTACTTTCAATAAAACTTTCGTTATCGCCAAGTAGCATAAATGACCACAAAAAGTTGGGAAATACTGATTTACAGCCAACTTCTTACATTCACAACACAACTCTCTTTCTTAAAGGCATGGGATTTTGTTTACAGCACACGAAAATGTTATCGATAATTCTTGTTGACAGGCAATGTAATTCGGAAAAATGACTTCGCACCTTTTGTGAAAAACATCGATGATACAACTGCATGTTACCTGCTATAATCTTCACAACTAGAGATTTCCCACCTAAAACCCATACATTTACTTGGCAGTTGTTAAAACGCAAGAATCGAACGCAACAATACGAAGAAAAAAAGATGCGTTCACCACTGACTACACTTACGATGCCCAGTTTTGTTCTTTCGAGTTTATTGCGAAATAATGCCACAGCAGAAACTTTAACACCAATCACTGAACCCAATAAGCCCTACTCGAGATGGTAAAGAAATTTTTACAAATTTAATTCATCATAATTTGATTATCAAATTTAATCGAAATTTTATGATGAATTGCCTATTGCTAAAAAGAATATTACAGTTAACAAAAGGTCAGTCGACTCCAGTTTACTTGTTAGTATGGTTTTAGCTACCAAAGGATGACCCATAGTGCCATAGTTTAACTCATTTTATAATTTTCTTCGAATGTGATTTTTCTCAATACGACTTACATTTGCACAAGCGAATAAACTTATGACACAACAACGTTATATTTTCTCTTTTTTCGTAGCAACGTCGACAAAAAGCGAAACAAATTCACCGATACCAGTAAAAAAGGACGATGCAAAACACAAGTGCTGGATGCAGATCCCGAACATGCTTCTGAAACTTATGACGAAACTATACGCGTAAGGTAAGCGTACAGAGTGGATAGCAGTGCGAGATACTGTGCAGCCATCGATCGATAGGAGGGAATGGTTGGTTGTTAAACGTCCCACGGGAAAACGGCTCAGGTCTTTCGTTTCTTAGCGTCGCTTCTATTTGCAACTGCAATGTCGCACAGACTTGGCTCCTTCAACATATGGACTGCACAAAATCATTAAACATAAAATCATTAAATGCAATGTGTTAAACTGACCTACTGTAACACTACAGTCATCATTACAAAAAAAAGGTTAAGTAGAGTGTTTCAGTGTCAAACCTCAGCAAGGAATTGCTCAAGAAGTTGCAAAGCCTCCTTTACTTGGCATGAAGTTGTTCCATACTTTTTAACAAGCATGTCCACACCACTTACAGTAAAGTAATAGCTATCAGGTATTTCATCAACGATATTCTCAGCATTAGAGGTCAGCTGCAAAAATGGATGCACATATAACAAAACAAATTTCCAACATTCTACACATCATACCCTGGAAAGAATATCCTGCATAATTTGCAATTCACCCAAAAACAACACATCATCCTCTTGGGAAGTTCGTAAACATGAAGTTGGGCTTAACATCCCTGCCACAGAGTTTGGTTTTTCCAGGCGTTGTTTTATTTCAGTAAAAGTTGCAGCTAAGTCATTAAACAATCAACTATTGTGGGCAAGTGTATTGAATACCTGAAAGTAAAACCACTGATGTAAACATCTCAGAATCAAAGTTGTTTTGTGAATGTTGATTATATTTATGTTGCATGGACCAATGTTAATGCATTAGCCAATGTTTTGGTGTTTAAACATGCAAATATGTTGCTTATGTAGCATGTCATTCAACATAGTATACACCGTTTGCTAACACTTACAGTTTGATCCCTTTCAAAATCTACAATCAGCGGTTTTCTATCAGTGCTTGAATAATAAATTGCAGCATTTGTTTCTTCAAGGGTAGGTGCCATCCCTTCTGATTCTTGTGTTTTTATTTTAGCCTCAAACTGAAAATAAATTTAACCTTTTTTTGTTTCTAAATTTAATCATTATGAAAATGTACTTGAACAAACCTGTTTAATTGAAATATCAGACAAAGCTGGAACATGTACATTAATAAACAAGTTTGCTTTAGGACGGTTGAAAATGTCCAGGTGTTCAATGCCTATAAAATAAGGATTGGTTAAAGATGGTGTTTACTTATATTACTGTATCTCTCACCATTCCATGTCCGTGCCTTTTGTGTGGAGAGCCCCATCATATAGTTTATAACATGACTCACATCTGCCACATTTATAGGGTCCTGATTTTTTGAAAGTTTCATACTTGACGGAATTGATGTGAAGTATATATCGGAAGCGAAGCAACATGACACCAGACCTGAAAAAACAAACAAAAAGGAACATTCGTTAAAAATATACTTAATTTTAGTTGTTCTATTAACCAGGAGAACTATGTTTTGGATTTACGCATACTAACCAGCAAGCTGAAGAATTCCAAGTAACTTCTTCATGTTTTTGCAAACCAGAAAAGTCCAATAGCACAAGACAAATTAATACATACGACCGTCCAAGTACAAAAAGCAACTAACAGCCAAACAAGAAATATGCTTCTACTGGATGACAGCAAAGTAACTTTACTTGTATGCAAGTAAAACGTTAAAACCTTGCCTAAATTTGCTTTGTCCAAGATTTACTTTGCACTTATATTTCATTTACAGATAGTGGACCACTTTTAGCATAGTCTTGTCGAAACATATAGTAAAATCTTTTTTGTATAAAAGAAAGCATTTAAAAAAACACTTATCCCTCATTCGGCAATTACGAGCGTTATGCTTCACTAGTTTTAGTATTATGATCAATCATGTGATAACCACAAGATAGCGCCACATTTTTCCCTGTGAACATAGAATTCTATGTTGTGAAGCGACAAAATTATTTCCAGTACTCAAGATTCCGAACGACTAAAAACTCCGACAAATATGTGGGAAACCATTTAGTTTTGATGGCAAAAAAGCTACTGAAGTTGGTGACAGGCGCGGTGTACCAGAGGTCAGGATACCAGTGGCTAAAACCAACACTGTAAAACGCCGAGTCGTCGAAAACATCGGTAGAATTTGACGAAAATATGACGAATACACAGCGTCACCAACACCACCTCTACCTCCCAATACTTTGGACCGATGACAACGTACCGCGATTTACTTCATTTGTTCAGACATTTGTTTGGGTGTTAGAAAGTAATTTTAGGAGCGGATACTATACTCAATATGACGAAGATATAACTCCGTTACCTCGCTTTACCAAAAGATGAGCTTTCCCATTACTTTTCGGACGTGAAATGATGCTGTACCTACGTTTACCATCATTCTCAGTTAATCCAATTAACCTGTAGGACTGGGGAAAAAAAAAAACTCATTGATATTCCGGCTGAAGATACTGCAAATGCCATGCACAAGATTGTTCTCCAATATGTTTTTTTAAACTCACATTTCCTAAACTTTACAGAGGTGTGAGCAGAGTTTTTTGTCAAGATAAATATAAAATCAGTGAGCAAAAACCGGCTTGGTTTTCCCGAACATAATTTTCCATGCGCAATGGGCAAAGTTATATACCCAAAATCGATTGTTATATCCAATTCAAAAAAATATCTGATCGAAGTTACTTTCAATAAAACTTTCGTTATCGCCAAGTAGCATAAATGACCACAAAAAGTTGGGAAATACTGATTTACAGCCAACTTCTTACATTCACAACACAACTCTCTTTCTTAAAGGCATGGGATTTTGTTTACAGCACACGAAAATGTTATCGATAATTCTTGTTGACAGGCAATGTAATTCGGAAAAATGACTTCGCACCTTTTGTGAAAAACATCGATGATACAACTGCATGTTACCTGCTATAATCTTCACAACTAGAGATTTCCCACCTAAAACCCATACATTTACTTGGCAGTTGTTAAAACGCAAGAATCGAACGCAACAATACGAAGAAAAAAAGATGCGTTCACCACTGACTACACTTACGATGCCCAGTTTTGTTCTTTCGAGTTTATTGCGAAATAATGCCACAGCAGAAACTTTAACACCAATCACTGAACCCAATAAGCCCTACTCGAGATGGTAAAGAAATTTTTACAAATTTAATTCATCATAATTTGATTATCAAATTTAATCGAAATTTTATGATGAATTGCCTATTGCTAAAAAGAATATTACAGTTAACAAAAGGTCAGTCGACTCCAGTTTACTTGTTAGTATGGTTTTAGCTACCAAAGGATGACCCATAGTGCCATAGTTTAACTCATTTTATAATTTTCTTCGAATGTGATTTTTCTCAATACGACTTACATTTGCACAAGCGAATAAACTTATGACACAACAACGTTATATTTTCTCTTTTTTCGTAGCAACGTCGACAAAAAGCGAAACAAATTCACCGATACCAGTAAAAAAGGACGATGCAAAACACAAGTGCTGGATGCAGATCCCGAACATGCTTCTGAAACTTATGACGAAACTATACGCGTAAGGTAAGCGTACAGAGTGGATAGCAGTGCGAGATACTGTGCAGCCATCGATCGATAGGAGGGAATGGTTGGTTGTTAAACGTCCCACGGGAAAACGGCTCAGGTCTTTCGTTTCTTAGCGTCGCTTCTATTTGCAACTGCAATGTCGCACAGACTTGGCTCCTTCAACATATGGACTGCGAAAAAGGGGGAACAAATGTTGGCGTATAATTACAAGCTTTTCTTCATAAGCATGCTATCCCCGTATATGTCTGGGATGTTCTTTTTACCATTCAAAACATAAATTTTATACAATTCAAACAAAAAATATAAGCTTGTGCGTCGCACGTTTGTGACAGGACATTAAATTGCCATGTGAAATTAACAGGTACAATTAAAACACCTTCTATGGGCCGAGGAACAAAATGTGAGCATGTCTTGTGTTTCTTGGCACGAGATCCTTTCACTGGAACTCCGTCCTTGCCGAGACCGATATTCCAAGCTCTGTCACTTTGCAGCTGTTTATATAAGCACGAGGTGTACACGACGTAGTAGTTTTCGTACACCGATTCCTTGAATTTACACTCAGAGGTGTACGTGTCCTGTTAAACAATGCCAAGCGTTAATGGTCCTCGTCGACATGATGAACTAGGACCAAATCAATCAACCAAGTTATTCCGATATGAGAACACCAGAATGTAGTCTGCCAACCACGAACAGTCTTTTTTGTGTATAAACTATAAGCACTTTATTATCGTCAGTATGCGACTGGTTTTACCGTGGTGTATAGACGCCCTTCGCTGTTCATGCCGACGTAGAGAAGTGTGTCACGATGCTGAATCGAAATGATTCTCAGCCCCACAGGTATGAGATAAAACACGGTTGGGTCTCCATCCTCGGGAATGCCGTATACGCTCCCATTTTCGCGGTCCACCGACAAATAGAATCCTTGTCGCGAGAACAGCTGTGTCTTCACACCCTTTAGCTGGGGTTCTGAGAATGTACATGGGTAATTTTCAACAACCGTATAATTTTGTACCTTATATTAAGGCTGAGCAAGAACAAGTTCATGTTGAAATCGTTTAGAAAAGTTTGATGCAAATGTTGTGTACCAAAAGGCAGCCACAGAAAACACACATGATCAATATAATTAATACTTGACGAGAACATCAACCTGGGAGAAATAAAGTTTGAACTTAATGGATTTTAGACCGGAGTAACCCGCGTTTTTAGCCAATCGATTCAACAAATAATTTGATCTTCTTTCGCCAGTTTTGTGATAGGCAACATTTCCGCCAAGATTTTACACTAAAACCGAAATCTTTTCAATTGCCTCGATTTATAAAATGCCGGAAAATTTGCTGATATAAACAACGTCTTCCTTAAAACAAACCGTACCCCGGTGGCTACTTGAGCTACTTTCCTCATGCCTTCCTATTAAAATGGTTGCCTCATCCATGTATGTTATTACAACAAAGGCACAAGAACTAACACGGTAAAATACTCAGCACAACACATCACCAAGCCGAAGGCAAACTTAACACAAAGTTCAAATGAATGAGGGTTTATTTCATCTTACGTTACGGCAGCTGATCGTCTGTTTAATATTTCAAAGCCTGGTACGGCGCAAAAGGCGTTCTTGTTGGAGACAATATTTGCGGTTTTCCCAAAAAAATTGATGGTGTCGCCAATGACATTTCAGCATGCTGAAGTTAAATTATTTATCAACAGGCGTGCACTACATTCATAACGCGGAGATAGGCAGAGCATCAAGTATTTATCAGCTGCACGCCAATCAAAATGGTCTATTTTGAACAAGTTGCCTCCTACCTTTGAGTGCTTTGTTTTGGCCACCAGATTTAAATTTCTCCATTTTTACACATTACTCTTATACTTAGTCGTGGACAAAACAACTGATAATCCAAAGCAACACTGTATCCTTGTTGTCGATAGCAGCTGGTCTCCGTACGGGTGAACGCAACTACTGATCTAACTTGGCAGCTGTAACTACTTTAACTGGCAGTGGCTAGCTCTGAGATGAAAATCACGGACGGTAATGCTTTTTCGGTTGATGGGCTGAGTCTTCTCAAACCTCCCCGCACAGAACTTCATGAATTTTTCAGTACACAACCTTAAAGGACGGCAGTATATACTGCTAATTTACCACACACCGGCATCATGCGTTAGGCCCAGGCAATTTTCAAAACAAGCGTATCCGATCGATGGCAACGAAATTCGATCGACTAAGCTTATAACCCTTAGTGGCGACATGCAAATTCCACAAAGCGAAACAGCAAACAAACAAATGGCGAAGATACAACATCATGGCAAATTGTCCAATAGTTATTAGTTTTTCGACAGTTGTTGTGTATCAGCAGTATAGTATCACGCCATGTAAATTATTTTATAATGACATGAAATTGGTCCGGTTGGCACCTGTTATTTTGTCATTTCTTCCTGAATAAATGTTTGATAAAGGCTAATGTAATTGGGTGCAGTCCATGAATAATTTACCGCAGCGATGGAAGTACCACTGCAAAAAATATGTTTTGAAGAACCCCAGGAACCATTTTCACTAAACAATGTCTTTAAAAATGGATCGACATTTTTTTTTAAAAAAGTAAAGCAAAATATCAACTGTAATTTGCTTTTTGACAATAACATTAAAAACTGGTTGCAGTCACTGCGTATCAGCTAGGGTGAAAAAAAAAACAAATAAAAAGACTTTTATTCCTTGCTTACCTGAAGATTTTTCGTTGGCCATAACTATTTTTAAACTTTTTACCGTGAAAACTGCACTGCTTCATTTAAAACAGTTGAGGAGCAACCCGAAGCTGTGTAAGACTTTTACTTATGTGATGTACCACCGAGTTTTTAAACAAAGGTCATTGTCATTTCGGCATTTTAATTTAAATTTGAAAAGGCTTATCCCTATGGACGTATATTGGTATAAGCAAGTGCTAGATTTTATCGATTCCAACTTCTGCAAGCCAACTTTCCGTTTGCAGCGAGGGTTTATAGAAGCATGAAAAAAAAATAGAAAAAAAACAGCTATTGAATGGACAATACATTTCAAAACTTCGGTGATGCCGCAACAGTAATCACAAAATCACGCAAAAAAACTTTATTTATGAAAAACCTTTCCCCTTCTTTTGTGAAGCTTTTTACTCTCTTACGCCCACGAGCGGTTATTGCTACACAAAATATGACGACGCGTTGGCGTTAAAGAGTAATCGCCTAATTTAACTCCATTAGACCACTTTCACATAAATTATTCAACTTTCGAAATCAATAGGAGCCTCCGTGTGCTACCATATGCATCGAGTAATGAACTTTAATGTTCCGAGGTGTGATCAAATTACGTTATGCCCTTGGTTACACGTTTTAAGAAATCATGCTTGAAAGAGAAGAAACCATATATCCGCATTTCGAGTAGATTTAGCAAATCCTTGCTGTTAGATTCCAATAAATTTACTTGTCGTTGTGTCAACGCGCATTCGGAAACCAAATTAGGTTTTTAACTTCAGTTATCCAAACAAATTGCTATGAACATATAAACAAGTGTGGACATTTTGCGATTTTTAAGTTAACGAGTCGCAGACACTTATCTAACGGTAAGGCCTTGTTTTTTTTATGTATTTTTGTCAGATTTATCGTGGTGTAAGTCAACACATTTATATAAATGTATGCTAATGGCCGTTACCTCATATGCAAATTTCGTGATTACAGTCAGTGTTATGTTATATCACTTTCGTCGATCACAACACTAAAATCACACATGGTCATTTAATCTCGACGGTTTTACGTTGTGTGCTACGCCATTGCCTGGGCGAATACCAGTAACAGATTTTCTACGCACTTTAATAAACTTTACACACGTAGTAAAGGGAATGGTCAAATCGGTTTAACAGCATGAGAATTTCCCAAAGGATTTTCGCTTATGACCCTCGACTTTACACGACACGTATTGATCTTCACGCTATCTACATTTTGCCACTTGGCGCGGAAGGCCTTATAACAAGAGAAAAGATTAAGGCAGTTGCCTTTCATCGGTCTACAAGAACATGTTTACTAATCCACATTAGAAAATGATGCAAATTTTCAACTAAAGCCCGCCAGTTCAAATTTACTAAATTTTCATAAAAATGACCAACGAAAAAACATCATGTTGACGTGTAGTTACAAAGCAGACTAGTCGCAAATGCGCATTAATAATGACCCAATTTACAAGAAATTCCTCTCTAACGATACTTAAATTGTCGAACATATTGTGAAAAACAAGGGGCTGCAAAAAGTTCACAAACATGCAATAAAATAAACAAGTCTACTTACCGACAACGGGTGCACGAAATTTCAGTCCTCGGCCACAAGGACACTTAAAAGGCATATGCGGGGAAACAGTGAACACAGCGTGCAGTAAAAACTGATGCATATCAAGCACCGGTCCACGGAACCATCCGGAGGACAGGCCGGCGCAGATACGTTGATCACCACCTTGCTTCGTCCTGGAATCAAAAACTTCTCCGTACAGCTGGCAAACGAAAGTCGTGATCCACTGACGGATCGCGAAGTCCTTTATTCAATCGATGACCTTGACATGACCGAAGGGCTTAGACAGGCGACGGAGCTTTGCGAAGCGTTGTATTCCGTATTGTTGTTTTTAATAAATCGAATATATCCTTGATTTCGCTGGCCAACACTGTAGGTTATAAGAAATGGAAGATCAAAGAAGCTTGGATGTTTAGCAAACTATACCAAACTTATCCAGAAGCACAGATCAAATCTTTTAATCTGACTATCAAATCCCCTGCAAAATAGACAGACTTTAACGGAAAACTACCAGTCTGGAAACAGCAACACCTTCCGTCATTCAAGTTTCATACGCAGCCATACAACACTTGGGCATTCTTTGCGCTCGTGTTTCGTATTCTCAGCTCGACTAACTCATATTGTTAAGCTTGCAGCACATCGTTGTGGCTAGGTGGCTAATCCTAACGTACTTGTTTACATGAATCGATATCTTCGGAGTAACCGCATCTCCTGGCAGCTTTTCCTCGCGACTGCCCAACGCCAAAAGCATCAATAAAACATTCTAGTGAGACTTAATTACAAGCCAGCATACCACTATTTACCGCCTCGTAGCCAAACGCGCTTGGGCAGACATGACGAGTTGTAAACATTTAGCCTCGAGGGCATCGTCGAAACACAATTACCCGTTGCCATCTCACTCACTGTTAACATTCTTTCCAGTTTGCCCTTTTCGTGCGTTCGGTTTATTGCAGGGGAAATGAAGTACACAAAATAAAACGGTAATTGCCTTAGTTCACAGAAGTTCACCCCCTTATCTCGGTACAGCAAGACCACCTTTGTATAAAACGGAAACTAAACACACTTCGATTCAGGCTAGCAAAGATGAAGAAGACAATAAATTATTGATGCCTGGTAAATGAACGCAACATCCAAAAGTCTGTCTTATTATCAGGAATTCTTTTGAAAGATAGCAACAAACATTTTTCCTAGCAACACAACTTATTCCTTGCTGTTGATGTTATCTAACTGGGGTATAGACCGATCCCTCTCTAAATCCTAGCCCAAATTTAAAATAAACATCTAACTGACAGATGTACAAAAATATTATAAGTGCCCTTGTAACCAACAACTACCTGATACTCACGTCACAACTAGCTTTAATGTTAATTGAGTCCTATCGCGCTACACTGAACAGCAGGACTGGAAACAGTTATAACCGTGCGTTGTGCGAGCATCTGGGGTTGACTGGTAGATCTGATAATTGCCCGTACGTCCATACCTAGATGCAACCGCGCTGAAAATCAACAAGCGACCAGTGGCGAATGAATAATGCAACCTGCCATGTTGCGATCGGCTGCCAACGAGTGAACGAGCAGTCTGCAATTACTGGGTCGCTCTGTGCTTTCCACGTATCGATTACGGCCGCATTGCGATTAGTCCAGCATTTAAGACTGACATTCGCGACAATAACTCTTACCAAAGCAAATGCGTCAAGAGAAGCATGAGCAGCGCATTCCAAACAGTAGTTGGAGTATAAATATCGCAATCGCTCGGTGTTTCCGAAGTCCAGTTTTGTTTAACCCTCCGTGAAATCGCACCATTTTTTGTCAATATATGGTTTTTGTTCCGGAACTTCACATTGCCAAAACATGCACTTTGGACTGCAATAAACAACTATAAGTGCGTATTCTGTTTATAAAAATTCGATACGAGTCAATTTCAACAAGTTGGACTTTGATTCACATGCTGGTCCACCCCATCTGTTGGTGGATTACGTAATGTTGGCTGTTGGATGCCCAACCTATTTCGTCAATGGACAATATTTCAAAGAGATTGTAAAGCCGAGACGGACTTTGTACCACACGAGGACAAATTTCTGTTAGCAGAATGACGTCACGTGAGCATCAGCGTCATTTCGAAATCGTGATTGAATGCAAGTATATAAAGGACATGTTATCGTTAACTTTTTTCGGGTTGAAGTTAGCAGTACAAGCTTGGGTACATGTCGTGCGTTTTGTTCTAAAATTTAAGTTTGTTACAGTTGTGTATATCGCAGAAAAAAGTCAAGAAACTATAGATAGGACCCAGATGTGCTCAAAACATAAAAACAAAAAATCAGTTTGTGTATGTTAATTGGTGAGAGTTATAAGTTAATTCAATGATACTTTCGCCAACAGGTTAATGTTTGCATGTCACACGCAAGGTGCCGCCACAAAACCAACAGGGTAAATAATTCGAATTTGAACTTTGGTAGATTCTTAACACTTTCACGATATTATGTCAGTTAATAAGTGGTTTTACTGGAATTTACCGTCAATCCGACAAACGGAACAAAAACCAATGTCATTCCGTGTGTGGTTTAGTCGGGATGATGCTGAAAAGGTCAGTCCGGATTTACTGGAAGCTAATCCGGTCGGGATATCTGCGCGATCAGTACGTGAGCTGAAACACAAAGCAGTTCAGGCTCGCGCGGAATCAAACGGGAAAATAGTCAACGAGGTCCAGTTGAAGTCATTAGCACCGGTATATCGGCTTGTGAAACTGGTCGACGGAACATCAATTATTGACGACGACTACTTGCGTCAGCTCACCAACGAAGTCGACCTTGTGTTGCTAGAAGGACAAAGACAAACTTGGAATTGTGGAGAGTTAAACTTGGACTGGCAACGATCCGAACACCCCAGGAACAACGACACGCGAAGACCACATATAGAGCCTGCGTGCGAGCAGGTGACAGATAAGCATATTGCAAAGTTCGCGATGGACGTATACCGCGGGCCAAAGTCGCAAATCGGATGTGTTCGCTTTACTACCACCACAGGAGGGCGCAACGGAATGTCGGTGACATACGAAATGCGTCTTGGTAGCGCGAGAATGCTGATATATTGCGTGGCTCGCTGGACAGGTGTCGCTTTGACGTGGTGCGGCAGGGCGTTACTGGCTGGTGGAGATTATTTGAAAAAGAGATCAGTCAAAGAATAATTTGGCTGGTAATGTTAAACATATTACACGTCTTCACAGTGGCAGCATTCCTATCTTGTTACTATTGTGGCATTTACAAGCCTACTTACTCTGTTGTTTGTTGTGTTTTGCATTCTTTCTCGCCAAACTGTGTTGTTTTTTAACTATATTTACTACAGATAACCATGTACCATTTATTTGCTGTCAAACTTTGGAAAACTGGTATGCAGTAAACCAGATCTTATTTAGTTCATGGAAATAGTCCAACTTTAAAAGATAAATAGCAATATCTATTATGAAAACGCTTATGCGATTTTAAAAATTGTCCGCTTGGTGGTGATATAGACCAATAAACAAACTCCACACCACACAACACTTCAGGTAAAAAAACCTGATCGGGATTGATGGTCAGGCATTGCTTTATGATCAGATATTGTGACGAAGCACGAGAAGGGCATTTCCACAAGAAAGAACTTGCTTCAATAGAAATACTGGCGGTCCACATCAAAACGTAACGGAGTGCTTAGTAGGAATTAGAAAGAGATTGTAATAAGCAGGAATTCGAATGAAAGATTAATCTTTCTTAACAGATTAAGAGGAACCTCATGCGCCTGGCGACAAACTGCACGCAAGGCAGCTATTTAGATTGACAGTTTCCTTTGCGAGCAAAAATATATAGCTGACTTTTCTGCTAAGCAAAAAACTACAGACTTACACTGGTTTATTGTGGCAACACAAATAGCGAAAGCACGTGAATTCGTTGGAACAATGCTTGCGACTTAACGGAACTTTCATATCTTTATTTATTCAACGAACTCGAATGGTTCGGGAGGTTCCGGTTCATCTCCTTCTTCTTCGGCCTCCTCTTTCTTCGGTCCCCCGGCTACAAAAAATGATATTGCTGGACTTGCTACCGTACGTTAGGGTTACTATATTAGTATTGTCATCGACGTTGACATATTTATCATCCCAAATTTTGAAGGAATTTTTCACAGCGTGTCAGAGTTGACCATTTCTCAAGCTAGTCGCAACTAAGGAAGATAACATTAAATTAATGATCATTAAATTTCAGACATTTGGGCACTTTTTCCCATTCCCCGGGCGTAGATTTTAACAGCAAATTCCGGACGTCTGGCAACTCTACCGTACATAATAGACCGATGTTACGAAAAGTCTTAAAAACGCCAGTCTTAAAAAATGTTCGTTGGTCGTTTCAATGAAAAGTATGAGACAAAGGTACTTGGGAAACCGGAATTCATACATGTATGTGCACCGGTGATTTTTATACTAACCTGTAACGGGCTCCAGTAGTTCTTCAGGCTCAGATAATTTCTTGTACTTCAGCAAAATTATGCCGCCATGGGAGAGCTATTAAAACATGATGGAAATAAATGGTGTGATTTTTTTTATGTAACTGCACACGCGACTTTTTTACAAACGCACTCCTACCGGTTTCAGAGATGTGTAGTTGCTATCTTCTGGCATGCTGATTACTTTTAATTGCGGTGGGATCGCCCGACAAGGATTACTGATCATTTCGAAAGTCGGCTCCGGTTTTTCTTTCTCTTTTTCTTTCTCCTTTTCTTTTTCGCCTTCTTTCTTTTGTGTTGTCGACTAGAAAACATCCGATAACGCATGTTGCTGACACCGGAAACAAGTTGTTAAAAGTTGAACCACCTGATCGACTTCCATGGATCCTTCAGCCAGTGTTGCCTCCTTTTCTTTTTTAACGGGTTTTGCTTCAGTTTCCTCCTGAAAATAAACGTTGAAATATTTCTCACGGAATAAAAATCTTGACGACACATCAAATGCCATTACTTAACTATCTACACCAGAGCTAGCTTGACACCGCTCGCGAATTATTTCATTTAATTTAAACTTTCTGTGACCCCTCTCTTTATCGGCAGAGATTTTTATTGAAACTTACAAGATCCATCTTCTCTTCGACAGTCGGAGGTCGTGACCCGGTTGCCGGGGTAACGGCGGTTGATGACGTGGATGCCTTGCGTTTCTCCTTCTTAATTTCCTTAGCCTTCTGTTTGGCGGTTGTTGAGAGGACAGCAGTTTCCACCTTTTCAGTCTCTCTGCCCTTCTTCTCTTCAAGAGGATTGGGATAAGCGTAGATGCTGGGTCGGGCATTGGAACGGAATTCCATCTTCGGCATCTGCAAGAAAAGTGGAGGAATGCTTACTGCGGTTACTTTTTTATGTAAACGATCAATTTTGATTGCACAGAAATTAGTTAACCACGCTTCGCCAAAGTAACGTACAAGCTTTACTCCCATGTAAGTGCCGGTATTAACAAACACGAAGCAGGATTTCCTGAAAAAGTGAATCATTCAGGAAGCTCATATTTCAGCGTAAAATATATATAAAAAAATAAATCGAAACAAGCAAGGAAACAAACACCGTGCGGGACTTACTTTTGTCAGGTAAACATTTTTTTCGGGGATGAGATAAGGCGCAAGTCAATTATTCACCAGAGTAAAACGAATTCGTTGTACTAATGGTTCGTAACGAGAATAAGAATTTCTCAAAACGCAGACAATGTAATGTAGGAAGCCAGATTAACGAAAATCAAGAGGCAGCAAAACCGCGTCACGCATGACCGGTCACGACGCACACCCGAGCTAGATCCCTAACCACGGATTGACGTCACTGGGAGATACATCAAAATGGAGACGACAGGCGGCTAATGAAGGTGAGTGGTTAGGTCGAGGAGGCTGTAGTTAAGGGTAATGAAGGTAAAGGGATTATTGACTTCCTACATTAGGGACTGAAAATGTGAGAAGACGGAACAAACATCGATTGAAAATCCACACACGAGTCAATCTCCCATGCGGCAATTTCTCAACACCTGATGATTCTCAAGCTGTCAAGTGTGGTTTTTGCCGCATGTGTTCAAAGGCGAGAAAACAAACATATACTGTCATATGGTATGAAGTGGAGTCACTTAAACAGGTAGTATCAGTTGCACTGTAGAGACTTTTCATCCCCATAATATTACTCAAGGATGTACTTTGTAATTCTACAAATAAATGCAGCCAACATAAATGGACGGCTATTCAATACAGGGAAATGAATCCTTTAAAACCCTAATTGTGGAATTCTAATTTAATATAAACGATAACTTAAATCAATATAACGGAAATTTTGTAAATAATTTATTGTTTCTGTTTTGAGCGCCACACCTGACTCACGAACCGGTAGCAGGAGGGTATTACGGTGTGGACTACGACATTGGGAGACCAGTTTACAGAGTGTATAAAGTTATATGTGTTTTTCGGTAATACAAATATAAGTTTTGGTGTTTGTGTCGACTTTTGTAAGCAGAAGAAAACAGCGTTAGCAACAAAATTTGGCATCCTACACATATTTCACTCAGGCGTTGGGAAGACAAAAAACTTCATTAATCGCGGGTAAACGAAACTCACACACAACAATTCATGTGACACAAACTTGCCCTTACCTTCAGTTCTGCATTGAGTCCGATGATAGCAGCAGGTGTAAACGTAAGGGAAAGAAAATGAGAAAGTGGAAACCAATACCAGAACTGACAGAACACCAACATTCCGACTACAGCCGCCATGTTCACGTGACCAGTGCGGGACTGCATGGAAAGCGTGACGTTGCGACCACCTGAGATACAAAGTATGGATTTGCAAACTGCCTTTAAAATGGATTTGAATGTAAAAGTAGCATAAGAGTCGTGACAGAGTGGCACTGCTGCGTGTCACATAACAAACAAAGTATAGGGGGGATAGACAAAAGTTTACATTTCTCGATCAATAGGCAATATCGATTCAGCAATGATAAAATTTACACTAGGCAGTTATTGTTGCGATCTCTTCAAATACCTCCGTCTATGATTCCCTGAGCAAGGATGGCACCAAACTTGGCCATCACGTCCTCATGTTTGTCGTTTATCACTTTGCGGTAAAGTTCCTTGAACGTTTTCAACTGAAAACATGACTTCACTTATGATCTGGTAATTTATAATCGACCACGAAAAGGTAAACAAACGTGTTGTGCTCAATACAGCACCGGTTCGAAGCTTGTCATAAAGTAAGGAGGGTGCGTCTCTTTTTGCACCAAGGCGGTACATTGTTAGTTATACAGGACAATATGTACGTTTTGTCGGGTCACATCAAACGCAATTTCCGGTCTGAAGTCGATTTTGAGCATAGTTACAAGATCACATTCGTCAAACTTTATTTAGTGTCGCCCAAATATAAACGACATTTTCCAAAAATGGAAAGTCGTCATTTCGGACCTTATAGCTGACCTACCCCAAAATACATCAAGCACAGTAATCCTGATCAAAAAACGTGAGCTTAGTAAATCGACGGGTTAGAAAGGCAGAAAGGGAAATACGAGACGTAAAAAACGGTCTTGGGAGTTAGGGAGAAAATCTCGAGGTTCGGCATCCGCTGTTAATTTTCAAATTTCACTGCCAGAGGGTGAACATGTTACATCGTTTGTTACTATTTTGAAAAACAGATTTAACTAAATATCCGTCTCGCCTAAATTTGCCGTCACGAAAGGAAATGCTACAACAGAGACAAGCAAAACTCGAAAAATAAGATGATAAACTTGGGCTTAACCACAAATCAACTTGGAATGTTAACATATTTTTGAAGGAGAACCCATGTATTATTTTCGAACATAGTTGTAAGTATGCGGTGCTATACGTTAACATGCAGTTCATGGGCAGACACTTACATACTTCAACACACCACACCGTAACCATGACAAATCAAACGTCGAACACTCGAGACAGTGGCAGAAAAAGTCGCCCCGCTTTGGTCTGGGGACGGTCGAATTACAATCAGAATTTACTGGAGGTTACTCACAGGAAATATTGGGTCCCGTAATCTCATTGCGTGTTCACACATAACGAGCAGCATCAAGCACTCGACGCATTTGCCGCCCGCGACTCTGTGATGGGCGTGGGCCGATGACTAATTGCTTAAAGGAACGAGGGGAGCTGGCGATGGCCTTTTATAAGAGTGAATGTAAAGTTGGGACAAGAGGCCGCTTCAAATCGGTTCTAAGTAAACTTGTCGTTACACGGTCGCAAGAAACAACAATGGTGCGTTTTCACTCCCACGGGGACTTATCTCTTCAAGTAATTGCGAACAGACTTCTAGCGGTAAGTTTCACCGCGTTGCCAAGGGGACGCTTATCATCGCAGGGGCCTATGACGTAGCATACGGAAGTTTAACACAAAGCGAGTGCATGTGTTCCAGAAAACAGCACAATGGACAATGCGTGGGGGATTTCCGTCGTTCAAACCCCAAGGTGCTTGTGGAGTTTGATAGAAACAACAAGATCACGCGCGCTTTGTGTCTTTATTGCTGGAGCGGGTTCATATAGCAAACCGCTATAATATCAAGTGCTCAGCCAGTTGCGTGGAGTATCCCCCAATTGGTTTTAATGAATTTATAAAAGCGAAGGTACTTCCCGAGCCAATGTCAACATAGAGTTGTTTTAGGTTGTTTTGGAACGACAGAAAAGCACGCAAGTAATCTCTTCATTGTCACAACAGCTGGCGTAAACAGGTAGCCGTACGACGATGTGATTTTAGACAGCTAGAAAAGTATCTATAAACTACCTAGGAACAACATTAAAATGCCTTTCCATTCAGCGTTCCAACATGTTCTTTGTTTTCATACTCAAGAGGTCGTGGCCAGCCAACAACGGAAAATTTTTGTTTTTGCTCTGTAAATTATACCCTCAAACCAACGAAAATAATTCTATGCATGTGGACTTTAGCGTAGAGCATTGTAGATGGGGGTACGACGTCTGACAATTCGAAGGAAGTATATGGCATTGATAAATTGGGACCAAATAATTTTGCTTCCGTCATGACTCACGGCCCGGTGTGGTTGGAAACCCCCTTCTCTACCCTACTATGTGGTTTGGCAGCTTATGAAAACTAAAGAACAACTCTAACCTTGGTGCAAGTTGCCTCAGTGTGTTGAACAAGAATCATTGCGGAGGCGATGAGGGCACCTTGGCGAACGTAGTTCACCGAATCGCTCGCAAGTGGCTCCAACAAGCCCAGGGCGTCCTGCACCAAAAATTAACCTCCATTTACCGAGTCCCATATATTGATGAATGGCGAAAAACGTGACTCACCTTGCTTCCTGTTCCAGCACATGATATCCCCAGGGCCATAGCAGCCCCGTATCTTACGTGGGGATTGTAGCTTTCCGACAGCAAGGAAACGACGCTGGGGCACTGCTCCGGGGTTCTAAAGCAATAAAATCGTGAGCACACTCATGCAACATTATGCTACCTCTATCTGCACGGTGGAACAGAACAAAGTCCATGGAATATAGCGACATGCTACCTTTTACAGATTTAAACAATACGTCCCCTTCACAAATAGCAAAGAAATTATGTACACATTATGTACCACAGCAAGTTTAAAACTACAGCTGTCAAAAAAATACAGGCTAGTAAATGTTGAGGGTATTTATCTGAAACAAGCAAGTCACACTGAAACGCATTTTTTTGCTTTGCCTTTTAAAACGCACGATTCCACTCGAACACGACCCGCGACCCTGTGGCCTAATGGATAAGGCGTCAGCCTCCGGAGCTGAAGACTGTGGGTTCGAGTCCCATCAGGGTCGATGCTATTTTCTACTCTAGGTGTGTTTTTTTTAGTTTAAATATTTGTTATTCTAAGGATCAAGGACAAGAAACTTTGGTATGCGAAATATGGGTGGTCTGCCCGACCAAAACCCATGGGTGCAAAGTTTGTAAACACGTTTAACCACAAAATAAAAATCGAATATTTGCTCGGTCCAACGTAAAAACTGCTGCGCTAAAAGCATATTGGCAACACTCACAATACATGCCCCCTCTTTACCACTTGACAATGGAACCATTGTACGTATTTGCTTGGGACAAAATGTGCTGTCGTAATTGCTGAAACAACAAACCAGCCACAGAACTAACTACATATTTCAAAATCGAAAATTTACAACAATATTTGTTCGTACATTTCTTCACTTAAAACTGCAAATAGAGACATAACGGTTGACTGGAAATTTTGCGTCACACATGACCCTGTTCAACTCCGTCAACAACTTGCTAACCACGCAAAAACAAAAAAAGTGCTGTTTGGTAACAAAGAACAAAGGCTTGCTGTCTCTTCATCGCAATATTTAATCAGAAACTCTGCACAGAAAATATCTCTTTTTTGCGTCTCTTTCGATTTGCATTAAAGTAAGAGGGAAATCATTTAGGTCTATTTCCAATTAAACTCAATCTATCGACTGTCATTCCACGCTTTCACTGGAGCTTGAAGCCACTCCAAAACAAACGCACAACCGTCGACCCGTCAACATGCATTAGCTCCGCATTAAGAATTGAAAAATTCTCGAAAAGGAAAGTGTGTAAGTGGAGTCCAATTCCGACTGGGTAGGGCGGGAGGCAACTTAATGAAATTTTTGTTTTCGGTACACAAAATGAAATTAGAATGTCACGTCCGTAGGAACTCGAAAACTGTTTTCTTGAAATGTCAAGTAAATTCTATTGGTGTCGCAGACTCACTTCAACTGTATTCGCTAAGTATTCGTTTTAAATTCTCTGCTGTCTAACAGACGGCAAAGTGACAGACTTTTAAGCTGTTGCAGTGACATAACTTTTTTTCAAACAACAAAACATTAGTCACATACCGCGAGAATGAATACGAGAGTTTGCGAATTTAGGAGTATTGGTCTATCAGAAAGGTGAATATCACAGTACGATTTACTGAACCAAAAAACCTCAACAATTTTTGTCACAAGTTAGTATGCGCACAATTGTGACGAAGTAAACGGGTATTCTGAATGCGCAATTTTTTGCAATAAAATTCAACATTACATCAAAAAGCTACAGCAGAGTATCGTTACCAGAAAACAAATTTAAAACACGGCTAATTTAGTCATGAAGGAGCTATTTAGAGAATAGAAATACGACTTGATGTTACTGGCACTCGCCAGCACTTGTTTAATCGCCTTCCTGAAATTAATCATTACCCAAACCAAGCTGTTCAGCCCGGTCATGTTTCACGATGTGTCAGACCCTATACCTTCAAGGGCAACGTTACAACGTTAAAATGTGACACAAAATACGAGATTCAACCGCAAGAATGCCCGCCATTGTGACAGGTAGTGATGAGAGGCGACACCAGACGAGGTGACAGACTGAGCAGAGGAGGTGAACGAGCCGCTCTCGAAACCACACAGAGAAAAAAAAGGGTACTTTAAAGTGCGCGAGCAGTCGATGGAAAGGTGGATTCACATTTGCGATAACTGAACGGTAGCAGAAGCAATAAAGTGGATTTACAGTAGCTACAGTACGACAGTGAGTGCTGTGCATGGATTTTATGCTTGATTAAAGAGCTAAAAAAAGTGTCATAGAAATGGATACTGAAATGAAAAATCTTACGTTACTGGACAACTTTACTGTTATTCCATTTAACACAACACAAGGTAAAATTTTGGTTGTTTTTAACGATTCTTAATTTTTAAACAAGGAATAAAATCCAAGCCCAAACTCTAAACATAATTTTGTATTTGTTGAAGGTGAAACCGTGGAATCTTTAAAATGGTTGTTTCTTCTCGTGACACCGATCATCGTGTTGGTAGCAGCCGGCAATGTGTTGGTCATCATGGCAGTTTGTATAGACAGAAAACTACGAAGCTCCACAAACTATTTCCTAACATCACTGGCAGTTGCCGACCTGCTGGTGGCACTCACCGTCATGCCACCCAGCCTTGCAATGATTATAAACAGTAAGTACAGGGGCGAAAATACGTTTTTTCGTGTGCAAATAACTCGCTGCGCGGTTCCGGTAAAGTTGGAACCACAGGGCGTTGCAAAGAAAACAGCCCGGGATCAGAGGGAAAATAGCGTGGTGGGAACAAGTGAGGAGCACGAGTACTTGACATGTTTCCATTGAAACCCTGTCAATGCCAAACACAACATGGTGAAATCATGCCACTGATATGGCGACGCAACACCGTAAAAGCGCCCGCCAGGTTTTGAAATGAGTAGGCAAATGTTTACCGAAGTTAACCGTTGCCAGGTCGAAGTGGGCTCGATTCCCGCCGCTTTTAACGTGTACAGGGCTGCGTGCATAAGACTTGATGTTGGCAGAGCGCGTTACGAAAGACCAGGCGCGGGTTCAAGTTAACAAAGAGCGCTGGCTAAACCGGATTGTTTATTTTCCTGGACGAGTGTGGATCGTTTATAGGCGCGTCAAAATCGTGGCAAATCCACAGCGATTTCGACTAGCGCATAAATACACGGGCTTAGCGAGGTCGCCACAGGTGTAGGTCAAAACCAAATCAACTCGGAGTGACGTGTGAATATGGCAAAAAAGCAAGCCCTTGGGGAAAACAATCCTATAGAAAAAAAGGAATAACAACGTTGCGTGCTAACGCGGTAAGAAACGACCTCGACGTTGAACAAGTTTAGAAACCTGCGTGCCTTGAATTTCACGGGTATTCTCACCCGCGGTGTTGAGTTTTCGCTGACGCACACGTCACGGAAACAATTGCAGCAATCGCGTTGGACTTGAAATTAGCATAAACGAGGGTCATTGAAATGCCATCCAAGAGTCAAGAATAGGCGGGCTCGCTTTACTAACGTCTTGTAAACAACCTCAGACGTCCGGTTTGTCAAAGTCAAGCAAGATGCGTTTTGTCCGAAACTTGCCTAGCCCCACACCACGCATTAGCAACCCTACACAATCAGGCATGCGTTGTAACTTGACATTTTAAGCCACGCCGCTGGGCACAAGTTGAGAGGAGTTTGACAGTGGAGGCACAAAACGATGTCCAACAAAGATCGGAGTGTCCGCATCACAAGACCAGAGTAAATATCAAAAAAATACAGAACTTCATACAAAAGTTCACCACTGTCAATTATACTTAAATCCTGCCCTGGCGGCTGATCTTTTGTCATAACACTGATGTTTGAACAGCACTTGAAAACTGGCGTTTCATCTCCGTTGTCAAGGGGAAAAACGAGTTTAAACGCAATTGAAATGTAAAGGCATTAACAGCAACAACTAAATTTCAATAACTTGTCCAAATCCAGTGCTTGCTTACAGATTAGGAAATCTCATTATTTTGATATTTTACAAGACTGTCGTCCAATATCGCAGATGGCGGCCCACATAACAACATAGTAATTTTCAAAACCCCAGTGTTTAACTTGAGTGTTTTTTCATCACTTTAGATTATGTTTGGCCATTCAGCGACGAATTATGCGGTATCTGGGTGATGTTGGACGTTTTCTTCAGCACTTCGTCGATCCTTCACCTATGCATGATCTCCCTCGATCGCTACCTTGCGCTTACCCGACCTTTCCACTACGGTCCCAGTCGAGGTTCAGGCAGTGGTGCTAGGATGGGTGGGCTGCGCTATGGCGTGGAGAAAAACACCAACTTTAACAGGAGGGTGGCGACCCGTATTTTGGTCGTATGGACGATTGCTTTGGGTGAGTTACGCATTGATATACCTTATTTTTTTTCAAGAGGCAATGTTAATAGTGTGCCAATGGACAACTGCCAAAATGTGATGATTGCTAGCAGTTTGAATGTAAACCGCGGTATAAGGTTCAATGATTTCCGTTTCATCTTATCAGGAATCGCTATCCCTCTCCCAATTCTCGGCAAGCAAGACCGCAACAACCTCATGATTGATGGATTTTGTGCGATAAACATGCCGGAGTTTGCAACGTTTGGTTCCCTGGTCGCTTTTTTTCTTCCGCTGATCATCATGTTCGCCATGTACACACTCACCATACGGATGCTGCGCAAACAGGCTCGTCTCGTCACCAGCATGATGGTGCCACATTCCAGATCTTCGTCGCGTAATTATGCGGCAAAACGACACCGATCCTCCCGCAAGAGTAAGACGCCTGGAGTCGATGGGGGTGCGGTTGGCGGTGAGGGACAGACATACGAGACAGCGTCACTCATGCAACCGGCAAAACATTTTCAAGGCTCGGTGGCGACCGACGACGAGACGTCGCTGACTGACAGCTTGAGGTCGGTCCTAACGCGCGGTTACTCCAGGAGAAGCTGGGATCGATGCGAGAAATGTGGGCGACAGAAAAACTCCGGTGGCCAGCACTGGACCAAAAGGACGTGGAGACCGATCGCAAAGGCTCTGATTCAAGTTCAGTCCTTTGCCGGCTTCGGAGGAATGGTTGCAGCCGCCGACTCCACCGCAGATGAAATTTGCCACAAAAACCATTCCAAACGGTAGAAATGATTTTTCAATTTGAGGTACAGGATCGTAGGATTCACATTTTGACCTTTTGACAACAGGTGCAACTGCAAGCTTTTCGAGCGCAACAACAACGATAGGCGGGATCGCAAAGCCTTCTTTCCCAGAAAATTTCCATCCTACGGACGTCGCCTGTCGAGCTCCTTTAAAAACCGCGCGATGGCAAGCATCAACAATGAGCAACGTGCTTCCAAGGTACGGGGTCACTCACACATGCTTTATAATGTTCTTTAATATTCACGAATTGACACGTTTTCACTCCTTCCAGGTTCTCGGTCTCATTTTTGTTCTTTTTTGTTTGTTCTGGTGTCCATTCTTCATCACCAATGTAGTGAGCCGCTTTTGTCCGGCGTGCGACCAGGTTTTGATGGGTGAATGCATGAATTGGTAAGTCTACCTTTGCTGTAATGGCAGTGTATCTTAAATTCAAAATTACGCACACAGCGTTTATCGGGCTTGTCAAACATGCGGAACCGCCAATCAATAATGGTTAACGTATCGCTCAATCATTATGCTCTGTCAAGTACTTATTCGATAAAAGTACCACAGACCCAGTTGGGTAACAACAACAGTAGTGGGTATTGGGACGGAATTCGGAGGGGGTATTCTCAACGATGCAAACACAGCTAAGTGTTTCATGACGCAGCGTGTTATTGCAGCAAGCGAATCGACGAGTAGCGGCGCTTTCAGTTCCCGCGACAAAACAAACCGTGGCTGCCAACGTGAAGTTGGCGAAAATTATCCTGAACCAAAACACAACTATGCACTTTCTTGTTCAAATAAAACAGGGCTAAATTTTGAGACACGAAAAATGCGCTGTCATTACGTAGTGCAACATTTCATCGCGGAAAACTATGTCCAGTAATGTTTAACTGTGATCAATTGAATGCAGTTGTCGTTGCTTTACTCTTCCCCAGATACTAACAACACATTGAACAAATGACTTGGGGAGTTTTTGCTCGATTATGATGCTTGTACTGTTGGTTATTTAGACCTTGTACTATGATTTTAACAGAAATTCGGTACTCTGTTTCAGGTTCGTGTGGGTGGGATACGTATCGTCCGGCGTCAACCCGTGCGTCTACACCTTGTTCAGCAAGCGATTCCGGGACACCTTCTTCAAGATTGTGAGGTGCAAGACCTCCGAGATTAACAAACGTCAAATAAGAAGAGACTACTCCAGTCGCCACGAAAACCTCTCAAATGCATCTTTTGTCACTTTCGGCGCCTCTTCCAAACGAAAAACATCGAAGCAGTTGTCGAGCAAACAGGTGCACTCGCCCCCTAGTGGCGAAACTGTGGTGGTCGAAACCAAACAGGATGCTTTCAGCTCGGATTCTGCAGAAAATGATGTTGCCGAAGAGAAGGTTGTGCTACAGAGTGTTTTGTACAAAAACCAACCAGCAAAAGCGGCCCGTGCTTCTACCAATAAGGTGTGGCGTTCCACTTGGCATGCAGCGTGTGCGGATGGAGGTAAAAGATACAGGAGGAGTTCACAAAGCAATCAAAACAGCAATACAGGAGTCAAAAAACCTTCACGATCAAAACGTCACTTTTCGGCCAGTGACGTGGATCAACACATAAGAAGTTGCAAAACGTTTTCAGCCATTGCAGAAGCGGGTGCGTTTTGTGACATGAAAAACAATTTTTTTTGTTTTTGCTCAGCTAAATATTGATTGGAAGTCATTTTATTAAAAACTAATACAAACACATAATTTAGATGCTGAAAAAGACTGTGTTCCGAGACCTTGGATTGCGCAACCAGAAAACTTGACTGATGACGACAGCGTGTGGGCATCTGGAGAAGAGTCGTCGAGTAGTGAAGTTTGGGCCTCAGTTTACGACAACGTTGACAATTCGGAAACAGGCCCAACTTCGAAAAAACATTTGGAGACGGAGCAAAAAACGGAAAGTGAAGTCGATTTAACAAATGTAACAGATCTCAGCGAGATTCTGGAACTTTACGACGATTTTAGCGACCAGGCTTTCCTAATTAAACGCAGACAAGCGCTCAAACGCGAGGACAGTGGTATGGGCGCCTCTTTTGAAGGTTGTGCGTCTTTGTCATGAACATGTCATTGTTACTCTGCGCCAGACTCACTGTTAAGTTTTCCTATTCATATCGCATTATATATGTTGTTGCCACAGTGTCTTTTTGTTAAGTTTATCGTGGTTTGCGTCCAATAAACCTGTTAACGCCCAACCAAACTACTCAAGATTTTCCAGAACGCATGGCAAGGCCCACAAGACACACAAAGTTCCCGCTGTTGTACAATACAAATATAATTGTCCTTCACTTGGGATAAAAGCAGCGTTGTTATGACAGCACGATGACGTCATGCCCTGAAAATATAACCCCAATGCAACGGGCAACAATGGCGTGGTCGCGTTCGACTGCGCAAAGTGGCATCCGCACGATTCCGTCTCTCGAAAGCCACTTGAACCAACAGGTTGGGTCGGTGCAAACGTCATCGCAAATCCCACTTCGGCGGCTCACATACAACGTTGCATGCATTTCAAAACATTATCTTTGCGCTAATGCAAAGTAAAAGCTCGCATTGACAGGGTAATACGCCAAGGAATGTGGAAGTCAAATGCGAGCTATACAAACAACCCAACAAAAGCCTCGCCAGTTCACTAAAAGTGAAAGTACTGCAGTTTGCGGCGTGTTTTAGCGAATAGTTCCCATACTGGAAAATAATAGTTGAATTTTTTTTTTAATCTAACACATCACACAGTCATTGTTGTGATATAGGGAATATAACTCAATACCAAAACGTGAAAAACCACAACCTTTTAAAAACAACTTTACCAATACAAACTACACTCTGGTAGCGTTCAATGCATGTGTAAGTGGCCACAACACAAACCAGGTTAGCAACGATTTTTTTATCCCACCGTGCATAAATGTCTATCCCAAACTCTACTAGTTTTTTTGGACGACTTAGTGTGGGAGGCGGACGGTGGGATAATATTGATTCCTAATTTGGTTACAGCGATCGGGGCAAGTAATACAGACGCTGTGGGACACTCATTGCGGTTATTGCTTGTTCAAAACCGAATGAGCTCGTTCTCTCGGAGATATTACCAGTCCATCAATGTCGTTTTGTACAAGTAAGCACTTGTTTGGCGCAGCTACTTCAATTACTACAGGGCGTAAGTTAACTGTTATACAATAAGGAATCAGACAACTTCGTCTGGACAATATTCTGATTTAGGGGCTCACAAGTCATTACTTGTGGTTAATAAGGCAAGATGAATGTGTAAGAAGGGTCACTGGGCTCCAAAAAAGAAATCTTTTGCAGACAAAATGGGCTTTACATATTTTTGGAAAAAATGTCGTCTTCTTTGTCTACCTAACGCACATTTTTCAGGTTATGTTAACTTACAGAAATTACACAATGACCCAAAGCATTCTTTTGGTAACATGTTTCGCATCACGGAAGTCGTTCATGTCTTTGCTGAGTTTTATGACAAGTTGATTTCAACCCTGAGAATATCCTTAAAATTTACGACTGTATGCTGTTAGTGCGCTGCTAACAAAAGTCAAGAGAAATGTCCAAGCTTGCGTCAATAGTGCTGTTGGGTGACATTTACCTTGTCGTAAATCGAACAAAATGAGCTAACAGAAGTCGAACTTCCCAGTTTTGCGACCTTTCTGTCAGGTAGATATAAGTCGGCTTTGTAAATGGGAAATGCGAAAACTACTTTCCAGACAGCTCAGAAAACTCAAATTATGTGGGGTCCTACAAGGTAAACTTTTTAGTTGACCTTGTAAGGACTTTTAAGAGCAAGCAACTGAATCGAAAATGACAAACTGTAGCCCGGTATGATAATTGGTATTTAAAACTCAACTATAATTTACCCATAAACGAAGTCATTTCACAAAATTTATCAAATGCGCGTGCTTGAAAGGTTAAAGATGGTAAAGGGTAAAAAATCAGCCTCCAACCCGAATTAAATTGGCCCTATTTTAAAGTTATCCGGTATGTTTAAGTAAATCACAAAAGAAAACTGTTGTCCTGAAAACACATTACAAACCACTCTGGATCAGAAAAAAGCAAATATGACTCACTGAGCATTGGTTTAGCAGGTGTCCCTTTCAAGTGGTGGTAGAGGTAGATTAGATAAAGGGTAAGAGCTGGATTTACTTGGTACGCGTGCCTTCAAATTTAGGTCACTTAGGGCCGCGCTCCTTTCTTACGAAATAGAAATATGCGTGCATTGTGGCACGTTTACACGTTTGTGTTTTTTAGTAATTATAGATTAACGCATGGAATCAAATAAACTTTGATTGGTAAAAACTGCTACAGTCGTAAGTACTAAGAAACTGTGGCCCTTGTACCGGTAATGCCTTGAAAATGGGTAAAGGGTTAAAATAAAGCGCAAAGAATATGAAAGCAGTTTTTTAAGTTTTAAAAATACCGCTAGCATATTTCAAAAGGTAATTGTTTGACAATTGAATGAAAATACATATTCCCTCGCAAAGGAAGGTTTTAACAAAATACAATTTCGTCATTTGGTAATAACGATTTCACCAAGTAAAAAACGCCAAACCTGAAAAGTATGAATCCAAGCGATTCAACGGCGGCACGACGAACATCGTTGTTTACGTCCGACACCTAGCGGCAACAAAGTATTTTTTTTAAACCACGGTTTTACATTTTATTAATGCATATTAGGAGCTACAGAATGACTGTAATTTTTAAATTTTAACTGGCTTTACTGACCTGTGTAACTTTAACAATATTATACAAACACATTTATCCACAAAACAGTTTCCAATTTAAATAAATAACTGACCGCAACGTGCAACAACTTGCGGTTGGCCTTGTTGCTACCGGAACCAACGTAAGCCATGGCAATGGTGTAAACTCCACAACGGCGAAGAATAGGATCCTTGTCACGCATTAGGTTTTCTATAAGACTGTCAGCCTCTTCCATGCGCCCGTACATAACCTATTGAAAGACGCTAATTGGGGTCTACAGGATAAATTATAGCCAAGACGTGTCTATCCAAGAAATACTATAAATAATCTTGAGTTAAAACGGCGATGTTTGTGTGTTTTTAGATATACTGATGATGCCTGCAAACACAGGCGAAATATATATATATCGTAGAAAAACGTCAAACAGACAGACGACTAAGGATTATTTATAATGTTTTCTGCTAAATCTGTTACTGAGTCTCCGTGAGTCAAAAAGACAACAGGCGATTTGAAGAAAACAAACTTTCATTTATCCATAGAAAAAATAATATTCTTCGGTTTTATTAAATTGCTAGGCATTATCTTCCATCTGATCCATTGATTGTTAAATTCTATAAATTTTATATTGTTGTGTATGTTGATTACCAAAGCAATTCCGACAGCTAACCCACGAATAATCTTCTCATGTTGGGTTTCTTGTGCATAGGCCACCATGTCTTCAATTGCTTGGGGGTTGTTGGAGCCTGCACAAATGTGGAGTATGTGACACAAACAAATCTCTAAGATATTCCAAATGACACTCTAGTTGTGGCACGCAATTACTATAGATTCTCTGTTAAAAATGCACATATATTACTTACCCATCATTACAAGTCCCATAGCCAAACCTGCTGCTTCACCAGTTACTGCATCATCTTGATAAAGGTTGCTCTTTAGCAGTTCATAAACATCTAAATAGACATTAAGTGTTAAAGGCTGGTGTGTTACAACTAAACATTCTTTTTAATCACTTTTTGCGAAAAAAAAACAAAAACCATTTAGACAAGACATGAGTAAAATGATAAAACATGATTATACCATGATTTGCAGTTCCAAGTGACGCCAGACCAAGACCAAGGCACCCTCCATGGATAATTATCTAACAAGAATTTAAAATTTACGAAAGGAAAGCCTAATTCAGAAATCAAATTAAATTTGTGATGCTTTGTACATTCCATATTTTTTATTTATTTTCTGTTCTTCCACTTCTTTCTACTGTCTGTAACATAGAAACTTTAAACAAACCTCATTTGAGGCCGAGCTTAGTTGTGTGTGCAGGTAGTCTGTAATTTTGCCCTTTCCATGGTTGGCATGAATCAATCCAAGTGCATACAAACCACCACCTTCTTGGTATGCGCTACCACCAGTTGAGTCTTTGGGTAAATACGTCGACATCAAGTTAAGTGAATCCTGCAACATAGATAAAAATAAACCCAACAAATCAAGTAAATTTTCTTTTCAAAAACTTCAAAAAAAACATTTGTAGTACTTTTTCATGTCCTTTGTGAATGACTCCCAAACTTGCAGTTGCTGAAAACTTTGCCCAGTTTGTTGCTCGTGCAAGCCATTCAAGATTATCTCTGGAGTTAACACAAACAATAAACAAAAAACACTACCCAAATGTTAAAGAAAATACCTCAAAAATTGGTCTATGGTGGTGCCACAGTGCATAAAGGCATTTGCTATGACACATGCATTGTGGCATACTGAATTGCGCACCTAAAAAGAAGTGCAGAAGGTTGTTATTTATATGTAGCATTTCACATAGGTTTTTTAACCTTGCTTACTTGGTCTTTAGTGTTTTTCAAAATTTGTAGGTCAGTGTGGTTGTTTCGAATGTAAAACTGCAAATAAAGCTCAATGCTTTCATCACCACTGAGGATTTTCGCAAGTCGATTTGTATAGTTTCTGACATCCTTGTCTGACTGAGATTCAACAACCTTCTTTTCTTTCTGTGTGAAAAGAAATATTCAAAATTAGCAGATAACTACAATTACAGACCCATAGAGACAGAGACAAAATTTTGTTGCACTTACAGAATCAGGCTCATTCTCAGACTTATCTTGTTGTGTATCTTCAGTCTTCTCTGAGGAAGGCTCAGGGGTTGTGCCAGCTTTTAAAGCCTGGACAATGTCTGACAAGAAGTGCTGTGAGGCACTATCATACAGATCAAAGGCAATTTGATATGCCAATGATACTTGATCCTGTGCAAAACATGCATGTGCTTAACATTTTGTTCAATTTATAATTTCGCAAAATTTATAATCCAGTACAAGGACAGCTTATCTTACCATTCCAAAAAGATTTTTGTGGCTTACAATCATTATAATAAATATATAATACTGGGTAACTATTTTTTTCTAAAAGCGTATTGCTAACATTTGATCCTAACCAATTTCCAATCAGTAAATAAAACATGACCTGTACCTGATCATCGCGTATTAACTTCCGTAAGATGTCAGAAACTGACGCTGGATCATCCAGGTAGATAAGACACTGACAGATGTTGATGTAGTCAGGTTGGGAGGCGATCCCAGCACTGGTTGGTTCAAGATTTGAGTGCAAACGCACAAGAAGACGCAAGATGTCCTCTCGCAACCCTTTGTGTTGCAACATCCTCGTGCAAAGATTGGTACAATAGGAGAGCATTTCACTTAAGTTGGGCTAAAATATATAAAATTAGTATTTCAGGAGAACAGCAGTATCAGTATGTACGTAGATGAGACTTTGCCGACCAAACCAGCTGACCTGACAAGGCCTTATAGGTCGAAACAGGAATAAAATTATGTTGCTTAGCAAAAATATAAATGACATGTGTAAGGTTTTAAATATTCAGATAGGTCCTGCTTTGACACAATGTTGGGTGCATCTTTAAGGCACATCCCTGGTTTTAGTTACTTTTTACATTGTTTTTTTTTTCCAATTTTACCAATTACATATGGACCTTAATAACTGCAACAAATGTAACATACCGTCAAGCGTATAGCCTTCTCCAAAACATCAAGTCTCTTTGTTTCAATCGCAATTCCAATCGCCTGCTTAAATTGTCCTGATTCCAAGCAGTTGTCAAACATTCTATTGACAATTTCCTCAAGGCGACTATCTATGTCAGGCTTCATGTCACCCTCAATTTTAGCATCATGTAGTTGTTGTCGAAGTTTTGTGTAATGGTCAATGCATTTGCCTAAAATAACAAAATGATTTTTTTTTAAAAACTTTAAAAATGATGAATTTATTTTTTTTAACTACAACAAAATAAAAAAAGTTTTTGTCTGAGCTTTATAAGGTCATAGTAGCTAAAAGTATACTTACAAATTGTTGTGACAACATACTCAGAGCTTTCCTTCACATTAAATGCACTACCAGCACACAGAGCATAATTTAGGGAATCTTCATATGACCCCAAGTAATAATAAAGCTTTGATGCCAATAAGGCAGAAATTTCTCTGTGCTTAAAAGTTTCATCCTCATACAAAACTTCTCTAAACAACAAATGTACAAAATACACATTATATACAAGTTTGACAGTTAAAAAACTTGTATTGACTGGCTTACATTTTTTCCACATGGTCTGATATTTCAGGCCAAAATTCAGGCACAATATCATTCAAGCGATTGAGTGCATACACCTTCAATTCATCTTCTGGTTCATCAAGCAGAGCAATTACCCCAGCTGCATAAAATGTGCATAAATTTACATCATACAAAATCATTTTACAACTTATATTTTGGAAGATACATTGAGTTAGTTACTTTTCTAAAACTTTCAGGTGGTTTACAAACATACAATGTTAAAATTTACAATATTAGGTTACAATGCAAAGCACAGCACTAAATACTAAGAAAATAAATGCGACGTTCATACGACATACCTGCTGAAGTGATATGCATGATGCAGTATTACTTTGGAGGGTAAAAAAAACTATTTTCCGTCCTAAAAATAACATAATATTAAGATAAATTAATATGAACAGAATAGCCAATACAGTGCTCGAAAACTTCATGTAAACGTTTCGATTGTTTCTACAACCATTATTCTGTTCATATTAAAGATCTACAAAACCGTTAGTTATGTTCCTAAGATAAATTAAGTTACAAAATATTACATGTTTGTACTTTAGACAAGCAAGTAATGTTGAATACATAAATCATTGATACAACAAGCATTGTAACAATTTCACAACACTACAACTTCACTTGAATTTGGAACAAAATTACCGAGTCAGTACAGGGGAACAAGTTTTTAAGTTATAAATTTTGCACGCAAACTTGCCAAAAACAAACATAACATTGCCAATAATAGCACAATCAAATTTTATAAGACGGCTGTTTGCAATCGTTTTTGGAAACAAATTAATGACGAACTGATTTATTACAACCGGCACGTACTACACTTGTCATGTGAATGTAGTTAAACATGATACAGCAATGACCAAGCAGTTCATTTTCACCTAAGTAGGTGTAGTAACGTTTAATTTTTATTTATCTTTGGCATGTAATCATTTGATACAGAACATACAAAATGTCCAATAATAATTTCTTTACCCTGGATGGAACACGGTGTGCAAAAGACGCCATATTTTTATTATGGTTTACTTTTTAAAACATGGTAAAACGGAAAGATTTCAATTCACTCGGAGGAGCGGAAATATTGTATTACTTATTTACTTATAAATAAAAAGCCTTGTTGTTGGATGTATTTTTTATTTCAATTGTAGCAATGTTGCTACCCACTATGGTGGTTTTAGGCGCTAAAAGTGTACATGGTGGCACTACATAAATACGTCCGGCGAATATACAAAGTAGCACACCGGATCGTGATTCTCGCCCAGAAATAGGACCATTTTTTACATTTATCATTTTGACGTGATGATGAACGTGGACCACGAGAGACAGCAGTTTTAGATGCATTTGCGCATAGTAAAATAACATATGCCTGTGCCCGCATCCAATATATTCTGCGCAAAATATTGTAGTGAATATGGCAACTCAACAATTCATTATTGGCTCCACTTTGCTTATCATATGATTATTGTGACACGGGGCCTGACGGCATTATTGGTTGAGCTTTATTGCTTGGCCATAGTGTTTCCACCTTGTTTTTCTCCGTAAGGTTGCATCTAGTTTGGTGCCAAACGGATAACGGTGATTGTATAGTCACTACAAAGTGGAAGTCTTTGCTTGGCCGTTTGGTCAGCGTCTGAAAGTCACACCAGCTGCACCGATGAAACATTTTAGGTCGACACAGTGGCCATCTGTCTGCAGCTTACACAATTCATATTATTGGCTCCACTTTTAGAAGTTATTTTCCAGATACAAGAGTTTTAAAACCAACTCAAACATAACAAAAATGCACATTTTTGCTTTTCTCGGTATATATTTGCAAGGATCCCATTTGAATATCAACAAAAACATTGTTTGCAATAACAGGAAAATTCGGGCGTCATACGAGTAAGTTGGTACAAATTCCTTCTACAACGACCCAATGGAAGTGTTTGTCAACATGCTCAGCTGTTTGTGGTTAACGAGGGCGTGAGAAACATCTTGGACGTCAACCGCAGACGGCAAAATGCGCTGTGCTCTACTCGGTCCATCACGCCTGAAATTCCAATCATACGTTAACCAGGGTAGACATATTTACAAACAAGAGAAAATACCTTTCCAAAGAGGATGCCAACGATTCTTTACACAGCTGCTGACAAAACATCTCCAATGCCTTCGCAAGAACAATCTGACTTAATGGAGCATTTAGGTCCTGAGCAATAGGTAGGAACGGTAGCCTAACTTCCACCTAGAAAGGCATCACAAATAATGAATGAAATGTTGAACAGCATTCCTGTCAAACGTAGATGTTGTTTTACTAAAAAAATATATCACCCGGGCGGCATTTTTGCTACTACGTATTTAAATGAAATACTGATAAAGATACGGCGCACAATTGACAGCCTGTCAGCATATCATAGATAATATGATCCAGTTATTTATTTCAATTATATCTACTTGTTTTTGAATATATCTACTTGGTAAAAGTTTTTGAAATTACCTGCTGAGCTAACTCTTCCACAGCAACGATTTCTGGTGTTGGGTTCACCTGGTAAACAGAATCCGCAGGGGAAATACCATTGAGGTCTGTTAACTCTGTTTTTACCTTCGGTGGGGTGACAGAAACAATGTCAATATCTGCCTCTCCACCTCTGCAAAAACAGTGGGCATTTCAACAAAATATTGTACACGGACTTTTTTTTACACGAGTGTGTTTTATTCAACAACTTACCTCAAACAAACTGATGGTGACGTTTCACAAATATCGACAACTTCATCAGGAAGAGATAATGTCGAAGGTGCCACAGAAGAAATTTCCATGGGTTTTACACCTTCAGAGTCTTCAAATTCTATCACACATCAAAACCAAACTTTTGTTAATAATTTAAAAAGTATAACAGCGTATAACGGATCTTACCATCTGTAAATACAGAATACCCTCTTTTAAGACACCAGTTAACTATGAACCTCTTCGAGGGTAACTTTGCACTTGCAAATGCTTCGTTTGTATCCTTGATGTAAGCAAGCGTCTTGCGGATCAAACTTGCACGTTGCCACTGATGGTACAAAATGATTAGAAGGAATTCATTACATTTTGTGTCAATAACACTTACTTCAGCTGCATGCTGTTTTCCAACATTCCATTCCAGAAACTCTGCTTCTGATTGTGCTGCAAATGGTAGATTAACAACGTGTCTATCTCTTTCTACAAGCGGAATGTATGTGGCAGCAAGTGGAAGAGCATCTCCAACCAACTCATGCAAAGTATTCTTCCTTATTTTGTTTCCAACTTCTTTGTAAAAAGGCAGGTTTTCTTTGGGCTTAACATGGTGGGAATGTATTGGAATTTCAGTATGCTCTTGTTTTGGCATCTGATGATCTGAAATAAATTAAACGTGCTTCAAAAGGGTGTCTAATTTGACTGAGCGATTGATTTCAACCTTTCACAGTTGGTTTCTGCACTTTTCTTTTTAGGTGCTCTGCACTGATAAGGGCAATTTGCTGGTCACCCTGGTACAACAAATGTATAACTACGCGGTAAGTTATGTCCTAAAGTTTTGACACACAATTAACATTACTTGATCAGTGGTAACTGTTGTAAGCACAAACTGTGGAGTTTTAGGAAGTGGTTTGCCCTGTTGTACAGTGGGACTGGCAGCTGTAAGTCAAAAATTTTTTTAAACTTTGTTTCATTTGGCTCCCCAACAACAAAAGTACTACCGGCCGGTTTCTCTACTTTAACTTGAACAGGTCTGTTGATACTTACTCCCGCACCCAACAAAGCAGTTTGTAAAGCCTTAAGCGAAACCAATTGCTGTTGGGACAATCCTTTTACCGCATCACCCTTAAAAAATACCTTTACCATATGTACATTGTGGTAGATTTGCTTTAGGCAGTTGTACTAATCCACAATAAATTGTAATTTAGGGTGCATATTATTTTGTCACAGACTGGCTGCTGCTCCAGTAAAACTAGAAGTACCACTGCTTCCAACTTAAATGTAAGTAGAATAACACAGACAAATGTTTACCTTTCCTTTTGACTTGCTGCTTGTTGTTGCACTTGTCTTCATTGCATTTTTATCACTGACAAGTACCAGGCCTTGTTTAGTGCTTTTCAAAACAAATGATTTCTGTTGCTGATCCAGATCTTGTTTGAAACTTGAAGAGGCAGGAAATGCACATGTTTTGTGTGGAATCACCACAGATCCAGAAGTCCCTGAAATGACAAACTGTTAAGTAAACTTTTTATTGCTTTAAACTTCTGTTATTTAAGCATCTTACCACTAGTTTTGCTGGTCAATGGGATTTTGGCATCAGGTAAGGTAGGTTTAGAAAGAATGTGAACTTGTTTTTTGACATCACTTGCATCAATTTTTCTTTGTTTTTCCGGCACAACACTCAACAAGTATGTTCCAGGAACGGAATCAGTCTCAGCTTGCCTTTTTCGCTGTGCAATTTGCAATGGCTGACCTGCTGGTAAAGCAATGCGCTTCAGAAGTGTATAACCAGAAGGATCCACTTGAGCCCTTGTGGCTGTTTCTTCTGTCAGAGAAGACTGAGATCTATTTCTCAATACAACCAGCTGTTTGCCCAGGTTTGAACTAACTTGTGTCTTCTTCAGTTCTCCTTCGTGCTTTTGTAGCAACAGTACTTTCCCCATTAGATTTGTGCCAGTTCGGTCAATAGAAGTCACACTGTCAGCAGACACAGACCTCTGCCTTGGAGACATAACTGTTGCAATGTTTTGTGCTGTTTGACCTTTGGATGATAAAGGTTTTGGGCTTGTTGTTAGAATAACACATGTTTTCGAGTTTACTGGTGAAGAGGGCACAGTTGTTGCCTTGGGTGTAACATTGGCAGAGTGATTTATCTTCTTTGGTGACTCCAGTTGACCAGTTATTCCCTTTTCAGGAGTGCGAAAAATGATGGGCTTGGTACAAATTTTGCTTGGTGGTTTTTCCACTGTATTTGTTTCTGTCACACAATCAGAAGTTCTGTGAAACACAAATAAAAAGCTGCCTTTAACCCTTAACAGTCATATTATTGTGTAAATAATACCCTTACCCTTCTTTGGAGTCTTTAGAAACTTCTTGTGTATCTGTCAAAGCAATGAGGTTATCCTTTTTTCAGTTACAAAAGGAACATCGCTTATTTATCCACAAATTTTTATTACCTTGTGCTTTAAGTTCAACATTTTCCTTCTCAGTGGATTTGTCTGAACCAAGTAAACGAAAAACCAAGGATTTTTTCTAAATCATACAGTAATATATAAATATTGGCAAAAAAAGTGTGGTATTATAAATAAAATCCGTGTTACTGCTTGTAAGTTCCTAGTGGCTTCCTCCGTTTCCATAACACAAGAGCTGTCCCCTCTTCTTCTACGCTTCTTCTTGTCACTGCATACCAAGCCCTTTTGGTTTGGTTCTTCTGCACCATTATCAATCTTGCCATTAGGAGACACTTTATCAGCTTCTGTTCTTTTAGCCATGGGTTGTTCTACAATAAGGCACAAATTTTTCTAGCAACACTATTATTAATCTAATCTTCGAAGGTACCTTGAGATTTGCTGTTCTCTGGTAAGATAGGGTCTTTTTGTTCCAACTAAAAAAACACATTTTGTTCAGTTAAATGAATCCTGCAGATAAAATTAATTAAAACCAATCTGTTACCGGGTTCTGGCACATTTCTTCAATGGCATCATTCAATGCTGGACCCTTAGCGTCTTCCACTGTGCATAAAATCTCATTGATTTTTAATTATTTCACAATTTTGCTACAAAATACCTGTATGTTCCTTTTTGATATTATCATTGCTGTAAACTGGTTGAGATAGAAAATTGTCGACTACAAGGCCCACAGTGGCTCTATCCAATTCTACCTCACAGATGGTTTCGCCACCTAACGTTTGGAGCCCAGTGTATGTTCTGCAAATAAATATCCATGTAGTGCCTACTCATTTTTTTCAAATTACTTAGGAAAACCAGTATTTTGCTGTAATTCGTCCAGTTACAGATTTATAATCATCTACTTGTCCCAAGTGCGGGTACCGACGTGGACAAAAAACCTACTAGGTACATGCCTAAGTTGCCACATATTTATCTATGGAAAAGTGAATCTTACCTGTCAAGTCGTAGGTTGTGAATGATGTCTACCCGACGATTTCTCGGATCGCAAAAATGCAGTTGAATTCGGATCGGAAATTCGCCCCAACCTCTTCTGGTGAGATGAAATGGTGCTTCGGTAACTTCGACTAGGTCGTTTGGTCGGTAACTCGGATGAAGGAAAAACCAGACCTACATGAAGGGTGACGCTTATATTTGGAAATTATTGCGGCTCAGACGCACATGTGATGGTCAACATGTCATCCAAAGTGTTTCCGAATTTTTTTTAGTGCTTAACCCTACAAGGTTATTAAGGTTGACTTGGAAGCACCAAAACGCCAGAAACATCTGGAAAACGAACAGTTTTTCATCTATAACGTCGTTATGACGCGCCTGTTGCCCAAAAAGGTTTAACAGGCAAGTGTAGCAGTTTTGTGTACATAGGCCACACAATGCAAAAAACACGTGAAAATATTAAAACATAATCTGTTCAAAAACGGTATTTTTGAGTACATGTCTGATTAGCCAAATTACTTACCTTCCGTACGAAATGGTCAATGCGTGCTTCTTCCTTCCCTCCACGAACGTAAACCATCCATTTGTGAGTGGACTTGTCGTTCCCCTCCCGTTTGTCCGGAGGAATGTACTTCGATACATTCCCAACTATCACTGTCTTCTTAATGCGATGGCGTCCTCTTTAATTTTGTGACGAAAAAATGCATTAGCGCGTAATTTTTGTATTATTTTTTTTGTATTAATTGTGTACGTCCAAATACAATTACCTTTTAAATAATCTACAGATCGCAAAACAGACTGAATTTGACAAACATTTGGAAATTTTACATTCAACTAACACTGTACATGTCAACACCAATAACCACAGTGGTCCGAAATACTCAGTGTTGTTAACAATTATTTTTCTAGTTGCATTTCCAGTCATAATGCACGTAAACGCAAGTGCAGGGCACAAGTCCATCCTGCGAATGCCTAAATCAAGGTGCTAGTTCAGTGAATTATTGTGGCGTTCCTATGATTTTCTGGCACTGATGCCGGTAATTGTATTATTGTAATGTTGTATTGATGTGTCAGTGGCCTTTTACAAAAGTTTGCCGCACGGCTCCAGCTCTGGTCTTGTGGACCGTTAGTGCAAGGTAAACTGACCAGGTAGGGGGATGGCTTCACATTTAGGATGAAAGGTGTCAACCTTATACACACCATATACGACCTTTTGAATATATGTAAACAATGCTTTGTTTTATATTTTTGCATTTCAGCAAGGAATTGTTGCTGGCTGTCTGACGCGCTGGTCGGATATGCGTTCAGTCATTCACCCTGTTACTCAGATCACGTCGCGGAAACGTTTACTGGCCGTAGAAAAAGGCAAATTATACAAATAAGCGAGCATGTATTCCTAGTCATGGTTGATGTATTTTCGGCTAGAAAGGGACTTGGAGTTTTGGTTTCAACAACACGCCTTGAGGATGTCGCCTTTGTGCCCTACTTTGTAAGTGTATCTTAAAAGCCCTGAGGCGAATGTCGGAGCATCTGCTGCTATTGCGTGTTCACACGTGTTACCCCAAACTTTGTTGAGTGAATCCGCTTTCTTTGTGAGTGTCTTCGATGCTTGAGGGACTATTGACAGTGTTGAGGACTTCGCTTGAAACAAGTTTTTTCTTGTCGTTTTCTGTGAAATTGAACAAATCAGTTTGTTACGAAACTAGAAGGTTACATTTTGGTGTTAATATCATACCAGCAACGTCACTTTGTAGTTCTTGTTTTTCCGTCAGAACAGGTGCAGTACTAGGGTGATGTTCTTTTTGGACAGTAACGTTTTTACTGAGGACAGATGTAACAGCTTTTCTCAAAACGTTCTACAGAAAATTAGTGAGAGGTCACAAGACATATATTTGACTGAATAGTGAGTTCCCACAAGTATACGGAATGTATACAAATAATGCTTGTTAAACACAAAGCTTATTGAGCATACAAATTTCTTTGACATGCTACTTCTGAGTACATGCAACATTAATTGGAATCATTCATTCCAAGGAAATTTGTGTGTTGTACGCAAACAGCCTTTGTTAGGACGGTTTTATATTGTAAATAATTTACTATGAAAAGTTTGGGAGGTGTGGACACTCTGTGTAACACAAACAATTTTCAACAAGACAAAGAGATAGTTTGGTGTAAGTGAAGTATGTAACAGTGTGTGTGTTTCATTTTACAGACCCTTTAACAAAATCTTTTAAAAATGGGTAGTTTTGCTGGGCATGGACTTCCAGGATCATTTTTTATATTTTTTGGAACCTGGTTAGCAATTCGATTTTCCTATCAGTAAGTATGCCAGATGCAGCTGTTGATATCAGTGGTCTTTGTTGGCACACAAGCAACCATTTCTTGCACCCCTTCTGATATAATTGTAACTTCTGGTTCAAAAAAACACTTATTTCCAGCTTCTTGTTACAGACATTTCAAAGCACCGCAGCGGAAAAGTACACAAAAATGCTGCCCCTGTAGTTGGGATATTATTGAAGGATTGATAAAAATCTCATGTTCCTCACTAGGTAAGATTAAATACAGGATTTATATATTTCAAATGCAATGAAACTTTTTGTCAAATTCAATTGCTATCCTATGTGGCATCGCAACGAATATTTTTTCCATTGCCATTGTAGGTTTTCTACTGGAACAAGTTACAAATGGAGGGCCAAAATTTCATCTGATCAACCCATTGGATCAATATCAAATGGGAAACAACTGGTCACATTGCACGATGTACTCTTTCTTCATCTTTTCTGGACTAGCTGATATCATAGTGGCAATTTCACCAAAGCTTGTTTTTCAAGGTGAATTGTTGATACGTAGTCATGAATTTTGCATGAACTGTTTTTTTACACAGGGCTTCAACATCTCATGATGTCCCTAGCTCTTCTCATTGAAGGTTACCTATTTTACTTTCATACTCATGGAAGAGAAGAGCTTGATGTGAGGCTTCATACATTGTTAATAATAGCAATATGGACAGGAGCATTGTCTTTCAGTATCTTGGCCGGAATTGTGGGAATGCAGCCACAAGGTGTGTTAAGTCTTAGAGAACTTACAACAACACTTTAATCAGGGAACAAATCTGGTGCTTAATCACAAGAATTTCCTAAAAAACTTGAGTCGTTTTTTGTTGTTAAATACCGTATAGAAGACATGGGCCAAATCTGGCCCATTAGGTATTTCAATTGGACCTGACAAGGGTTGTTATAAATCAGTGTCACATGAGGAAGTTGTTGAATGGTTTGATGCAATTTTCATGCACAATTTTTGCTTTTCGGGTACAGTATTTAAGTGCCAAATGTTGTTCTTTAACTTAAAGTGGAAACACTGTCCACTTTTACTCATGTGACGCATTTAATATTCCTCAAAATTTTTATAACTTCTTGGCGGTGAGTGAGAAAAGTTTGCCAACTCCTGCTGTATAGTCTTAAAAGAAAAATAAGCTGGGTTTGCTGTTACAGAGAGGGGTCCAGAAAATGTTGAAGATGGAGCCACATATACCCTCCTTAAGGGAAACAATCACATGAATGGTGAAGCAATACAACTTGATGAGACAGAAACAGAGCTGTATAATAGCGATACAAATTCACATGATGTCAAGGACTTAAAACAAGCAGAGTTACTCGTGCAAGCATTGGAATCAAAACTAACAACAATACAAGCAGAAAGCATGCACAGAAAAAGCCTTCCCACGTTTTTGAAATTGCTTGGAGCAGCATCAATACTATTGCAGGGAACGTGGTTTTGGCAGGTAACAAACTGTTGTACACAGAAATTACTTTACTTTCATATTGTAAAAGCTGTTGCATATAAATAACAAAGTAAGTTCATCACTAAAATTCTTGTCATGCAGATTGCTTTTGTGTTGTACCCCCCCAATGGAACACCTTGGAATGAACAATCACACAACAATATTGAGTTTGCCACATTATTTTTTGCATGGCATTTAGCTTCGATTGTTGTTTTTGTGTCAATAATTTGCTTTCTGTCTTACCAATGTACAAAAAAGTTTGCAAACGGTTGATTGTGTTAATTAATTGGCTGGCAATAAGATTTGATACATCTTGCACTGTTTTGTTTGCAGTAGTTTCAGCAATAAAACAAGATTTGATTGTGCTTGGCCATACACAATTATATATGCTTTTTTACCGCAATTATTTTTGTTGCAAATATTTTTATCACAATTAAAACCTTTAAATAAAAACCAGCACTTTTGCTGACCTGTATTGCAGGGTGTTGTGCAGCCCCAAGTTCAGGCCCTTTCTTTTTTTCCAATGGTTTTGCAAAACTTGATGCATAGTAGCTGGCGACAGCACATGCTCTTAAACGGTCCAAAAGCTGTCTGGTCTCCGAAAGTCGATGAGTGATAAGCTGAATCTCCCTTTCCTAATAAAAGTGGAGAAATTTGTTAAACTCTCTTCCGAAATACGCAAAGAAGAAAAATAACCTTTTCAGTGATGCCTTGAGCAAAATGCTTCTTGATGATGGTGCGAATTTTTTCAGCCACTGCTTGTCTAGCTGTAAAATTGATTTCAAATTTACTTGGATAATATTATTGTCATAAGAAAGGGAGAGGGGCATTACTTACCGTCTGCTTCCTGTAGTGGAGCTTTGTCATTGTTGTACCCTTCTTGCACAAGGTCATATGAGTAATCAGGGTCAGCTTCCATACCAACACAGCCTTTTTTGCTGTCAGAAAACTAAATTTACTCTAAAAAAAACAAAACAAATAATTACGGAAAAGTGCATAAAAATGCAAGTTTGCAATATTTAAATGTATTTTTTGACATGTGGCACATACAACCAACACACACATGCATAGACACTCTCAAAATACGGTGGGCTCTTATCGATAGTTTTGTACAGATCAAATGAACAAAGGTGATAGTAAGGATGCTTTAATGCAAGAAGGTTGCACAATGGATGTGCAGTGCAAAATACATCAGATAATCAGGAGACATGCTCTTCTCAAGGGCAACAAGAAAAAAACAATCATTATGCAACGGTGCACACTAAACAACAAAGTCGCCACAACCGGTCATTTGATTCACGGAACCAACCTGGTTTTAATTTAGTCCTGAAACAGACCTAACAGAAGCATGTGCACATATATAGACATTGTATTTAACCAGAAAGGTGGCAATCTGTCATACAAAACAAGTCTGATAAAAAACACTATACTTGGCATGACACTTTTGGGACAAATAGGCCAAAATATATAGTTCAGCAATAAAGTGTTAAGAGTAGTAATGTCACCAGTTTCCATCTGTTTATAGCATTTGCCTTTAACCACCGACATCTCCATCAACCTTTGTTTTCTGGCCTTAGTGAAGCTTTTGCAACCAACAATTATTTGGAATTGCAGTAAAACTTGTCACAGAAATGTTCCAGATGTTTCACCATGGGAAAAGCGAGAGTTCAAACCTTGTGACTGTTTCATAACGCGTTTTTTTGCAGCATCATCAAATCGATTTGCCTGGAAAAAATATTATGTATTATATACATGGGTTGTATCTATACTTGCAACCTTCAAAAAAATCCACAACGAGTCTATGATAAGGTTTTGTAAACATTTATTTGGAAGGATTACTTGTAAATCAACATCCCGGTCAAATGGTCTTCTGATATTGTCAGATGCGCTGCCTTCCTCCTTCAACTTTCGTTTTCTGGACTTTTCATGTATTGACATTAGGGATTCCTGCCCTTTTTCAGGCTGTAACACAAAGTTATTACATTTATATAAATTCAGGGTTGACATACAAAAAATCTGTTTTATTGGTTATAATGATATTTGAATTTGAACAACCTGTCATTACCTCATAGGTTGATATCTGTTTGGCAATTTCTGCATCACGCTCTCTCACGTATTTTGATATAGGGTCAGCTGTTGTTTTTGAACCAGATTGTTGCTTCAAAGCCTGACACAACAAATCATATTTTAAAGTGCTAGTCATTATTTTCAACACACAAAATGTAGGTTGCAGTTTGTGTGCTTTCTACACCACAAAGTGTTACCCTTTTGGCTTTATCTTGTGGAGTGTCAGTCCACACAGAGCGGTCACCTATTTTCGTAGGATTCATCTTGAATGATCTAGGACCCATACCAAAGCCCTAGATTAGTAAGAAACATGTATATACCATCATTTGTTACAATAATAGAAAATAAGCTGGACATATAGTAGTACCGAAGTGGTATTTCTATGTTAGATTCAAACAACAATCATACAGAAAACTAGAATAAATAAGTTGCACTAACTGATGATGCCTTACTAGATAAAACCTGAACAAAATTTCAGCTGATAGTCTGTATGGTTGTTGTTTGAATCGTTTTTACACAGGTTTAAAATAAATGGCAAATGTACACACCTGTAAAACAGGAGGAAGTTCCGTCATCCACTCTTCTCTCTCCAGTTTTTCTGGTTTATCATTACCGGTCAGTTTATCCTTCATTTTCTTTGATCTTTGTGTGGTAAGTTTCAGCATATTTTTTATCAAGTAAAACTTTTTTATGAACTTACCTGGCTTCAAATTCCTTTGCAATTATTTCTTTTTCACCCGCTAAACTTTGTGTGACTGGAGGTGGTAGGGGGCCTATTGTTTCTTCTTCAGAATCAGAATCTTCAACTTCAACCCTACACATTAATGTGGTTCACATGGCAAAGTAATGTTTACAAAAAAATTCAATATAAACCAACATGGTTTCAGTCATTACAACTTTTTTAGCACAGAAACCTTTGAAATCCAGAAGGAAGTGATGGTCCCATAACCTTCATTGCATTGTTTTTAAGGTGAGGAGGCAGTGATGGACCAAACAAGGAGTCATCTTCTTTATCATCAGCTTCAGATGTTGGACAAGAAGGTGGGAGGCAGGGTCCTATTGCAGGTTTACTTTCAGATGAAGATTTTTCTTTACATTCTGAATTATATGAGGAATCGTCCTCGGTGCTTTCGTTTTTCAATGCAGCCAGGTGAGGAGGAAGTGCAGGACCAATAAATTCAGACATCACTTACAGCAGTGCCTATAGTATGATATTGAAAAAAAAACTAAAACAGAATAAAAAGTTGCAGGAAAGATAATACAAATCAATGGTACAAGATAATTTAGAATTGCACTATATATGTAAAGAGTAAACAAATATTGTTCTTTAATATCAGCTTCAATTGTTTGTGGAAGCTATGCTGCTGATCCAGTTTTTTCTGTGTTTTCAACTGCTGTGAGTACATGTGAATCAAACTGCTCAGTTCTGATAGGCATTTCTAGAGAGTAAAATGGATTTTTCAGGGCGAAGTCTGAGTATATCTGGTAAAGTCTGTGAAGAAGGGAATCAATTCCAACCTGAAGGAAAGTTAATCATTTAGAAATCACTGTGTCTTTGCAGAGAAAAATAGTTTTCATCCAAGTATGGTACTTACTTGGTGTGGTTCAGCCATAACAACAAATTTTACACCAGTAAGAGTTTGGTTACAGTGTAAAGTAAAAGTGTCTGTTTCAAGTTTTTCGATGCCCGAACTTCCCGAAACTGGAGAAAGCTGGACACTAATCGCATACAGCGAGTGAAACATACTGGCCATCATAATTTTTTGATTTGATGATAACTTGGGACGACCAAACTTGATGCTTATTGGATAATTCTTTTCATTTGCAATTTCCTACAAGCAGAAGTAATTTACACATTTAAAAACCACCCTTTAACTAAAATACATATAGCACTAGACTAGATTTTCACGTGTTACAATTCATAAGCTACACCTCAAGAACATCACATCCATCTTCAAGCTTCTTTCCATTTACAGCTTTTCCATTTACAGATAACACAACATGTCCCACTTGAATCCCATCTCTTTGACCAAAAACAACAGCTACTTGATCAGACTGTGTCTCCAACTTTAAATCCAAAGGATAACTATAAATAACAATAGGTAGTTCAAATTGAAAAGTTTGTTATTTGCAATAGAAATTTTTAGGGGAACGTTTTTTTTTCAGAATAACCAAACAAAAAAACATATCACTAAACAATTTGTTTATAGCCTACTATACAATTTTTCTTGTGGGCAATACATTGTCAAGTTAAAAAACAACATGAAATTAAGTGTAATGTTTCTTAAATCAACAAATAGTGATGCACTTGCAATTCGTCAATTCATGGTTTTGACTTCATGTCAACAATGGGTCTGTCATCACAATGCTTCAGGTAAAGATTGGCTGAAAATGTATTTGTTTATATAGGAGTTATTTTACTAAAATGCATGTAGCGCAGCTGAAATTCCTTTTGTGGGAAAAAATTTACGTGTAGGCAAACCCTATTTCATACGCTGCAATTTTCCACAGCTGCATTGCAATGACGTGCTCGTTTACTTTCTCGTTAGTGGGGAAAATCACAGCATATGAAATAAAAGACTCAAAATCAAATTATAAACGTGTTCTACTAATTCTTCGAAAACTTCTGCTTTGCCTAAACAAACAAATAAATTCCCACAAAATGATATAGCCTATTGCAGCGTTACACGCATTAAATTGAAGAATTCCTATCTATTAACAAATGCATTTTCCGGCAATCTTTACCTGCAGCATTGTGACGCCATACCCATTGTTGACGCGAAGTCGGAACCATGAATAATATTTACTGCCAAATTCGTGGTTTTAAAACTACATTTTTAAAGACAAACCTGAAAGTCTTTTCCATTTCCACCGCAGTTTTTTGGTGATCATATTGATAAATTAAACCGCCAGCTTTGTTGATGATATAAATTGAGAACACAGTCATTCTTGTGTACTAATCAATAACCAAAACCAACCTGATCGTAATATTTACTACAAAGCAAAATCTGTCCAAAAAGTGGAAACAAAACTACTCATGCGTACAATTGGCGGTGAGCATAGAAATGTTTTTTTTCAAGTGAAGGTTGCAGATGTCAATCAAAGTTAAAAACTTGTTTGTAAATCTTGGCCAAAAATTTAAAAGCACAAACCAATAATAAACCATTCATGCTTTGAAAAGTTATTGAAAGTTTTTTGACAGAAAAACATTCACAAAACATCAAAATGCAAACCACAGCATTAGTGGCCATAGTTCGGAAATTACACAGCACTGAAAAACTTGATAGCGTTATTCAAATGCTGTTTTATGTCAATTTAGATTTGGGGATGACAGTTACAGAGATTCAAAACACAAGAAGATCCCATGATTTTTCGAAAATCTGTGACCTGTGGGGTATCAAGCGCTTATAGGCGATAAGCCAAAGGTCTGTAGCTGTAGGTAATTATATATTCTCCAGGCCTGTCAGCCCTGCAGCATTTTCTTTGAGGCAAGCAAAAGTCCCGAGGCTGTGGGCGTAAATAACTGTGGCCTAGTTTGTTACTATACACAATAAGTGCCTCAGTCTTTGAGACCGCACGTATCTGTGTGTGTATGAGGATGTATTTTTATTTGTTGAAACGCTTGAAATACAATGAGACAATGTATTGAAGACTGCTCAATTATGACCAGAAAGGGGTTTTAGTAGAAGCAGAAAATGTTGAAAGGCAAATAAAAAAATATACAGTCACGGGGTTTAATTCCCAGAGACCGAATTCAGTACAAAAAAGATTTTTATCTCAAACGTTCTTCTCCGCATATAACTACACCTTTTCGTATAATTTGTGGTTTATTGGTAAATCGAAACTAATTGCATATTTTCCGTAAATATATAGGCCCTTACGTCACTCGTGTGTTGATCGCCATTGTTTCATTGTCAACCGTATTGATTTTGCACACACATGTATGGCGAACTAAAATAACCTTGACTGACCTACACCAATAATTAATCCCCTACATAGGCTACGTAACAAAGCAACCTAGCGAAAATGGGTGCGATAATGACATATGAGATACGGTAGCTCAGGAAATTTAAAGCTATCAAATGTATTTAAAAGTTCAGCGTTTTCATGAAACAATTTTTTATGAATTGTGACAGTTGGTACTTTGGCAGCTTTGCACAGAACGAAACAAGGATTTATCAGTATATTAAAAAAATGCTGCCGAATAAAAAAAGAGACATAGCGTGAGATTTAGACAATTATCACATGTTTGTTGTTAATGAAATTTGACCGAAATAATTGCACTAAGTTATACTCTCCTTAATAGATGCTGCTGAAGACGAAAAATATTGAAGATTGTAGTTACTGAAAAAATTTATTAAACCAAAGCTTTTAATTTGTTGCGATAAAAACCATGGAGTGTACCTATATGAAAAGGGTCCATCCACAATATACTATTGCATAAAATGTGTGCCTTTCCAGCTGTTTAAAACCCTTTAAAATCACCTCTCTCCTGCAAATCTTTTTGACATAGTTTTCATGAAGTATTTATGTGACCAACCGTTATAACGATGTTAAAAACAACAAATTTCTCACAGAATATTTTTGTAACTTTTTATTTCGACTAAAATAAGCAGGCTACTATAGCATCATCTTCACATCGGCATCATTTTTTCAAATTAAAAAGCAATGACACAATTTCGACGAGCGACATCGGATTCGAATGAACCAGAAAGGCCGCAAAATTCTTGTAATTCGTGTTCTTGTTACATGAATTTATACAGTGGACTGAAAACTATTTTTGCATAAATCAGTTAAAAACAACGAAATAGTCAAAAGGAATAGAGAAATTGTCAACAACGTTGCTATGGACATATTCCATCATACCAAACTTGTGAAAAGCAAATTTGTAAAACGGGGACTGTAGTTATTGGGTGTCGTCAGTAGTAGGTCACGAAACATGATGCCTCTCTTCGCAATTCGACCAGTATGGAAATTCGCACCCCTGATTCTATCTTGTGCACGAATTTCAATTTCCAAACAGGAAAAAATGAAAGGTAAGACTATATAGTCACTTTCATTTATATTCGATAATGCGTACAAGCGTCATTTATAAAAAAACAATACGGTGCGTCAAAAATGATTCATCACAGCCAATACCGTCACAATTACAGTATGAACCTTCTTCCACGCCTATGTGTTTTAAGTACCGCATATACGTAAGTTTCACGTTAATAGCAAATGTTTACTTTGTGTTTAATCGCCTAAAAGTAAGTAATTTTCTGTGTCAAATATTGATTCGCCGTGTACGTTTCCCGTGGTAATCTATCAAGCATGACGGAACTATTTGCATTTTTTGCTTGTTTTCGTCAAGGCAAGCGTGTTGCGGCCTTGCGGGATCAAAGTGCGAAGGCAACCAGCACTTATTTAATGTTGTCACAATTGCAAGTCGTTTGTGAGGTTACATGGTATTATATATTATGCCAGGTTAACCGGGCCAGTGCAAACCAAAACGGTTGTTTTTCATGAAAAACCGTAGCGGAATCAATTGGTTGAATACGAATGTTAGTTTCTTTGTTTTAGTGTCATCTATTAGGTTTGTATATGCTCAATGGCGGCAGAGCATATCGTATATCAACATTTGCTGCAATGTTTTGTAGTTTCATGGCTTACCGCTTCCACCCTTGCCTTCACAGTCGAGCCTCGAGTCATGACTAGCAGCTGGTACAGTGTAACCACACAGACATTCACGGGCCTATTCAATGTAGTTACTGGGCGTACGACGAATGACGAGGAAGGCGATTTAGAGGAAGGTAAACGCACCACATTAAACTGTTTGCTCAGTAAGGCCGTGTTGGCAATTGATATTTTGGAATAGAAACAACGCAATGGGAAGACATACAGACTGCGTTTCAAGCAACAAAAGAGAAAGTCGATCAGATTTTAACCGATTTTATGGAAAATGACAATCCTATGACATCTGGTCTAGAAGTAGGAAAAGTAAGTTTTACATAGTTTCGACGCACAGCATCTATGCTTTACATAAGGTTTCATGTGTTAAGGCGAAATTGGAAGAATTCCGAAACAGTCTGCCTGAATTTCCATCACTGGGACTCGATCTTGATTACGTTAAAAACCACATTTCTGAGTTTGATTGGGAATCGTTTTCAGCGCAACTACTGCCAGCCAAGGAACCCACAGGTTGGATAATGGAGTTGTTTTCTGTCATGTTTAGTTTATCTTATCTACAAAATTTGAAAAAATGGCACTGTCAGCTACAGTGGTCATTGTGATCACACAGTCCAAACAAATATTCATCACAATACATTGTTTGGCTTTCTTCGTAACCTTTGTGTGCGTTTGGTGTTGAGCAGAAAGTGAAGAGCCCCCTGAAATGGGAGACGGCGTTGAAATACCTGTGGAATGTTCAATGACAAGTGTACGTGCAAGTTATCAGTATAATATGTTTGGGTCAGGCACCTAAAACTCACAATAAAATACCTTTGACATGTTTTTTTAATTTTATTTTATATACATTTGTCTGCTTCACTGACTATAGTACTCTTCCAGCCAGTTTGTTTACAATAGTTGTTCATCCGGACGTAGAAATAACGTCACGCAACAATTTAAAACGAATCCAACTACGAAATACTCTTGCAGTTTTGGATAAAATTGTGGTAGTGTTGTACGTTACCAATGTAGTTGACAGTCTACGCCAACATTAGATCCTAATATCGTATCCTATTTTAGCCAGAAATGATACGTCATGCTGGGTATCCGGTTGAAGTTCATACCGCAACCACTGACGATGGCTACATATTACACCTCCACAGAATACCCTATGCTAAAGAGCCACGTGAGGGAGGACCTTCTTCCGCTCATCCGCCCCGGGAACGCCCGGTTGTATTCTTTCAACACGGCATATTGGCCGACTCGTCGTGTTGGATTGCAAACGGTGCTGGTCGCAGTCTTCCATATATTTTGGCCGATGCAGGATGCGACGTGTGGCTTGGCAACGTCCGGGGAAGCACCTATTCCCGTTCGCACACCAGAATGAACGCGAAGAAAGACGAAAAGTTTTGGCGCTTTTCGTGGCAAAACATGGCCGAATCTGACCTGCCAGCAATGATAAACAAAGCGACGGAGGTATCTGGCCAAGAGTCGTTGTATTACATCGGGCACTCTCAAGGAACATTAATCGCATTTGCCAAACTCTCGGAGGATCCAGAGTTTGCAAAGAAAATTAAACTCATGTTTGCGCTTGGGCCCGTGTCGACTCTGGCTCACATAACAAGTCCCGTCAAAAGTCTCACCTTCCTCAGCAAACTAGCTCACTTCGGCCTTTCCCTGTTTGGCGGTACCGAAATTCTTCCCAAGTCTTCGATGTCCCGACTTATATCGGCAAAGTTACACAGGCAAGTGGGCAAATAGGGCTCGTGACGTAATTGTATCAGTATGCGCTTGGTCAACAAAATAAGAAACAACGTAGGTAATCACACAGTTTGGATTCGCTTGAGCTTGAAGTTTCTTTGTGTTAACAGTTTAATGTAACTAAAGCTGCTGCGCGGGTTTTGCGGCTAAAATACTTTCCCTTTTATGCTTTTTTTAAAGCGACCAAAGAGTCTTTATGGTTACTATTTTTATGTTTGTTTCATGTAGCATATTTACACCATGTATAGGTTCCCACGAGTATTTTTGTATTTGGGCTCACTAAATTTGTGCGGAATTGAATCTCAAGATATTTAACTCGAAAAAGTTTTTGTAACTAACAATATACAGCAACTTTGCACAGTGATTTTTTTTCAACAAACACACAAAAAATATCACGAAAACGTGTAATATGTTTCTTGAGTTTAGCACCATGCTGAGACGGATAAAATAAGTGAACAGTAATCGTATCCTTGCATAATTAACCTACGGTACATACCTTTTGTACATGAATGTAGTACCGAATACTTGACAGAATTCAATATCCCATGTTCCAAAATCCTAAATACTATTCTAAAATTATTAGATAGTTTTTTTTTTTTTTTTTTTGGTCTCGCATAACAGCCTCTGATAACCACCAGCGTGTTTTGTGCAGAATATATAACTCCCAGAATCATTCAATCGGCGAACAGGTAGCTTACCACGGCAACAACTTGATGATGTTTCTGAGTGGTGTCCATCCTGAACATTATTACAAGGAGAGGATGCCGATCTACTTTTCACACACCCCAGCAGGAACCTCTCTGCACAATCTCCTTCACATGTCGCAGTTGGTGGAAAGCGGGAAGATGCAGAAGTGGGATTATATGTCAGGTAACTTGTCACATTTTGAAGGTCACATATTTTGAGTAAACGGCGGTCATTTTGTTTGATATCGCAAAAGTAAAATATGAGACTTGTGACAACGCGCCATTAAGTCGCAAAATAAGTGAAGTCAATAATCGTCTCACGATTCGATTTGTCAAAGAAGCTGTGCGAAAACACACAAAAGTATCATCATTTTCGAGAGTTATGTCTTGTTAACAGCTGTTTTTTCGTTTTCTTTGGTAAAAAACGCCAAATGGCAAAATTTGTACCATTGAAAAATACGGTTGACTGTGGCATGTGTCGTTGCAAATATTTGCTTTGTTTCAGATGCGGAAAATGTAAAAGTGTATGGACAGAGTTCGCCGCCAGAATACGACTTGGCAGAATTCCGAACGCCTGTTGTGGTGTATGTTGGATCCGAGGACCAGTTGGCCGATCCTGTTGACAGTGCACTTCTACTGTCAAAGCTAAAATCTGTAATTCACTACAAGTTGGTAAGTTAACCCTCATTTTCATTTGTATTTCTGCCTAAAAATATTGCTTGTAATTTTCTGAATTTTTTTTTTTTTTTTTCTTGTAATGTAACAGCCATCAATAAGAAAAAAGAGTATTTATATTTGTACCCCTGTTATTGTGTCTATTGTTTGATGTCGATATTTCCGTTGTCGTATTTTTTCATTTGAGACTGCATATGTTTTAAATGTGTTATCTCATTCAAGTTAGTACAGCCCTCCAAATGTATTAACACTGCTTCTTGTAACGGTCTTGGTTTTAACAATTTTAGCTCGATGGATGGGACCACATGGACTTTCTATGGGGAAAAGCCGCCGCCAAAACAATCTACAAAGAAATTCAAGAACTTATTTTGACGTCCGAGATTAAGAAAAACCCTGATCGGCTGAATGACGAGTTATGATGCGTATTCTAGCGTTTCTTTAATCCACGGTTGCACTTACATTTTTTCAGCTGTCTGCTATACGACTTGTTCCTTGCTTGGTATTCACGATGCATATATCACATATATAGTCACGCGGTACTTGGGCAGATATAACAAGTTTTAAATAATAGGGTATAGTGAAAGTGAAATCAACCTTTTACTGTGAATTTAATTTCGTTTGGTTTGCGTAATTGCCTTTTTTGTGAGGAAATATTCTTATACTTTGCCTTTGTTGCTTTTGAATAAAGCTTTCAATGCGGAAATGTAACCTGTGTTTTTGTGATAGGTTTTTTTACTTGTCTTTTGACAATCCGTTAAGTCCTTATTAAAATTAAACATGTTTGACTAATTTGGTAACGGTATCCTCGGCCATTTTAGCAACGAATCGAAAATAGTAACATGCAAGAGACGAACCAGAGCTTTTTATGGTACCATTTCATGGTGCCTGTACATTTTATTGCAATAATTGGCTTTCAGGCCAAGGTATCTTCAATACAAATTTGACATCACAGGTGTCAATAAGGCTGTTGCAAAATTTATTACTGTGTGTTATTATTATGTTATACCCGCGATAGCAATACAAAAAGTGTAACAGTTATTCGCCAGTGTACGCGATGTCGTGCATATTAACTGCTTTTTCTTCCTGGACATAGGTTTGGTCTGCTTTAATGCATTTCTTCATCATGGGACCCATTTCCACCCATTGATAATTCGGCGGGAGACTATAACCCGACTTCATAGGTGTTAAACGGCATGTTAGCAACTCTGTGTGAATATCTCGCGCGATTTTGGGATTAGACCTTTTATCGTTTGAATTGCACGCTGTGCCTCGCCATTGCTATGTGAAAAATGTGGACTACTGGTAACGTGCTAGAACTAAAACTGTATACGGCGCTGCAAATTCTTTAAGTACCTCGAAGCGAATTGCGGCCCGTTGTCGGAAACAACCACTTCTGGAATGCCATGAGAAGCAAAAACATATTTCAAATGTGGTATCGAACTCTCTGAAGTGTGTCTTTTAGCATTTTGGGGATTTCAATAAATCTGGAAAAATAGTCCACAACCAACATGTAGGCCTAAAAGGACGGATTAAGTGGTTCAGCAGAGTTTCTTCGCCATTTCGCACAAACGGCACAATTGCCAACAAATTTTTTAACGTCTGTACGATTCATTCCAGGCCACCACACAGATTTGTTCTCTCGCTACATTTTACTTCCCCTTGATGTCCTGCATGATTTTTTTCAAGCACACTTGAACACAGCGAGGAAGGTATTACCATACAATCGCCTTTCATTACCAGGCCTTGCTGAATTGACAGGTCTTCCGTAACCCTTTTAAAAGGTATTAATTACAGTCAACTTTACAGGCAATTACTTTGACAATACTGCATCACCCATGAACAAACTGGGTCCAACTGAATTTATGTAGCAATTTCTTTCAGTCGACGGTCAGAAATTGCCAAGGAAGCTAATATCACTGCCGAAACAACATACTCTTCAACTTCATCATAAAACATTCCTTCCTTTTGCGTTTTGCCTACTAGATTTGAATATCACCACCAAAAATGTTTAATTTTGTGAATCCTAACTGTTGGAACAACTGGGTGCGAAGATCTATGCGAAAAAGGCAAGCGTTGGAGTTGCACAGGAAAAGTTCGAAAAAACAAGTAAATCTTTCATTATATTTGCTGGGTGAGAAAGGTGATGATATCATTTCTTTATTTTGTTCATCTAAAGTAGATTGCGCAAAATTTGATGTTGTTGCGGAAAAATTTAATGATTATTTTATTGAATGTCACAAACGAACCGGCACTTTTTAATCGCCTTTAAAAGCAAACATCACATTCTTATGTAACGCATTGGATTTATTTTCGTAATCGGACCATACGGATCCGGATTAACTTTGACGTTACTTCAGCAACCAGCAGGTTTGATTTCGTGCAGCGGAGGGTGAAGCTTACTTTTTAATAACAACGTAATTGTTGGATCATTGCTTTTTTACACATAACAATTAGTTAGCTAAAGAGAGTATTTTGTTGTTTCTACAGATACAGTCTGTATTTCCATTTAATTTTTTAATATGGCAGAGGAAAAACAAGGTATGGATTTTACATAAATTAGTGGGAAATGTGAATTATGCTTGTTTCTTATATCAAACGTTTTTTAACCATTTTTGCTAATTTGTTATCAAAAGCCTTTGTTCTATGTGTACGTGTTCTGAAACCTAATAAGTTGAGTTCCCTTTTTTTACCTTCAAGTGTTTTCATTGTGAAAATTCTTGTTGTCCAAGGTTCGAATTAGCGGTAAAAAAGGGTTTTGCAAAACATAACAACCTAAATTCCAATACTTGAATTTTGCTTCGTATGCGATTGTGCATTACGCTTAAAACCTGCTGTTTTAAACTCGTTAACATTGCCAAGAAAAGTTAACAACGTTGTTTGCATTAGCGCTTGTTACGTGTGCAAATGAATAAGTAAAGAAGGATGCGGCGCCTTATAACCTGCTTCGTGTAGCATCGCAATAATCTCAAAAACGGATCGCAACAACTCCCAAAACGTTTGGCAATTCCCAAATTGCGAACTGCTAATTCAAACCTTGTTGTCAAATATATTCAAATGTTTTTTTTTATTTAGGCTAAGCATATATTTCTGAACATCAATCTATGCAAAAAGTGTACCAGTACATTCATTTTTATTGTTAATCAATAGCATTGCCATTGCAATACATGCTACTTATATATAATTCTTCAGATGATGAGTTTGGTGGGTGCGAAGGAGCAGATTCTATGTATGTTCGACTTGTCTCTTCAGATGGTCATGAATTCATTGTAAAACGGGATTATGCCCTGACTTCAGGCACAATTAAGTCAATGCTTAGTGGACCTGGACAGTTTGCTGAAAATGAAACAAATGAAGTGATTTTCAGGGAAATTCCGTAAGCCTGTTTGACAACACATTCTTTATCACCAAGCAAACACAATATATGTACCTAAGGCATGATGTTATTTATTAAAATGTTTAAAGTTAACTAATAAAATTTGAAAGCAATCATAACATGTCCAATTTTAGAAATACTGTTAATGAATAGTTCATTTCTTTCAGATCACATGTGCTTGCGAAAGTTTGTCAATATTTCATTTACAAAGTGCGGTACACCAACAGCTCAACAGAAATTCCGGAATTTTGCATCACACCTGAAATTGCCCTGGAACTTCTAATGGCAGCTAACTTTCTGGACTGCTAGTGAAAATTGCTGTTATGTTGTGTTTGTTTCTTCAGCTATTTATCGGCATATGCCAAAAAATGTTAACTGGAATGTAAACCCGATTATTAAGAAAAATGTAAATACTTGGTTTCAACAAAATGACAACTAAATAATTTAAATACTGCTAAGATTAGTAGTGTTTACATTACAACTGATCAAACATTGACATTTAGGCTTACACTATTTTTCAATCACTATCAGCTGGATACTTGTATGTTTTCTTTGTTACATTATTGCATGTAATATTGTATTATGCACAAAGTAACCAGTAAACTTTGGCATGAAAATCCATTTACTTTTCTTGAATTTAAAAATTACATCACATTTTATAACTATTCTGTGATCTATAGAAGTTTTTTTTTTTTGTCATTTAAGCCTCAGTACGCTAGACAAAAATACTGTTATTGTTGTTATCGGCAATGTACAGTATTAAAGCCTAAAACATTTGTGCAACTTAGAAAGCATTCTGTCCCTAATAAAGCACTTTTGGAAAACAGAAAGCACAACAAGTTTTTAATAATTATTTGTTGATTAAAATGTTTCATGCCTCAATCTGTGCTGGATTTTTTGAAGACCCTAATAATCAACGCTTTCAAACAGATTAGGACCTCCAAGTGGTGGCTTCAAACTTTTAGCAATTTCAGATTGGAAACAGAACTTTAATACTTTTACAGCTCTGTTTGTGATTGTGCGGTTCTTCGCGTATTTATTTGTTAGCGAAGGTCATCGCTAGCATTGTAGATTAATCACTTTACACCACTTGTAAACAGCTAACAGTCAAAGCAAAGTTAGTCTGACAAAACCTAACACACTCTAAAAGAAGTCCCAAAGGTCGCCATGCTTTAAAATATTTTTATTCCCAGTATCCCAAAGCAAAGTTACCACTATCCCGGTAAGCCACGTGTTTGCAGTTGTCTCGTCAACTGGACATGTCGCCTGGTTGCCATTTCCAGCATCACGACTTCAGTCGCAAAAAAAAGCGAAAAGACAGTAATCACCCTTATAGCATTTCCACCCCAAGGTAACAGAGGATGCCAGTACCGAGAATGTTCCAATAGTAGCCAGTATCTTTTCCAGCTATTAATGTACCAACACCAGCTCCAAAAAAAGTTAAATATGATAGTGTGTGATACCGTAAGCACCAATAGTGGAAACACCCGAATAACTTCCGCCATCATTAAACTTTCCAATAGTGGTAACTGAAACAGCACACCGAACTCAATGCAACAAAGCACAAAATCAAGGTTTGAAAGGAGCTGTTTTAAGAAATCTTTAAGTTCTATTGAGTGCGTCTGTGATTTGCCAAGCTGTGCCCTGGTCGGTGGTGTTGGAGGCTTGTGGACAAAGAAGGCACAAAACGTCATTATTGTAAACACTGCCAAAGCAAACATCAAGACAGTCAAATATTATCAATGAATGTTGTTGTCCCATGGTAAGACTTCGTATAATAGGAGCAATAGTTGTATTGTTCATTTGGTACGATTGCACAAGCAGAATCGGTGCCAAAAAGGCGTCCAAAACATCCCCAATATATGATCCAAGCAAGTGAACAGAAATAGCCGTCACGTCCTGAAGTTCTGGAACCACAAAACGGCAATGTGATGGTTTAATAATTGTCCCAACCCGGTTAAAGTAAAAAATTATAAACGGTTTGTTAACGACTCTGCAACCAACATCAGGCGACAACAAAATGTTTCAATGCGAAGCAAAATCTTTCGAGGCACTAAACCTAAAACATGTGAAGACCCACGAGAGGAGGGTGCAGTCGGGGCAGCGAATATAATGTTTTGCTTTGAAACTGGATTTTCACGTGGATTTGTACCGCTAATACATTTTTTGCCTACATACCGGCACCTAATTTAATTGACTACTTGCATTTGTCATGGCCACAAACTATACTGTACAGATGTACAAAAATCACAAAACAACGTGTGGTTTCTGACATGGGAGAATATACAGAAGAACGTTGTAAGTGAGCAATTCGTACAAGGAAACAAAAATTAACACCGGGTTTTTACATCTATCTGTGCACGACACAATAACGAAGAATTCGACAGGAATGCCGCCTACAGGTCTGGCGAAGTGTTTTTCTTTATGCTTTTATCGCCCCTAGTTCTGTCGTTTACTCTTTTAGTTTTTCCGCTTGTTCGACAGTGATTTTGGAAGAGCGAATTTGTGGATAAGGCATGTCATGGTATTTGTTTGTTTTAAGTCAAGCTTTTTATTTTATTTTTTTTATGTTAAGGAAGTGTTTGGTGTATTTTCTTGCATCCTCTGCTCAACGTGCCCCAATACGAATGATAATGTTCTTGCTTTGGCTCGTTAAAAGCGTGTCCAGTTTAATTTTGGCTCCGTACATCTTTCAATTGTGTAGAGATTTCCACGATATCAGATGAAAGACAACATCACCAGGGTTGTTGTATATTTATTGTGACATCAATTTTGTGCGTGTAACCATACCCAGCAAATGAAACCATGTCGAAAAGTCAAAATATCTTAGTTAATTGTACTGGCATCAAGTCTGGCATTCCAAGATTTAATGGGAAAAAGCATTATAAGCGCAACAAAAACCATCAAACTTTGAAAACTAAGAAGCCACATGGTTCCCAACTCATTATATGTAACTCTCCCTAATACCCCCAGTCCAAGTCCAATGGCCGACAGTATACCAGTTAGCCACGTGTTAACAATAGTCTCGTCAATTGGGTACGTAACTTGGGTTGCTATTTCCAACATAACGACTTCAGTAGTTCCCGTGAAAAATCCAAGCATTGCGTTTGCCACGAGAACCGCAAACATATTGTTGAAGGAAACAGCGAGCGCCATACTTAACGTTGAAAGCAAAACCAATGTAGTCTCGACAATTGCAGGTAATTTGTATTTCTTAATAGTGTCCACCATTTTCCCGGCGACCAAAGCACCAATTAATCCACCCAAACTGAGTACTCCAAAAGTGATTCCAGATATTACATTTGACTTAGGTTCCAACCCGTCGTGATTGTTTGTACAACTTCTGACATTAGCAAACTTTCCAGCAACGGTAGCTGGAATACCAACCCGAATGTGAGGCAGCAAAATACGTAATCTTTGTTTGAGAAAAGTAGCTTCAGTTGCCCCAAAAACTCTCGAAATGATCCAGCCTCTGGCTCTCTGTGATGAAACTTGATTTCTTGCGCTTTAGTTGGCGGTGATGGAGGTTTATCCGTGAAAAAGAAACATAATACTATTGTCACTGCAACAGCGAAAGCCAAAAAAGAACAATAAAAAATCAACAAGTAATGTTGCCCCAATCTTAAACCTTGTTCGTCGTATGTTGTAACTCCATTTAAGGTTGTGTGATTTGCTGACATCAATAAAACTGGTGGCAAAATGGCACCCAACAAATCACCAGTATACATTCCCACCATATTGAGTGAAATTGCTGTTCCAATTTGACTTTCGGGAAACCAAAGAACTGCAAATATTGAAGGGAGTGCTACTGCAATAGTGTCTGACAAACCGCATAACACTTGTCCAAATACAATTACAAGTAACAATGAACGGTTCGTCAATGATATTGTAGCCAATAGCAACCCAACAGCGGCAGATACAGATGTGAGTAAAACCAAAAACTTGGCTTTGATTGTATTTCTAAATAAAAGCCAAGCTAGCGGAAATGTGATAACTAAAGGCATAATATTTTTAGCGTTTGTAATCCAGTCTACCTGAGCATGGGTCGAATTGAAGAATTGAACGTAAAAATTACTTATTTGGCCATAGCTGGAGAATGATATTCCTTGGAAAGTTTGCAAAATCATCAGACAAACCAAAAAAATCCATCTTCTTTTGTACAGAGTTAGCGGGTACTCAAGATTTTCAATGATAGGTTTGAGGTCGTCAGTCATAGTTTGCTTATCTTGGTGGCTCCACAAGTACAACCGAAACACACACTGAATTTTTCAATTACTTAAGCACTGTAAAAGTAATTTGACACGCGATTACATTTCCGACGAAAGGTTATAGAAATATGACAGTAAACAGTAAAGATTTTGAGAACATCAACAAAATAACTTATGTTATACTTAAAGGGGACTGTATGATCAGTACCACAATATGTTTTTTTACTGGCCCATCACTAGCACAGAAAAACAATCTTGCCAAAAGCTCGACAGTACATCTCACTATGAAATTTCTTTTCGTGTATGCAGACTGCGTGCATTTAATGGTCAAGCTTTGATTAAGTAAGGGTTAATTTGTAACTTGACTAACGCTTTTATTGTGGACCACTGCATCCGAAACCTGTAACTTCGTCTAAACAAATCGAAACAAATTAACCGATATATATTCTACTCCAATTACAACTGACACTTGTTAAAGGTAGACTTTGTAACTGCACTGCCAACAGGCTTTTGACGTGAACAATTTGGCTTGGTTGGTTCATTCCCGCTGTTTTTCATACGGACATATTCACTCTTTTCCGCAGCAATGACCAGTAAGTCTCTGTCTTAACACTATACAATCGTCGGTAAGTTGCCAGGATATTTGCAGCTTGTTTATCGCAGATAACATATTGCGAACCGCTGGAGAGTATTGATAAAAATACAAACAAAACATGAAATTGGCCATAAATACATAGCAAAGGCAGAAACAAAAAAAATTTAGAAACAAACAGTTGTGCACACAGTTTTAACCTGACAGATCTCTACTGTGCAGATGGTAACTGACCACGGTCTTGCGAAACAGTGTGCACAACCATATGAGTATACTGTTCGAACTTTCTCTGTCATTCTCTCATTTAATTTGCCACCCAACTAACTAACTGGCACGCGCGTATCGCTGTGTTATTGATAGGGAACAGTGCGTTTACTTCCCGGTGCTCTATAACAACTTACTGTAACTGTAGTTTTCCTGCCCATTTTTTATACATCACATGATTTTACAAGCGGTGTTAGCGTTATCCCCTTTTTCGTGTTGGCCCGTTTTTTGGCGTTAGTTGTGTGCTGTACCTGTCTCATTACCTTGAGGAAGCCTTGTTGAATAACAGGCGAAACGTCGGTGAATAAAGTTACGTTTTAGATATGCCAGAAGTACAGATTATTAAGTTACATATAGCAAAGGCAGAAATAAAAAAACTAAAGAAACAAACAGTTGTGCACACAGTTTTAACCTGACAGGTCTCATCAGTGCAGCTGGTAACTGACCACGGTCACTTTTGCTGTCATTCTCTCCTTCACTTTGCCACCCAACTAACTAACTGGCACGCGCGTACTTAAAAAGAATTAAAAATACTCGCTTAGTCACTATGTAACGCTCTTGGAACAATTTAAAGTTACGCCACCTGATATTGCAACGTGTCTTTCTTTTGAATAAAGTAAGTCTGCTCACGGAGTTAAATTTAGTAGCTATAGTAAAGAACACGTATATAGCAGACAGCATCAACCGAAAACTTATGAAAAGCTGCAATACTGTGGCAGTGGCACAACTGTCTACAGATCACTGATCATTATTGGCTCTTTGTTTGCACATAAAAAAAGGTTATGAAAGTAAGTTATTTTTTTGGCTTATTATTCAAAGTCTTGATCTTTGGTTGAACGATGTTCTTTTTTCCCCAATTTGTAAGCTGTTGTTCATGGCACCAAAAAATGTTGTTTGCTCTGATGTCCTAAACTAGACTTTGCCTTCCAAATTGGACTATCTACTCTATTAGGATATCCTCAAAATCAATTTATTAATAAACTGCGTTTTGACACGAGGTTATTTATATCGTAATTTTGCAAATATGAAGTTTCCACCTGTGTCACGCACAACAAGTGGCGTTGGAAAATTGCGAACCTGTGGACATATTCGAATACAATATTTGTCCAGAGAGACTTGCAAGGACTGATTACTGGAAGTCATCGTAGTTGTTTCTTAATTTCTTTTGCATGTTTATTATAAAAGGATTTATTTGGACTAAAATTAACCATAAAATACAAAAAAGAAAACAGGAAAAGCAGAGGTTTTAGTATGAGAGAAACAAAACACAAATGCAAAATGAAACAAATATACCTAGAACACCAGCATGACACAAATTTATGTTATGCAACTAGTTCATTTTCTCTTAATGTCATTTTCAATAACACATGAGCTGCTATGAAACTATTTCTGACACTTAATCTAAAAACAGGGTTAGATAGCTTCTGCTATAAGGAACTTGTAAAAAAAAATAATGCGCAGAATCATTAAATTTTTACCTGAAAACTCTTATCCGGTCGCGTGGGAAAATGGCTCCCCCTTAACATTCAAAACCAATGCATTTGCCCATTTCAGTAAGGATTCTGTATACGGCCACTTTTATGGTCCTACAGAAATAAAGATTTAGATTCGTACGTTGCGATACACCAGGCTGCTGATTTTAATATCTTTAATTTCTGTTTCGTTAGCTAGCTTGTGTGTAGGCTATATTGATTTAAAAAAAACTCGCCCCAAATCAATTTTATATCCGAAAAGAGTAGCTTTTCACTTTCGTTTGGAAATTAGACGTTGAATGTTTCTTGTTAGAATGAAACGATATCACTTTATCATTTGCGTACATCTTCCAATCGTGTGGAGGTTTCGTGGATCCCGGAAGATCGACAACATCATCAGGCTTGTTGTATATTTATTATATGATATCAATTTTGTGCGTGTAACCATACTCAGCAAATGAAACCATATGGAAAAGTCAAAATATCTTAGTTAATTGTACTGGCATCAAGTCTGGCATTCCAAGATTTAATTGGAAAAAGCATTATAAGCGCAACAAAAACCATCAAACTTTGAAAACTAAGAAGCCACATGGTTCCCAACTCATTATATGTAACTCTTCCTAATACCCCTAGTCCAAGTCCAATTGCCGACAGTATTCCAGTCAACCACGTGTTAACAATAGTCTCGTCAATTGGGTACGTAACTTGGGTTGCTATTTCCAACATAACGACTTCAGTAGTTCCCGTGAAAAATCCAAGCATTGCGTTTGCCACGAGAACCGCAACCATATTGTTGAAGGAAACAGCGAGCGCCATACTTAACGTTGAAAGCAAAACCAATGTAGTCTCGACAATTGCAAGTAATTTGTATTTCTTAATAGTGTTCACCATTTTCCCGGCGACCAAGGCACCAATTAATCCACCCAAATTGAGTACTCCAAAAGTGATTCCAGATATTACATTTGACTTCAGGTTCCAACCAGTCGTGATTGTTTGTACAACTTCTGACATTAGCAAACTTTCCAGCAACGGTAGCTGGTATACCAACCCGAATGTGAGGCAGCAAAATACGTAATCTTTGTTTGAGAAAAGTAGCTTCAGTTGCCCCAAAAACTCTCGAATGATCCAGCCTCTGGCTCTCTGTGATGAAACTTGATTTCTTGCGCTTTAGTTGGTGGTGATGGAGGTTTATCCGTGAAAAAGAAACAAAATACTATTGTCACTGCAACAGCGAAAGCCAAAAAAGAACCATAAAAAATCAACAAGTAATGTTGCCCCAATCTTAAACCTTGTTCGTCGCATGTTGTAACTCCATTTAAGGTTGTGTGATTTGCTGACATCAATAAAACTGGTGGCAAAATGGCACCCAACAAATCACCAGTGTACATTCCCACCATATTGAGTGAAATTGCTGTTCCAATTTGACTTTCGGGAAACCAAAGAACTGCAAATATTGAAGGGAGTGCTACTGCAATAGTGTCTGACAAACCGCATAACACTTGTCCAAATACAATTACAAGTAACAATGAACGGTTCGTCAATGATATTGTAGCCAATAGCAACCCAACAGCGGCAGATACAGATGTGAGTAAAACCAAAAACTTGGCTTTGATTGTATTTCTAAATAAAAGCCAAGCTAGCGGAAATGTGATAACTAAAGGCATAATATTTTTAGCGTTTGTAATCCAGTCTACCTGAGCATGGGTCGAATTGAAGAATTGAACGTAAAAATTACTTATTTGGCCATAGCTGGAGAATGATATTCCTTGGAAAGTTTGCAAAATCATCAGACAAACCAAAAAAATCCATCTTCTTTTGTACAGAGTTAGCGGGTACTCAAGATTTTCAATGATAGGTTTGAGGTCGTCAGTCATAGTTTGCTTATCTTGGTGGCTCCACAAGTACAACCGAAACACACACTGAAATTTTCAATTACTTAAGCACTGTAAAAGTAATTTGACACGCGATTACATTTCCGACGAAAGGTTATAGAAATATGACAGTAAACAGTAAAGATTTTGAGAACATCAACAAAATAACTTATGTTATACTTAAAGGGGACTGTATGATCAGTACCACAATATGTTTTTTTACTGGCCCATCACTAGCACAGAAAAACAATCTTGCCAAAAGCTCGACAGTACATCTCACTATGAAATTTCTTTTCGTGTATGCAGACTGCGTGCATTTAATGGTCAAGCTTTGATTAAGTAAGGGTTAATTTGTAACTTGACTAACGCTTTTATTGTGGACCACTGCATCCGAAACCTGTAACTTCGTCTAAACAAATCGAAACAAATTAACCGATATATATTCTACTCCAATTACAACTGACACTTGTTAAAGGTAGACTTTGTAACTGCACTGCCAACAGGCTTTTGACGTGAACAATTTGGCTTGGTTGGTTCATTCCCGCTGTTTTTCATACGGACATATTCACTCTTTTCCGCAGCAATGACCAGTAAGTCTCTGTCTTAACACTATACAATCGTCGGTAAGTTGCCAGGATATTTGCAGCTTGTTTATCGCAGATAACATATTGCGAACCGCTGGAGAGTATTGATAAAAATACAAACAAAACATGAAATTGGCCATAAATACATAGCAAAGGCAGAAACAAAAAAAATTTAGAAACAAACAGTTGTGCACACAGTTTTAACCTGACAGATCTCTACTGTGCAGATGGTAACTGACCACGGTCTTGCGAAACAGTGTGCACAACCATATGAGTATACTGTTCGAACTTTCTCTGTCATTCTCTCATTTAATTTGCCACCCAACTAACTAACTGGCACGCGCGTATCGCTGTGTTATTGATAGGGAACAGTGCGTTTACTTCCCGGTGCTCTATAACAACTTACTGTAACTGTAGTTTTCCTGCCCATTTTTTATACATCACATGATTTTACAAGCGGTGTTAGCGTTATCCCCTTTTTCGTGTTGGCCCGTTTTTTGGCGTTAGTTGTGTGCTGTACCTGTCTCATTACCTTGAGGAAGCCTTGTTGAATAACAGGCGAAACGTCGGTGAATAAAGTTACGTTTTAGATATGCCAGAAGTACAGATTATTAAGTTACATATAGCAAAGGCAGAAATAAAAAAACTAAAGAAACAAACAGTTGTGCACACAGTTTTAACCTGACAGGTCTCATCAGTGCAGCTGGTAACTGACCACGGTCACTTTTGCTGTCATTCTCTCCTTCACTTTGCCACCCAACTAACTAACTGGCACGCGCGTACTTAAAAAGAATTAAAAATACTCGCTTAGTCACTATGTAACGCTCTTGGAACAATTTAAAGTTACGCCACCTGATATTGCAACGTGTCTTTCTTTTGAATAAAGTAAGTCTGCTCACGGAGTTAAATTTAGTAGCTATAGTAAAGAACACGTATATAGCAGACAGCATCAACCGAAAACTTATGAAAAGCTGCAATACTGTGGCAGTGGCACAACTGTCTACAGATCACTGATCATTATTGGCTCTTTGTTTGCACATAAAAAAAGGTTATGAAAGTAAGTTATTTTTTTGGCTTATTATTCAAAGTCTTGATCTTTGGTTGAACGATGTTCTTTTTTCCCCAATTTGTAAGCTGTTGTTCATGGCACCAAAAAATGTTGTTTGCTCTGATGTCCTAAACTAGACTTTGCCTTCCAAATTGGACTATCTACTCTATTAGGATATCCTCAAAATCAATTTATTAATAAACTGCGTTTTGACACGAGGTTATTTATATCGTAATTTTGCAAATATGAAGTTTCCACCTGTGTCACGCACAACAAGTGGCGTTGGAAAATTGCGAACCTGTGGACATATTCGAATACAATATTTGTCCAGAGAGACTTGCAAGGACTGATTACTGGAAGTCATCGTAGTTGTTTCTTAATTTCTTTTGCATGTTTATTATAAAAGGATTTATTTGGACTAAAATTAACCATAAAATACAAAAAAGAAAACAGGAAAAGCAGAGGTTTTAGTATGAGAGAAACAAAACACAAATGCAAAATGAAACAAATATACCTAGAACACCAGCATGACACAAATTTATGTTATGCAACTAGTTCATTTTCTCTTAATGTCATTTTCAATAACACATGAGCTGCTATGAAACTATTTCTGACACTTAATCTAAAAACAGGGTTAGATAGCTTCTGCTATAAGGAACTTGTAAAAAAAAATAATGCGCAGAATCATTAAATTTTTACCTGAAAACTCTTATCCGGTCGCGTGGGAAAATGGCTCCCCCTTAACATTCAAAACCAATGCATTTGCCCATTTCAGTAAGGATTCTGTATACGGCCACTTTTATGGTCCTACAGAAATAAAGATTTAGATTCGTACGTTGCGATACACCAGGCTGCTGATTTTAATATCTTTAATTTCTGTTTCGTTAGCTAGCTTGTGTGTAGGCTATATTGATTTAAAAAAAACTCGCCCCAAATCAATTTTATATCCGAAAAGAGTAGCTTTTCACTTTCGTTTGGAAATTAGACGTTGAATGTTTCTTGTTAGAATGAAACGATATCACTTTATCATTTGCGTACATCTTCCAATCGTGTGGAGGTTTCGTGGATCCCGGAAGATCGACAACATCATCAGGCTTGTTGTATATTTATTATATGATATCAATTTTGTGCGTGTAACCATACTCAGCAAATGAAACCATATGGAAAAGTCAAAATATCTTAGTTAATTGTACTGGCATCAAGTCTGGCATTCCAAGATTTAATTGGAAAAAGCATTATAAGCGCAACAAAAACCATCAAACTTTGAAAACTAAGAAGCCACATGGTTCCCAACTCATTATATGTAACTCTTCCTAATACCCCTAGTCCAAGTCCAATTGCCGACAGTATTCCAGTCAACCACGTGTTAACAATAGTCTCGTCAATTGGGTACGTAACTTGGGTTGCTATTTCCAACATAACGACTTCAGTAGTTCCCGTGAAAAATCCAAGCATTGCGTTTGCCACGAGAACCGCAACCATATTGTTGAAGGAAACAGCGAGCGCCATACTTAACGTTGAAAGCAAAACCAATGTAGTCTCGACAATTGCAAGTAATTTGTATTGCTTAATAGTGTCCACCATTTTCCCGGCGACCAAGGCACCAATTAATCCACCCAAACTGAGTACTCCAAAAGTGATTCCAGATATTACATTTGACTTCAGGTTCCAACCAGTCGTGATTGTTTGTACAACTTCTGACATTAGCAAACTTTCCAGCAAAGGTAGCTGGTATATCAACCCGAATGTTAGGCAGCAAAATACGTAATCTTTGTTTGAGAAAAGTAGTTTCAGTTGCCCCCAAAACTCTCGAAATGATCCAGCCTCTGGTTCTCTATGATGACACTTGATTTCTTGCGCTTTAGTTGGTGGTGATGGAGGTTTATCCGTGAAAAAGAAACAAAATACTATTGTCACTGCAACAGCGAAAGCCAAAAAAGAACCATAAAAAATCAACAAGTAATGTTGCCCCAATCTTAAACCTTGTTCGTCGTATGTTGTAACTCCATTTAAGGTTGTGTGATTTGCTGACATCAATAAAACTGGTGGCAAAATGGCACCCAACAAATCACCAGTGTACATTCCCACCATATTGAGTGAAATTGCTGTTCCAATTTGACTTTCGGGAAACCAAAGAACTGCAAATATTGAAGGGAGTGCTACTGCAATAGTGTCTGACAAACCGCATAACACTTGTCCAAATACAATTACAAGTAACAATGAACGGTCCGTCAATGATATTGTAACCAATAGCAACCCAACAGCGGCAGATACAGATGTGAGTAAAACCAAAAACTTGGCTTTGATTGTATTTCTAAATAAAAGCCAAGCTAGCGGAAATGTGATAACTAAAGGCATAATATTTTTAGCGTTTGTAATCCAGTCTACCTGAGCATGGGTCGAATTGAAGAATTGAACGTAAAAATTACTTATTTGGCCATAGCTGGAGAATGATATTCCCTGGAAAGTTTGCAAAATCATCAAACAAACCAAAAAAATCCATCTTCTTTTGTACAGAGTCAGCGGGTACTCGATATTTTCAATAATAGGTTCGAGGTCGTCAGTCATAGTTTACTTATCTTGGTAGCTCCACAAGTACAACCGAAACACACACTGAAATTTTCAATTACTTAAGCACTGTAAAAGTAATTTGACACGCAATTACATTTCCGACGAAACGTTATAGAAATATGACAGTAAACAGTAAAGATTTTAAGAACATCAACACAATAACTTATGTTATACTTAAAGGGGACCGTATGGTCAGTACCACAATATGTTTTTTTACTGGCCCATCACTAGCACAGAAAAACAATCTTGCCAAAAGCTCGACAGTACATCTCACTATGAAATTTCTTTTCGTGTATGCAGACTGCGTGCATGCAATGGTCAGGCTTTGATTAAATAAGGGTTAATGTGTAACTTGACTAACGCTTTTATTCTGGACCACTGCATCCGAAACCTGTAACTTCGTCTAAACAAATCAAGACAAATTGACCGACTTATATTCTACTCCAATTACAACTGACACTTGTTAAAGGTAGACTTGTTTATTGCAGATAACCTATTGCGAACCGCTGGAGAGTATTGATAACATGAAATTGGCCATAAATACATATAGCAAACAGGTCTCATCAGTGCAGCTGGTAACTGACCACGGTCACTTTTTCTGTCATTCTCTCATTCACTTTGCCATCCAACTAACTAACTGGCACGCGCGTACTTAAAAAAAATTAAAAATACTCGCTCATTCACTATATAACGCTCTTGGAACAATTTAAAGTTACGCCACCTGATATTGCAACGTGTCTTTCTTTTGAATAAAGTAAGTCTGCTCACGGAGTTAAATTTAGTAGCTATAGTAAAGAACACGTATATAGCAGACAGCATCAATCGAAAACTTATGAAAAGCTGCAATACTGTGGCAGTGGCACAACTGTCTGCAGATCACTGATCATTATTGGCTCTTTGTTTGCACACAAAGAAAAAAAGGTTATAAAAGTAATTATTTTTTGGCTTATTATTTAAAGTCTTCATCTTTGGTTGAACGATGTTCTTTTTTCCCCAATTTGTAAGCTGTTGTTCATGGCACCAAAAACTGTTGTTTGCACTGATTTCCCAACCTAGACTTCGCCTTCCAAAGTGGACTCTACTCTATCAGGATATCCTCAATATCAGTTTATCAATAAACTGCGTTTTGACACGAGGTCATGAAATGTGACGTTTCCATCAGCAAGTGGTGTTTGAAAAACGGTCGATTTCGGAATGAAATATCCTCAATTCCTGTTTCGTTAGCTAGCTTATGTGTAGGCTATATTGCATAATTTTTGATAAGCCAAAGATAAAAGTTTTTACTACCTCGATAGAAGAATCAAATTGGGATTGAGATAAAATTATTTCTTTGATGGCAAATATAATTAATTATGCTATGGCAAAAACAGTTAGTGTCAAAACCTCCAACACAAAGTTTAGGCTATACCACTAAATTCCTGAATACGCCACAGGTTGGCTGCATTGGAATTAATGCAATGGTACGATTTATCTTGTGACACGTTAAACAAACTTGACAAACAAATATAAAGACAACACGTCCAATAAGCTCGGTGGAACTTTTGTGGTCGCGCCCCCCTGACATTTTTCATCAAATCTTGCGTCCCCACAACACATAAAAATTCCATTCATAAAGAGCTATTCATTTATTTTAATGTCGCTAGTCATTGCGAGGAATGAGGGTTGCTTTTTTGAACCAGGTATTTAACTCGTTGTTTGGTGGATGACAATGCACATCGCAGGTCGGCTGCATCGTGGCCTTTTTCCGTGCTTGTCTTCACACTAACAACTTATGCGTCGCAAATGCAGAACATTCAGTCAGTAATCAAAAACTACTTTCGTCAATATAATCGCGTCGACAGTTACCTCGTTGTAGTGTTTTACTTGCAAACGGCAAAATCTTTGCTCAAATTTATAGAAAGGTTTCTGAACACAAAAATACTAAATATGGATATATCACTGATTGGTCGCTGGACGGATAACCAAAAAACATTTGCTCCCCCCTTGCCAACCTTCCACGCCCCGCAGTTTAAGGACCCCTGAGTTAGCTGGAAAAGGCGCCCTACTGAACAACAAGCGTTCCTCAGACGCCTGAATGCGCTACAGCTACGCGGCGCCATTGAGCAAAGACATTTTTAACACAAACAATTGATTTGAGATCATTCGTGATAAACGAGTTTCTGAACAATTGTTCATAAAATTGATACGAATCAATCGATCTGGTCCCTGATCGGGGATTGTAAATACAATCTAAGATCCAAGATTTATTTAAGTGCGTTCTTATTTTGAATTCATATAACAGTTGGCATACAAACTGATTGTTCCTTTTTGAATAGTGAAAAAACATAATTCAGGGCTTCAGGCTACTGTGGTCTAGAACTTTTGAATTAAGCGTGAAAAGCCCAAGGGTGAGGTTCTATTATATGTCGTGTGTTTTTAATTAAAGATCCTCATCTTAAAAATTTCCTGATAAAAAATGGTTGTGTTCAGAAATTTACCAAAGATTCGTTAAAAATTAGTTTAAGAAACAAAAAGCTTCAAATACTGTATATAAAACCCCAACTTACAAAGAAAGTCTTACAAAAAATAATGTTTTGCATTCTTAAACAATGTTATAGTTGATGTCTTTCTTGTACAACAATAATTATGGCTGCTTAAATGTGTTTTTCAAAAACTTAACATTTTATATTATGTGACAGGTTTAATAATCATTTTCATCTTTTAATGCTTGAAAATGGGTGACATAAACATGATTACACAAGTAATGAATCCATTGCCACCATTAACTCCAAGTCAAAAAATAGCATTGGAAAAGGTAAACCAATCATGATATTTTTTGAGACAAAAAGTGGTGTAATAATTCATGGAAGTCCGCTCATTTCACAAGAAATGTTTTTAAAGGCAAAGAAGTATGCTATGGAACAGAGTATCAAGGATATTCTTTTGAAACAAACTATTCAACACCAACAAACACAAATGTCATCTCAACAGGTTTTCTATTATATTTGATAAAAAAACAATTATATTTGATTCTTAATATAAAATGACTGTTTAGACATCAGCCCAAAAACAAAGGGCTTTAGCCATTATGTGCAGGGTGTATGTTGGATCAATTTATTATGATGTACGGCAAGAGACTGTGAGAGATTCATTTACACCATTTGGGCCAATCAAAAGCATTGATATGTCATATGACCCAATTACACAGAAGCACAAGGTTTGAATAATGTTTTATCAACATTAAAGGATTATGTCTTGGAAAGTTAATTGCAGCATTTCTGGTCCAATCAGGACTTATAAAATATATACCAATCATAGAAATGTAAACAAAAAATTAGGATTGTGGTTAAAAGTTGCAGATGTTTTGCAGGGGTATTGCTTCATTGATTATGAAATACCAGAGGCAGCTCATCTTGCCACTGAGCACATGCAAACCAGTCAACTCGGAGGTAATAGTGGCCATATATTAATTTAAATGAATAAAACTGCAAACTCATGAAATACAAATAGAATTACCATGAGTGTTTGGAAACAGTTGCTTACATTTATTAATGAAAATATTCAACCAAACTTTCTGTTACAGGAAGAACTATCAAAGTGGGTCGCCCAAGCAACATTGGTCAGGCTCAACCAATCATAAATCAATTAGCTGAAGAAGCTAAACATTATAACAGGTAGTAAAGCCAAAATGCAAGCGTGTCGAATAAAATTTGATTGCTTGTACTTTCTCCAGTATTAGTTTTGTTACTTTTAGAATATATGTGGCTTCCATACATCCGGACTTGGAGGAAAGTGATTTACGATCTGTGTTTGAAGCATTTGGAAAAATTGTTGCTTGTCAGTTAGACAGAGAGGCAGTGAGTCGAAGACACAGAGGATATGCCTTTATTGGTAAAGTTTTTTTTACTTAAAATCTGTCATATGTGTGTACGGGTTGTACTTGCAGAGTATGAAAAGCTTCAATCAGCATTAGATGCTATTTCCAGCATGAATATGTTTGATTTGGGAGGTCAATACCTTAGGGTAGGAAGAGCTATTACGCCACCAAACACACATTTTGAAATGGTATAAACATTATCTATGTAAACATAGCTTTCTAAGAATGTTACATTTTGATTTTCTTGATAGTACCTCAGCACAAGCAATACATCAACCTTACCTGCTGCTGCTGCAGTAGCAGCAGCTGCAGCCACCTCTAAGATAATGGCACAGGAAGCTGCTAAACCACTTCTTGTGCCCCAGAGAGTGGCCCCAAACATTGTACCAGGTTTGATTTCAATATTTGTTTGTTATGTTGTTCATAAAATGGCTATATTACTTGTGTAGGATTTAATCAAGTTCGATCTGGAAGTTTGAATGGTATGGGTGGTGGTTCTGGAATAATCATTCCTCCACTATCTCAACCTACTGCAGTTATGGCTGCCAACCAACCTGGAGTAGTAACCGGTACAGACATCATGTAGCAATTAGTTAAAAAACACAATATTTTTATGAAGTGTAGACCATGTACAAGTATATGTTTAAAATCCTATAATTATGATTTTATTTCAATATATCTAACTATGCTGTTTTTTGATACTTGTTATTGTGATTTGACCAACACCCTCTACCTATCCAATAACCTGCAACTACTAAACCATCACCCAACAATCCTGTAGTTTCAAGAGAATTAACCATCAGAGAAACCAAACCCATCCTGAATCTAAAACCCCAGTTTCTTAATTTCCTTTTCCTGACACCAAAACATACTGCTTGGAGATTTACCCCAACCCTTGACCTTCCTTACCCCTAAGAATGAGCGAATGCCCTGTTGACATGTTTTTGTCCAGCTCTCTTGTTTGTTTTGAATGTAAAACCACAGGGGTGACACCAACAAGTGGATCATCGAGCTTTCACCAGCACACCCCACAAAATTCTGGAAAGCCATCTGCTCCACAGGTGTGAAAGTCGCTTGGAAAACAGTACACTTCTTTATGTGTATTGTGTCCTTAGAGTCGGGTGATGGTGCTGCATAATATGGTTCAAGTGGATGACATTGATGATGACCTTGAAGGTGAAGTTACAGAAGAATGTGGGAAATTTGGGGCAGTGGAAAGAGTTATTATATATCAAGAGAAACAGGTAATATATGGTATATAGATGTAATTAAAGTTTTTATGGGACATAAATGTACTTGAAGGATGAAGAGGATGGTGCTGAAATAGTAGTGAAAATTTTTGTTGAGTTTTCCAAGATAGAGGAAAGTGACAAGGCAATTTCTGCACTCAACAACAGATGGTTTGGAGGAAATAGAGTCACAGCACTTTCTTATCCCTACCAGAAATATGCTTCTAACGATCTAAGTGGTTAATTGAAAAATTGCCTATTTTTATTTCTCACATTATGTGTGGGTATTGAAAGTGCACTAACATATCGTTGCCCGTGAGCTGCCAGAGTAATTGCTGCAAAGAAAATGTGAGCATAAAAATGCGAGGGCTACACCGTAACTCGAAACTTTGAATTATTAAAAACAAACTTATTGGGATTGATGTTCATTCGTTAATGTAGTGCAAATGTTTCAAACTGCCGTATTTGCTTGTTGCTTTACTCCAATACAATGAACCGTGATGGTTGAAGGGTTTGCCGCAGTTTAAGAGGTTGGAAAGGAAGCAGTAGAAACCCGAGCAGCTATTTAATGTACCAAGAAAATTTAGTAATTTTTCAAAAATGTAGTTTTAGTCAAAACGCCCTGATTAATTATTATTTTTTCACAACGAAAGCAGTATTGCCTTGCTGAACTAACTACCGCTGACCAAATTGAAGTTCAAAACGTGTTTGATTTGGTTGTTTTAGGTTTAAAATGATTAACCTATAATTAATTCACTCAATCACGAAAGGAAGCAAATGCGGGAAGTATCAATCGCCAGTCAGAAGCTGAGTGCTTGAAGACTTATTTCGCGCTTTCATGGAACGTTTCTTTGTTGCTTCTCCCTTTTTTCATCGCGTGAAGCGAGGCGCTTTCGCGAGCTGTTTGCTCTTTAAGAAGCGCAGTGCATTTCTTGGCTTGCTGTGAACAAGATTAATCGAGTTTCCACTGTCGCAACGTGCTATTGAAAAATTGCAAGCATGGTCATTTGTTTTGTCTCTTTCTTGATGTGCTCGAAAGCTAAAGGATGCCTGTATTTGTGTATAGTAGTGCGTTTGCAATAGTAGTGAGACTTTAGTTGTTCCAACGACCCAAGTTAAACTTTTCTAGGTAGTTCACAGTGAGTGACCTTTTTTGCAAACAGACCGTGGCGCTATTGTTTTGATTGTTGGAAATAAAGGCATTGTTTCAATGAAACTACTCTTCAAATACAGCTGCGAAGACTTCATTCGTTGATGCTGTTTTTGTTGAAATAGGTGCATTACTTCAAAGTTAGGTTTGCGTTTTAAAAAGAATAGTGTAATCGGATACTACTGGAAAATATCAGCGTACCAGTGCACCGTCGCTGCTAGTGATATTAACTGTCCCTGGTAAGTTGGAAAGATAAGCACATTGCATTGTCGTTTGCATTTAATAGTCAGGCCTGCCTCCCTGATCTTTTTTCAAGTCCTACCGAAACATCAAAACGCCGAATGCTAAAGGTTAGTTATTGTATATTTATGTTTCGCGAATACCGATAAATATTTCTGTGCAGGAAACAAATATGTCCACCGATCCATTGATAGTGGAAAGTGAAAGTGCAGCAAACCTTGGCCTCAAATGGGAGAATGGAGTTGGAAAACTGCCAGGAAGCGATCTACAGGTTCTGTAAAAAAAGTGTGAAACGTCTATACTTTGTCGTCCTGTTTTGCTGTTTTTCTCTCTCTACTTTCCGCTTCATGCTCAAAACCTGATGACACTGTAATGATTTTGAAACTGTGGGACGGCCGGCTCAGCGTAATTAATGTTGGCTACTAATAAAACTAAAATTAAACAGCGACTACCAAATATATATAAAACCGATAAAGCAAAATTCAGTCGAGACCCGAATTCAAACTAGTAATTAGAAACGTCAACAAGCAACAAAACTATATTGTGTTTAATGGAAAAAAATTCTTATTATAACATTATGCCTGTTGTGCTCTTCAGTTTCGTATGAACGAAAACGGAGACCTCGAAATGATTTCAGACGAAGAATCCCTGGGACAAGATTTAGACGTAAGATAAGATTATTAAAAGTATTTTATTTGCTGATAACCCCCATCAATAGCAATGACATCTTAATAAACGTGTAAGTTAGCCTATAACTATCAGTTTCTGTTGAAATTTGTTTTCCGATAATTATGTTGAAATGTTTTTTCTATTCAAGCTGTATACAATACTTTATACCTACATGTTTTGCGTTTTTAATTCAAACATTTTCAAGCAGTGTTTCCCGTTTCAAAAACCTAGGTTGGAACATCTTCACGTGCAGCGTCGAGTCAACAAAAAAGCGAAGTAGCCAAGCGTAGAGCATCTTTAAACTCAAACACCTCAATGCGAGCAGAAAACTCTTCCAATTGTATTGCCTGCCTGACTCAACGGGCAAGCAGGATTCATCAAGGTCGCTTTTGTAGCGAAGATTGCGTTGCCAAGAACGTATGCAACATAAGCCAACGTCACGAAACTGCGAGGAGACTTTCTACTGAACAACTGCTAGCAGCTACGGCGCCTTCAGACAACAAACAAATGCAACATTTGTCCGAACAACACGGACTTTCTCTTTTCAAAATGAACGTTTCAGGCCATGTAAGCCCTGCACGAAATTCGTGTGATAAAGTTGCAACCGAAAAGGTGGAGTCGCAAAATCTAGCAGGGTTAAAGCAAACAAAAGAAAAGTTTTCGTGGAAGCTCTACATGGAAATGAACAAGGCAACTCCACTGGCAGAAGATATTTTAACGACACTGCACGGCAGAAGTCCATTCCCTATGCATCCTAACCCATTTAAAGTTGGTTGCTACGTAGAAGCGGTGGATCCAGACCACCAATCTAACATTTGCTTGATGAGAGTTTCTGAAGTCCAGGGATATAGACTACGACTTCATTTTGTCGGTGACTACTCGTGTTACGACATTTGGACCAACGCGGACTCGCCGTTTATATTCCCGAACGGATTCTGCAAGCGCACTGGCCGGAAACTTGATACTGCCAAACATTTTCCGCACGAGGGTCGGGATTTGGAACCGCAGACGCCCTTTGCGGAGCAGCAAGAAATGTTTGGTAAAATGTTTTTTGAAAACTTGACAGCGTTCAAAATCGGTGAAAAACTTGAGGCTGTAGATCGAAAAAATCGAGATCTTACATGTGTGGCAACTGTGGTCGACATAATACGAGACTACATTCTCATACATTTTGATGGATGGCACACTGATTACGATTACTGGGCACGGTGCGATTCCCCACTAATTCACCCAGTCGGTTGGTGTCAGTCTATTGGACGAACGCTCGCCATTCCCCCGAACCACAGAGGAAGTTTTTTGTGGTCACAGTATTTAAAAGCGACCAAATCGCGTGCTGCTGTTGCAGACTGTTTTTCAAACACTTACGATCATCGTTCCAGTATAAAGGTTGGAATGAAGCTGGAGGTAGTGGACAAGCGGAACCCCCTGCTTGTACGCGTTGCAAGTATAGTCAACGTCGACGAGCATCGTGTGAATGTGCAATACGACGGTTGGCCTACAGACAGTTCAACGTGGTTAGATGTTGACAGCCCCGACATTCATCCGCCCACTTGGTGCCTAAAGACTGGTCACCTTCTTCAGCCTCCGGTCGATATTAAAGACGACGATACAAAGGGATGCGGGACTCCCGGATGTGGAGGACAAGGTCACGCGAGAACAAAGCGCGAAAACGTATACCGAAGTTCGCATCACCTACAGTCCGATTGTCCCTACGGGACAGCAAACGTTAGTATTCTTCCAGACCGGTTGGATGCCACACAGCAAGAACAGGAGGGTGGTGCTGACGCTTCCGTCGCCGACAACGCCACTCCATGTGCACCTGTGGTGTGTAAGTCAACAGCAACGTCTCGACAAAAAAACAGGAAACGAAAAAGGCGCAAACAGGACCGCGCCATTTTGCGCACATCAGTTGAAACTGTAAAATTCCCGGAGCCCTCGGAGCCCCCGAAGGCAACATGTGCCACCGAAAAAAGTCTACCAATAAATCCGTGCACTCAAGAACCTTTTACATACCGATGGGATCTGGTCGTGCAGTCCTTACCGGGTGTTGATGACATAAGCATTAATGACGTCATCGAGTGGGATGTTGCCAGCGTCGCGCAGTTCGTTGCTAAGTTGACAGGAAAAGTGGAATGCGCGGATCTTCTTAAGAAGGAAGAAGTTGACGGGGAAGCATTGATGCTTTTGACACAGGAAGACATCACACATCGTCTCAACATCAAGTTGGGTCCGGCACTAAAAATCTTCAATGCTGCGTTGATGTTTAGGTCGACATGCAAACTTTAATTGTTTTTCTCAGGGCCGTGATTCTTATTGCAGGTACTTTGTGTTATTTTGTTTTGCAACACCTTTGTGTGTCCGAATAAATTGCTGTCAGTTACTCAAACAGTTCTTTGCAAAAGTTTTTGCTTGTCAATCCGACCTGGTGTTAGTCGATATTTAATAATTTGTTTTTGTTCTCTTTTAGTGTTGTTGTCAGCATCAAATTAAAATAGCGGCCAAGAAAACTGCTTGAATTTGGAATATTGGTCTGTGGTAATTAAACCTTATCACGTGGTTAACATTAGTTCTATATACAACGCATAAATGCTGAAATATGGCGTTAAGAGCAAACTCGACACACAAAACTTTCAGCATGTTGATGGAATATCGCACAGTTTACATTTGACAGTCAATATCGAGCATCCTTGTGGTAAATGATTCACAATCGACATTGGTGTCTACAGCTCATTTATTACAAAATTAGAAGCAACGAGTAACAAAAATATCCTATAGCTTCACGGTTATACACGGCGCCGCAATAAATACTTTCGACCTCGTCAAGTCATACATAGAAAAATACAACGAAAGAAAACAGTGACATCCAGTACCTTTGAAACCAAACGTTTGCAAATAATTGCCAGGTAAAATAGGATTGTCGATGAAGAAGTAACAAAAAGAAAGTGAAAATTGGCTGCGAGAGGTCACAGGACCGAACCGCACAGCACAATGCTCGGACATAAAACTAAGTAGAAAAAAGCACAGAACAGTAACGAAGCACCTTTTTAAGATGCCAAATGTGCCGAAGTAAAACAGTAAAACGAATGCGCCAGGCACTGGCCCGGGAACAGTGTTGCGAGAATTAAGTGCTTGTGTGAGATTGAACATACAATCACCTCGGTCCCCCGTACCTGGAAAGGTAAACAATGTTGTTTACTTACCCGAAACCAATCAGTTTCAGCAACTTAACCCATCAGCCAAATTAATAGGATTGGTAGTAAGGGTATTAGACATGCCCAGGCGAATGTTTTAATCAACTGTAACACCTCGCACAAAACATAATCTTTTATTAAATCCTTAAGACCTACTTTGCTTTCCAATCCGTCCTGCCAAATCGATCATTGACCGCCTGGGGGCGCAGCGTCGGCGGGCTGGTTTTGTTTTTTACTGCCGACTGAATCTGGGAACCGATTGCTCTCGACTTCCAAGTGTTAAAGCCTAAAGCAATGTAAAAATTCTGCTTTAGTCAACATTAAGCATGTAGCAGAATTGGAATGTGACCGCCATTATGTTTCTGCTGATCAACAGCTAACTGGTTTTCAAGATCGTTTTTTTAAAGGTGGAAAATTATATCCAGATCGTTTGTGCAATAACCTAAACATTAGCAGCACTTACTGGTGGCTGGTGCAACTGGAAGCTGGATTCTTTGTCCGGCCGAACCAACTTCTTTCTTGGTTGCAAAGGAAGGCATGTATGGGGCGCCAACAGTGTAATCTTTTGCTTGGGAACCTTTCAGCAATAAAATTTGTCATACAAAGAAGATTTTCCTTCTATGTACAATTTTGCTTACCCATTGGCTTGTATCCTCCAGGTGAATGGTAGTTGTGGTTGCCAGTCCACCCATTTACTTCTGCCTCTTTGATTTTGATACCTAGTTAACATCAATGTTGTTTTTAACAGAATGCACACATAAACAGAAACTCACGCAAACATTTTCTGTCAACATGAATTTTGTGATAATATTGTTTAGTTACAATCACACATTAAAATTTTCTGTAATCTAATGAGTTTACCAGATAAGTAACGTGATTGTGTTCCATAATGTTGCTTTCCTGACTGCCGTTGTTGAGTTGCTTTTGTAGAATTTATACCAACATCAACCCTTGTCCGTGGTGCATAGGCTGGTTTTGTTTCTGAGCTAAAAAATTTACAGATTTTGTTTGATGAATATGTTGTTAATTTCTAGAGCTCCAAAAGGAGTAAAAGACGACCACGCCAGTATAAGAACTAAAAGAAATATTAATTTCGCCTATTGGCATCTTCAGTCTCTGTCTGAAAACAGAATAGCAATAAAAGTGTCTGACGATTTTTTCTATGTTGTTAATTTACATAAATTGAGTAGTTGTTTTACCAGTTAGGTGATGCATTTTATATTTAAGTGCTAGTGTAATAATTTAATTGTTGTAAATGTTCAACTTATAAATGGTTATTATACTGTACATTTATAATAATTTATAATGCAATGGCTTTCTGCATTTTACACACAAAAAAACTTAGTTCTTACCCAAAAATATAATCGACATCTGTACGTTTTTTGGTTCCATGCCCCATGTTTGGATCCAAGGAATAATCATCGATACGGTTTACTTTGTTTACTCCTGGGACAGTTCTCCATCTTCTACGTCCAGGTTTATGTCCAAAACTATCCATTTGTGTAGGACTTAACAAAAAAACGTTGATTTGTTTACATGTTTATGGAAGTTGTATCACTAACCCATATACCACAAGTCACTTGTAAAAAGTAAAAAAAAATGGAGTCACTTGCTTTTACAAATGATTCCAGCACCACAAATCAGGCTGTTTATTTTCCTGATAACCACTGTACATCTAGTAACTTTTCAACAAATAAAGAGATTGGTTAATACATGTACCTGTCTTCCTTATGCACCTTTTTGGAGAGGGGTGGCAAAGGCTTTACATCATGCAGCTTGTTCTCGTTGAACACGTCTGTCCAAAATGTGTTCCTTTGTCCCAAAGGCCTACGTCCCACCTCTTTTTTGATGTGAATATGCCCATGATCAAATCCATTGTTGTTGTTGTAGTTTGAATCCACATTCAATGAAAAAGGGTCATATTTTACTTCTGTTGCTTGATTAAAACCATCAGCCTTGGAGGAGTTGTTATTGCCCAGACCTATTCCATGGATACTTCCACCAGCAAGGCGATTGCTCACCTGAGGCAACTTTCTGTAATTTACTTGATGAGGTCTAAACCTTGCAGGTTTGGATGCACTTGTATCTCTGCTGCCATTGCTGTCATGACGATGAAGTGCATAACTTGGCATAGTTCTTTTTGCACTGTCTCTTCCCATGATTTTGTCAACCTCATCGTCATCTAATATACTTTTAAAAGTTGACAGCGGGGAAGGTCTATGTGGTCTGTGTTTGTTTGCTTCCACAGGCTTGTCTTCAGGTCTAATTCCATGCAACTCTGACTCAAAGTCGGTGTCATAGGAATTTTGTTTAAGCTGCTTTGATTTATTTTGATTAAGACCCACTGCATGTTGCTTGCTTTTGTGGGTTTTCGGTGAATAATTTTTTTCTAGAGCCTCATCGAGCATAAAGTCTAGGCTATCTTCAACGTTTTTAACTGGCGCCTTTTGCTTCCACTTATTGGCAGACAAAGCAGTCTTTTTCTTATCTACTGTGGGCAAGTGTTGGGCGCTGCCCTGGGAATGCTCATGTTGCAACTGTTTAATATCTTTTTGTTTAGACAGCTCTGATTTCTTATCAAGAGCAAAAGAGTTTTCTTTTGGAGCTGACTGTTTTCTGTTTTCCTTTGCTTCCACTGCAGGAAGTTGTTGGATTGGAGGTGAAAAGATGGGTGGTGGAAGATTGCCAAAAATTCTTTGCTCATGAAGTTTTTCTAAAGCTTGTTGCTGTGTAATCTTGGGGCCTAAATCTTGGTTGACACTAAAATATGGATAACGAAGTGCCTGCAAACAAAATCCGCCATCACTGGAGTTACAAAAAAATTTAGTACATTTTAGATAGTACTGGAAATGATAATGTACCTGACTTGCAGTTGGACGTTTCTTCGGGTTCCACTGTAGCATGTCAATAATAAGTTGCAAGGCTTCTGGACTTGCATTGGAAAGTTTTGCTCTTAATCCGATTCCAGTCACTTGTGGCCACCTGAAGTTCATCTGGTTGGCCAAGTTGTGTCCCTCAGGCCAGTCAGTCTAAACAAATATGGTCAACCAACTGTCACTGCAGCAACAAACTGTGCAGTGTGTACCTTCGTTGGTGGACCTAGCACTTGACACAGTTTGAAAATTTCATCCATTTCAGATGACCCAGGAAAGAGTGGCTTTAGCATATACAACTCTGCAACAATGCACCCAATAGCCCAAATATCAATGGGTGAACTATAGTTTGTTGATCTGAGCAAAACTTCAGGTGCCCGATACCTTTATACACATATACATTATAAACATAAAAAACTTGACAAAAAAGCAAACTGCAGCAAATTCGTACCATCTGGTTGAAACATAATCAGTGTATGGAGGTTTCGATCGAATTTCCCTTGCCAGGCCAAAATCAGCAATTTTAACCAAATCTGGACCCATGCAAAGCAAGTTTTCTGGCTTCATATCTCGGTGAAAGAAGCCATGTTTGTGCATGAAAGCCATTCCCTGTAGTACTTGAAACACCATGTTTCTTATCGAGGGCTCTGGGAGAAATTTATCTCTGCAATGTAAATAGAAAAGTTGTGTAAATCTATAAATCACCAGTTTACAGACAAAACCAATAGTAACATTGCCCAGAGGACGATCATTATTATTTTATGTACCCCACCGTCATGGTAACAGTGTGAACGCGCCTTGCCTAAATAATCTTACCAACTTAACTCATTAATTATTGACACAGCTTTTGCCATACTCTGTGAACTATTGTTCCACTATTGTGTGTTATTACTGGGCCTTTGACATGGCTGTTATCTGCATTTACAAGCAAACATGTGTTTGTGATTTAGCACCAGCAAACCAATATAAGCAGGTTACATGAATTACAAAAATGCAAAAACTAGTAAAATAGGTTGACAAAAAACATTCCAAACTCTATTAAGACTTATAAACCATATATGAATATTTTCTCCTGGACTTTAACTTCAAATGAAATCACTTTTTTTTTGTTGCCAGATGTTCTTTCACAAATTGTAGCATGTTACAGTCTATTAGACATTCTGTAGTAAATTTAATAATCTTACAAAATTGTTCTGTTATTGATTTTTTTAATATAGTATAAAAACATTTGGTTAAGTACTTTTTCTTAAGATTTGATAAGATATAGGAAAAAAAAAATGTACAAGATACTTTACATACAGAAAATATAAAGTGTTACATTATTCATACAATCGAACTTTAAAAAACAATTTTGTTTGTTTATTAATATATATACTCTTCACAAACCTAATAAAATTTGGAAGAAGTACTTTTAACATTCATTGAGCATGGCTAATAAAAGGGATCCGTTATTATTACAAGTGCTCAACAGCATATTGTGGCTATTGTTCAATGTCATTGAAAGGTACACAGACTGCTCTTCAACAGACGTGGGCTTTCCATACACAAACATTAGAAATGAAACTGATATGGAGGTTTTGAAAAAGTTTTTGTTTATTGAAATACCTTCGATTCGTTACTCTGTAGGCTCATGTTTCATAGTAGGTGATTGGATAATTTACCCTATAACCTACCTCTCTTTCATTAGCTGGTAAAGGTTTTCCTTCATATATTCAAAGACAAAATACAGCTGGTTATCTTCACGAATTACTTCTTTGAGCTTCACCACATTGACATGATTCAGTTTTTTGAGTGAACGAACTTCTCTTAAGTTTACACATTCCTCCCAGTTGTAAAACTTCTTCTTCATTCTATAAGAGTTGAAAATTGAAATCAAATCATGATGTTGTTATTAAAGATTTGGTAAATAATTTCAGGCCTAATAGGTTAAAAATCCAGCATTATGTTGTCGCAAGACTTACAGTGAAAAACACACATGTTAGTGAAACTCAAAAGTGAAAGAAGTTTTACACAAAAAGGCATTCAAACAATTTAGTACATCTACACTAACGCTAAAGCAGTAAATGGAAAACCTCAACAATCTCAAAACTCCACACTGAACACGACATCTGACTCACGTCTTAATTGCCACCATTTCATTTGTATCTTTGGTACGGCAGAGATGAACATCACCAAAAGTGCCATCACCAAGCTGCTTTACAAATTCATATTTGGCAAGGCCTTTGGTTTTAGTAGCAGGCTGCTGTAGGTTTGTTAAGGGCCCGATCACAGGTAAATTATCTCGCTGTGGTTGCATTGTTACAGCTGCTGATGACATCTTGCTAGAGCATGGCTAATGTTAAAACCTTTCACTAGCTGCCTACTTATCACCTGTTGTTGATATAAATGTAAAGTTTAACTTGGTTCTAAACACAAACCGAAAAAGCAATGAGTTTGATATGAAAAATATTTAAACATTCATGTATACTTTCTAAAATGCATCTTAACAAATGATTTCAAAATGTTAAAAACTAGTAAGAATATCTAGACTAGAACTATGAAACTGTTTGTCTACATCTCCTGCAAAGGCGTCCTTGAAAACAAGACATGAGAAAACAAAGTCATGCAAAGGTGGCATGCCTTCCTGGTAAAGTTGCAAATATGTGAATTGCTACATTCTCACTTTTTGATGGCAACCATTTCCCCAGTCTCATTACTTCTTCCCAGAATGACAGAACCATAGGTCCCATCTCCAAGGGGTTTCATTTGCACATAACGATTCATCTTGTAGACTGTTAGTCTTTTATATTCCACAGTTGCCGAAACATGATTTTGTGCATTGTGTTACACGAATAATTGCATAAACCCAAATCATGCTTTTACATTCTTATCTGCAGTCATTCATTCAACTACATTTAGCTATCTGAAACACCAAAAATAAATGGTTGTATATTAATTCAAACAGCTTTGTGGCAATTTTTTATGGTATATATATTTAACAAAATAACTTGCAAACTAAACATTGCAATCAGAATTCCCTGAATGTATTTTGATACACAGTGTCACAGTACAACTTAGAAAAACAGCGTTTCTTGAAAATTTTTACCCTTGGCCACCAGTTGTTAAAAAATATATCTTGTGAACCCTCAGGATCACAGAAAGTATATCCAAACATTACAATTAAAACATTTTTATATATACAGTCATTGCTGATGGGCACTTTCTGGAGTGCACCATCTAAGAAAAAGTAATTCGACTATTTTCATTTTGAGTATTGTTATGTAGTTTAATCTTCCTATTTTTATTTGAAAAAACTTTTGAAGCGAGGCATAAGACTAATCTCATTGGACAGAAAAATATTTAGTTTATTAGTTAGGCCTACATGGGTTTCAATTAAATTCCTGATTCAGGAAAATTCTAAACAGCAAAAAATAAAAACATATTCAATATTTTTTTTTTTGGATGAACTTCTCTGAAAACAGGCATTTTCTCTTTGTACATCTACATTAAACAGCTAACAAACAAAACTTGAAATAAAATAGCATCAACTATTTTTTACTATTGCATTTTGAATATGAAGAATATGGCTGATGACAATACTGGCAGACACATCTACCGTACACTCGGTTGCCTTTTCAAAAGTAATCGGTTTTGAAACAAGGCTCCTCACATGGCAAGATTTCATACACATATTAATTTTACAAAGAAAACCTTGCACAAAATACACAAACGCAACTGTCACGAGTATCTTCCGTTGTTATGAACAAAAAAAAAACACAATCCCGTTTGTGGAATTTAACACTTTGAAAGATAATCTAGGGTACATTTTAACAAAAAACGTTTTTGTAACATCATAAATTTGAAAATTGATGGCAGATAACAGCAAACGCTTTTTATGTCATTTTAATGCAACAGCGTGTTTTGTATGAGCAAAAAAGTAATCAAGAAAATGTATATATATCCACTGCACATGAATGATTGAGTGGAACTTAATGATTTATTATCTTTGACATTACAGCTACACCGGGTGTTGTTTAGACCGGGGATTCCCAAAATGGGTCTGCGGATCCCTGGGGGTCCGCAACGACTGCACGTGGGTCCGTAAAGATATTTTAAAAACACAACTGGTACGTTTGGTACAGTGCGTACAGTATTCACTGCAGTAAATTAGTTTTACAATGCGTATAGTGGACAAGTAGTCCACTTTTGAATGGTTCTTACACTGTCTTTTGTATCCTACGAATTGTTTTTTTACGACGCGTCTATGACATAGGAATTCACACTTATTGCTGGTGACATACAAACTAAATAGTGTGTCGAGTCCAGACTATATGTGGATTTGGACTGAAGAGTTTTTCTGACGCAAATAGCTGCTTAAATAAACATGATTACTGTTGATACTGTTTTGTAGTATTTTCCACTGATTACGTGGGAAAAATGATTTGCTGTGAGATTAGGGGTCCGAGAAAAAAACATGTTCAAAAAATGTGGTCCGCGGCCAAAGAAGTTTGGGAAACCCTGCTCCATAGGGTGGAGCTAGACGACTATTTTAAATAACATCCGGGTGGTGGAGCTAGACGACTACTTTAAATAACATCAATGTGTCGGAGCTAGACGACTATTTTAAATAACATCCGTGTGGTGGAGCTAGAGGACTATTTTAAATAACATCCGTGTGGTGGAGCTAGAGGACTATTTTAAATAACATCCGGGTTGTGGAGCTAGAGGACTATTTTAAATAACATCCGTGTGGTGGAGCTAGAGGACCATTTCAAATAACATTCGGGTTGTGGAGCTAGAGGATCATTTTAAATAACATCCGGGTTGTGGAGCTAGAGGACTATTTTAAATAATATCCGTGTGGTGGAGCTAGAGGACTATTTTAAATAACATCCGGGTTGTGGAGCTAGAGGACCATTTTAAATAACATCCGTGTTGTGGAGCTAGAGGACCATTTTAAATAACATCCGGGTTGTGGTGCTAGAGACAGCACTATACTACTACAACGTTTGTCACACGATCAAGGTAGAGGACAATTTTGCCCTAGCTTACTCGAAGAACATGGTTATCCACAGAAAAATCTCATGGGAAGCCAATAAAAATTTTCTATGATTAATTTTTCATTTTCCAGGCGTGAGTGCCCTCTTCATGCCCAGGAATGTTGTTCTACTTCACTCTACAATCTGGTTGCGAAAATCTGCAGGTGTCGTACGAAGTTTGGGTCAAGATTTTTTTTTTTTGACTTGAGTATGAAAAAATATAAATCTAAAATATTGAAGATAAAGAAAAACAACCTATTTAGAATTGCGACGATAAAGGGAGTACAGAGCATGGAGTGTGACGAAACACAAACGAGGTTAACAACGTAATAAGTCGCAACAAAGTAAGTATTCATACAACTTTGACGTTTGTGTCGTTTATGGGCCTACATGTTCCTAAAGTCTAAATCAAACTAAAGCAATACCCAGGCTAAGAGTTTGGTTCCCCAATATTGCCATACAATGTGTAATTAGTACATGTGTACCACAACCACTTCCGACGGTTACAACGTGGAGCACTGGCTATAGATGAGTTTCCAGCGGATTTTATAGAACCGTGTCCATCGTGCTTCATTCTGTCCGCAAATTTAACGGTTTAACAAACCCAGCAGCGAATGAAGGATCATGCATATGTGGTGCTTCCCTTGTCATAATTAATGCCCTATGTATGTTCGTGCTGATTTTGCCTATAATGGTTAAACCAGCGTCGAATTTATCGAACGAGACGAGTAAACAGTCGGTAAATCATACTCTAGAATTTTCTTCCCTATGTTATTTACTTGTAGCCTCTGCTCTTTCATGTTGAAAACTAATGCTAAATTTTGCCACATTCTCGTGGTAGGCTACAACAATATTTTAATTTGTCGAATCTGTAGAAGATAATGTAGAATTGTATTTTATTGCAAATCAACGAAATGATTAAATACTATTAAAATACCCAATCGACAGAGGTAACCGTGCAAAACCTCTTCCGAAATCATACACTGCATGCGTAGACGCGTAAATATTACCAATTGTGATTTCGCAGTGGAAAATCAGCGTTTAGTTTTAAAATAATAAAGAAAAAAACGCACAGATGAAGTTGAAATGAATTCTTGGTTGCGATTTCGCGTCATCAATGGGTATGACGTCACAATGCTGCAGGTAAAGTTTGGCTGAAAACGCTTTGGCTTAGATAAGAGTTGTAAAAAAACGCGTGTGGCGCTGCGGTAAATCCTTTTGTTGTCGAAGAAAATAAGTACCAATTTAGCACCCAAAACTAAAATTTACGTTTAGCGAAGAAAACGCAACCATGAATAAGCAATGCTTATTACCCCTATACAATATTAGTGGTTTCACAAACTCGAATTAAAACATGTGGGCAAGTTTCACATATTTTTTACTGAGGAGGTGATTTCCAGAGTAGCATTATATACCGCGTATACCTTCGAGATCAACACGATGAAAGCAATAGCAGTTATTTCAAATTTCTATCAACTTTGCGTTTCGCTAAACAAATTACAAAAATACGAGGAAAATAACAACGCCGACATACTGCAACAAGTAGCTGTTTTAGTAGGGACCCTGTGCTGAACGGTTATACCTATCCTAAACTACAATTTTTTTTCATTAATATGAGTAAAGGAAGTAACTTATGCATCACTTTTATTTTTAAAATCTATGGAAACACACCATAACTGGAAGTAGTCAAAGTATATTGGGGTTTGGGGACACAGTCAAATTGAAAACAAGAGACAAATGATAACCACAGTGGAAAAAGAGTAATAGTAAGGCAATTCACTTCAGTCCCTTGACTTATTATAGAGCTGAATGTACACATAATATTTAGGTGTTCTGAAAATTGCATCAGAGGAAACGCTGAAATTCTGTGGTTATGTTACATCATAGTGAACTCAAAAATACATCATAGTTACATGATTCAGCATTATTTCCGGTCACTACTACTGACCATTTTCCTCGGTCAGATTCAGGAGTAACAATTCAAATCTAGAACACCTAATTGCTCCACCAGTCCTACTCCAACACAAATCAAATCATCCACCATAAAATTTACAATAAACCATAAAATTCGACATTACTTTAAAACTTAAACAAAAAGGTTTGGGTATTTTCAATGCAGTGCAAACGGTAAAATAATAACATTCTGATGCACTGTGCCTTTTGAAAAACAATTAACATTTTCCAACATTCGTGTTTCACAATTACCAATTGAGTTACCGGCATCCAGCAAAACTACATTGGCTTTTGTAGCAACATCCAACACACACTGATTTAAAAAAAATACTGCATTATTACACTGTGCATAATCATAAAAGCTACAAAACAACATTATTGCAACAGTATTTCCTATTTTCTGGATTGCTTTCTCTTGGCTCGGTTATTGCTAGATGGAACTCTCTTGGGCGGTTTTAAAAATAAACGATGTTTCAAGCCAACAAGAATACTTCCAGGTTGGGTTTGATACATTTCTATCATAGCCTGAAGAGCAAATTTTACCTAAAATAAGAAAATATAATCATGAAGTTGTGCTAGGTTTTATGGGTTAAGAACACAAATCACAGGTTTCTCATAATTCTGAGTATAGAGACTGGCCCATATTGTTATTAACACTGCCATGTTAAAATAAGTTGTTTCGACAAAAACTTATGTCATCATCAGTTTGACTGACGCGATTGGTGTAGCTCCATCATTATCAGCAGCTGACCTGACCGATGTCACAGATAAGGCTCGCGGGGGTGGTGACGTCATTTTGCTATCGGCCGAAACGTCTTATTTTACATGACAGTGTTAATAACAATATGGGCCAGTCTCTTTATACTCAGAATCATGGGTTAAGTTATGGCAGTTAATGCTGAAAAAACTGAGACAACACACACACCTTTTTTGCTAATGCTGTGGGTGTAAGTGATGCATCATAGGTAATAGGCTTTCCAATATATGTTCGCAACTTTACTGGAAATCCCCCATATATTGGCATTAGAGGCAGCCTTGTTTTTTCGTAAACATACCTGAAAATGTCTTTACAAATAGAACATGCAAATGTAGGGTTTAATGTGTGCAAAAAAACAGAAATATAAACTTACTTTTTCCAGTTTTAACATATTCGAAAGCTTGTCTACAGTTTTCAGTAAACATTGGAAGTATGGGCTGTAAAAAAAATTTTGGTAAGTTTTTATGCAATAGAACATTTTTGCATCAAAACTAACCACACCAGTTTCCAGTGCAGCTTTAGCAAAACCAACTCTGTTTTCCCAAACAAGAGAATAGTTTTCACTGAACAAAGCTTCCCGTACCCCACCAGGTGCAATGGAAATAATTTCACCAGCTTTTAATAACTCAACCACTTTGCTTCTAGGCCCAGGGAATGATCCCCAAAATCGAAACAGTCTTGAGAGACCTGTAACAGTAATATTAATTCAAAAAGTCTTTAAAGAAAACCAATAATGCAACCAACCAGGAATTTTAAATGCAAATTCATCCATTACATTTCTGACAACTCGTTTTCTTTCAAGGTAAATGTGAGCAACTAAATAATACAAATCTATGGGAAATGCTCCATGATAGTAGATAATAAGGGCAGGACCATTTTTAGGAATGTTTGACATCCCAACTACTTCATACCCTGTAAAACAGAAAACATTTGAAATATAGATTGATAGAAATAAGTTGGTAATAATTCTCATTTTTTGGAAAAAATGTACTGTCCAGAAACACAATAGGGATAATTGGTAAAATCACCTATAGGTTTTGATGTTGTAATAAACACAGCTGTGATTGTATTGTAATACTAAAAATGTAATGTAGGCCTACTGTTTGCAGTTTGTATAAAAATGTATAACCATAATACTGTTTTTTTTATGAAATATAATAAGTGTTACCATGCCAAATCCAACCATGGCCACTCCAAAACGCTGCAATGGTTTGTCTGTATCCTTCCCAAACACTGTGATTGTGAAATGCATCATAAATAGAGTGTCTCCGACGATAAACAAACAATAAAAGTGCACTAAGGTAAAGGTAAACAACTAAAAGCATTGGCAAAATGAGAAAAATGATGACAAACGGCGATAGGAGATACAATCTCCAACCTGCAAATTAAACACAATGGTAATGTTTTATTGTTTTACATATTATTGTGTAAGCAACATGTTAAGTGCTGTACAAACAATATACCTGGAAAGTAATAGTCCAACCAAACAAAGGCAATGTTTTGATAATAGTTTGCATAATCAAAGGCAACTTCTGCAAACAATGCAAACCAGTGGCTAATGATGGACAGCATAGTTATATTTCACAAGTAAACTTATGTCAGTTCATATGACAAGGCCATACATGTTCTATTATATCCTGATGAAAAAAAAGTCGAAATAACTTCTCATAATCGAATAAAAACGTAAATTTGGCGGAGTTACAGCAAACATAAGTAAGCGTCCAAGATCAGTAATCTGGACAAAATCGGTAACCTAAACACGTGACTGCAGCGGCAAACAGGGATGGTACATATTATCATCCAAGGGGGTTAATTGAAATCACTTACCCTATACCATAGGCGTCGATTTTGTAACATTTTGTAAAATACTAAGGGTGACCGTCCGCCTTAAACATAGACAAACGACCCAAAGTCCGTTTCGTGTCACTTTGTTTTTACACCGAACCATGTTTTTGTAGCACTAAGTTTTAAACACTTCAATTACGGACCCCCTTACTGAAAGCAGCACATTTCTTTTTTTTGAAACTAGCTTTTAGAAACAATACATACGTTGTCACCCCTGTTTGTTTGTGAGGGGTGACATGTCATCCAAGTCACCCCTAAATCGACGCCTATGCCCTATACCTTGCACTGTGTCCACGATAGGTAACTTTGTAAACGTTAGGGTAGGCACGCTATACCTTGCACTGTGTCCACGATAAGTAACTTTGTTAAACATTAGGGTTGTCACGCAATACCTTACATTGCGACCCAATAAGTAGCTTTATTAAACGTTAGGTCAGTCACGCTATACCTTGCACTGTGTCCACGATGCCTAAATCCATGTCATTTGATACTACTTCTTCGTCAACATCCATTTTTTGTTCTACTTTGTAATCGTCGTTTACTTCTGCCAACAGCCAACCCTTGAAGTCATCAAGAAGATTTTGTTGTGCATGCACGATCGCCTGTGTGAGCCACAACGGCAATCTAAAGTGCTGTTTTGTAAATCGGCAGTGACCATAACTCGCCCGAATTTACAGTGGTAATATACTGCTCCATAGAAAACAGAAAAGTGCTGAAACCGTTTTCTATCTTTGATAGCAACGATTGCAGGGCAATTATTTTCTGTGGCCATATTTCTTATTTCCTTACAGGCATCAGTACTCGAGTCTTTCATCATTTTGTACCCTCCGCTGCGCGACAGATCTTCAAGAAACTTGTCTTGCAACTGAAAGTTTTCTGCAATTTCTGGAAATGCTTCCACTTTTCTGAGATGTTCACTTTCGCCACCGTGACTGAGGACTTTGTCTAAAATGGCGCTTGCATCGATTTCTGGTCGGAAATACTTTCAAACAACACCTGCAGTGCATATGTCACGGACATGTGGCAACTTTGCGTAGAACTGAAGGTATATCTACAACAAACATACATCCAAAGTTTTTCGGTTCTACGTCAATTAAAAAATGTAGAAAACCGCACGAAAAGTAGCGGCGACCAAAAATCGTAAACCATTTGCGCTGTGGCGAAAATGACATCACACAAGGCGCCTGCGTCGAAAAATGCATTGTTTAGATAGGAGAAGGCGCCTAATATTGCAGATATCGAATAGTTTCACACATAGGAGAATCCACAGATTACGTTACCTCAAAGGTCAGGACAGGGTTTTACATCACACAAAAATATGTCACTGTGACGTCACAAACGAAAGGATTATTTTCTCCTAATTATCGGAAGACCATAGCAAATGGTATGGCACAAACGACACTACTCTCTACTTCGATAACACGGGAATGGTACGTTTCTTTGCTCTGTGACATTATACATGACGTTTTTTGGGGTGTGATGTCATAACTTTAACTTTACCTGTGTGTTGATTTGAATTTGATGATTCCAACATTTCTAGTTACAACTACATTGCGAAAAATACATTAGTGGTTGATAGTGGCGAATTAAATAAATCATTTATGACGAGAACTCGTAAACAACGCTACTGATCTGCCAGGCAAACAGTGGTACTATGACAGAATAACTTTGTTGCACAATCAGCTAATTTGGTCGACCTTTCTCAAAATTCAATTAACCTACTTATCTTTTGCTGTGAGTGGACAAAACGACAATGCTAAACTGACGGTTGGTCTCTGTCGTGTTTTCAAAAGTTCATGTATCACGTTATCGATCATAAATGCTATGACAACAAGAACACCCTGTCCCAGTAACTGCTAATTTATTATTACACAACTAAGTATAAGACATAATGGGTCGAAACAGCGGCCATCTGTCTGCAGCTCAAATTAACATCAAAATCCGTTTGTTGCACTTGTTTACTTGTTTTTCCCTATTTAATGCAAAACTATACTAAACATATTTTACAACATTTTCCGTTCCTACGCATAAGGCTTGCTGCCAGCAGCACTCGCACGACCAAAGCGCCTTCTATGACGTCACATAACAATAATCTCGCGTTCTCACGATTTCGTTCGCAGCGGTAAAAATGAGACTTTGATCAACTGCATCTCAGAAACCAGTTGCGTATCAAGCTGCTTTTTTCCCAAAAAATGTTTTAAAGTTATGAACATCTCTTAGTTTAATTATTAACGTGTTTGATTTTTCCCTGTCACATGCACTTTTAAGCGTTTAACAGACAAACCAATCACCAAATCCGTTCAAACCAAAGCAACCTGTAATGGACACATGGCAAAGTATAAAAAATGTTAGGCCCAATGTGTCTGACGAAATAATGTTAACACAAAATCTATCGTCCAGGCCTCCAGTTTGTTTTACACAGCATACTTCACAAAGCTCCATCACAAGTAAAAAGCGAGCATGCGGTACATATTGTGAAACAATGGACGTGACGTACATGGTGCATTGTCTGGCGGTAACAAAGTTGCCTATCGTGGACAAGCTACAGCGTGACTACCCTAACGTTTAACAAAGTTATCTATCGTGGACACAGTGCAAGGTATAGAGTGACTACCCTAACGCTTGTAGTGATTTTGGCTTGTGGTAATTCGTATATTTATTGATATTTTGTTTAAAGTTGGTCTTTTGAAACCGATTTATACACTTTTACATTTACACCCGTCTTTCTGGCGCCTTCGCTAGTTATCTCGCTTGCGTTTGACAAAGTTACCTATCGTGGACACAGTCCAAGGTATAGCGTGACTGCCCTAACGTTTGACAAAGTTACCTATCGTGGACACAGTCCAAGGTATAGCGTGACTACCCTAACGTTTGACAAAGTTACCTATCGTGGACACAGTGCAAGGTATAGCGTGACTACCCTAACGTTTGACAAAGTTGCCTATCGTGGACACAGTCCAAGGTATAGCGTGACTACCCTAACGTTTGACAAAGTTACCTATCGTGGACACAGTCCAAGGTATAGCGTGACTACCCTAACGTTTCACAAAGTTACCTATCGTGGACACAGTGCAAGGTATAGCGTGACTACCCTAACGTTTGACAAAGTTGCCTATCGTGGACACAGTCGAAGGTATAGCGTGACTACCCTAACGTTCGACAAAGTTACCTATCGTGGACACAGTGCAAGGTATAGGGTAAATTATTTAATTACACAGTTTGCAAAATTAGCACAGTTTTTTAAATTTATGAAAACTTTTCGTATTATATATTGCCAATGTGCTGGCCAAGACTTCGTGGCAATGTAAATTATATGCTTCGCTGCACAAAGCGTTTAAGCACAACTTCTGTGTGTACGGCTGTTTCGAGACTAAACCAATTCGGTCTTTCCTTCGCTCGCTTGCTGTGGGAAGGTTGGTTTTTATTTATCTGTGTTCATCGATCTCAAAAGGAAAAGTTATGAGGTAAGCTTTGGAACTTTCTTGGACATACCTTTGTTGTGATTCAATTGCGTGACATATTGTAAGTGTCGATTTGTAAATTTGTTCGTAAACAGCCATCCAATACGAGACCGCGATCGCGTTGAAAGATCATCGTTTAAGAGGGACCGTCCGGCTCCCTATCCCAAAGATGGAAGGCCGTTTCGGTCTTCAAGAGGTCCTCCTTTTTGGAGAGTCTTTGTAAACAACATACCTTATGAGGAAAAGTGGCAAAATCTCAAAGATACTTTTAGAAAAAAAGGTATGCTGCAATAAAATCACATATAAAATGGTTATGGGAAGTGCAGCACGTTGGACATCTTGGTCTTTGTTGATTTAATTTTGTAATTGCTTCTGTCATTCAAACTGCTAACAATAAAAAAGTTTTGTCACAGTCTTACTATCTTTGTAAGTTATGATTGGTTTTTCTTTTCTGGTTTTGTTTTGCATAATCCTTTCAGTATTTGGTTTAATATTTTCTATACAGTTGGTGAAGTTACCTATGTGGAGTTGTTTACTGATGAAAATGGTAAATCTCGGGTAAGTTTGTCTCAGATGCAGTTGTTTTGAAAAGTGTGCTGTTGCTTTCTGTACATGTCAGGAATTTAAATTCCCAGAATAACTGAAGGGCTCACTTAAATGATGATTTTATATGGATGAAAAAAACACTATTGGTTAATCTGGTGTAATGCAATAATTTCAAACATATTTAAAGCATCATCATAAAAACCAAGAACATTGCTTACTGGTTATCTGTATAAAGTATTTTATGACCTTGCTGCATATAATTTGAAGTGAATTTTCTAATATCCCTGGTTTCATTGTAGCTAGGGTATTGTGCTAATGTCTTGGTGCATTGCGTCCTATTTGATAATTCACGTTTGAATTTTGTTTTGTAAAATCTGTAGCATTTACAAATTCTGCCTGAAAAACTATTTGATGAAACTTGGCATGCTATGTGGAAATGTTCGCCTGATAGTGTTGAATAAGAACAAGCCATTACTGGTGGGACTAAAGTGTGCCCTTGGGAGTTCAAATCCCAATAAAATAAGAAGTTAATAGTTTAATAGTCCTTATGATGTTCCTTTTGTCAACATGTTTCTGCTGGATGTGGTTTTCAAATGCTGATCTTGTCGTCGATTGTAGGGTTATGGGTAAGTTGGCGGGTTATTGTTTTGCAACTGTTGTGTATTTTTTACTTTGAAACTCTGATCTGGATGGTGGTCCCTTGTCCTTGAAACGAGCCTCCGCTTATTCAATACAGTACAGCAGTGTTTTATGTAACTGGTTGAAATTATGAAATGTTATGTTACACAAAAGTTTAAAAAAAATCCATGTCAAGATTGCATGCAAATTGTTGTCTTGGCTTGTACACGTTGATTGTTCTAATTAGTACAAGAACAAAACCAAAGTGCTGGTTGCAGTAATATTGCCAGACTCGTGATTTAAGCTTGTGAATTGGTCTTCGTTACACATCCTGTTTAGGATAAGTTTTGTTGACATTTCTTTAAATTAAATCCAATGAGCTTTAGCTGCTTGATTTTCTACACATGTTGAAGACCAGCCGTTGTTTTTGATGAAATATGTTGGCTTTAGGGAGGTTTTGTACTTTATTTAATCAACCATTAGTTCTGTAGCTAATGATCAAGATCTGAAGCTTTGTCGGTTTGTGATGCAATTTGGCAGTTGGCTGATAGTTTGTTACAACAGGAGGTTTGAAATGAAACACTGCTGTACTGTATAATGTTGAATCAGTTAAAATACCCATTTCAAATTATTGATGGTTTGTTGTCCAGGTAAAACTTGTTTGCCACTGGCATTTGCAGTAATTGATCTTTGTTCTTTACTTTATACCAAGACTGAAGTAATACTGGTTCACACTAGTCTGGAAAGTGTACTTCAGATAAAAGATGATTCAAAAAGGATTATTTGTTTGATGTGATCAAACAGTCATGAAAGCATGTGTTTAATATATTCATAAGTAACAAATTTTTGCAGAGTGGTTGAATTCAAAGACAAGGAAACATGTGAATTAGCCATTGAGAAGATGAACCGCTTTGAAATAAACAACAGAAAGCTTGTCGTTAAACCTGTAAGTATTCCATTAATCCACCTATTACCTATTTCTTAACATCAGTGTTTCATTCGACTTATAGGATTATGAGGGTGAGTTAGTAAGAAAGATGTTGATGAGGGATGGAGGACCAGCACGTGGACCACCCATGCCTGGTCTTCCCCCACCAATGCCTGGCAGGCATGGTCCTCACCCACCAATGCCACCCCCCATGGGTAGAATGGGCATGCCTTCTCAACAAAATGATCCCATGCCACCAAACTTAGGACCCATGGGAAATACAGTCTTTGTGGCAAATGTAAGTTTTTCCTGATACTTCAAAATAAAATGTATGTTTTTCAAAAAATGACACCTGTTTTTACAGTTGGATTATAAAGTCACATACTCGAAGCTGAAAGAAGTATTTCAGCTTGCTGGACGAGTTATTAAAGTTGATCTTATGCTTGACAAAGACAACAAAAGCAGAGGAATGGCCACCATCACTTATGATGATCCAATGGAAGCATCCCAAGCAATTTGTATCCTTTTGGAACTTGTGTGTGGGATTAATCAGAATCTTAAATCTCTTCCCACTATTCATTTAATTTTTGTTGGGAGAACTTTCTTTATATTTTTACATTACACTTGGTGGTTACATTCTTGACTTCAGATAATAGCAATGCTGCACAATCAAAAGCTGTTTGACCGAACCATGATTGTGAAAATGGACAAAGGTAACCCTAATGAAAAAGGAATGCCTGAGTTGCCAAGTGGCCTTTCAGGCATCGGGCCTCCATTGAATATGCGACAAAGAGATTCTGGAGGTTAGCAAATCTGCATTGACATGTGTGTTTTTATATGTCATGGCATTAATACTATTTTTATGTGACCAGGCATGGGTGATGGACCAATGGGAAGAAATTCGTTTGGTTTGGGAAGCAGTAATCTACTGGGTATAAATATAATACTGTTGACATGCTAATATTCCTACTTGTCTTAATAGAATCCTCAATTTTAGGTGGCAATGGTGGAGGCAGCAGTGGTTGGTCACCCATGGGTGGCTATGGCAATGGAAATGACATGGGGTCTGTAAGAGACATGCACAAAAATGGTGCTGGTTCTAATCCTCTTGCTGCTGGTCTGAGTGCTTTAAATCAGCAAGCTAACAGACTAAGTGAAACTCTGCAAGCAAATTCTATTGCAGGTGAAACCAGTTGTTTAATAGAATCATTGTAATGTACAAATGCATAGATGATGATACTCAAGTCTCGTTCGTCTTAGTTGTTTATACAAAGTGCCGACAAAAGAACGGCCGACTGATATGCGTCTACCAACTGTTAATCTCTGCCATTTAGTTTGTCGAACATCCGACTAATAATCTGCTGTTTAGGCCTGGCAGGTGGAGGTGGATTGGGTCTGGCTGGGATAGCAGGTTTGGGCCTTGGTGATTTGTCCAGTATTGGACTTGGCGGAGGTGGAAACAGAGAACAAATTGATCAAAGATTGCTTGACCAGCACCGACTGAGGTTGCTTGCTGCTGCAAGGGGCTTGTCTGATCGGGAAAGAATAGAAATGTAACTTTTTTGCTTTAGCTGTGATATTTAGTGTAATGTAATAAATTCTGAATTGTCAACTATTAGGGACATTGCCAGAGTTGACAACAGGATTCGTGACATTGACAGAAGTCTTGTTGCAGCATCTGAACGAGGAAATTACAATCAACAAAAACACCCACCTATGCCTCCACCATTGGGAGCAATAAAACAGGGTTAGTAATATTTAATTTACTTTTAAGGTTGTTACTTGTTATTGCAGCATCTTCTTACTTGTTTCTGCTTAATAGATTCAAGAGGTGGTTCAATGAGAATTCCAGGAACAACTGTGTTTGTAAGAAACCTTCCATTCAGCTTAACTTGGCAAAAGCTTAGAGACCGATTCAGTCGTTGTGGTAAGTCGATTTAAAGAGCTCATTTTCTGTGTGTGGATTTATTAAAAATCACCGCGATTCAACTTCTATTAGGTTTACATTTCTAAAGGCAAGATACAAAAAATTTATTGAAGAATTTACACCATTAGGTAACGTCATGTATGCGGATATAAAGATGGATAATGGAAAGTCACGAGGTTTTGGAAATGTAAGATTTGAGTCTCCAGACCAGGCCCAAGCAGCAGTCCGACATTTCAATGGTCTGGAAATGGAAGGCAGGAATATAGAAGTGCATATTGACCACAGAGGATAATACTTTCATGTTTTATTTTGAATTGCTTTTGTGATAATGTGTTGTTACATATTCAATAAATAATGTTTCTAAAGAAAGCTTGTTCAGTTACAACTCCTGCAATCTGCAAACAATTATGTTTCCTCTAGCTCCAGGAGCACTCCGTCACAGTCTTTAGGATGACAGAATACAACCGGCTTTCCGTGAGCGCCTATCTTTGGTTCGTCCGTCAGTGTTCGCACACCATTGATTTTTAACTCTTTCATGGCATCCTCGATGTTTCCCACCTCCACGCAAATATGATGTAGGCCGCCGGATTTGTTTTTTTTCAAAAACGCAGATATCGGACTGGCGTCGCCCAGTGGATGCAAAAGCTGCGAATATTAACATATAGGCACAAATTACACATTATATAAAAAAAAACTGCAGTAGTTTCAAAATGGATATATCCAGTAGCAGCGGTTTACCGTCAGAACCGAACAATTTGGGTTTAGCGTTTGATAAGTTTGGTGAGAGTATCTTAGCAAATTTGATCGTCTTTTTACACCGTATGGTGGCGCATCATGAAGCGGGGAATCACCTGTTTTACGGTTGCTTGGTTTTATTGGACGCGATAACTTCGTTTTTCGTTACTGCCAAACATTCGTAAGGTAAAATACATATGATAGTTTTATGAATTTTGACAACCACAAACAATATGGGAAAATGGGCAAGCAAGCAACGTAGATACAGTGAAACAGACGAACCCAAACATAGCAAAATGACTAGAAGGCGAAAACGATCGTCCACACGGTCAGAACGGGAAATGCAGACTGAAAGTAAAAGCACGCGACCTGACAAAATCATGGCGGATGCTTGCAAAAAAGATGCAGTCTCATCCATTGAAGTTATATCACCAAACTTATGCATATCCGCATGCAAGGACGGATGTCTTGTCATGCAAGTGAGTTAAGCGGATTTGTTTTGCAAACTTGTATGAACTTCCAGTGTCTAATGTTTGCTTGTTAATAAAAATTAGGTATGTTAAGCTGGCCGCGTCAAACATATAAAATGTTTCATATAATACTACTAAAAACATCAACCTAAATTTTATTAATTGGCATGTTGACATGCTTTTTGTATTGTCAGCACAATATACTATTTGGACAAGAAAAAAACATTTTTAGATTAATTTTTAGAGACTATCACAAAGTAAAGTCAAATTGATATCAAACAAAATGACAACAACTTCATATTAACACAATTTATACATTTGACTATGATGGGACAATTAATTGCAATTGCTTATTTTAGGACTTGAATAAAGGAACATTATTGCATAAATGGAATGCACACAAGCAATCTGTCACCAAAGTAAAGTGCAAAAGCTCACTCATTGCCAGTGCATCAAGAGATTTAACCATTGGTTTGTGGAATATGAATAACCCCGAAAGTTGCAAAGGTAAAAACACCGTGATGCATTATTTCAGTTGTTTTATATCACAAAGAATGTGTTTTAGGCAAATTGTCTGGCCACTCATTGGTTGTATCGGCAATCGATTTAAATTCAGAGGGATCTATGATTTGTTCAGGATCAAGGGATAACACTGTAAGAGTTTGGGATGTTGAAACACAACAATGTCTAATGGAAAACAACATAAGCAGGTGACACAACCTTGACAAAACTGCATAACTATTGATTCTTGCAATACAATTTATTTGTATCAATTTCCTCATTGGATTTACAATCCTAGGTCCTGTGGGATAAATTAATTTTGTGGTTCAAGTTATTTCAACCGAAGATGCTATATTCATGTTGGCAACTTAAAAAAATATCACTTGTAACAACTTTTAAGTACAAAAATGACTTCAAAATTTAAAAATTGGGATCTAACCAATTATTGTGTTTACTGTAAAGTTCCTAAGGTGTCCATGAAGTGAAATATATATTCCTGATAAAAAGCCAGGCTGATCCTGTAGTTTAATTAAAATAACACACTAATTTTCTTCGAGTTTTTTTTGGTGTAAGTAAACTTGATTACAGTTTTGCGATATCTTGCAGAACAAAAATATTGCTTTGTCGAATGTATTGTAATTATTTTTTACCCGGCAGAAATTTGGTAACTGACCTGAAATGGGCAGATGCACAAAATTTAGTTGTACAAACTTCAGAGGACAAAACAATAAAATTGTGGGACACAAGGTTGCTAGAGGTAACGATGGTTTCAAACAATATGTTTGTTTGACTATGAATACCAAACAAACATGCACGCTTTTTAACCTATTTCTTTAGGTAGTGCATACTTTTCCAACGCTGACACAAATACAAACTTGTTGTGACTTGAGGGAAAACACATTTTTGACTGGAAATAATGGATTTAGTGGCCAAGGTTGTCAAATAAACCTTTGGGATCTTCGACAACGTCAAGTCCTAATGGAATACTGGTACTACCAATCCCATTCAATCAATTACAGCAAAAAAGTAACATTGATCCTGATTTTAGTGGTCATACAGAAAGTGTCAGCGGCTGCAGTTTCTTTGGGCCTTCAGATTCTTGCAAAAGATTTGTGTCAAGTTGTAATGATGGCACCTTGGCATTTTGGCAAGACACAAAACCAAATTATCTTAGTGCAATAGACTTTGGAATTGGCACTTTAACCTGTGTTACATCACTCAATGAAAACACTGTTTTATGTGGAAGTTTAACCGATGGAATTGGCATAGCAAGGATTGACTCTAAAGAAAATCTCTTCATTATATAAGTTTTTCTTCCTTACATTTTTACAATGCATTATTTATATGTATAAATGTATCTAAGTACACCAGAGTCACCAACCTCCTGTCATTATGGAAAAAGCTGACATGTGGCTTTCAAAAGGTTGCCAATTCCTGGTGTACACATATGTAATTGAATAACATTGATTGATTACCTGCCTGCCTGAGTAACAACTAACTAGCCAATTGTAAAAGCATCAGCCATAATCAAATAATATTGGGAACTGCTTAAATGTGTAGCTTGGTTAAAAAAAACATTTTTTCTTATTTTTCCTTGTAACCAAATCCTTGCTATGTGCTACTAATCATGTTTTTAATTTTCTGTTCATAAACTTATCGAAGTACTTGGCTGTCATTGCACGTTTAATAATAACACAGATTATTAAAACCTAAAAAAAAATCCTTACTTTAATGCCAATGGATAGACTATATATTTGTAAACAGTATTCCAAACCATTGATAAATAGATTTATGTGATTGCAAGCTTGGTTTTATTGAGACAATTGGAAAAGATCTACCTGAAACACTATACAAAATACAACACACCTCAATTTTGGTGTCCCCAAGCTCCACAAAAGTTACACTGACACCATGTTCTGGTAAAGATTGTATCTCACTAACTTTTGCTCCAAGTACATCTCTGTAGAGTTTTGTTGCGGAATCTAGAAAAACGATTGTAAACTTAATAAACAACCGTTTTTTATCAAGGCCACATTTTGTCTACCTAGATTAGGCACAGCAATTGCCACATGGTTTACTTTTCCAATCCCTGAAAATGTCCGTACTGGTGTCCATTGAACTCTGCGTGCAACGTGTACTGCAAACTTTTGATAAAGGGACATCATAATGACACGAGTAAAGCCTAACTCTGAATGTTTTACATAAACAAATTGACAATAAGCTCTGACAATACGTTATTTGAGAAAATGGGTAAGTGGTTTGCAACCAATATCGAAGCGATAAAGTTGCTGACGTTGTTCAGATCCTTACTTTTTGAAAACCATGGTAATTTCGACAGCAACGAAACAGAGTCAACCTACACGATCAAGTGAGGAAAACTGCACACAATATTTTACAACTTTTTCCGGTACTTTCCCTGAATGCCAAGTTTTACGCTTGAGTGAAGATGGAATAAAGCTATTGTTGCGTCACACAATGCGCAATCAAAAGAACAGAAAACAAGTTTAGGCAAATGAGTTCAAGATTTTTAGGCCAGGAAAGTACCGTTATGAATCGATGTTATTTCATTACCTCAACTTGCTGCTGTTATATGCCGTTGTAGAAGGGGCAGACGAAAACCAAACATTGTCGGTGACAACTCTAAGTCATGTTTTGACTGGTGCAGACTTTGCAGAGGGTCTGCTAGGTGTGGTGTCATGTGTGGAAGCACATTTGAAGTCAAATGGTTGGGAAGTTATTTTGGACATACCATTTGCGAACAAGTCCATTGGCCACAACGGAGAAAACTTGTACAAACACTTTAAAATTTTTGAAAACTTGGAAGCGTCATGTAATTCAAAAAGGATATTACTTTTTGCTTCCGACCATGCTGAAGTCCATTTGCCACCAAGTCTTTTACTTTCATGGATGTTCAACTTATCTCTGGATGTCAACAAGAATGTAATTTAGATGCAATAAATGACTTTTTTAATTTTGTACAAATAACTTCGTATTTTGTTAGGTAAACATTATGTTGGAAAGTGTAGTAGCGTTGGGATGGTCGGATGTGGGAGTTCTTGCTTCAAGCGAAAATGACTACCGTTACATGGCACAAATCCTGTTCAACACGAGGGAGATATATGGTATATCGGTATTAAAATATGTGTTCAAAGCTAAAATAACATCTGTTGTATCTTATTGCAAGTTCATTGTGTAGATTCGACTCCACACAACTTTTGTTAAAAAGTCTCTGGACAACAATTACGTCCGCCAATTATTTACAAAACTCAAACAAAATGATCTCAGAATTGTTTTCTTGTTATGCTCGTCAACTACAGCCAGCTTGTTTTTTGGTTTGTTATCTGGCAACGTTGCTTTGAGCAATGAACCAGTGTGGATTCTACCGGCCAGCGAAATTGACCAGTTTGAGGTATGTTTTGCTTGCAAAGACACGTGAGCAGTGCAATCTTTTGAATTCGATTGTTGTTTTAGAATCTACAGGTTGCGCAACAAATAATTACATTTCGTCCAGTAACTTCAAGTAAGCACACGCTTTTTAATCGACTTGGAGAAAATTGCGGTAAGTTTTGTATGTTGCGTAAAATCAGCACTGAAACCATTCAATTTGTCAATAGGCATTTTCGAAGGTTCAAACGGAGAAAAATTTCAGTTCGTAAAAAGTTTATATTTTGTTGCTAACAAGACAAAACTTTTTAACAACTACCATTTCCCACTGCAAAATATTTCGGGTATTTACGCAATATTTTTTTTGCATATTTGTGTTTCTTACATAATGTGTGTTTTTTCAGGATTGTACAGGGACAGTTTGTCCTTGAAAAATTCTAAAATCGTAAACAAGTCCAGGGACAAACAACAATCTTACGAAATAATACTTCGACAACACGGAGAAGAAAAAGTTATGGGTTCGTTTGTTTTGACTGTAAATTAAGTGATCATCATGTTACCCGGTGGTTAAAACCTTTTTCAGTATTTTCAGTCTTCATCATTTTTCTGTCGCATTCTGCAAATAACACCCATTTATGCACCTTAGGTAGCATGTTTATTAAACATGTCCTTTGCAATGCTGTTTAACATTATACAAGACACAAAGTATGATGGTGCCTTTCATCTCTAAAAAATTGTAGTATGGAAATGCAAATTGTCTTCACTTATTTGATGAAGTATCTCAGGTTTGTGGTCACCGAAAGAAGGAAGTCCGCTTTTTGGCGATATTCAACTAATGACAAGGATACCATTCCAAGGTCGATCTAATGCAGGAAACTTTTCAAGATCAGTACATCAAGTATTGGAAGTTATTACAGTTGCCTCCCCGCCCTTTCTCACTGTAAGCAGAGACGAACATGGACGAAGGGTACACTGCTCAACAATTCAGTGCTTTTCACATTTCCCCTTTTACAAAACTTTCGTTTTATCTTTAGGTTTACGGTGGTTACGCGTTCGAGTTGTTCGAAACGATTGTGAAAAAACTCGAGATTCCAGTCCGTTACCGTGAATCATCCAGCGGAGTTTTCGGAGATCGGAATCCAGTCAGTGGTTTATGGACAGGTTTGATTGGGGAGTTGATTGATAACAAGGCTGATGTAGCAGTTACAGCTCTTACAGTCACACCTGAGAGGGAGGAAGCCGTTACCTTCACCCCAAGCTTTTTTGAGGCATGTTCTTTAGTGAAAGTTGTAGGCAAGTCGTTTATATGCGCGGAAACTTTATGGATGCGTGCAGACGACGTTGTTATAATCAACTGTGTGTAACAATGCTGTACGTTGTTTGCTTACTTAAAATTTTACGTCACTATTACCTTTTAGTTGTACTGTTTTACTCCAATCATATCGAACTTTTACACGAAATGCATTGTAATTTACAGACCAACATCAAATATGTAGTAAACAGTCGCCAGGTCGAGGAAAGTTTGACTGATTATGGCGGTTATGCGTTCGCCCAACCATTTTCCATGAAGCTCTGGCTTGCGGTGTGTGCAACTGCTGTCAGCATGGCTTTTTATCTGCTGTTGGTTTCCAAACTTAGTCCTTACGGTGCGTATGGACATTACTTTCAAAGCGAAGAGGCAGAAGAAAGTAACGCACGTTTGGCGAGAAGAAGTAGTGTCATGACAACCATGAGAAGATCATCTGTTTCGTTGCTGCGCAGACGATCATCGATCGCATACCAGGCGAGTTCTTGCGAAACGTTCCTAAAATATACTTAATAAGTTAAAATCGAAATATTGTAAATCGATTTGCTGTTTTGCTTTTACAATGGTTGTTACATGCCACAGAAACCTTCAACGCTCAGAAATCGGTTTGGGCATAAAGTTTCAGGTAATTCTAGTGTTTCAATTCTGCTGTATTCAGGTATTGCGAAATACTGTTATGTTTACAGACGCGACGACAATGCCAAGCTCATCAGTGACTTTTCAAGGAGTTTCTACCATGTCGCTTCTTCCCGGTAAAAATCGTTTTCCGACAATTTTGTTTTTGGGTCATCAGAATGGTTTTCCATGAAGGACGCGAAATTCACGACTGGCACAAAACTGTAGACTTCTCTTTTTTGACATATAGAAGATAATTTTTGGTTCAATCTGTAATTCCAATTAAAATTGGTAATTTGTATGATAGTAAGCGGTTGGGATGGACTTTCCTGTTTTAATTAAGCTAAATCTTATTCTAAATCCAGTTTGTACAACGTCAATTGTCCCAAATTGTGAATTACAGAATTTCAAGAAACTGGAATAAATTTATTCAATATTTGTTTGTGCAGAAGACGACGAGGAATTTGATGAGTTAGACGTCAGACGTAGCGCGCAACGCCACATGTCGCTAAGCAACGCACTCTTTTTTGCGTTTGCCGCAATGTTATGGCAAAGCCCAGAGACCGTACCCCGCGCCCCATCAACAAGGATCCCAGCCGGTATATGGTACATGGTCGGGGTGATACTGATTACAACTTACACCGCTAACTTGGTTATGCTTGCGTCCTTCACCATGTAAGTACAGCTCCTTATATTCAATTAGCTAAACGCAACGTGCAGAAAGTCTTGCTGAGAAACAAACGTTGTTTATTGAGCCGCCTTTCGTATTTATCCGTTTAAAATGCCAGTAAACAATTGGGAACTTGAAGTAACTCCTGGTATTTGTGATTGTATAGCAGGTTAGGTTTGGTGTGAAAAGAATTGGTCGATGATTTAAAAAAGAAAAAGGTTCACTTCAGATTGACAGTATATACAGTCCAAACACAAACACTATATATTTAACCAGAAGTGAATATTTCGAATTATGCCACTTTGTTCGCTCGTTTTTCACAGGGATTCAACGTTGCTGCTTACAGTACGTGGATTGGTTTCGCAAAACAAGGTACCCATTGGCACACTACAAGACAGCTCCGTTAACAACCTTATCATGTCTTCCGATTTAAGAATCGCCGAAAAAGTACAGGAGGCAATTTTGCGTAATCCAGGTAAATTTTGGTTTAGCGTGTTAATTACCTACATGAAAAACAGCAGCGTCAGGCAAAATAAGAGAAACCACAAATTTCGTAACATTTTTTGTTTTAATTACCGAAATTGGTGATTTGCTTCGTACTAAATTGACAACGTAGATTATTCACACGAAACAAATGTTATTCCAGTTTCATGCTTGCAGGGAAATCACTGCAACCAAATCAAACCGCCGCCATGAATCTTGTCGAAAGCGGGGAACTGGCATTTATATGGGACGGAGTTATTTTAGATCACATCGCTCAAAACACCGACTGCAGACTTACTACGGTAGACCTGAGCTTTGGAGTTTCGTCCTATGGGTTTGCCTTTAAGAAACATTCGCCGTATACAGGTTAGCTAATGCAGGAAAACGTTATCGTTCACTTGTAGTTATCAATTTGAATTGTTTTAGGTCGGATTTCATTGGAGTTAGACAGACTGAAGAAAACGGGTTATTTGGAGCGTTTACGCGAAAAATACTTTAGCAATACCGAAATGTGTCAAATAACGAAAGGTAGGCTATACTTTTTAATACTTTATTCGTACATACAAGTTACTGCATTATATGGCAGGTTTCAAACGTCAACTGGAAATGTCTTCACGTTAATTGTCTTTACAGTGAATCTTGCATTAAAATGATAATGTCCAATTGATTGTCATTTTAAAAAACCCTATTCTTTGCATTTTCAAAAAGTGCAAATTTTTTTTTTATTCCAAAAACTTATTGTTTCTACAACTCTCGTTTGTTTCCAGACCAAATTCTCCAACAACAGGACGTTCCATTGACGTACAACAGCATGTCTGGAGCTTTCCAGTTTTTGGTGATAGCAGCCGGCGAAAGTGTAATTCTGTTGATAATTGAATGGGTGGTGGCATCATGGCATGATGTGGACCGAGCTGATCCTACCAAACCGGCAACATTCAGTCGGGCATTTTCCCTTCGCTGGCATCGCATGTTAAATGACGCCAAGAAGAACTGGTTACCATTCAAAAAATTTCGCCATCGTTTGTGGAAACGCTGGTCAAGGTATATTCTGTGGTAATAATCAGGGCTGAAAAAGTTCCTGCTAGACAATTCTTGCTGGAAGTGCGTACCGGTAAGAATTCAAAGGCTGCTGGTGTGTCCCTAGTAGTTATATAAACATAGTTTATTCACTTATATGATAAATCTCACCTAGTATACAAAAACACAATGGTTTATTTTTTCGTGTATATCCAATCGTCCCGGTAAGAATATTCTTACTTTCACCTCTGGTGATATTGCACCCAAAAAGAAAGTTAAGAGGTTTAATTTCAGAAACGCCTTTTATACCTTACAATCAAAAAGATACCTTATATCCATGTTTCGAAATTCCAATGTTGTTCAGAAGAAAGCGTCTTGAGAGGCCGAAACGTGAGAATACAAAGCTCGGTATAGAGGCAAATCAGTGGAAGAGATACATAAGTTCTACCGATGCCGTTAATCTTCGCCCTGGATCATCCATTTCTGACCCCTTTTTGCAGTAGTTACATAGCTTATAACAGCATCCATGCCCAATAAAAAAACTCATAGTCACTTATCAAAGTACGAAAGTTGTGTATTTTTCTACAAAACGTTTGTGTGTGTTATTTTAAATGATTTGTACATGTTGTTTGATTGGCGTGTCCGTTTGTGCATCCTTCTTGCGTGGAAAAATTCTGACGTGTCATAATATACACATATAATCCGCACCTCTACGACATACTTTAAAAGGAGACAAGACCACATCGTACTTCAATAAATACAAGTGTTTGTAATATAATACATGAAAAATCATTAGAATAAAATTGTTTTTACTGGACAATAATATTTTGCACAACAAACTTTATCGTTTGAGTTTTTGTGGTATGGATTAAAAAAAAGACAAATCAACGTTATCAACCATATGGAAGTGGTGACGATGGAAGCATCATTTTTTGAATCGACAAATTTTAATAAATTGTGCAGTACAATGTTGTATAAACCAAACTTCATACATAATTATTGTAGTGGTAGCATGTTTATTTTCAAGTTCTATAAATGTTGTTTTAAGTGTCATGTAACAAGAGGTTTCTTGTCGGTTTGTTGATTCGACCTACTTAGCATCGCATACCACTTACTAGTTTTTGTGGCTGGAAAAGTTTTTTTTATCCTATAACATTGTGTATCAATGATGGAAACACAATAGACTTACACTGTAAGTTGAAGATATATGTAATATTTCTCTTGTTTTTAGCCAGTAATTACTATAGTAATTTAAAATGAAATGGTCAGTATGTCTGTTACTGCTGAGTTGTATGCAGCTGACATGTGCTGTGTACTTCCACATCGGTGAAAAAGAAAAAAAATGTTTTATTGAGGAGCTGCCGGAAGATACGATGGTAACAGGAAAATATAAAGCCCAACTTTGGGACAAACGGTCTAACAATTTCCTTGACTCCCCACCTGGTATGGGGATGCATGTAGAGGTAAAAGATCCAAACAATAAGATTCTTTTATCTAAGACATATGGCTCAGAGGGGGCATTTACATTTACTTCACATACCCCTGGTGAACAACAAATTTGCATTCACTCCAACTCTACAAAATGGTCTCTATTCGCTGGTGGAAAGATTCGCGTGTATCTTGATATTCAAGTCGGGGAGCACACAAATGATTATGGCAAGATTGCTGAGAAGGACAAGTTGACAGAGCTGCAATTACGTGTTCGGCAACTCCTGGACCAAGTGGAACAAATTCAGAAGGAACAGAATTACCAACGAGTTCGTGAGAGTCGCTTTCGACAAACTAGTGAAAACACCAATTCGAGAGTACTTTGGTGGTCACTTGCTCAAACCTGTGTCCTTGTTCTTGCTGGAGTTTGGCAAATGAGGCATCTAAAGGGCTTCTTTGAGGCTAAAAAGCTTGTGTAAAAAACTGCTTTCATAGATATTTATGCCACATGCATCACTGTTTCTTTCATAAACTTGGTTGATGCATCTTTGTAGAGATTTAGTGCATATACTTCTCTGCATGTTGCTAAGTGCCTCATACCCATGTTAATGTGAATTGGTAAATCTAAATTGTCAAAATGTTGCTAAATTCTTTTAGGAAATATGTTTGCAATGTTGGTATATGTAAATCTATATATTTGCTGCACACAATAGTTCATGCAATATTTTTATTGGTGAAATTAACAGTTGTTGTAATTCTTTTGTGCATACATTTTTCTGCTTGTATGTGGTTGTATTGGGAATTCTTTTGTTAATGGTATTGTGTTTTAAAATCAGATTGAACTTGGAATAAAAAAGGTAAAAAAATTTCAGTTAAGTATGGCTGATAGTCCAGTAACAGTGCCAGTTGTGTTTGTTGGAAATGATGATATCCCCAGGCACATCAAAGCACTTAAAGGAAAGAAAACATGTATGTTATTTAAATGAGTTTTCATCTGATGTTAAAATAAAGTGGACAAGGTTTTCCTAAACAAAGTTATTGTAACAGCACACAAAGCCACTTCAAAGCTTTCGACGAAATTTGTTGAGGCAACAATTGGTGAACAATCCAAGAAATCTTCCAAAAAAACAAAGACCAACACCTTGTCAGAAGACTTACAGTCCATTTCAGTGCAAATAGGTGAAATATTTATACTTTAGCTGATTACCATTGTCCTAGATCATTCAAGTTTATGTATTTTCAGCTTCCAGTGTCTTGCTTGATAATGAAAGCAATCAAAGCGGAACTAATGTTTACAGTTTCAAAACTCCCAAGCGCTCCAAACAGATGAGCAAATTTGGTATGCTGTAATTTGTTTGTTGTGTTACTACCGTTTTTTTATAACAATAGTAATATGATCAACAGCTGAGTCTGTGAGAAAGAAAACAGACGAAACTTCGTCTGTCAATGTTCGTGAGTGCGCTATATTTAAACTTTTTGCAAGATAAATAAAAACATTATTTTTACTGTCAGACGGATGCTGAACTAAAGAAAAGTGTTGTTGCTATGCAAGCAGTTACAAGTATGTTGTGGTTCTTCGACTTGCAAAATTGTAACCGTATAGCAGTGTTTAACCTTGATTCTAGGAACACAATATGCTCTTCAACACAATGTGGAGGAGGCTTCTAGCAGTGATAGTGGAGATTCATCTGATTCTTCTGAAGATGAGATAATGACAGAGTATAACAGTGATTAGTAGTATTATTTACAATGAATGCTATCTGAAATTGTTTCATGCAGAAATGGAGACACTAAAACCACATCAAAAAGCAAGCATTTATCAAGTGGTTTGCAACTGGTAAATGTCATTAAAGTTGTAGTTCCTTTTATCTAAGTGTCAACTTTTTGTATTTTAATTTTAAGCCTTCAGAAAGGGAATTGTACTTTGACACACATGGGGGAAAAAAGAACAAAAAACAGCTCACAAAGACATCAGACCACACCTTACAAAAACTTAAAAATCCCCAACTGAATCCAGATCAACTGTCAAATGCCTTGTTGAAACACAGCAATGAGGCAAAAAATAGTGAGTAGTACCTTTTCAAATTTTATTGTTGCAATGAGATACAAGTTAATTTTGTGTCTGCATTACCAATACTCTGGATCTTGTTATAGTAAAGGAAGTACAGGAAGTTGTAGCAGCTAAAGACATATTGTGTAAAAGCCATAAACAGATGTTTGTAAAGTGGTTGTTTCACTTGTGGTAAGTTTATTTACTGAATTTAATATAAAAACATGTTGACATTTGCATACTCTGTTTAGTAACAACTTCAATGTTATGCTCTTTGGTCTTGGTTCCAAACGTCAGCTGATTCATTCCTTTTGCTCTGAATATTTATCAAATCAAAGCAAACTTGTTGTCAACGGTTTTTTTCCCAGTCTCTCTATAAAATCGGTAATTGTGTTTTGTTTCTGAGTAGAAAACAACACTAAACACTTTTTTTGGGGTAGATTTTAATGTCGATATGTGAAGAGATTTTGGAACACACTGTCAGTTTTTCTAATATTGAACTGCAGATACAGCAGATATGTTCACACTATAGTGCAGAGGACAAATCAGGTCAATAAAAAAAACTATAAAAAAGTTTTCTTTAAAGTTATTGTTCAATGTGCTCTGTTTTAACAAACTTTTTTTTTAAATTTTCTTGACATTAAACGCCTTCCTAATGTATATTTGTAAAACCCAAGTTATACATTTATGCAGATCGTCTGTTTCTGGTTGTTCACAACATCGATGGTATGTGCTTGCGGAACTCAAGAGCCCAAACTGTTTTAAGCCAACTTGCCTCATGTCCGCGAATTCACATTCTTGCATCTATAGATCACATCAATGCCCCACTGAGTAGGTGAAGAGTTTCATTTTCATAAATTCTAATGCTATTTCATGAAAATGTACATTTTTGTTGACCAAGTGTGTTATGTTTGTAGTTTGGGATCAAACCATGCAGTCCCAGTTTAACTGGTTGTGGTATGACGTCACCACGTTTTCACCGTACCGAGAAGAGACTTCCTACGAAGGGTCGCTTTTGCTGTCCGGCGCCGGTTCCGGCATTGGTGCTCGGGGCGCCGCTCTGGCCCTTAGCGGTTTGTTGCATGTAGCTAGAAGTTTAACATCTAATGCTAGAGGCGTATTTCGGATTTTGGCGGAACATCAAATTGATCTGGAAGAGGGAAAAAGCGCAGAAACAGAAGATGCGGTACAAGAAGGTTGGAGTGTACTCCATACGTTGTTATGTAGAACTGTGTTGTTGAAAAGTTTTTGTAATAGTATTCCTGTTGACTGAGTTATTGTCATATGTAAAGTGTTCGACAGCCCGTTACCAGTTTTGCGTCGTAGTCACAAATTAATCTGAACCTCGTTGAACTTCGATCAACCAGAGTCCGTTGGTAAAGGGCTCACGTGAAGTTTTAGATACATGTACTCGGCACAAAAATCAAAACAAAGGTTTTTTTCTTCATTGACGGTGGTGGAAACAATTTTCGGACTTAGGTTTCTGTATTTCTTTGTTAGATGGCATTCGATCCGTAAATTTACATTTTGTTTACAGATTTGTCTTTTTCCGAACTGTACCAGAAATGCCGGGAGAAATTTTTGGTGAACAGCGAACTAACTTTGCGCGCCCATCTTACAGAATTTCTTGATCACAAGCTCGCACAAATAAGAAAGGTGTGTTTCTACATCCAAGCTTGTTAGCCTACATTTAATGGGTGTTATACTTCGTGTTTTCAGGGTGCCGATGGTGGCGAATACCTTTCTGTACCCGTCGATATTGGAACCCTAAAAGAGTATTTAGATAAAGAATGAGCAACAAAGTACCCTTTTCTACGTAGAAATATTGACCTCCAACTACTGCCTGTGCATTTATTTTTGTTTGCGTTGCAATAAACACGAAACTTTAGAATTCGTTGTTAATTCGCAACAGGTTATGTGTCTGGTTGTGTCCTTAGGGACAAAAACGAAAAATTGAAACTAAATCAAACCATAATATCACGGAATAAAAATTGATGTTTCCAGCGGTATGTTGAGCTTGAAACGTTTTCCACAAACATTGGGCATTTTATCAATACCCGATACCGGACTCCTCGGACTCGATAAGCAAAGTAAATCCACTGATCCAACCAGGGTCTTATTGATCCAGCTCTAATAGAGACACGCTTCAATTGTGTTAAAACATTGTAAAGAGACAAACGTAAAGCAAGTAACCACTCAAATGTCACACAGCAAAATATACTGTGGCAGCGTATTGCACCAATACACCTTCAGTATAAGCATTTATTTCATTTCTACCGACGAGGTGCATGCAGTCACCTAAGGTCAATTTTTTCTTGGTTTATTAACCGCCGGGATGCTTTGCTATGGCCTCTGGTGTTATATTGTGTAATGCTGTGATAAGTTTTTGTAACTTACATTGCATTAAGTTTATAAGGGGGTTTGAGCTTGTCGTGTCAAAGAGACTCGGCAACCAAGCCTAATATTTCCACATACAACACCTAAAACTTTTTTCGGCTGGTTTCGTGGAAATAAGGATGCTCCATCAGTCATGTGCATAGAGCAAAACCGTCGCATGCAAGTTGATGGTTCAAACTGTCTGAGGAACTAATACAGTAGGCCGACTTCCCGACATGGTGTTTGCTTCATCACCCTTGCTTTGCAATTCAAAATAAACACGAACACTGACACACTAAAAATAGCTATCTTTAAAGGAAACAAAGCGTTATGTTTAGGTTGTTTATAATTCCGTTACAAAAATAATGATGCAGACCTCAATATATATTTACTATCTTCAGAAAATCTGGGCCTTACAGCCTAGAGGGTAGGTTTCCAAAAAGTAAAATTTATTGTTTTATATGTTAAAAATTTTTTTTATTTACTTTGGTGGGAATCTGGGATCTTGCAGAACGTGTGTAGATGTCATATCTGTGACGCCTCAAAATGCGCGTCACGACATCGCCTTCAAGTGACCATTTAACCTCAGAAAGGCGCAAAAAATCTTCGAAACGAAAACTACCTTGCGAGCTTAAAATGCCAACGTAGCAAGTTCTGCTCGCTTAACTAAGCGCGTCTTGTCATGGCCGAATAAGCGTGACTCTTTGGATGGTGCGATCTTTGGGCGGTCCCACGGTAAGACTCATTTGGGGGCCGCAGTCAACGTGACGAACGTTGCCCTGTACCGGATCAAGTTGGATTGCTTTGAAAGGTATGGGATTGATTTTGTGTTTACCTTTAAAGATATTTGTTGTTATTTTAGCTGCGTAAAAGAAATGTGTTGATGCTTTATAATTGCAAAGGTAAACATATTTTTATTTTTGAAATGTAAGCAATGTTACTGTAAAAACGTTTTTTTTACTACTAAGTTTTGATCTGGCATCGAAACAATCTTAAATCTTTTTATAAAATTTACTTTTATTACGTTTTGACACAAATGTAACCAACAAGTTTACAATTAAGTTGTTCATATTTTTTTCAAATGTTTCTGTTTTCTGTTCAAAATTTTTCCGATATTTTTTTAACTGAAGGTCTACCCCAGAATTCTTGTGAAGGGTTAAACTTATACATCCTATAACCTTTCGCATAAAGTGCTGGTTAGCAAGCCTATTCACTGGAGCATTAAGCGGAACCGCCTAACCAGGTATAGGTATACCGCTTTTTAAAGAAGCGGCAGTTCGTGATTCGTATGTGAAATCGCACTGGGCATGCTCACCCTTCTTCAACGAGAGCAAGTAATCCTGCACCTTACTGGGTACCCATGGGTCACATAATTCCTTTTAAGCAGAGAAACGATAGGCAAGCGCTTGTGTTGGCAATACTCCTTTGCCAACCAAGCGTTAACTGGGCAGGTAGATCGATGACTGAAACCCCAGACAGTCGGTATTTGCGCAAGAAGTGCTAAAGTGCGAGTTAACCATGCGGTACCGGGAAAGCTGCTTCGTCTGAAATGCAAACTCACCTTATCTATTTTACACCTCAAACCCTCATATAAATGATGGTTTTATATCTTTGTAATCAAAACTACATGTGACCTGATGGCTGAGGCCCAGGAAATAATAACATGATATAATGCGACCGAATATCGTCAAAGGCTATAGAAAAGATATTTATAGGAAACACCATATTTTGGATAATATAGGGAACAAAACCAAGCCATTTTCAGTTATTGTCTGTATTCACAACTGTTAAACGCAATGGTGTACGCTTCTGAATTACAGACCGGATAATAGCGTACTGCTTATCAAAAGCTTAGTAGTACGTCGTTCTCCGGACGGTGGAAAGAAGCACTGTCAACATTTCGCCAAGCACCAAAAAATTAGGAAACATTTTCTGCAATTTAGGTGCCGGTCTCGATTTTGTACCAATCGAGGTACTTTGAAACTCGAGTGTAAACGGCAGGTGTACCTTTGCCGCACTTCCAACCCCATGAAGTAATGCCAGCCAGGTGCCATCTACCGTCAGCCGACCTGCACTGAAGGGGTCCTCCGCTATCACCCTATGTATAGGATTAGATTTAGATTTATAGAAATATTTCTAGATATTGGCAAAAGTAATCGATTGATTGCTTTAAAAGTGCGATGTGGCCCAACAGCGACCATATAAGCGAAATAGCTAATGTTGGCTAAAAACAGTCAGTGGTGGAATATACGTAAAGTTTTTAAACAATTTTAGCTTACTTGAAAGAAAATGTTTGTCATATGGTTTTATTAATATAGCCCATACGAAAAATTATCATCCCTCAACCACGTGGCAAACGCTTGTTATGTACCTGACACGTGTCCCCTCTTGTGGAAGTGCCACAAATTACCAACTCGGGAATAATTGTTTCGCCAAAGAATGATTCGCATTTCTCTGGTGACAAAATGGTAGTCGGGGCTTGCAATAAAACATCAGACATATCAGAACCATCTCCTTGCTTGGCATCGTCGGGATCCTCTGGAAATACGCAATTACGGTCTTACTGGTAAGTCGAGTAAAACGGCATCAGTCTGTCCAACCTACCCACAGCACCCCACCCAGTTATGAAGCACGTGAAACCGGTCTCCGGTATTTCATCCAATTCAGGTAAACATATGGGTTGTATCTCGTTCGTAAATGTAACTGGCCTGTCTAACTGTTGATAAATTTATAAACGATATGAATTAGCTCCCTACAACGGAACGGCACTTAAAAGAAAATGCAAAACATAGAAAAATTTAGGCCTATTTTTTTGTATTACTAGATGTTAGCCTATGCATACAATTTCCCAAAATTATTTACTTCAATTAGAGCTATGTCGAATGCATTAATGTCAGGTCTGAACTTTGGGTGTCGTATAACTCTGTACACTGACATTTCCAGTTGAGAGGATTCTTCGATAGTTATGTTATGAGCGCCCATCAGCACCATCATCGACGATCCGTCACTGCAAATGTCTTGACATCTAATCTCAAGTGTTATTGGTTTAAAATACTTTATAAATAAACACGACATGTGTTTGAAACGTTTGCAACATCACAATGTAAGTTATACAATCATAGCTCTGACATTTCCTCTCTTTCCTTCATAGCCGAAAAAGTAAGATAATCTAAATGCCTTCCATTTCGTATGTTAAGCTTTAATGCAAATTGCTCGTATGTTGGGGGTTCATGTAATTTGCTGCGGTCTCAAACGTTGTTTGCGGTCACAATTTTCTGCTGCTTTGGGAAATTTTGAAAGCACTCACCCGTCATCTGGTGTGCAGTGAGCAGCAGTGAGAACGAAGTTTTTGTCAACCAGTGTTCCCCCACAATCGTGCCCCCCGTTGGAAAAAACAGATACCTTTACAAAAATAGAAATTATTTTTAATATGTGTCCGTTGGCACAATAGTCGCGCTTAACAGTAATTGAGTGTTTTAGCAATAGGTAAATTTCAACTACTTTTAGGAGTCGCAAGTGCTGTAATTCATAAAAAAGGAAAGCGATTGAACGTATTTTGCTTTGCTAGCAGTTAATTGTTGTCACTGCGACTTAATTTGCAAAACATACTCCCTTTGTGAGCAATCGACTTCCACTAAATGCAATATTACATGTATAATCAAGACTTTTTGAAAACCTATATGAACCGGCGACTTTCATACTCGTTGCCCATACGACTGACAACCATATAGTCATGTACTTACATACGTACGTTAAAACTCTCACCTGCCATGGCCACGAGTTACTAACGGCCTCATTTCCTCTAATTATTTTCCTGGCGTGAACCAGATGCGGCGAATAGACAGGCGAACCGCATACCACCTCTTCTTTAAATATTTGATCCAAAAACTTTAAAACTACACAAAAAAATAATTATTTAGTTTTCATCATGTTGCCGACTGTGATTGTTAAAACTTACCTTCATTTGTCACGCTTGAACAAGAACATCCCGTTAGCACCGTGATCCAAACAAACAGCATGCAAGAAACTAACCTTTTCATTTTGCTAAATTTTCTTATGGCTGGAGATACGCTATTCACACTGTAATTTGCCAACAGCAGTTGTACGAGGTCTGCACTTCTAATCTGGTATGTAGCGATAATCGTTTGCTAATAGGACTGACGTTTAGAAGTTGTTTACAGTACACCATTTTGGCGGTATCTTTGTCAGTCCTATCTCCACAAATGCCTAAACAATCTATAATATTACCCATATGTTCAAAGCCATTTATCAGTTTCAGTAAAATGCTTAGAAATATCGTTTTGTTTCTGCTGTAATGCCTAAAGTTTCCATTTTGAAATCTCTTTCAAACATGCCATACCCTGATGTTTCTGAATAATTGAAACGAGAGCACGCACCAACTTACACGTTGACAAAAAGCAAACTTATTATTGTGCACGTATAACCAAAGATAAACAAAATAAACAAAAGAAAATAACTAAAAACTCAATTCATTGAATGTGAATTCATATGTCGAATATTCGATTTATTCCCGGAAAATAAACTGGCTCATATTTCACTTGTTTTACATTTTAGTTGCAATCCATTTGAGAAAATACTCGACTTTGGTGTAAACTCCAGGGGAACTTCCACCGCAGCTATCACCCCATGACACTATACCTGCTAGGTACCAAGAACCATCTGGGTTTTCGCACTGCATAGGTCCACCGCTGTCACCCTTATGATAGACTTCGAGTTAAAACAGCTTTATGATCGTATATATATAAATTATTTTGCAACTGATCACGACCCACCCAAAAAATGTTACATGCCATTATTAAACTTATATTTTACTTCATGAAATTAGTACAAATAACACTCGTAAAATGACCTTTTTATCGAGAGCGGTTTCGACTTTTTATACTGAGGTTGTTGCCCCAAGTAAAATAGAATTTTTCCTATTTTATGTACGTCAACGTTGGCACTATTGGGCTTTTTGCTGAAAAGTTTGTTTATCCCGCTTATTACACTACCTGGCAGGCATCCCCGTTTGAAGCTGTACCGCAAATAAATGTGTTGTCTATTAACGAGTTGCTGTAGTGCTTGTTGCAAAATGCAGCACCAACTACAGTCGTTTTTACTTGAAGCAACTCATCAGAGTCCTCGTTCGGTTCACTTTCAGGAACACCGCGCCCTACATACCATGAAAATATTAGTAGGTATGAAGATATGTATATGTATATATATAACAATATAGTTCTGAGGACAAAATGTATTTCAATAAGTACAAACAACGATCCATTTACTGGTTTCTCCCCATCCTGTAACCACGCATTTTTTTCCTGTGGCAGTAACTTGACTTTGAGCGGGCAGGCAAATCGGTTTGATCTTTGCAGAGTAGTTCACTGGTGTTAGCAGCTAAATGACAAATGATTCATAAGCACTGTACGTCGTGTACTAAATTTTCACATGTAACTTATTTCGTATGCCCATCACATCGGTTTGACGAGCTAAAAGTAGTGATGGTTATTACCCCCAAAACTAAAGTCAAAAGAAATCAAATATAAAGAGATATTGAACATACTTTAACAACGGCGATGTCGTAGTCCGCGTCGTAATATTGAGGGTGGATGTATGCTTGGCTGATTTTTGATACAGATCTAGTGCGGTGGTCGTCTGACAAACGGTGCATGCCCGAGATAACCGTGAAGTCCTTCAGTTTTCTAAACGACCATGTAATTGCTAAACCCACACTAACATTTTAGAACAAGATGCAGTAAAATCACTGGTGGAATTTACCGTTTTTCAAAGCAATGGGCCGCTGTTATAACTGTATTCCGATTGACGATAGAGCCCCCGCAGTACGCTTCGTTATCGTGGAACAATGAAACCTTGTAAAAAAGCATGTCACATAAACCAATGAAGTAAACACAGAAGGGACATACCTGCCACGGCCAACTGTGAGGAACTGCAGCCTTGCCGTCAATGATCTTTTTCCATTGGCTGAGGCGTGGCTTTATTGTTTGCTTGCCGCATTGAGATTGGGAAGGTGTAGATACTGGAACGGTGCTGGCAGTTGATGGCACTCCCGTCGTCGAACTTGAACTTGGTGAAGGGGAGACAAACTCGGGAGTCGAGCTTCCCAATCCCGAGCCAGCTGTGGACAATCAAAAATGAACGAAAAAATGGCAGGTTCATTAGTGTACAGGGAGTGTTTGAGGTAATGATTACCAGAAACGATAAAAACGAATGGAAAAAAGATTGACTTCGGAAAATGCGACCATCATTGGTCACATCACCGAAACATAGATATCAGGTAAGTCATAAAATGGGAACTTCACGGAACTATGTAATACTCTCCTAAACTCTTAATACTCTTGCTATATCCAAAAGCTGCATAAAATTAAAAACCTCTCTTACCTCCTGAAAACCCGTCCTCCGAATTGTCCGGGGAAAATGTTATTCCTAACCGTTCAAAAGCCTCAATGAGTTCGCTCAAGTTTTGATTAATTGGCACAGCGTTGCTGCTGGCAAGCGTACAGAGTACAGCGCAAAACGACGCTAAACCACGCATATCGGTGCAAAGCCTAAAGATATAAAAAAACATGGAAAAAAAACCATCTTGTCGAAGAAATTTGGCACAGACCATAGTACACAGACAGGCCAAATCGCACCATAACCAAACGCTGCACGTTTAGGTTCAAAATAATGCACTCAATGCTCTTAGGGCGATGGTTTTAAAGCTGCCTCCCCGTTTATTTTATGGCGTGCGTCATAAGTCGTAAGATCATTTTACATCATTATGTCCAAATAGCAGATCGTGTCATGCAGTTTCGCGCTGTGTTAAGAATTTTTTCCTCGTAAATCTGTTAGTGAGCATCAGGCAGGCCATTACAAGACGCCTATCTAAAGCTTGCAGAAGGTCAAGTGCTACCTTGACGCAGTTATCTGCAATCCTGTCTATTTTGTGACCTTGGAAACATTCCTACAAATACAAGTTGTTTGATATGTTGCACCTTAAATATGGGGAAATTGTAAAATAAAGACACATTTTTTAATATACTTTGCGTATCAGCTAAATGGGACTGAATATATTTTTTATTGAGACTTGTGATATTTTGAGTTTGTGTCGGTTTCATAAGCGGATGTAACTTGCGCAGTTTTAGGTTTGTTAAAAAAAACAAGGTCGATAAAAGTTTCAAAGATTGTATTGTAACTAACGAAGCTCACGGGAAAACGATCATATAAATAACAAAGCAAGATAGGGTGAAAAGTAAAAACCCGTAAACCACGTTGGATGAAAAAACAATGAAAACACGCACCAAGTTTTAGGATTGGAGTTTTGCCGAAGTTTGAGAAGCGTCAGGGACCGAACAGCGACGGACGATTTGGTGGTTTTTGCATAAGACAGCGCAGTTGGTGACAGAAGTTGCCGGGTTGCGCCTTCAGCATTGCCACGATCAAGCACCGACTATAAAGCGAAACTATATTGCACAGTGATTAAGTGACGACGAATTTAAGTGAGCGCCGGGCAAGCAACTGCTAGAAAGTTTAATTGGGCGTCGTCAGGAGCTGATGATCGACAACGTCGGGTAGAGCGGGAATGGCGACGTCAGGCCATGATCGGTAAAGAATGAGCAGAATCACTGGAATACGAAATTGCGAAACAGCAAAGCTAAATTTAACTGCAAGGTTGGTGTTGCCAGCCATACAGTAGCCACCTATTCACAGAAGCAGGGAATTACCGGAGCACAGGTGAAGCGTGACAAGCTGGGCCGGAGACGAACTAATTTTCAGTTTGTTGCTTTAGCCACGTGATGCGGTTCAAGTAGGCCGTGAGAGGGGTCGGGTTTTGCAAGTACACAACACTGCGGGTCTATGTTAGCGAAGCGGCAAGCAGGCTCGGTCGGAAATATGATCTGGCGCATAACTCCGAGACCAGCCGTGTGCTCCATGTACTGCCACAAGCCGGGCAATAAACCGGGGACGGGTGTGTGTACTTGAATATGGGAATGAGGGGGGCCTTGAACAATTGGTTGGTTAATTAAATTGAAGCAACAACGATTGTAAATCGCAGCGACGCACTGCTCACCACAGAGATGTAAAATGGCCAAACGCAACTTAGTACGAAACCCGAAAATATCGAAGTGCATTTTGATGAAAGCAAAAAGTACAGCGCAATAGAATTCATGAGAACAATGTTAGTGGGGAGGTTATGAATAGTTTCTTTTTGCTACAAATACACAAGCATTTTGTCAAGTGGTGATGTCAAAACACCACGCGTAATTACAGAAAACAGAACTGCAATGAATAAGCTAAAGCAAATGTAACGATTCCATGATTGACAGCTAAAACTGCTGGGACTGCAGTTACGATTAAGCTCTGTGCGATGTGGGCTGTTGCATAAGTTCAAAATCCCGAGGTGCAGCAAAATGTGGCTGACGCGGAGATAAAAACTAGGCAAAAAACGCGGCAACCGAGTTTTACCAAAAGATCGCCTCGCGTTTTAGTGCCCAATGATAGACGCAAAGCAATGATTTGAAAGGTTCAAAGGCACTGACGGAACGATAAAATAATCAGTAAGACAACCTCGTCAGAAACCAATACGGTTGTCGTAAGTATAGTGTGGTGAGTTGCTACGTTTGATAACTTCACAACAAGACACACTGGGTGCAAGGGGTGACAGTAAGTATATAGGCACAGTAACCACGGTTTTTGCAATAAATATACAGTAATGTTGATTACGTCTGAAACGCGGAGGTAACGCGAGGGCCGCTAGTGTTTTGGTCAACGTTACCTTCGCGGAATGTTAACAAATACACGGTCGGGGGAACGCATTACCCGCAACTCGCCTGCATATATGCGCTGAAAAAGAATGTCGCGAAACGACGATGGCGTCAACTCATTCGTCAAATTCATCTGCGCCACAGCGTCTCTAGCGGAAGGCAGGAACTGTCCAAATTGTCCGCACAGGGGCGCAGTGAGAGCATTTCCTTCTTCGCCCGTTGCGACGCTCGAATCCCAAAACCCGACGTTGGAGTCGAGTGAGGATTTTGCGATGCCTTGGGCGTTGTACGTATTATCCCAAGAAGTTACAGAAGCTGAAGGAAGAATGCGGAAGGGAACCGGTTGGTAAAGTAAGGACGATGTGCTGCGGCGTGCCTTCCCCACTTTGTAATCTAAAAAGTTGTAGTTGTTCTCCGTATCGCCCGCAGTGGACCCGCTAGTTCTGCTAACGCATGTATGGAGGACGTCAGCGGTCAAGCTCAGGTTAGGTGACGTCAGCAACGCGTAGGAAACTGCGCTAGACTCTGCGGATGAACTCAAAAACTTCTCGGCCAGTAGCAAGCCTCTCGCGTAGGCGTTTTGCAAACAGTCGTTGCCGTGTTGTGATTCTTGTGGCGCAGCGGACATGATATGCGCATCGGGATATTTAATCCCGTACCATTTGACCACGTCTTCAGCAGAGGGTGACGCAGCCCACGACTGGTCGTCTTTGTCACCGTCCTCTCGAAAAGGTACGGCGATGAGAACCGACTTGCTGTGGACATCGGAGGAGAGAAATGTGCTCTCGAAGTGGTTTCGCATGAAGGTCTCGAAAGCCGAGGACTGCCTCCTTGCTACCGCGACGATCACGAAGAAATACGCGGCCTTATCTGCAAAGCAAGATATGTGTTTATTTGTGTGACTGGTTGTACGGCAAATAACCCGAATTCTAACGACGCAGGGGGCGCAACTGAAATACCCTGAAAAGAAACCCTTTATTGTAGCCCGTAAATTTCATCGGATTTTGCGTAGTCAAGCAGGACAAGTGCTTAGCAATGATTTATAACCAGGCACAGTGACAAAAATGTTTACACATTTTCAGGTGAACAAAATCAACATTTCAACACACTTAGCCTAGCTACAACTTAAATATGTATAATTTCTATTATAAGTCGCGTGCAGGTAGTGGCAAAATCATCGAATCGATGCGAAAATTTTACGCTGATTTGCCCACCTTTATTTAAGGACTGGTAATCTCTCAAGCCTGTCACCTCCAGATCACCGGCAGGACGCAGGAGACGAACACGCCGAATCTGCAACAAACATATCATCTGTTACACGTACTGACATCTTCCTGTTTTCCATTCGTGCGACCGTTTCAGGTCGATGATAATTTAATTTGGCAGCAAAACCTCACAGAGATGTACGTTCCTGCGCCACCAGACATTTGTTTCAAAGTGAAGCAATCGCAGCTAACAAAGAGACCGGCGTGTTTTGAAACAAATCAACAGTTTGTTAAACAACGTACGACAATTTAGAAAGAGCTCTGTTTTCAACCATGGCTACTTGAATCTGCGCTCGCAACGGTAGACATAACATTGAAGCAAGCGCCAGTACAATACCGTTCGGCAACATACGGAGGCAGAGCTAAATATATCGTATTTTATTAACATCTGACATTGAATACCAGCAGTACCTGGATGTGCAACAAATGGAATAATTTATTTAGTAAGAAATCCGGTTTAAACATGGCAACGAGGACCATATTTTAGAAATTTTATAAACCGTTTTGTTCATGGGTTTTTCTTAACTAAATGAAAAAGGCCTAAAATTGCCGAAAACCAAAAAAACGAAATGACAATACCGTCTTTAGGTGCAAATTCTTGGATCTTTATTGAGAAAAAGCAATTAACCCTAAACAGTATGACTGTCAGTACGCGTGTAACGCTTGAATGCTTCGCCCAACAAACAAAGCAATGATTAAATGCATTTTGAATGGAACATTTTGTGGACAAGAATCGATTGCGTTCAAACAAAACAGCAAAGGAAATGGTCAACCAACATTTGACATTTTTGAAACGGTTTTCAAATTCCTTTTAAAGCAACATACAAAGTAGACAAAAGTAGTGGATGGACTGAAAGGGTTACCTGATCTGGAGTGCCCGCCTGTTTGCTGTTAAAATAAACGTCGAGAAAGTAATCTGTGCCTCTGTGCGGGTCAGACCGAACGTAACCGTCACTAACGTGACTGTAGCTGAATGTCTGTTGTTGGGGGAATCCGATTGTTTCGTCTATCCCAGTTTCTCCAATCTAAAAGCGCAAAGATTCAAGAACACAACTCACAATCTAGTCCACATTGGTGCTGTTAAATTCGTCAGGCAGACAATTTAATTGTTTCTACAATCATTCTCAATGCATAACAAATGTAGGCATGTAGACAAAACGTTAAAAGTAGATTAATACAACAGCTACATGAGTTTGTCTCAAACATGCAAAGAGTTGTGCGTCCATTCACAACGCATTTCGATGAATAGGTGGTTAGTGATATTTTTTGCATTTACATATCGTGGTTAAGCTTTGGCAACCACACAGTTTGAATCATGAAGTTTCTATTTTACAAATTACGTAAAAAAATACTGAAAAATCTTTTCGCGGCCAGTATGTACTTGTGCAGCCGCAATAATAGGTTTAATTTTTTCAACTCAAGAGAAATGTTAAAAACCAATAGGAACAAAACGGAAAACACCAGCCAATGAAACACTGATTGCGTGGGTTATACAGGTTTCAAAAAGCAAGGCAGTGCGGTCGTTCTGACCTGTTTCAGATCAGCCAACATGTCATTTGTAATATCTCGGACGACTTGCGATGGCGCCAAACTGTACATGGAATCCACCTCAAAAGAGTCCCAAGCGTTCACATCTTTTAATCTGAAATAAAGTGCGTTCAAATGGGATTAGGGAAAGTTTTGAACTGTTTCAAACCTGGCACAAAGTTAAGAAGCTGCCGCACGGGGCAGACTCAAATTATTTTTTGAGGTTCACGAGGACCGAGTTACCATTTAAGGGCGCAGAATATAATCGTGTTGGTAATTTACGAGACTCCATATGGCAATTGACGACTCTGCTTTGAAAGGCTTTCGCTTTTTTTGAACAATTAAAACGCAAGGGTCTCGCGCTCTACGACCGGTTTTTTGAAAGCAAACTATTACGCAGTTACAAGCAAGCAAACGAAATTTGTTTGTATTTGAAACGACTCGCACACAAGTAAATTCATCATAGTGGTAACAACCACATCTGTGTCTTTTGGAGCACAAAACGCGCGACAGAGACACATACTATTATAGTCAGTTCTTGTTGTAATATTGACTCAAAACGGGATCGCCAATATTTGATTTGGGGATTTGAGCAGAAAGTTGATCCCGAACACATTATCCCGGGGCTATACGTTGCTAGGGAACCGACACTTAAAAGATACTGGAAAAAATCCTGGATTGCAGGGGTGCTATTTTCACATAACCCATGACCGCCCACACGTTTACCCGAACGACGTACACACACAAAACTAGCCGAAGACTATATTTTTCCTGTGAAGAATCGTTGTTTCTGGCGCTTTCAAATGCCACCCAGGTGTAGCGCAAACCAAATTTGTCGCCATAATAAATGACAATTGCTTTCTGGCGGGACAGAGATATGTATATTTTGCTGACGTATGTCGAAAAATATGGACAGGGCGTTTTCGTATTTCCCACCAAAAAAAGGTGACTTGTTTTGATTCTTCTTTACCCTAAATTCAACGAACCCTTCAGGACCATCTTACCACAGGTGTCTCGTATCGATTTAAGCGTGACGAGCGACGCCGACACACAAAAAGAGATAATTTAGCAGTTGCCACGGTAACGGGACGCGCGGTCTTTGCGGCAAATAACAACAAACCTGCGGGGCTTGAACTCCGGAACGAGGGTCTTCTCCATTGACAAGAAGCGTTGTTGGTCTAACGGCAAAACCACGTTGGTTCGGTCCAAGTCCTTCCCCACAATAGATAACTCCTGTTAAATCGAATCACAATATTGGTGTTCACTCCAAGCTCCATACTTAAGATTTGTGTGCATTTCCTGCAACGCTCTGGCGAAACGCAGCGAGAAACAGGTTTCGTCATAAAATCGATAACGCGAGTTAACAATGGAAGGAAAATAAGTCTTAAATTTTTGCTTGTTTTTTCGACATACCAACTTCCTTGCGAATTCGGCCGAAAAGTATTTTGCAGTTATCGATGGGAAAAGCCACCAGATTGGCACTCAACGAACTGTGAAATATACCAAGCTCCAATTACTGGTAATTTGCAAGGGAACTTCCAGGGAAGTAAGACCTATTGAGCCAAACAACTGTACACAGTATACTGTGTAATAATGCCGCAATTTTGCCACTGACATTCCGCTAACAATAGGCTGAATCCAATGTAAAAGGAACAAACGGTATGGCATATGATCAGGGTTTCCCAAGCTGCGTTCCGCGACGATATGACAAAAAGTCAAACTTTATTTCGATAAGCTTCAGCAATCATAATTGTAGGTGGTTGCGTAACATATATTTTTTCTATTGACTTTCACGTCGGTTGATGGTTCAACAAAACGCACAGAATCGATGCGACATGAGACTGTGGTTTCGAGAAAAAAGGTTCAACATTGGGGTTCGTGGACCAAAAAGTTTGGGTAACCCTGGTATACATGAAATGCTTACATCACCAACGACGTCGTTTTTATTGTAGATTGTTTTTCCAATTTAATGTAGATTGTTTTTCCTTGGCATGAAATGCCCAGGTTTAAACAACAGACGAACCCTATAGTGCAGATTCACCCAAGGGCAAATCACAGCAATTAAAATGAAGAGAAATACGTTTCTTTAATCCACAGGGACACAGAAAAAATAAGTGACTATAGTTTTTACACCAAAACCAGTCAGTTTTACAATAAAAAATAATAAATTGGAGTATGTTTATTACGCGTTAAAGAAACTGTTTGCCACCATTATGTCAGTGGGAGTTCAAACGCATGTGTGTACTCGTTGCACCATATGAAAGTTTCTACGCGCAACAAACAATTATGACACACACAAGAATGCAACCTTCGTTAAAAACCTACGCGTCGACAAGCGAATAGCATCGTTTTTTCGATATGGGATAAATGATTAACAGCAAGGCTGAAATTTCTGATGACACAAGGCAACCAGTTCACGCACTTATCAACCGCAGGCCTTTTTCGCAATGAGGTGTCGTTGGATCGTCATGTGTTCCACGCATAAAGGCTGTGGGTTAACGCTTTTGTGGTCCGTTGACCTAATTTATCATCAAACCAAACAAAAACGTCTCAAAATAGTTAAATATTATCCGAATAAGTGTAAGCCTATATTGGGGATTAAGTGTAGCTTTATAACATGCGTAATAACAAATAAAACAATTACGTCATGCGTTTAAATGAAGCATGTGTTCCTAATCGGAGAGCTAACGTAATCGCAATCGAGGTCGATACGAGTCATTGGTCAAACAATGAAGTGATTGGTTTTTAGTGGATTAGGGTGGCATAACTGCGATGTAACTCCGTTCTACCCATACTTTGGTTATTTGTTATGTTGTTTACATCGTTTGAAAAAATCAGTACCTCGAGATATTTTAAGTAATGGAGCTAATCTTTCTGTACAGTAAAGGGTTTAGCGATGCATGAACTGGTCGCATTTATACACCACATGTCAAAACTGTATGAAGGTTTACTACCAAACGATTAAAGGCGACTGTATGGTGACCACAAAGTGGAGATCTTGCAAGGTTATTCAGCTGGCAAGACCGTTTAAGTTTCCCCCGAACAGTGGCTCTGCCTGCAGTTCGCATGTAAGCCAACGGATTAAATGATTATTTTGCAAACATTTTTCTGGGACTGGGTGTTTAATACCGTATATAACATAGGGGTTATTATTTCAACATTCTACAAAAGGCCGGTATTGAAAGGCCTATACCTCACTACACTGACAGGGTTTAATTCCACAAAAGGCGAAGACAAATGCCGTCCATTTGTAACGGCGTTTCGGTAATGCTGCAGCAACCAGAGAATGTTTGTAAATTGGATACGTCAAAATACAAGATAAGGGCCCGATATATAGTGAAGTTAACCAAAACGGGAACCGAGATGCTGGTCTGTTTAAGCTCCATCGCAACCCACTGTGCACCGGCATTCCTCAGAATCAAGCGGCTTTGCGGGGATACAACCAAAAACCAGTGTACATAGTTGGTGTGTGGCGATGGTCGGAGACTTCTAAACCAGCGAAAACTCATTTGGCCGGATCTGCTAGTTGTCAGCCTTGCTTGGTGTTTACAAATCATAAACAAGTGCAACACACCCTTCTAAGCTGCCGACCAGTCTATCTATAGGGCCGCAACACCGCCAACTACTTGCATCAAAGGTCAAACTGAACGAAATACCAAAGTCCAATAAACCACAGTTGCGTTAGAAGGCAACATGTCCTCAAATGTTCTAAACATATTTATTCATGAACTGGATTTGGCAACAGTGGTCTTTATGTAAGGTGAGAAAATGGTGGAAATTCATGGATTTGTACTACGTCAAATTTGACGTTTACACAAAAATCACGCGGTCAAATGTATTTTTGTTAGACGTACGCGTGATTTCATCGTTTCCTTTGCCCAGAAATAGTTATTTAATTAGTTCTTCCAAATGGAACATACAGCAATTAAGTCATTGCAATTAACGCGACACAACAAGACAATCATTTATAGCAAGGACAGCAATTTTGTTAACAAACCTGTATTGTGGAGTTCAACAAAAGACTGGTAAAATGACGATGGACGCGGTACATGATGTAGGGAACTTTGATGTGATGCAGCGTCAGCGCCCTGCTCACATGATCGTTCTCGGCCAAGTTGCCTAGAAACGGCTTTTCCTCCGTGTACTCCTCTTGGTACGAGTGGTAAAATAGCTTGAGGGTCTGGGAAAGAAAAAACTGTGATAAGGACTTGGAATTGTTTGACATTCAACAAAAAGCGCCTAAAAACAGCGCATGATTGCATTGGGCTGGCAGATACAACGTCTGAACACACATGTTGCAGACTTGATCTTTCTTGGTAGTCCGCGCGACAGCCAACACGTCGCAGGAACGACAGCACGTCTGCCAGCAATGCTAATGTTTGTCCACGCTCACGGAGGTGAAAACAACGCAACGTTTAACGTGACGTCACTACTTGACAAAAGGTTGTTGGAATTTCCTGTTAAAATCAACGGATGACTATTCGGAACGGTAAGCAACGTTGCCATTAGGTGAATAGACATCGCGTTCATGACCCGAAATAAACAGGTAGCTAACATTAAGGCACTGCTCCTGACAATTAAATGTTAAACCAAACTTGCGTGCAACGACGATAACCCAACGACCAGGCTTAGCAGCGCACAGCTTTAAATAATGCAAACGTATTGAGCCTTGCTCCTAAGATCGCAGATATGGCAGGAAGCCTTCATTTGCGCGACCGCCCACAACGGGGCAAAACAGCAATTATTGTCATAGAGAAGAGATAACAACAACACACGTAATCACAGCGTTGGTGGGTTCAATAAAATACCGAATTTGTTTTGTCCCACGCGCACCAGCCCTGTTGTGACAAGCGCTACTCAGTGGTGCTATGGATATGGTTGTGGTCGCATCGTTCGGCCAACGCGAAAACGAACAAAACCAAATGGTTACTGCCGGCACTAAGCATAGGTCTCGAATGCGGAGCGAAGGTTTCCGTGACGTCATTGGATATTTGAATATTGGCGGTGCGACAAGACATCCAGACAGTGTAGCAACCGATTGAAACAGCACGACCCGAAAAGCCTTAAACAAGTACTGCTGAGCTTTCAGCTAACATTCAAATTTTTTGTGTTGATATACTTACCACCTTCATGTGGGAGTCTGGCTCGATAATCTTTATGGTTTTATCGGTGCCCATGCCATTTTATTCTCAAGTTTACTGTTCATCTGTGGGTAAGATTTTATTGTGCATAATAAACATGAATTATTGTGAAATTGAAAAAGTGTTTCGCATCACTTTGGAACGCGCATCTGTAGACCGCCAGGATTGATCGGCCACGATAATTGACCAAACACAATAACGGACTTACGGGAGAATTGTATTGGCCATTGTGGTCACGATAAACTGAACAAACAGCGAGGCGAAAAGGCAAATAATACCTTCCACTATCCGCTTACGTCATAAGCAATGCGGTGTAACGGCATTTGACTGGACGCGCACGCAGGGTGAAGAATTTGCCCCACCCTTCCATAGTGTCAAAACACGCTCTCCCACGGCTTCGCGCTAGCGGGCTGCACCGGGCATGTGAGAAATTAAATGCAACATATACCACTTGTGACAAAATCAAAGTAAGAAAACCGTCTTCTCGTACCTCCCATGCATGAGTGCATTCGATGTGGAGATGATTGGTGACACACCGCCCGAGTTCCACGTCTTCCTCACTGGAAACAACTTCCTCCATGCAGTGGTCGATGTGAGGACAGAGAGCTGTGGGTGGTAGAAACAACAAATACTGTGACACAACTTCTTGTGGATGTGGGTTAAAATATGGTACCTAAAGACGAATAAGAGCTATACGCCCACTTGTTAATCATTATAGAGATAATCTTAATCAAACAAAAGGATGGCTGGGCATTTGGGGGTGTTTCAGGCGGTGTTGTGTAAAATAATTGCTGGGAATTGCTTGTGTTGTGTTGAGTGTTGCTTCGCTCCCCTGCTACAATACACAGCACCAAATTTTTGCATGTATTTCAGTGAATACCTTACTAGAGGTAACCTTAGGGTGCGTTTGGTTTACTTGAGATACAGGAACACATTATCTTTGAAGGTTATGTATGGTAAAACTTTTAATGTAATTCAACTCACAGAACATGCAACATTCTGTAACGACAAAACAGGTTTATCCGAACTATGTACATAAATAAACAATAAATGTTTCATTTTATGCTATATTATGCACTTTGTTTATCAATCACAATATGGCTGATGTGTAACGTTACGATTTCGCTTTGCGTCTGGTAAACACATTTCTTCATTTCCTATCATTAACAGTGGCACGAAACGAAGCGACAAAAGCAAATTTGACTTGGCTAAATTTGACACTAAAAAATGACTCAGAGTTGGCAAACAATATAATGATGGTAGGCAACGGTTGAAAATGTTTTATATTCCACTGTGTAAAGAGCCGGCACGCACGGAATTCTAGGAGTCGTGTGTGTACTGTGTAATAACATTTTAGCTGCGTGGGCGAGTTTCCCGGCAAATAAAGTGGTAAATTTCTTCAAAATAAAAAAAAAATTCTTAAAAACCACTGCTGATACCTTCTTCCACTTCACAACTCCCCAGGATAAAATGTTGGCGATACAACAGAAATATGTTGATACAATCGACCGTAATTGCAAATTGATTGGATGTACTGTCAAGTTACAACAACAGATTATCAACAATCAAATGTTTGTTTTACATGGACATATTCTGTGAATGCAGAAACAAATGGCCATGTTGAACAAACCATTTCCACCTAAAGAAACCTTGTTGCACAGATGTTTCGAGATACAGTGGGAAACACGTTTACCCCCAAGTGTCAAATTACTGAAACCACAGCGGCAAACCGAGGAAACGTGAACACTAATCGGAGTTGCCCGCTGTAGCGGAGCCTGCAGTAACCGCAAAAGAGCTAACCCGACTCCGCGCAACTCTCAAATTCAAAAAGTTTCGCTTGAGTTTAGAAAACCATGAACCAAGCACGTGGCCTCTAACGCGCCAACTCGGCTATAAACGTATTTGGAGGGTTAAGCCGCGCAGATTAGACGACGTCAAAAAAAAAACAGTGGTAATATTTGGACTTTGTGGTCGAAATCCGGTTCAAAAATTGCGGGATACAAACTGTTTATGGGGATGATGATTTGGGTTTCCTTCACATTGGATAAGAATAACGTGTGGAAATGTAAAAATCTATCTCACAATTGTTTGGTGTTGAAATAAACTTGTCTCGCAATGTGTTATCTCCAATCCATAGGAGTTTTTATGAGGGAGTTTTTATCGTATTTCGTTTCAATACCCGGTAGCTAAGACGAAAATTTTATTGTCAAATATTCTCCTTCAGGCCAAGAGAAACCAAAGGTTCCCTGGTTTTTGTTTAAGGAAGTTGTAAAATCGTAAAGGGGCCAAAATTTGCAGTCGACTACATTGATTTATCACGTTAGCAAACACAAGCACGACACGGCGACATATACCCATGTATTTTACCGCTAACCGCATCCAAAAACGCGTAGGCTTAGAGCAGCGGTGCACAACCTGCGGCCGTACGGCCGCGGACGCTATTTTTTGCGGCCGTGCACATTTATATCAAAATATATGCCAGCGGTGCACAACCTGCGGCCGTACGGCCGCATGCTGAAACGCAAAAGGTTGTTAAAAAAAAGAGAAAAGGGCGTTTAATCCCAAATGGGAAGTGGATTATTTTATGATGGAGACGTGAACCTAGCTTGCAAGGACAAGGCAGTCATTGAATAATTCGACATTTCATTACATTGTATACAATATATTATAATATACGTAATTTGGAAAATGTAGATAATAAATAGTGTACATTTTTCAGGTATGGAATCATTTCCATTCCTTTCTAATATTGCTCACGTCAACTTGTCGTAATTATCAGGGGTATATCGTTGAAAAAGCAGTATATTCAGTGGCGGCCGCTAGCACACAGTGGTGTGTGTGTTGCGGCCGGCAATAGTAAAAAGGTTGTGCACCCCTGGCTTAGAGTTACACGAAAGCTGTCTTTTGGGCTACCCTGCTCCGGGCGTTGTTTCGGTTCCTCACAATACCACAAGCTTACCTTTTAGCGCTTTCTGGTTGAAGATAACGCCTGGACCTCCCATGCAGAAGTTGTGCCCATTCAATCCCAGCTTCTCCCTAACTTCCGGCACGCCATGGCCCGGTTGTCCCATGTAGATCTGTCAAAACAATGTCGACCGTTGGCATTTTCTTCACACGCGCCTGTGTAAACTAAAACGGTCCGGTTGTAGTCGTGCCAGTGAATGTGCGTAGGGTGTGGACGACATAACAGAGATGTCCAGTGTATGGAAAACAATACGATGGTTTCTGGGAAATTTTATTGACGGAGCATGGGAGGCAAGATGTACCCTGTTGTCGCTCATTCGCTCAAGCAATATTTTTTCACACAAATTTCAACAGAAACCGCAATTGAATGTACATGAATGTAGAATATACTACATATGAAATAATTTTAAAATTTGCCAGTCGATTAATCGAAAGGAACGATTTCGCGAAAAACTACGATCTGGACATCTTTAACTAAAAACCATGACCACATATTGTCCACTTTTGCCGCCTTAAATGGGAAAACTTGGTCCTTTTCTTGCTCAAACATTTGCAATACAAGCGGCTTTAAGAGAAATGGTTTATCGTTGGTGATTTTAATAAATAAAAGAGAACTTACAAAACTAACGCTTAAACGACTGTCGTCGTCTTGGCCAATAAAGAGGATGTTTGTAAAGTAGTAAAAATGAAGACGAATGTGCGCATGGATGGTTTAAAGGGTCTGAATCATCATTATTGAACAAAAAGGTGCGAATGGAAGGTTAAACTTGGTAAGTCACGATTTTCCGCTCGACAAACCATCATAATCACCGCATATTTGAACTACCAACACCACCGAGCATGATTTACTCGCATTTTTGTATTTAACGGTTCGTCCGAGCAAACATCAAACCCAATTCGGGGCGGGGGTCATTATGGTTAAACTTAACGGTTATTGTCTGCCTTCAAACTACAACCTAGGACTAAATTGGACCCACGCAAAGCAGTTTATGTGCAAACGTAGCGGATGTCGCTTTCCACATGTGTTGCTATGTTTTTGATGTATTCCCGGTTGTTAAACAGACAGGGACACTTGTGCCGCTCGGGTGATCAAGCAAGACCGTTGGAAATTTACGAACGCATCTCAGTGAGAGTTCTACGAATACAATGTTAAATAGCTGAGTTAAATTAAGCCGGTGTGACGATTCATCCCCGTCAGAGCAAAACAATGAACTAACTTCATCAACCACATTGTCTACGAAGAGCTGCGACATTGTGAACTATACAAAGATCCACACGCGGATGTGCGACAGTTAATGGCCATAAACCGAAGCGGAATGAAAGTAAATATGTAGTACGCTTTTGAGCACGAGGGTGCTTGAAACCTTCGATGGGACAATAGCAGCTAAGGCATAAGACAACAGAGTGATCTGTTCTCCACTGGTGAACATTAATCAGCATCCGTTTGAAGGTGGCACTCCCACGAAAGTGCGTGTTTTACCACACGCTGAAGGTTTTCAAACGGATTAAACATATCAACTGGAGATCCCAAATCAATCTACATCGTACATCAAGAGTCGGGATTTTCCATCCCTTGGTGTATCTAATGTCAATACGCCGTGAGTTTGAAATCGCTGTTTGTGAAAAATTGAAGCCGCGGGGTGTGCTTTCTCTGGGCGTCAACCGTATTGAAATAACAATGTAGTTGCCACCACCATTACCGCAAGTGTTTACAATTGGAAGACCGACGCACCTCCCTTTGTGGGTGAAATTTGCTTGCAGGGAACAACACTTTTTTAACAGGGATAGAGTAAATGTTGGATATTATCAGGCAAATATTTTACTTCAAAATGAGAATGAAACCCCCAACCCTGTACACAATTGAATATCATTTTTTTAGTTAGGGCTTGGTGATATTTTAAATATAAATGGTAGCAATTCTGCAAGCTCTGATTAAAAATTTAGTTTTGAAACACTTCCATCATTTCGATCCTTTTACTATGTAGCTTAACAACATTACGGGCTGCCCGAGTCACCTCCCACACAAAACTAGCAACCAAATAACACGCTTTGGGTGGTAAGGTTCACACGCAATTCAACGAAATGCGAGATGCATGATGCTTTTTTAGAAAGGCGCTGTGTTGTAACGTAAACAAGTCGGTTCGCGAATCGAGCCGCCACGTCAGAACGTTAAATATGTACAGAATGACGCGTCAAGGCTTTCGAGTGTCATCTACGTCGCTCGTCCGTGCGATAATGAGGACACCGCGATGGGGTGGGTCACTTTCGTTTGCACCTCGCTCTCTTAACATGTCTCGATTTAACTGCTACAGGCAATGAAATGTGTGTTGGGAAAAAATCGAATGCGATTCGAGTTTTACAGTTTTCCATAGTGTGACATTTGGCAACAAGGTTATGAATATTGTAAAGTCAAACATTTAGCATTAAACATTTAGCATTAAACAAATGTTTGCACTACAATGAAATAAACACCGCATATTTATCACTCTACCAAACAAATAGCTTAATGTTGTACAATAATAAACAGTACTGCATTCAACCCCATACTTTGTTTGTACAAAGCAGCCACATCGAAGGCCATTGTGCTAGAGTCTGTCGCCTCCGGTATATACCGGCCTCCATTTGACTAATTAACTAAATAACGCATATCCTGCATTATACATGTGCAACAAGTAATGCAATTTTTGGTAGTTCGCACTGCTTCTAATTAACATGTAAATTATGTCGTAAGATTTTCTAGCGCTTGTTTCCATGCTGTGTAGGCCGTGATACTGGATAGCGCAAGCATTTCGTGTACAATGCGAGCTGAACAATAAAATATCGACTTGCGACGAAAAGTCGGTAGTAATTAAGTGAGGTGCACAATGTGAATGCAAACACCGCAGATTCCTTATCCACAAAAAACTATTCAAGAAGTTTGTCGCCAGACATCAGCATAAAACATAGAACATTGACTTCGGATTTTTTTAACAATGGGAGTACGCTGCTGGCTTTTGTAAGTTGGGCACAAAAAGGTAAAACGATACGATAGATTGCCTGAATTCTTTAAGAGTTTGATTAGCATTTTGAAATCATTAGCTTGAGAATTTTTTGTTCCTAGTATGTAGACAGAGTTGTTTTTAAGAAGATCGCAAACCCCCAAAACTAAAATCATGACTGTATTCCCATCAAAAACATAGTCAGTCCACAATTTTCCACTTTCGGTACCCTTTCCCCACGTAATATAGTTCACGACGCGAAATAAACGTATATGTAATATTTATGCGATGGGGTCTTCAGTTACAACAATTCCGAAAATGCATTTGGGAAATAAACATTAAACGGGGTTTGGATTTGCTTACCATTCTCTCTCCGTCGATTTGTGACAGAAACGAACGCAGTTTCTCCACGCGAATGTAAACGTCGTCATCAGCGCGAATGAACCATTCGTAATTATCGACGTGATGTTTGCACATATGCTGAACAAAAATAGATTTTAAATTCGATGTTTTATATGCTGACGCCAACACACAATTGGTACTAAAGTCACGGGGGCAGTGCCTTTATTCTTACACGCACCCACAAAATACTTTTAAAACGCTTGAATCCACACTAATCGGCGATATGAACCATATAGTTTGTTATGCAGAGAGTATGATGTCGCATACTTGAATATTTCAGAAAACTAAAGCTATGCAAAATAATTGTAAGAAGCAAAAGTTTACCTTGAGCATGGTGAACATTTTGCGTTGCGGAGGATACTCAGTGTCACTGATTCCATTCAGGTTGACAACTGGTACGTGGAATTCATCTTGGCTGCCTTTTGCCGCAAAAAACTCAAGCTTGTCCACCTGCAACAAAAAGTACGTGGCGCAGGGCTGTTAGTTTTACATTTACATTTGTAGAACAAACCATAAAATCAACTAAATGATTTGAAAGAACAATCCTCATGGCTTTTTAACTATTTAACGTACCAACGTGAAAGAAACATTTTTGTCCAAACAATGTGGCAAAAAGCATAGCTTACAGTGCAAGTTTACTCTGGGATCACAATAACCGAACAAAGGCAGAGTGAAAGGGATGTTGCTTTTACAAGGGAGAGTATTAAAAGTGGCTATAGTGCTCTCCATCCAAGTGAGTACTGCCAGGCATATCAGTATCATTGCTTTAATAGCTTTGTGCCAAATCGCTACCGTTGCCAGATTGTTAATCATTGATAGTGAAAAATACCTGAGTACCCCACGTGTTGTTGACTGCAACTGAACGACTGTTGAGGAATTTTTCGGCGGTGATAACTCCAACGAATATTCGTGTTTTAAACCGCGTATGTCCTTCAGCCTACAAAAATTTGGCGAATAAACATGTAAGTGAAACTGAATAGCAACACCGGAGTTAACGTCGTCTAACCTGTGCAGATGACAAACTCTGCCCGTCGCTTACGATCAGGTCTTTAAGATGCTCCTGAACGGCGCGCACCGAAACCGTCTCTGGACCTCGCGTTTCCAAGTGAGGTTTATTCTTTAAAGATATGTTAGATTGTTCTCTTGAGATAATGTACGATTTTCCACCGTCGACCGGCCATGGCATAGGGCCGCGAAAAAGTATGTGTTGCTGGAAGCATACGGCAGTCATGGTTATACCAACCAAAATTCCCCATATGAAAGGAATGATTATCTGACTTCGCCGGCGGTAAACCTTCATCAGGGAATTTAGGACGCATCGGCCATTGAGTTTTGAGTTTTTAAAGGCCGGCATGCCAGTTAACCCGCAAACCGCCGTGCACTGGTCCATCGTTGAGCCCAGCGTAGTAGTCTTTCGCGGGTGTGAAGATGTTCCATTTTTAGTCTTTCGCTCCGGACGGGATAAATCGTCGGTTACGTTAATGGACACCGAATCGTTGTAATTTGGTGGCTCCTCAAACTTTTGGCATCCGCCGGAGGCCGGTAGTTGTGGTGATGACGAGACTCTAAACATTGAGCGGTCGCCCTTCTCTGCGGCGGGTCGGCTTTGGAGAATTTTGCCTGAAGCCACATTTCGACTGGACGGATTGAGCATAGTTCATCACACACTAAAAGTAACACACCTTGTCCCTCTTCCGCACAATCATCAAGCGCAACCATCTATTTACACACCTGGATTGACAAAATAATAATGCTGTTAAAATAGTCAAGAGCTATGAAAAAAACTTTCAGGACAAGTCTAGTCCATTTTCCTTTGTTTCACAAACTTAAGGAATTTTATCACCCTACTTTTAACATTATTTTGGGTTATGTCAAAACTTCGAAATAACATGCATGGCAGAAAAATACAAGATACATTACCCATAAAACTGTACATCATTTGCCCAGCAATAATATGTTTTCAGTGTGGCTATTTTTGTAATCCCAATGTAACAAATTTAAGTTAGAAAAAAACATAAAAATTGTGGAATATGATGTAAATTTTCGGTCTGTTTAGCACCACTATGAAAAACAGTTTGCATATATATTGTAAATCTTAGAAAAAGAAAGTCTTTACAGCAAAGCAACAACATTTGATTGTTATTCTAATTTATTATTGGCAAATTTATATTTCATCGTAAATGTATATAATTTTATCTTTCAAACCAAAAACACCATGAAAAGTAACTGTATTGTCCGAAGATAAAAAAACATCACGACCATCCAGCAAACCTTTGTTATAATACTACATGTATGCCAACACTAGTAAACTTTCTTTTTCACCTTTGGCATTGCAATGTTTAAGAAATTACTACTACAGTGAGTCCAGCAGACTCTTACTGTTGCACTTACAACATTTTTATATCGCAAAAGTCTTTAGTTGTGCACTTGTTTCTCAAAACATTGCAATACCAAAGGTAAAAAAGGAACTTTACTAGTGTTGGTGTACATGCAGTATAATAACAAAGGTTTGCTCTGTAACAAACATCAATCACAATAGTTTGTCATCCAGAAGAACCCTACTCTTCTTTGCCTATCTTAATAACGTAACATTACTTTGAACAAGTGTAAGATTGAATTACATTACAAGTTGTTGTAGGCTTATCTGATGATACAACAAGGTTATCAATTTCCAAGTCCTAAACAAGCCAACAAGACAGTTTTAGCTGGTCTAAGTGCAAAACAGATCTAGCAAACGCACAAAATGCTTTTACTATACTATTGAACTTACAAAATCCCTTTCTCAATTTGCTTGCCATATATTTGCTTAGCTATTTTAGTTGTAGGGAACTTCCATCACATTTTTATTCTATTTCTACTTGCAAAGTTTGGTATTATGCACACATCTACAACTTTTGTCATTCTGAAATAACCACTGTGACAAAATACACTCACAAAAAAACGTGATACTTGGTTGAAGCTGGTGCTACACCCACACTCTTTTGTGTGAGCTGAACACTGCCCACACTACCAGCATAGTGTACCATTTTCAAACAAGGCCTTTCTCTCTGCTCTGCACTGCCGCCACATGTACAGCCAGACTTTTTATTGCCGTGTTACAGCATGGTTACAGTACGGTACACGCTCATTATTATATTATGGTTACAGTTAAAATCGCGATTCTCTGTGATTACGTTACCAAGTTATATTTTTTTCCGAGGACGTGCAGTGAAAATGCTCTTCTGAAAATGTGTTAATGTAAACGTTAACTTGCCTGGTTTAGTAAACAAGCTGTAACGGCCACTTTCATGTCTTTCACCAATATGCCCAGTGATAGTGCAATATGCCCCAAATTTGGACATGAGAAAATCTTGTTATGTTTGGCCCAAAACTTGCTGTGAAAACAAACATTGTAACGCCATTTCCGACACGAGCCCAAAGCTCGGGCAACTTGACATCAGCAGGATGTCGCAACCTCACTTCCACAGCATACACGACTTTCAAAGCAGCTTTGCGTATATTTATTTCGTTTGCCACGTTATGCCGCTAAGCTAGTTCAGCTTTGGCAGTGATAATATCCTTCAAAGATGAAACGCTTCTTGGTTTTTAGGGTTACGCCACGTTTTGTGGCAGCAAGCGAGCAAAAATTTTTGTGTTAATGAAATTTAGGAAACCATTAAACACCGTCAGTTGTTACTGAACATTTGCAATACCACACATTCAGCTACGCCTTTTAATTATCACTTGTTGTCTTGGTAAGGTTCGTGGTAGACATGCAGCTTCTTCTTGGTGTTTGATTTAAAACATACTGAATCTTATATTTGGCACCACAAATTTACAACCTGTTAACATTTTGATATCAGTTTAGTTGTATTTTGTTTTGGCTATTTCGTATAGTTTGCACGAATAAAACTTCAAGACTTGCGTACTTGCAATCGTTCGGTTAAAGTTTCACAGCGTGAACGGAATTTCTGTTTTCTTTGAATCCGTCTGCATTTCTTAAGTGAAAACCGCTTTACTGGTTTCCACTGGCAGACTTTATTGGTGGGAGAATTCAAACACTGCTTGAACGCCGACTTCACGACTTTCTTTTTTAACTTCTTGTCACAAGCTTTCCAGGTTTCGCAGTGGCTTTCCCAGAATTCACGAGTAGCTTTGCGGCGATGTTTTCTTCTTCGTTTTTTGCCAGACTTGCGGTTTGACAATTTTCGTCCAGATTTCCCTCCTTGTTTCTTCGCCGCTTTGGTTGGTTCAGTCACCATTAAATCATCAACCTCTGTTGGTGTAAACATTTTCTCTGTAAACATAGCTATCTTAAACCAAGTGAAATGTAAATTAGTAAATGCCAATATTGCATAAATTAGGCCATACACTTATGTGGAAAATGGAAACAAACTTAAATGTTGTAAATTCGTAACATGTAGCCTACATCACGACAAAAAATGTCGATTACCTTCGGCTAGAGTGCAATTAAATTCGTCCGAACCATCGAGACAGAAATCATCACCGTCACATTTCTTTGATGACTCATAGCATCGCTTTAGATCATCATTGCACGGAGTCAAGTTGTCTTCGCACTCGTTGGACTAAAACGGTAAAGGTGAGTTGCTATAAAAACACTTCCAATGTTACAGAAAAGCTTACATCACAGTTTTCTTCGTCTGAAAGGTCGTCTTCGCCACAGTCTGGCACGAAATTGCATAATTGTATACTCAATAAACAGTTTCCTGTTTTCTCGCAATGAAATTCACACCAACGAGGATCTTCCGCACCTACGAATATGAAAATATTTTTTTGTCTTTCACCGTAGAAATATGGTACGTAAATATGTAATTATCATTTTCCAATAGAAATCTCTACATTAGTAAGACAAAAATGAGTTTGGCTACTTTCGTGTTTTGGAACAATATTTTAAATGACCGCTAAAATATTGCAAAGTTGTGATTTAATTTGCAGGGGGTTTTGATGTCGTGGGCTATGTAGGCTAAAGATAGAAAAATAACAGAAAGATATTTACTTATTTACTTACCACATATGTTTACGCTCTCATCCGATTCATCTTCGCAATCTAGCCTGCCATCGCAAACCTCTTTCCTGGCAATATAATATTTTCCATCCTTGCATAACCAAGTTTCGCCGTCCAAGAAACGTCCTTCATTCCCTTGCAAAGTAAAATCAAAGTTAGTTACATGCTTCCTCCTCACTACATTAAACCAGCATATATACCTTCCACGGAAATACGCAACATAACCAAAATAAATATGATGATCGAAATACACCTTGCAACAACTAAAAAAGCCATAACAAACCTAAACCGAGAAACAACACAAGCACAACAACCACACTGCTCTCGCAAACAGAATGACTGAAATCGAATTCACTTCACTCCAAAATCCGAAAAACCAATCAGCATTTTTGATTCAATGCCGCGAGTCAAAAGTGACGAACCTTGCGGAGTCACGTGCCCGGTTGATTGCCAAATAATTTGAAATCTTTTTTGCGACTTTATTATTCAATAAGACATGCCAACGTCGATGAGGTTGAATTTTTTAATGTGATTAAAGCAAAACTGCTGCATGTGAACATGGCTTTAACGTTTGGTGACCAAATAACACACACACATTCATTATTAGAGTATAGGCTAAGTATTATTGTCTGAAAAAATTTATAATTGTTAGTGGTAGATGTGTCTTTGAAATAAGGTGACACTTGACATGCATACACGTAGGTTTAAAATTATTTGAACATGTTGTCTGTTAGTTTTGAAACTTGTGAAATATTTTTTCTTTTTTAGTTTTATTTACCTATATTATGGTTATTTTATTCATTTGTATTTACACAAAACTTCTTTATTACATTGCACATGACACCAATGGTATAGTTGCGGTTATAATGTGAGGGGCATTGAAGTCAAGCCTACGATTAAAATCTTCGAAATGTCGTCTGATCTGGAGCGCCTAAACTAAAGAATTCACGCTTTATTGCAAATTGTCGTCTTAACTCCCTTGTAACTTCAAGTAAAGCAGACACACATATCGTTTGTGTTATGTATTTTTTCGCTAGTTATATAACAAACAATTTTAGAATCATCACAAGATCTCTCTCTGCGCCGCAAAGATCAACAAAACGATAGAATACAAACCAATAAGAGCGAAAAACATGAACAGGCGAATAAATACAACTTTCCGCCACCCCGTATTGTTGCAACACGAAAAATAGCCTTCTTGTTGTAATATGTTACTCTTTTTGGCAAGGCTGGCGCCTAACACGTTAATACGTAGGGTCGCATATAAGCAAAGCGTTAAGTTAGCATTATAACACTGACAGTATAGCGAAAAACCGAAGTCGCTCGTGTTAAGTTCCAATGCAACGATGCAAAGTGACAAAACTGATAGTCACGTACAAACTTGTGTATGCGAAGTTTCAATGGTTAGAAAGTTCGGGTTGCGTTAAAACAGAAAATTTACAGAGAATCGTACTTCTGTCCGTCACCACGCTTTCTTGTTCGTTTCAAAATCGTTCTGAGAAATCAGAAGACGTATCATTTTGCAACCAATACTGCACATTATGCAAGCGATAAATAAACAATTATTTTTGACATTCTGAACATACTAATTTTCGTGGGTGGAGACGTATAGCGCAAATAGTGTTGACGTGAAATGGGAAAACGAATGGTTCGTGAATCAACGCATTTATAGTGCAATCGATATCAACGCAGAGTGAGAGAAGTGAACTTAACACAGCACTGTTTTAATCCACATCAAACAAAGTCCCGAATTGGCGGTTTTACGAAACACTTACATTTGTGATTCAATGCTCTTGTATGATTTGTATTAGTGTGTTGGCGTAATTGTTTTTCAAATTTATGAATTACAAAATCGGTTGCATTAATTGAGGTGTTCTGTTTGAAAACAGTTTCCACGCCAGAAAGTTTAACCAAAAAACTATCCTTAAGCTATGACGTCACCCAAAGAAACGCATGACGTAATGCAAAGTGCCGGAGTGAAAAGTGAAAATTCCCGCACCAAATCGATGTGTGGGATCGATACAGAGGAAAATCGAGTCGGCGCCAACTTCGCCGTTGCAGAAATAAGCGTTCGGAAATCAATACAAGGGTGATGTGAGGACTGCGAGCACTTACGTCGTCAAGCGGGATGAGGATGAAAATGCGATTCCGAAGACGAAGGAAATATTAATGTGACGAGCAATAAATAAAAGAGAATTCACTTTTCGTTTGTGCAACACTGCGTGACGATACGTAACATACTTGGATTCGGACAAAGCGTGCGCCATAAATGCGAGAAAAAGGGTTTTACTATTCCCCTGTGTGTAATATCGCAAGACCTGCGGAATTGTCTGCATCACACACCAATCCCAGGCTTATCTACACCTCAGTTTATGATCTAGGCAGTTTACCGTTTGCATTGAAACAAGTCCAATGCCTGGATGTACTTAAACCGTCTGTTATGTAACCAAGTGTCTTGATCACATTCGAGGGCGATGAATGCAAAGTGTGATATATTTATTAAGTTATTGGGAAGCGTGATTTGAAAGCGCACACTGCTGGGCAAGTATGTGGACGGGGTCGTCATGACGATTGCGATACATCATTTCGCGACCAAACTTGCGGTTTCCAGATTGTTGTTGAGCAAGTGGTTTCCGACGTTGGATCGCCTTGTCGGAGAAACGTTTGCAACATCGTCACCGTGAGAATTGTCCTTATTCGGATGCTCAAAACGTCCTATTATAGACGACACGTGGCCGGAAGTGGGCAGACGTTCGTACTTGGACATTCCCACCATCAGATGGCGCGCTGCGGGCGTTGTACGCGCTCGCGTCTTGGAGCGCGTTTGTTGAACAACCGCTAATCCGCGCGTCTCTCCAGGGCTCGACTCCACCGACGATAAAGTGGTTGTAGTTTCCACGACCGTATCTTCCCTTCTGGGCACTTGGTTGTCTGGCAACGGCCGGGTTTCGTCGCGCAGCGTGAGCTCGCAACCACTGTCGGCAAACGTGGCAGTGGTGGATGGATGATCGTAGCGATGTAACTCTTCCTCAGCGGCATACGCTTGCAGATTTGCTTCGTGCATTGCAGCTTCCAACTCTAGTTTTGTCTAAAAATAAAACAATGGTAAACCGAAAGCCAATCACACTATACATATTACTTTTGTTTACAAGTTATCAAAAAATAGATTAATTAACACTGTTTCAGATTTTAAACGAATCAAGCGAAATATGTTATCGTTGAAGGCCACCATTGTCACAAAATAAATGCAACGTTCACAACCAATCCTAGATCACCTGTTCCGTGCTCATACCATCCAGTGATCTGTTGCTTGAGTTGTTCGTATTTACACTCATCGAATGAATTAGGGGTTTGTTTGGAGGCAACCACATGGCGTTAAGATTGTCGTAATCTCCAGTAGTTTTGTCAGAGTACGAGCGATGTTTGGTTCGATTGAGACGTCCATTTGACATGCGCGATGCCTCTAAGTATGGTCCATCCCTGGTACTGCTGTTGCTGTTGTTTTCAGAGCGAGTTAGAAGCGTAACTGAATCATTAAGTTGTTCTTTATCTGCTGCTGAGGTGGGAAACGGGGCAGCTTTGGTGGTTTCATCTTGTGATTGGAGCTGCTCGCGGAATTCGGATGGTTCAGAATTGGGATGATGGATGGAAGAAGTTGGTTGATCATCTTCGCTATCAGAGGAAGAGGAAAGATCGAGACGGTTGTTCAGAGAACTCATAGAGCCTGGGATTTTCCCTGTTGTAGAAAAAAGTTACTACCAATGCAACAAATTAGTATTGTTGCTTTCACAAATTGTGAGTTCTAACCTGGAACTCCAAGATAAAAGTTTTGTAGAACAGATTCTGAGAGCGATAAACTTAATCTACTGTCAGTTATGCTGAGATCATCTCGCGTTGAGCGTTCTTCACTTCTTCCATCCCTCTGCAATGCAGGAAATATTCCGATGAGGTTATTATTATTTGCAAGCAATTGCACAATAACTTTGTGTTATTATTTGGGTAAGTGTAACAAATCATGCCAACCATGAAACTATGTGTTTCCATAGGAACCGCTGTCACTTTGGCCCGGAATCGACTTGGATCAAATTCCTGACAAACCAAAAGATGAAAAAATAATGATTAAAGGAAACATGGAAAAAATACCAACTTAGAAAACAAATTGTAAAAAATAAATTTAAAAGCAATCAATAAAACTTAAAATCAGGTTAAAACGAACAACATAAAAACAAACATTTTGCATCTTGGAAACAGTGCTGTTAAAAAACAAATGCAAACCTTTCGACTGGAGGATCGGTTGGCTGGCTGGATAATCTGTACCTCTGTGTCAGTGTGCAGTCTTTCCATTTCCATAAAATCAGATGGCCCATAATGCCTAGAAAGATGCAAGGATAGTGTGTTGATATTCAATTTAAGTCCTTGTTTAAAATAAAACAAGTTAAGTTAGACCAAATTGGTTCCTATTTACAGAAAGTGTGCGAAAAAACATAAAAGCAATAAACTCAAAATATAAGTACTGGCGTAGAGTGCGGGGGTGGCAGCGCACTCCCAGCTTTTTTCTAAATTTCACATCGCGTCTAATTGGCTTTGTTCGGTTCAAACCGCAGTAAAAATGAAGGCACATACCTCTAACTACACTCACAAAGGTGCTTAACACGCAGTTTCGTATGTATCGTAATCGCGATCTACAATTAAGCAAGACAAGCGAAATCACGTTATCGTTTGTGTAATTGAATACCGAGTTCGTCGCAAAGGCATTTAAAATCACGTTTCATCCACGTAAAAACCACGATTTTTTTCGAACGCCGAACAAAACACTTGTTAACATGAAAGATGCTACAACAAATAGCGTGCAAACGAACTTCTGAAGTTAGCATTTTGTACTCGCCACACCCCCGTTGATATGCAAAACTCTACGCCATTGAATATAACTCATGCATAATTTGACAGGAAAAAAATCTTACTGAACATACTTCACTGATGAACTTGGCATTAGATTTTGACCTTTGGGTTTGGGAGGTGGGGCTTCAGTGTCTGGAGATAAACCATCTAACTCAATGTCCTCAAACGAGTCATCATCATTTCCACTATTCTGTGCAAGAAATGGAAAACATGTTTTTATTATTTCATACCTGTACAGAAGTTTCAAAATTGTGCAAAATTTTTATTTTTATGTAGAAACAGAAGTTTCTAATACCAAAAGATTAATTTTATTTTTATATAAACAGTGATATATGCCGCAATACAGTATTTTGGTTTGTCTCCAGTCACCATATTTCTTCCAGACAGGTTTCCCACAATTTCATGTTTTTTGTGTCAAAATCATGTCTGAAATTTAATAGCATACCTTTGCAAGCAGGGTACTTGGCTTGCTATGACCATTTTGATTAACTTTTATAACAACCATGCTGGGCGATACAGTCTTTGCATTGTTCCTGTGCCTCATGTACTGAACATAGGCTGATGGGTCAACATTTTGATAGTTCAAATAGCTAAAATAAAAAAAAATATATTTAGAATTCCTTCTTTTTGCTGTGATTAGTAAATCAAAACTGGATCAAAAAACCAAAGGCCCCTGGCAGGATCCTTCTTTTTGATGTATTTTGTGTGGTTTATATATATGAATTTTATGGACACACCTTGGTGCTGCAGGGGAACAAAATGTTTTCGAGCAATTTGTATAACACCCGTCATCAAAAGGATTGATACCATTTCTAAACTTGCCTGTAACCTACAAACACAGAATAGACAGCATTAAAACAAAACATTTTTGTGGTCTTCAAGCAGTCTGAAAGACAAATCCATAAAAATTGATTGTGACAGTTTCCATCCGATTTTATTCATGACATAAAAACGATATATATTATGGATTGCAACCTTCTGATCTGCTTTTCAACTTAAGGCCACAGTCAGACCACATTAATCAGTCAAGTTTAAAGTAAAATATGATGCAAGTTGTTACATTTAGTTTCTTCTTGTTATGATATAAGCCAATGCTAAATGCTCTCAGAAAACATTTACCAGATTGACTTCCAACAAACTTTGGCAATTTGGTTTGGCACTAATATACTAATTTAATTTGCATTATTGCCTTGGCATTTATGGCAGCCAAGAGGTTGCAAAGCAGACCACAATGTCAATGACAAACACATTTATTTATTGATTTTAGCATTTGAGGAACTGTGAAAGGTATATAGAAAACAAAATTAGTGAAATAGCTTATATGGCCTCTATTTTAAGTGGAGTTTGTGGGATAAAATAACTCTTTTCTGACCTGTTCATTTGTAGTTCTTCCACGTGCAACCAATGTGACATGAAATACAGTGAGACCAAATACAGGTATGAACAGCAAAGTTACAATCACAAGAATAAAGATTCTGCAAAAAAATTAAGTCTTATTATATATATATATATATATCTTCATCACATTATCAACACATAAGGAAATGACATGTGTCACAGGGAAGTCATTTTTTTTATTGCTAAGGAAAAATATTTCACAATAAAGCAGCATTCAATAAATCATTTTATATCCTATTCAATGGATCGATTTTAACCCAATGGAGCTCTATTTACTGTTATAGTGTAAAAGGCAACACAGATAATATCAGAGTACTATAAATTCTCAAAAATACCATCACAGTACAAAATAATATACATGGAAACAAAAGATTTAAATTCTTATCTAAAAAAATGTTTTACACTTGGCAGTAGTAGCACTTACGATATTCCTACATGGGGATCACTTGTGGGCGCTGGTATACGGCTTGAAAGGTTTCTTATCAAAAACCACAGAGTCACCACTATTGTGTTAACCATGTGCACTGACAGGGTGATTAAAAATATAAAGAAATATCTGTAGTTCTTGCCTCCGATGCAATTGTTTACCCATGGACAATGATGGTCAAATTTCTGAAAAGCAGCAGTATTTAAATATACATGTTCATTAAACCAGAGGTTTTTACACTTTTTTGTTCTGTGGCTGTATTTCGAAAAAGAATTTCTTTAGGACCTCTTGATGGTTAGACTACACTTCTTTGTAAATAAAATTATAAATGTGATAAATCCTAACACCCCAAAATTAAACTTGCATTAGAACAATACAGCAACCACATACAGGATTAGTTTGAGAACCCCTGCATTAAACAATACAGCACAAGTCTGACTTGCAAAAAATTGAACATGGACTTTGACCATAATAAAACATGATTTATGCATTCTCAGGGTATATATCTTTTTGGATGATTCGCTCGTTACTTATCAAAAATCAGGACTCAAGTTAAAAGTAAGGACAAATTCTAATAAGGACATTAGAAATAAGGACATTCGTTGATAAATGTATAAGAAAACTGCAATAAGGTTTTATAATGGTAATTTATGGTTGTAAATGAATTACAATGAACGCAAGCTATGCATGTACTGATATCATTAATCAGCAATCCATACACAGCATGTATCTGACAGGACACGCCTTAATATGCAACGGTACACAATGGACAGCTTAGTATTTACAGCCACATTAAGCAAAATATGACAAATAAAAGATAAATTAAACAATATCTAATATAAAACAAAATGCTTTTGTACTTCTTACAATATGGAACAACGCTACACACTGCTTTAAAAAGTGCTAAAAATGGGACAATATGTTGTTTTGATCTGTTAAAGCTAACAGCATCAATGCTACCTCTGCAAATCAACATCAATGTCGACATATGAATCATCACTTGATAGTGACTTTTAAGCTATGATTAGACCAATAAATATACGAAACAACACTGTATTGGGTACAAGAAACAGCACAGAAAACAATGTTGCCACTAAATCAATTAAATATTTATGCACATACCAGTATACAGTTATTGCAAGCACTGCAGTGGGACACCCTGGGTGGTCTGTAAAATTTACAGGTGCTGCACCACTTCATACGCACTGACACATTGTTAATTAAAGCTGTGATATGAACTGGTGCCCGAAAATCATCTTCATCATCCTCTGGCTCTGCACCTACACAAAAAAAACAATATTTATCATCATGTGTAATGAAACTGGCACTAATCACTTAAGTGGTGATAAAATCAACACACAGACTACAACAAGTTAGGCACAAATAAGACATTCACTTGATGTGTTTTATGCCCGAGAAATATGCAGCATTTGCCTCATGGTATAATTGGTGCCTTAAAGTTTATTCTAATGCATTTATAAATAGTAAACCAGACCAGAGTTACTCCCAATGGTACTTAAAAAGGAACATTAGTTTTACAGGTACAAAGTATTGCCAGACAGGAGATAAAGCATTGGAATAAATATCATGTTCGGAATGGCAGCAGACATGCATCAATCTATTGAAAACAAGTTGCACTTACGCTTTGCATATACTCCAGGATCTTTGGCTCCAGCCATCAGAAAGTTTATTAAAACATAAACATAAATCAATCCGACATAAACCACCAGCCAAGGTGACACGTCCATTGCCATTTTCTTCCCCCTGCAAATTTAAATACAGTGTTTTTAACACACTAACAAGAGAGAATCAGATTCTGTAGCAAACAGGTATACTTACGGGAAGGCATAAAATAGGCCAGGTACAACCAAGAGCAGTGCAGAGGCAAAGCTGAGTGGAAAATATTTCTTAATGTTCACTTTTCCCATATTTCCAATTTGCTCCTTGTAAACAAACAACCACACTGGACCTAATGCCAGTCTACCATACCTGCCATCTAATAAATATGGCAAAGCAATTTGAAAAAAATCACCATGATCCTCTTAATTACATAAAGCAAATTGAGAAATGCACATTGGTACATTAATGTTACAAGAAAATTAGTCCAAATAAGGCTTTTCTTATTAAGTTGCAAATGAAAATCTTTTAGTCAGTGACACATCTAAACCAGAGGGATTTTTTTTGTCAACTAACTTCCCTCTGGTCACATCTAATGGGCAAAACATTTGAATACTTTTCGATACGTTTTGATAACCTCATCAAGGACAATGGTGTACAGTAAATAGAGTTGCATTGCATTGCTGACTTTTAAACATGTTTAATAGAGAATATTTTATAAGACAACAACAAAGCAGTTAAGGAAATTTTACAACACAAACTTTTATAGAACAGTTTTAAAAAAGCTTGCACATATTATCATATGGGTAATTTACTTCTTCAGGATATGGGTGACATTTTATAGTCTACTTAATTTTTTACATTACAACATTACATTGTTGCATGATGCATGAGTTCATCTTTAAAATGCTAAAATTAAACGTAAATAAAATTGAAAAATAGGCTTAGGCTACCACATTTGCATGCTAAAAATACAAATCACAAAACAACAAATAAGTTGCATATTTTGTAGGCCTACGTATAATTTACTAAATTTTAATTGAACGGTCAAAACACGGGGTTATACAATTGGTAACACAGTATAATCAAACCATTCAATTGGGCAGTACTCGAAACCAAACCTTCCTGACATCAGCAAAAATTAGCATTATCAAAACAAACCACTCTGCTTGCACTTTCACTCTGACAAAATTCTGGCAGAATTATATCGTCTATTTACAATATTTTCTTAAGGCACAACAAACATTTAAAAGAATAATTATTGCAAACATAAAAATAAAATTGAAATAAAATTCTTGAATTGCAAAAGACCTTCAAATTCATTGGTTAATTAAAACCCCATTAGGAATTTAAAGGTAATGACGATATAGACATTATCTCAAACCTCTTAAACAAAAAAAAATTGGAAATTTTTTTGCGTATAGATACTGTTTTAGCATTCTATGGTTCAACAGAATTCGAGATTTTGTGCCGTGCCGCAACCATAGTATTATCATATACACCATATTATACTATGCACCACTTAGCTTTAAATGCCTGCTGAGGGCATGATTGACAGATGGATTAAACTAGCCTTTGCAACTAAATTTGTTTTATCACAAATAATTGTTTTGATAAATATTTGTTTTACCTTCAAAATATGGCAAATAAATGTTGTTGTTTTGCCAGGAATGAGGGTGTTCAAAACAAACATGTACGTAACGTAACTCTTGAAATAACAGCAAAGGAAAGTAGAGAACTTCATGCTTTTGCCCTCGTGCATAGAAATCAAATTCCTATGAGGACCATTTCGCAGCATATGTTCAAACAAATGGAAAAAGCGTTTTTGTAAAATAGCGTATGTAAAATACCTTTTTTTTGCAGAATGCTGACGTTACAATCTTCGTCCGATAAAAATGGCAAAATGTTCCTAAATACCCTACATTCTTTCGGACATGTTCAGAATGTTGTTGCGACGCCCGGGACTCTAAAATGGTCGCCAGTGAATCACGACCAAATGAGGGTCATCGTCAAGACGCCAAAACAAAATCTAGTGATATCTTTCATTTCTGTTTTGTCAAAAGTACTTCAATTGACAGTCGCTTGCGAAAAAGGGTCTCGCACTGACAACTATTTTCTGACGTCAACATCAAGATTTCTTTAAATGGCCATTATTGTAATTAACAAGCGAAGTTTAAAAGAATGTCGGTTGAAAATGTTGTACGGTACAAAACAAACGAAAACAATGGGGAGAGAAGCAGAAAAGAACAAATGGAACATTCAGTATTCAAGCTAGTCTGCATGTTGCGATCAAAGGTCATAATGCTCTGCAACTGCTGAACCGATTCGAGTTTTTAAAACACAGTTCGTTTAAAGCGTTTGTGACGAAGATAGTCCACCAGTATGGCAACTGCCTGGGAGTATGTTGGCAACGAACGCCCGAATGAATAAAGAACTTCAAAACGTCCAACTGGGCGACACACGAGAATGATTTCTTCTATTGTTGGATTGTCAAAACTGCAACATACGTAATTTTTTAACGTTTAAACTTGAATCTCCCAATCAGCTTGCCGGGAAACAATAATGGTGGATAAATGGACTTATTTATGACCAATTTATATGGACCAAGTATAAAGGTGTACTCATCAGCATCCAGTCAAAAAGACTTTCTGCTATGGCGCGAAATAAGGTATCGTAGGTACGATATTCAAAGGTACCATTTTCAGATAATTTATTTCTGTAAGTTTCTTTTTAGCTCTAATCAAAATGTTTTTTTTTCGTGTGGCTGAAGACGAAGTCGGTTGTCAACGCCTCTGTTTGGGTGCTTTTGTCAAGCTGAAAGGTCACGTGGCGTTACTTAGTTTGGTCGAGCTTCAAGTTTCTGTTGGACGTAATATAGCAACAGCAACACTTACTTCATCTTTGGTGATACCATCCTACCAAACACGTATTGAACGGAGTCGAGTTGCAGTATAAACTCCGGTTGGTCGTAATGCGGACGCACCGCTTTGCAGCAAAGATAGTAACTAAAAATAGAAAAGGTCTATTTATATAACGTTGCAAACAACAGATTTTTCCATCACTTTTCGTCTTCCATGTCCGGATTTTGGTTAAAACGAACTTTCCACCGCAAAATTTTCAAGTAGTTCGAAGTCTCCTCTATTTCGTCTGTTGTCATTGGAAGTTCGTCGATGTCATTAGTTAGTAAATCCACGTCTTCTTCGCACTCATGGTCTATGTCGCTGATGTCCAAGTCTGATTCGTCACTATATAACATTATAAACTTAAATAGTCACCAGGGGATATAATTAAATCTAATTCACCTTATGTACAGAGCAGTTGAAAAGTCAATAGAATCATTTTGATTTTCAACTTTCATATGTTCAAGTGGGCATGGCGAAAGCTGCAAGATGTTGGTTAAGGTAGTGTATTGTAATGATGTCACGTGCATTTGGTAAACTCCGGGCAGAACTCGGCCAAGACGCATCTCACCACGGTAGAACGAAGATACACTGGCAACAAACCACAACTATTGTATTTTTTTTCGTGAAAGCAGTGTGGGTACCGCTGGCTACCTTAATGGATCTTCCTGGTCAACGGATATGAAGCCATACTCACTGTAAGTCAGTATAAACTGCAGAAGATTGACAGCCAAATTGTCAGCCAGAAGAAGGTACTTAGAAAAAAAAATGGTTAAAGTTGGTCAATTTTACAAAAAGAGTAAACACGACTGAAATACATTATGTTGAAATAGTTCCACAGCCTGGTCGGTGGATTTCCAGTCCTGATTCTTTGATATTACGTCACGCACAGCGTGTGACTCCAGAGTGTAAAAAAGCGATTGTGATTTGTTTAGTAGCTTGTTAACTGCCATTTTGTAGTGACCAGGGCTGCAAGATGAAAGCAGAATTTTGTTTGGGGACATTTACGCATAGCCAAATGCAAACCTGTAACAATGCCGGTAAGACAGCTTGTTGTAAAACTCAGCAATCTTTATAAGATAGTTTTCCACGTTTGTGTAAATATGTCGCTTCCTATGCACTGTGTCTGTCTTTTTTGAAGCACCTGTTCCATACACAGTCGAACTTTTACTTATTTAAGTAAACAAACAAATATGGCGCTTTGCCTTTCTTACGATCGCTTGTAATTTCATCTTTATGTCGTGTGGGTGGAAGTCGAATCGAGCCCACTGGTTCCACGTACGGAACAGGCACAACAGGCCCGTCGCCCGACCCTAGATGACCACCATAGATGTGTCTAAACAGTTTATGTATGTTTCGATGACTAGTAATTTTAACAAACTGAACTATTGGTCTGTATTACCGCAGATTATGTGTAAATAAATTCGGCCTTGGCATGTCAAATCCCAATTTGGAACAGTAGGCTGGAAACGGGTGGGACACATGTGGATGCATCGTGGGGTAGGATCTAACAATAAGGTGTTCGGTATATAGTTACTGCTTTAGATGTAAGCTTTACCAAGGATAAATGTACAAACCTTCCCATGTACGGTGGGGGCATTGGTGACTGGTACCCACCCGCAGTAAACTTGGAATATTGCCAAAATGACGGCCGTTCCAAAATGGAAGATCTTGAAAGATACAACGTCTTCCAAACAGTTTCTGATGAAGCTACATGCGGAGCATGCAAACCATCGCCAGACCCGTGCACAAAAAACATGTTTTTTTAGGTGACTGCAAACGACACACAAATCCACATTTTTAATTATAACACAACCTTTCTTCTTTAAACAACTAATTGACTACAAGTCACAATTATCAATGCAGGCCCCAACAAAACTGTCAGAAGGGGGCGAACATCTCCAATGTAACACTCCGCAAAAATCATCAAAAACGGGGGATAACCTTCGATAGTTTCCAAACGTTTGTGAAGGTTTATGATGTCACAAATTACATTACTCCGAACTGTTAGACATAAATCGCTCAAAAGAAATGAATTTATGATATCATACCTGTGATGACAGTTGCTTTAAGCTTGCAACATGATTTCGACTGAATTTAATTTGATAGTTAATTTTCGGTTGAGATCTTTATGATGCCCACAGAACTTTTCGAAGCGTTCCTGAACAGTTGTGAAAACTACTATTGTGTTGACTGTTGACTGAAGTAATAATTATCGATGGAACTTGCGGAAGATCAAAGTGATTGTTAGTTGTTAGGCAGGAAAGGGGATTGGCTCTATGTTTATGTTTTGTTTATTATTATTACGTTACAAAAAAGAGCGTTTGGTAATATGAAAAATTATTCTTGCGTCGAAAAGTTAACATTGTTAACATGCAGACTTAGTAGTTGTTGTTAGCTTGTTGTAGAGAAGTGCAGTCTTATTTGGGTAAGAAAGCTTGCTTGTGTCAGAGTTAGAATGGATCATTCAAAAAGCTACGGGCATTCAAAAACTAAAATGAGACCTATCATAAGTATATAGCCTACAGATACAGTTGTTAAATCTGTAGAAATGCTGAAGGGTTTAAATTAAATTTTAGGTTGTAACAAAAAAATTAATTCCATTTTGGCAAACCACAATTTTTTAGATAACATTATAGTTGACCCAGTCAAGCCATTATCACATGAGTTTGTCAAACAGTGGGTTTGCATTGATTTGATGCTTTCAAGCAAAATTTAATTATATGCATGCTGTTTGTGTCTAAGCACTATTGAGAAGACTTTCTGTTTTTACACTGTTGTTAATATAAATGAATTCATTCATTAACTACAGGTGAAATGTGGTAAATGAAATGACGTAATTTATGTTAATGTGCTATTTGTCCTGTTGTGGCAATTAATTAAAGGTTTGCACCATCATTAGAAGATTCATGCTGTCCACACAGGCCGAAAAAACATGTCGGATAACATACCTGAAAAAAGGGGTCAGTTGTAAAATTATAATTTCAGAGTTCCTCATTGTTTGAATTTATGTATTTGTGATTTCCATTATTGTGTGTTTTAGTATATACATGTGTTATAATTTATTATTGTGTCTAACAAGGTTTTTGTTGCAGAGTCCCCAGGTGCACCTGATGGGGGTACTAAAGTGACCAAAAAACTGAAGGTCGCCAGGCAAAAACTTACTGAGTCATTTAAGTCAACAAACTTAAAGGATTTTTATTTAGAAAAGTATCGCCAGTATAGAAAACCTGGAAAATGTAAGTAACTATGTGACTTAATATTATTTGAAAAAGCAAGTTAGATGTTGAGGTAAAATAGTTCATTTTTCCTGTTATTGACAGCACGTTTGCGACATCGCCACGACAAACTTAAACCATCACCATCAGGAAGTCAGGAAGACCTGCTAAGGGATGGCCTTTTTGGTTCTAAAGTATGACATAGGTGTTATATCCAACATTATATTTCTAATCTTGCTTTTTCCATATTTCAGGATAGTGATGAAAATAAGTTGCATGAGTTGTGCAAAGAGGTGAGGGTAGTCCTTATGTACTTTGAGGCCATCATTGCCAAAAAGCGTGTAGAGCAATTTTCTGGTTCTGCAACTCAAGTTTTGGAAGTAGTGATTACAATACTGGATCAACTGGCCAGAATCCAATATGCCCCAGAGCTTAGGTATTGTTAATGTCAAAGTTTATTGTTAATTTTTACGACTGAGTATATTGTTATGTGTGTGTAGTTTTTATGTTTGGATGAAAAAACTGGATATCGTCTGTCAGCTGTTGATAACAAATTTGTCTGCCTTTTGTCCACAATGGATAATTAATTATAATTTATATACCGGGTCATTTTCATTCCTCGGTACTTAATTATTGTGTAGGTGTGTCCAAATGAGTTCAATTAATTGATACCAGAAGAATTTCTGACATAGCTGAAGTTGTTAAAAATATTACAAATTTTGCATTGTACCACAGATTGCAAAATTATGTAAATCCTGTATTTTTTTTACAGTACTGTTCTTATGTCATGCCGGAGCAATGTCATTCAGAAAGTTGCAGATTTAATACACTGGGCTGACGGAATGTTATTGGAATCAACCGAGGCATCATTAGAAACTAATTTAAAGACAGCTCCACAAATAATAGGTATGTTATCAAATTGCCAACATGCTCTTTAAGTATTAACTAGTTGCCAATTGTCTTTTGAAGGCTGTGTGCAAAAAGGTGTGGATGAATTAGTTAATGAGGCGGTAAATAAAATTCGATCGCGCAACAGTGCACCCCCTACTCCTACAAACCGGGCTGTAAGGTACATTATAAACTTGTATAAGTGCTCAGGTTTGTGCATGCTAATTTTAAAACATTTGTTTTATTTTTGCTTTGCCTTGAAGCATGCTGTTGATACAATATATTTGCATGAGTGCATGTTAGATTTGTTCCTGGTTTTATTTGATAGTACCACAGGGCAGTCCTGAAATACTTTGAAATGGTGTTGGTGAATTGTGTTGGTTGATACCTCTATGTTATCAGTAAAGTGTAATGTTCAACAGTCATTTGAAATTTTTTTGGTCGTAAAAGTTTCAGTATTCCCATATAATGACATACAAAAATGTTGTCTTGTTTGTAATTAGTCTGCTTAAATTTGTCATTTTATTATTGGTGCTGTATCTTTTTTCAAACTTCGTAGCTCGATAAAGTTTGGGCTGCATGCCAGTTTATTCTACCTTGAATCTGATTCAGCAAAATTGTTCTATATTGGTACTTTTGCTCTGACTGGTTTAATTTCATAAGCATCAGCTTTTTTGTTGCATGAAAACCTGTCCCTGTTGTTTAATAGCAGAAAAGTTGACTTAAAAAAGCGAAACCTGAAAAACACTAGTATTGAAAGCTTGACAACAATAAAATTTATCCTAATAAATATTTATTGCATGCTTGTTGGCTGTGTCTTCTGTAAATCACAGACTTGATATTGCTTCGTTTTAGTCTGCCTGATGCATTTGCTTCGTTGCCATCAATTGTGCCCACCCATCGAAGCACATCATTGGCTTTTCCATTTGGCAGGTACCCTATACCTTCTTTGAGCAATTAAATCATAGGTCTACTGTTACTACAGTTTCCAACCTTCAGGTCCAAGTACATCTGCACAGTGTCATGTGTTCAGAGTGATTTTATTGTTTCAATGTATTTCACTAAGCACCAGCTCTCTGCCTGTCAGGAATGTGCATGACCTGATTAGTAGAGTGCTGTCTTTAACCGTTGTTTGTTGTTATGTAACAAATTTGTTACGATAGCAGAAATTCTGTATGGTGTGTCTAGTATCAACACAAATTCAGTGACAATGAGAAATACCACTTTTTAACTCTTCTGACAGTGACTATAGTAACTTGCATTGCAAATATCACATAATATTTGTGTATGTGTGTAGTGGATAATGCTCATGTGTTTATGTACACTCAGCAATTTTAACAACATTGGAGAGGAACTCAATGACTCCAAACCACCTCTACATGATGGTAGTCAAAATGTCCCTCCAATTCCACCTAAAAAACGCAGCAGTTTGTCCAAACCAGTTGGTATCGTTGCACCAAACAACGCTTCACAAGATGTAAGCACTTGAAAAGGGACTGATGTAAACAGCGACAGGCTGGTTCTTGTCCTGTACAGGAAACACATTTGTTTTGATCAGTCTCTGCCTGGAAGTGACTTAACTGTTTATGAAGTAAAGGTCCTTGTGAGAGAGTCAAGTTGAAATTGGATCAGAACTTTATGTTGACATAATTTCATTGTCACTCCTTCATTGCCTTTTAAAAGAAATTATCCCAATTAGGAAAAGTCCAGGATTTTTGGAACAGTAATGTTAAAAGTGGGCATTTTCTCTGTGTTTGAATCATAATTTTTTTTAGGCTGCGCAAAATATCTTGGGAGTACAAGGGCTCACAAAATCACAGGAATCCTTACTGGGTCATCATGAATTCTTCCCACTCCAGAATTATTTTTCCTCTCATGTTTATCAGCCTGGAGACAGGGATAGTTTCTGTTCCAGCAACATGAGTTCAGACACAGCTGGTAAGATTTAAAAGTTTGGTTTAGACTGGTGTTTAGTGCTGTGTACATGTATTTCGACATTATTGCAACATCACTGTCTTTTTACATCCAGAAGTGTGTTGTGTTCTGAAACCAATATACAAACTAGTTTGCACATTCGAAACTTTGTAAAAGGCCAGCAAATTTAAAAGAAACTCATTTATGTGTTAGGAAAAAGTTACAAATATAAATTATATTTAATGTCATTGTTTACTTAAACTTTCTGCAGGGTGAAAGTATGTTCTGTAGTCCCTTAGTATGTATTAGTATGTATTAAACCTCGTATCAACCTCAAGCCACATTTTTTTCTTGTAAACAAAGGTTCATGTTGATTACAGATAGTTATGATGCACTTACGAATGGTGAAGCCTCCAGTGTGGTACACAACATATTGCGAAAGCATAATGTTGAACAGCATGATTCTGGCGACTATGAGCAACTTGTCCACCATGCACACTCAACAATGGGCATAAGTGAATCTGATCAAAAGCTTGCTGTGCCATGCTCCCCAACAAAGGACCGTCCAACTTCATTCCCAAATTATCTTCCAATAAGGTGGGGCCTAGATTTGTCAAAACCATACTAACATCAACCAAATTCATTGCAATTAACAAATGAAGGCATTTACATTGCATTACAAATATTGCATTCACTGCATGACTTCAAGCAAATGCATGTGTGTAATTCATGTTAGGCTAAACCTTGGGGATGGTATGGCACAGCGTTCTGCCAGCGATAGTAGTTTTGCAAGTGTGGACGACTGGGCTTCACCTCACCATGCAAGTTCGACCGGTTGCTTGCTTGACAGGTTTGTGCTTTTTTGTTAATTTGTCAACTTAACACAGTGTGTCATGTTTGCTCATTTGTCATGTCTTTTGCATGCATGAGCAATTAATATTTCAATTGTACTAACAGCATGTTTGAAAAATTGTTCAATGAGAGGGCATCTGTTTTAGCTGTTGAGGTTTTTCATCACCACAATCTTTTATATTAATTTCTTTTAAACCAAAATCCGTTGCTCTGCTTTTTATATGGATTATAGATCTATACTAGCTTGTCCATAGTAATGTTTAACATTCAATTCCAACATTATTTGTCATTAAATTGTGTGTGAGAGGTTTGCGTCCATTATCTCACTTATAAAGCAATGTGTTGGCATGACATTTTTGTCCATTAACAGTTAACAGTGTTGTTTGTCCAGTAAACACACACAGTGTACGCATTTCATTCAACTGATTCACTTCAATCGCAATCCTAAAAGGGACCGACCTCATTGCGCAAACTTACACCAAACTGTCACATTCAAATGTATGGTTCTGGGTGTTTAATCACTGTGTGAGGGCAATACTGCATGCCACAGGTGGAGAATGGTCCAATAATGGGACCCGGACAGGATGCAGTGGGTCACAATTCACTGTATAGCCCATTTGTGCTGCTCTGGCCGCATATAAAGGCGTCTGCCAATTATGCCTCGACGTCAGCAAGCATGCAACCCGGATATTATGATAGAGGAAACCATACAACAAACAGAAAGCTGTTATTACTAACTCTCCCACTTTTTGAAAATAAACTCTTAGTTTGGTTTTGTGTATTTCTTTTAGTAGTGTAGTGTATATTCTGTCTGATGTTATCTTCGTAATTTGTTGACAACGTTTGTGTATGGGTTTATTTCCCTACCTATACATTTCAGTGAAAAAAGTTAAATTTTTAGCGACATACAACTCGGTGTGTGACAAATCAACTCGGCATAAGCTGAAACTCTTGCCTCGCCCTGGGATTATATATTTAGAAACACAATTTGTTGAATCATGACATGACTAAGTGACAAAAATGCCTGCCAATAGTGTGTGCACAGCAAAAAGCAGTTTCACTGTATGTGCAAACAAATTTGATCCATAAAGTTTATGATTTTCAGTCCCTACAGACCAACTTCAAATGGTTCCTGGCAAACTGACAGCACATCCCAACAATCACTAAATGACAGTGAAAACAATATTCCCCCAGCATTGCCTGTAAAAAAGAACAAGTAAGCAATGATAAGAAAGACATGATTGTACTTCTGGTTTTTTACTTCTAGTTTTAGGAAGCCATTGTTGTACATCATTATGTAGTATGTAAATCAGTATGTAGATAAGTCATCATAAATAGGGTTGATGTAACTCTCTACGCAACTCCATTCATATGCTAAACCAGCATGCAATATTACTATATTTGGAAAGTATTCAACGACATGCAATCTGAGATCATTTGAGGGTAAATACCATTGATGATGTCATTGGTTTCCTTAGAATGCAATTTTCTCAACAAGATGCAGACGAAACGATGGAAAACCTCAGTGATGATGATGAAGTTCCACCATTGCCAATTAAAAAGAACAAAAGTTAGTAATTTTCCAAGTGTTACATGACGTGTTATATGCATGTTACAATGCATGGCATTTTCAGTATCCTTCTGGTCTGGAATAGATCTATAAGTATATACTTTATATATATATATACACAATAGAAACATATATTTTTGTCTGAATGTTTGAAATTATGTGAAGGGCCTGTTTAACCTTTTCTCAAATTGCATATTTTTAATGTTTGGTGGAATTTAAAAGTGTCGTACATTTTTTCTGGAGCAATATCCCCTTTTAAGTTAAGTTACTATTATCTCCATGGAAAAATGTAAGATTTAAATAATTTTTAATGAATTTCACCCCCCTGCAACTGGTTTCGTTATATTTATGTGCAGTCGACCTGTATATGCAATTTGTGCAAGAACAGCCTCAGCCCCCACCTATGTCGGATATATCGCGACAGACCGCTCGTCGCTACCACCAGCCTGAATCATTGCGACGTTATGTGGGCCACCAGCGGCAATCTGTAGACAGTCCCGCATCCGAGGAAAGCATGATACAAACCTCCGCGCAATTCAGTAGAGTTTTAAGCCTCAAATCGAATGTTTCCACTGTTTCGTCTGAAGAAGACCAACAATCTGCACAGGTACTTTCCATTATCTACAGTAGTACTGCGGCTTCATTAATTAGGTACCGAAACCGAACAGCCCCCTCATATTTTTTCTAGATCCGCCACTGTAACAGTACCTACTTTTTGTAGGCTGTGAAGACATGTAATTTTCTTTCCGGCGTTATTACTCTTAGTTGCTGGACAAGCATGTGTAGCATATAATGTAAAAATATGTAACATAGAAAACGTTGCTGCTTACCAAGTATACACATTGAATACAGATTACTGAAAATAGCCAACAACGTATTAGTGGTTTGCTGTAAATTATGTAATACCTTTACGTGATTGTACTATTTTTATCATGTTAATCGAAATAAATCAGTTCGAAAACGTAGGTTAATGCTAACGTACAAATTTTTTTTGCGATTTTGCAGCAATCGCCACTAAATACCCGTCACTCTGACGTATCGTCCGGTTATTGGACACCACTCCATGCTTCCGAATCAAGTTTATCGTCTTTGCAAGACCAACACGACCCCCTGCAAGTAACACAACCTCTTCCAGTCCTTCCCGAAACTCCTCCATTATTACCACCCAAGAAAAATAGATTGGTGAGTTTTTTTTATCGGGCATAACCCACTACATGCACCGACTCATTATCACCTATGTTGATTATATTTTTGTTCAATTCATGTTTGATTTTATTCAATTTCAAGTTTTGATTTCTAGCTTTGAGTATTACGTATTAGAATCTGGTTGTATTTTGTTCATACAATCTACGCATTCTTCAATAATAGTAATACCGAAAATATGTACAATGTTTGTAAAGGAACCCTTTTTTTGCATATCCTAATTTGCATGCATTTCTCCTTTCGTTTGCATGGATCGTTTTTTGTCTCGTCGCGGGAAATTCAAAAACACAACGCAGTCGGCACGCCGTTGTAACTCACTCAGTTCACCGAGTCCTTCGCCCCTCTCCGCAAAAACCCCAGCCACAGCGTTCGAAAACACCAGCTCACGGCAACGCAGTGCCACAGCGTTTGCCTTTCCTCCTGTGGCCTCAACAACAGAGCGCGGTGCCGATAAACCGCCGCCACTCTTGCCAAAGCGGACTAGTCTCAGTTTCCGCAAACCCTCTAGCAGTCGCAGTCCTTACCACCACCAGCATACGTGGAAAGGCGGTGCTTCCCCGACGCCGCCCCCGCTGCCAGCCCACGTATCTGTGGACCTGGGCGACTCCCCAACAGTGCGCGTCAACCAGTGGCACTTGGCACAACAGGGCCCGGTTTCTCTGCCCGAGTCGCATCGTGTGCCGCCCCTGCCGAAGAAAAGCACTGCCAGGGTGACGCCAACTGTTCATATAAACGGCAGTCCGTCGTCGGTATGTAAATCACTTCTTTTCCATATTATTAGACGATGCTTGTAATGAACACAGTATATCGCGACTGTACTGTGACATAATACCGCTTAGAAAAAAAGGGGCAGATTTCGGTGATATATACTGAGTTTGGTTCTACAGGTAGAACATTAGTTCTGGCGCACTTTATTTGTATTTTATGTTAAATGTTTTGCATGAGAACGAACAACACATTTTCATTTCGAATTATGTTTTTCCAACAAATTTATCCGTTTGGTTTTGTTTTTATTTTGTCGCTCGGCCTGTTTTGTTTTGAACTTAGCCTTTAACGACCGTGCGGTGTTTAACGCGTTACTTCACGTTTTTAAGCGTGACTCGGGTCATGTTTCCTTCCATTCGGAGTCCGAAACAAGCTACACTGACCCCGAACCCTCACCCTCACAAGACGTTCAGAGTGGGGACACGCAACAAGGTTTGTACACACGGGATTTTTGTGCTCAGCTGTTGGGTGACGTGCGGCTGTTATGTACGTCAATATACGCATTGTTTAAAAAAAATCGATTATGACGTTTAAATGCGGGTGCGATTGCGGGTACTCGTTTTGCCTTTCACCGACCAGTATTCTCTCCATGGGCCTTTTTTAATTACAAATCTGGCAACTTAGTGCTTTTAAATATAACATATTTTGATTCCTAGGTAATAAGAGTTAGAAGTGTTATTAACCAGCCAATGATACTTCGGTCTTGGCATTATTGGAAAGACTGATTTTTCATTTCCATAACAACACACAGTTGTGCACACTGTTTCAAAATATCTGGTTACATCACTGCAGCTGGAACCAAAACAGTGTAGTTTAGTGTCACAAGACTGATACGACTTATTATGTGACAAAAAAAATATTAGTTCGAAGACGCCTTTCACGTTGCCCAACAGTTTACAAAACGGTTGGTTTGTAATTACTCATATCCCTACAGGCAGCGAAGGTGATGCCGATCATCAAAAGAACAGTGAAGGTGACAAAACGGAAAAACCGGAAGCTCCAGAAACGGAGCCAACCTCACCGAAGAGTGGTCGCATGCAGTCATCGGATAACGGTTGTGCTTTGCCTCCCGAAGACCCAGGCAACCTTCTGGACATGGTTGACGTATCTTCTTATCTGAGTGTTCACAGACACAGTGAACAGTCGCAACCAGAAGTTTGTTCTGCGTGTGTCGATGCTCTGATCGTGTACGCGGCTGAACTCCACAAGAAAAGTGAGTTGCGCTGTGATTTGGTCGATGTGATTTCCTGTTGTCATTTGAGGATACTGCCGTTGTTTAATGTCAATTATTTAGTGTCACGAATTTGAGTTAGTCGTTATGGCCATGTTTACATTATATACAAAAAAGGACAAACGATTATAACTTACTATATATTACAATAAGGCTACGTCATATCGCAAGTTACTCAATCTTTGAAATTACTTCTTTGTATCCTTGTTAGGTTGTACCATCGTTTCATCTTTTTAGGAACCCACCTTTTTTAACCCGGTTTTTGAGCTTTTAAAAGCGGCAGTTATTATTTATATGCGGGCAGACGGCAGTGCTTAGAAATCGATTCCTTAAGATCAAACAGAAAAATATGTGGGTCGGCTGATCCGATCTGCATCGATTTACATGTCGTTAAGCAAGTCCCTTTCCGTCGATTCCAATGCTTTTGTCTTATCCCCGGATTGCATAAATACCATATTACCCTTTGTCTTCGTAGACCTTATTTATTATGAGGCATTTCTCACCACCTATCGTTCCTTCATCACTCCGCTGGATCTGTTACAGAAGTTGCTTTACAGATATCCTTTTTTGTTTTTATTGCTGTTAGTTGTAAAACCGATAACGAAGCAAAAAACACATTCATATAGTTATTTTGGGATAACCACTTTTGTAAACAACATTAACAAAAGACATACGAACACAAATACGTGGTAAACAATTTTGTTCGTGTGTTTTCTTGGGTAAAACCTTGTTTAATTTTATTAAAAAAATCTTTATTCGTATTTTTCGCCCCAGTTGGAACCTCATAAACACTTCAAATATATTGGTAAAACAAGGTGACAATTTCGTGACGTATAATTTCCTTAATGCTATTCTCATCGTCACGCATGAGAAGTTTTCCACCGAATCACCGACACCTGGCGATCGCTTAAACGCGCGAGTGAGCAAGAACGCCTTCTTTCTGTTGGTGCGAGTAGTGGACGAACTGAGGTATGCATGAGCATTGTAACAACCACACGAGTATCACAATTAGGGTGTTTAGCCTATGACGGCTGAACATCCAGGTGTGTAAGATAAAGTCTTGCTATGTTGCTGGTATTTACTGTATAATTTGCTAGGTTTCGTCCACTTTACCGAGAAAATATGTACGACTGATTTGACATAGCGTCGTTTGGTCAAAGATTGTGTCAAAACCGGTTTGAAAACACTCCGTCTATACAAACATGTACATAGCCAAGCGAACAACCGAAGCACTCTGGTTGATATCATTTCCATTTTACTTTGAACGAGAACTTTTCTTTTGTAGTCTGGCCGACATCACGAACGAAGTTCTCGACATCCTCATGGAGCTCGTTTACAAACTTTTGTGCAGCGATCAACTTATGCTCGCCAAAATCCTACGCACGAAAGTACTTGGAAAATACGAACACCGCAAGGCGAACAGCCTCGATGTTCTGGCGCAACCCCTTTCCTCTCTGCACATTTCGTCGAAGTGAGATGTTTTGCATAATTCTACGCACAGATTACGTCACGATGTTTATGTTTGCCTTTCTGCGTGGTTCGATCCATCTGACGCGACTTGTTTCTCTGTGCAGGGTGATGAGCATTCATGACTTCAGCAGCGAGAAATTCGCAGAACAGATGACCTTGCTCGACCTTGAGATGTTTCAGAAAATAGAGGCAAGTCGCCTGTCTCGGTCTGACTGAAAACTGTCCTTGTTACATATAATACAGAACAAAGATAAAAGTATATTACGCCTCAGAAATGTGTTTGGACATATTTTAAACAACTTTTAAAGATTGGAAAGTTTCTTTATGTCCAGCATAATGCACCAGCGTGCTGTGTTAACTGAGTCAACTTCGGTACAATGCAAAGTGTCACTGTCTCACCTCCGTGAGAAAAGTAGTGAATAATTGAACGGTGTTTACAGATCCCTGAAGTTTTGCAATGGGCCAAGGAACAATCCGAAGAACTCTGCCCGCACCTCACAAGGTTCACAGAACACTTTAACAAGATGTCTTACTGGACTCGAACCGTGATACTGACGCAACAAAAACCACAGGAACGAGAACGGCTTCTCAATAAATTCGTCCGAATCATGAGGGTATGTCCGTGCTGCACTGTTTTACGCGATACAAAACCCCACCCTTACTAGTTTAAAGATTGTGCAGTTGAGTGTTGGAGCTGCATTTCTGAGGCATTTGGGCATTTAAATAAACTTTACAGTTATGGCGTAGGTATCAGAAAGTATTTTCCAGGGCAATTGTTTTGAAGCTAGTAACAAAGGGTATATCGGGGAACTGTGTATTAAATCTGTCTTCTCCACATGCAGTTACAATAAGAAGGTAGTAGGTTCATTTACATGTTTCCAACTTTTTGCATGTAGCATTTGAGGAAGCTCAACAACTTCAACTCATACCTGGCCGTTCTATCCGCTCTCGACTCCGCGCCAGTTCGTCGTCTCGAATGGCAACGTCAGACCAAGGAAGGATTGCAGGAATATTGTCATTTAATTGATAGCTCGTCGTCATTCAGGACCTACCGTGAAGCGCTAGCCGAGGCCTCCCAACCCTGTATCCCATACCTGTGAGTTAATTAGCGTGAAACTGATTGATGTGCTTACTATTTGTTAATTGTCATAGCGTTGTGGTTAAGGCCCTTTCGCAACGAACAGTAGTTTCCTTGTTGTTGGCGACCTCAACGTCCCTTCATCCTATTTCCTTGTGCCCCATTTCCTGCTTTGTGGACGTGTGGGAAACTCAAACCCCGAACCCACAATAATACGTCAGCTTTGATTTGTTGTTTTATGTTGGAATTATTGTAAGAATTACAGTCTGACACAAATGTTACGAAATAGAAGATTTATTAACAATAACATATCACGTAACATATTTTGACGGTGATTTTTACCTTGGTGTTGGTTGTGTCAGGCAATAATAAATGCGCTGTACATTTACCAACAGTTGTCATTGCCAATTACCATTTATTATTACAAAAAGAATTTGATCAGGTTGCACATTTTTTATTTCTCCATCGGCTGTGTTATAAAGTCAGTGTTATCATAAATATGTCTCTGTTTAACGCAGCGGTCTCATCCTACAAGATCTCACGTTTATTCATCTCGGTAATCAAGATGAGTTGGCTCCGGGTGTGGTGAATTTCAGAAAACGTTGGCAACAGTTTAATATTTTGGATACTATGAGACGATTCAAACAAAGGTAAAGCATTACATCAACGTGGTTTTATTTTGTTGAAATAAAGCAGAATTCATTTTCATTGCTCGCGGTTAAAGAGGGTGCGTTGTTAACGTTTTCAACATAAAATACAGAATACAACCGTCTGTTAAAAATAAACTCAACTATAGTTGTTATGATTTTTATGTTGGAAGTTTACGAAACCGTTGGTGGCATTCCTGAAATGTTTGTGGTTGAGATCATGTGATAAACCAGTGTAATGAGGCCAGACGTTTCAAACAATACGTGGAAATGACTCATACCCTGGAGAATGATTGTATTGTACCCGTCTCGTCAGGCTTGTAAAATATTTACCGAAACTATTTGCAGCCAATATCCTTTTCAACGTGATGAGGACGTTTTACGTATCATGAACCGCTTTAGCGACCATCTCTCCACCGAAGCTCTGTGGGATCTTTCTCTGGAGATAAAACCGAGGCAGAGACGGTCAAGGAGATTGCAACCGCCCGTTGTAAGTCGTCCGATCTCTTATTTCGACCAACAGTCCGAAGTATTGCAAATAGTCGACTTGCGTGGGCGCCTTAAATTGCTGCGCGTGATGAGTCATGCTAATACATTCCATTGAGGTTTAGTTTATGAGAAAGCGGTATAGGTTTATGTGGAGGTGCGCCTGAGTTGAAGAGAAAATATCAAATTTCCTTCTTGCGTAATTGTTCAAAGTTGCATTGTTTCCAAATCTTGTCAGTGTTAAAGGTTTGTTTTTGGTTCCCGGTTTTCGTACAATGTAGTTGGTATTTTTGAACATATTTTTGAACGCTAAGTGTAAGTGATGACAAAACAAACGTTTCTACAAGTAAACTGATGAGACCACTACAGTATATTTACCATATCTACAGTAACGTGGTTAGTTTTAAATGAATTATTTTTTTTGCGCTTGCGTAAATACATTTTTATTGCCTAGTGCAACTTGGACAATATATATCTTTGGGAATCGAGTATTTAAATTGCTTCCTGGCGTCTTTGGGGGGAATTAGGAAATTCAGATATTCTGAGCTTAATTTTTAAGGTCATACATATTGTTTGTTATGTGCGCAATCTTATTCTGTGTTATCCAGGATGAAGACCAGCAAACTATTTCATCCAATGACCAATCGGTCGAACAACTTGACATTTCAACCACTGCTGGAAATGAAAATGAAAGCACTTCGGCCCCAACTGAAGCAACTTAAAACTTGCGCAACAGCGCCCCAGTGTTTACCTTGAAATCAAGACAGTCGCGTTATGAGGTGTCGTAGAAATTGGTATTTGCCATTGGTGTATATTATATATACACTGTATAACGTATGTGGTTTCGTCGCCGAAACTTGTTCATTGCCATCCTTGTCGCAATTGACCAATTCTAAGCACTGTATGAGCTTTCTGACTGCCCCCTTTCAAGTGAAATTAGTCGCAATGCCACATTACTTAGGCACCAGTGCACTAAATCTTATCCTCCAATCAAATGTGTTTAAATTCGATTTGTCAAAATTTTGGCTGTTAAGTCTGTTTTCTGGCACGAGATGCAAATAAGCCATGAAACAAGGTGCCCGAAACAGGCTTCACAGCATTTAACCTACGTGCTGGGTTACGTCCACTTTACCTTTTTGTACAAAACAAGCCTTCTTCAAAGCTCGTTCCGTGTTGTGTGTACGCTTGTATGTGAGTGCATGGAACCCTACTGAAATCTATCGTTCATTGCCTGGTGTGTAATATACTTGTACTTTCCTTTGTTTCCATCTAATAATTCATCGTGTCACAGGCTGCTTCGCATCAAATTCGACGGGACCACATGACATAGCACTTTTATGAGTTCTGGGTGCTTCAATAAGTAAAAGGTGGTCAGTAAATACACTTAATAAGTCAGTTCCGGTGGCTGTGTGGCCGCTCGTTAGCATCATTTTCCCTTCTTTTATGTGCAGTATTTATTACGTGCCGTGTTAATATCGATACGTTTCTATTTTATTTACACCGCATGATTGTTCTACTTACTAATAATAATATTGTTCTCGCCAACCCGCTATACTTATTAACTTCTGAGAGTGTCTCACCTTTGTAGTAAAACTGTTACTGTCGCCCAACCACAATGTCGTTAATAAACTAAGAAAATGAGTTTGTTAGTGTCTCGGCCCTCTTTAGTCAAAATGAAAGCTGGTCAGGCTGATGAAAAAAAAACACTTGTGCAAGGCAAATGTTTTGTTTATTCGCCGATAAAATGAGTCGAGTGTGTTAATGGTTGAAACTTTGGGTTAACGTAAACATCACTTTACAACAATAACTGTGACATGCGAGTCATGTCGCTGTCAGTGCATGTTTCCTTGCCATATGAAGTTATATCTCTTAGATTCTTTTGAAACTAAATACACGTTTGATGTGGTTTCCATGGACAACTTGTACAATAGATGTGTTTGGGAATCAGTATATTACATCACTTTTCTACTGTCTTGTAGTAGAATTACATTTCACATAGAAATCAGATTCTGGATATCGCATTCATTTTTTTAAGCGAGGTCTAAAACCTTTCCTGACAATGCCCCCAGGTAGCCGACTACCCAAAGATGGGGACCGATACCGTGGGAGGTAATTCCGGCGGCAACTGGGGTGAGTCGCATGATCGCTCACCGAACAAAATCAGAGCCCAGACCTGAGCCACGATTAATCGGGTTCCAACCCCTTTTTAGCTCCAAACAGAAGGGAAGCAATCTATATTACTTTTTGCTACACATTTATCTCTGGTCGTCAACACCGCGCTTCCTTGTTTTTTCTGCCGGTAACAGGAATCTCATTGACGTACTTAACAGTTGCAGACGTAAATCTATAAACGGTATTTATGAAGTTCTTTCAAACACAACCATTTCTTTAAGAACCAATTGTTTTTATTCCCACCAAAAACTAACAGAAAAGCTAACATCCAGTGAACGAATGTAATGCCAGTATTTCGGCGGAATATACAACATTTGTCCAGGAAACAACAAGTGCTCTTCAGCAAATTTCTCGTTCATTTCCTTGAATAATGGAAATTTTTTTAAATCAGGCGCTTCCACGTCAACTTGACTGGTATTGGTGAGAACAGATGATGAACTTTCATGTGGGTAAAGTGCGTCGGAATGCTTTGGAGAGTAGAGACGTACGTATTTTATACCAACAACCTTCAATAAATATAACACGGAAATTATCTTTTTACACTGTTATTGAATGTAACACAGTAAACAACCTGCACTAACAGATTGTGCTTCGGGTCATGGTGGCAAGGTGACACAGTGCCTTTAGGTCCAAACCATGCATTAATATCAACATCAGTTTCTGGAATAAAATTTTCATGGTTTGACAAACAACAGTAGTCTGGAATTTCTATGTCCTCTTTTAATTCTGGAATCTGAAAGCAACAAATACACTTTTAAAGATAAAAATATATTTTACTAAAAAACAAGACAAACCTGGTTGAATAGTTGATGCTGAGCAAGATAGCCATTGCTATCTCCACATTTAATGTATGTTTCAATGAACTCTGACACAGTTATTAGTTTTTGTCCCCAGGAATCATCTGTGTATTTTGACCCAATTTCCACAGGGACTGTTCTGTGGCCACAAACATCTTCAATATACTTTAAGCTAAAAGTACAAAATCACTTCAGTGTATTTATCAGAAGAAATTGCCACCTAAGCTCTACCTCCACTTAGATAATGCCGGCCAATGATCAATAGCATTTTCTATAACGACTGGTACAGAGGTGTCCATATGTTGAGACTTAAAGCATTCCAGAGAGGGACATTTAGCAACTGGTATTGCATTTTTTATCACACTGTCCATAACTATCTTTTGGTGTTTCTGTGCAATTCAAAATCACATTTTTTATCAAACCTATTACACTGGTAAAAAATGTATTAACCCAAACTTACACTTTTGCAGTCCTCTTCAGCCTGATCTTTATTTGTCCTTTTGTTTGCTATCGTTACATTTGGTTTGCAAATGGAGGTTATTCGATGAAATGCTTGATCAAGCAAAGGGCCACCCATAAGCAATGCTTTGTCAGAAATCTCACATATGTTCTATATTTTAAAATCACTAATTAAACATGCATTAACAAGTCAGCAAAAGTCTTTCAATCGATAAATTTTAAGTACCAGAAAAGCAAGAGCTTAGTACAGTATATCCAACTATGACAATAAACACTAAATGGTAGAAAATGCATTCAATAAAATGAAGCGCATAGTAGTAAAGGAGAAAACTGTTTTTTCATTTGACACATATTAACCTATTTGAAAAATACAGGAAACATTTTGCATATTATTTTTTTACCTGTAAAATTGCTGTTAAATCATCATTTGTTTTGATTATCACAACAACTTTAAAAAGCATTCCACATGAATAAATATTTCTCCATTCTACTGACACATCCTTCCAATGACCAGTGTTAAGCATTTCCCAAGAATAATTGACAATCTGCTTGTCAAGTTGGAAACAGTTAATATATAGTGTAAGTAAATGTTGCTAACATATCATGTATACCTCTTTTGACGTGTACAAAAGACTTTCCCATTTTGATTCCAAATAATACTTGGCACACTCATTCAGTTTAAAGATCATTTCTGAACCAACAACATAACTGTCAAAGGATTTTTGTATCCAGTCATAAAGACTTTGCTTTGAAGACAAAAATTGAAGCAAATCATCAAACAAACAATCCAGAGCAGAAGAATACTGTTTATTCATATTGGGTTATCAGTTTGTAAATATGACAATCACGAAGCATAGTTTCCAGTTATGTCGGCAGAACTAAAATCAAAGCCTGGCTGTTCAACTTGGTACTTTTCAAGGGTTAACTTTTTTTGCATTTCCTCATAAGTCCAAGCATCAGCCAAATACTCCTCCTTTAAAAGCGATCGCCAGCAAGGATCTGTAGATCAGTGGTACAAATTCAAGCAGAATAAAATGACTTGAAACACTAGTAATACCAACCTTCTTTTCTAAGGGACTTTGCTAAAAGTATTCTGACAAGCTTTTGATCTTCAACACTCCATGTTGACTCGTCAACAATAATAGATGAGGGAAGATCACCTTTGAATATCGTCTCTTGCTTTATAGAGCAAGAAATGTGATTTGAAACAAACTTGACACAGACGTCACGGCCTAATGGGATACAATGTCAATCAAGCTACATCAAAACTGTGGTTTAATTTGCTTTACCTCTGATTGGAGAATTCGACAGAACTTCAACATAAACTTCCTCTGCTGTTTGATACCAACGACCCCAAGGCGTGGAGCAATCTACAATGCCGCTCCTTTCATCAAAATGGCTAGACATTAAGTTTACCAGGGTTTTTGTTCTATAAAATGTTAGCTTAAAATTTCATAAGGAGTACTATATTAAGAAGCTACAATAAATGACATGCATGCTTTATTGACAGTTTTAACAGTACAATATTGGAACAATGCGAAAATTGTCATGCTAGAATACAAAATGAGGCTGATTCAACATCATTGTCTGTCGCTCTGTTTCGTTATTGTACAGACTGCAAAATTGACAAAGCATTAGCAATTGTAAGCCAGACGAAAGACACAAACCAACCACCAACAACGCAAACAGACACGCTCGCCGTAGTCCGGGAGATCCCCTCTGATTAAAATATAAACGTCCACCGTTTGCAATAACAAAACTTAAAGACAATAAAACATCAAAGCAAGTGTTGAGTAAATATTTTACTAGTATTGGCATACGGTGTATGTCCATGTTTGCATGTATTATCTACAACAAGTTGTTCCCTGACAAGCATGTGAAATTAAATCACAACAGCTACAATTAAGCAATAGCGACGATACAGCCAAAGTAAAAAATATTTTTAGTTTTTGAAGTATGCTTTGAGACAAGCACAAGTTTATTTGGTAGTGTTTATTCAGACAAAGTTATACTAGCGTCAGTAAATACCCGTTGACATGCAATTAAAACATATGAAGACCCTGCTGGATCCCCAGGTAACATCATTAGGTGTTATTACTATTCATAACATAAGCGTATGCGTAAAGCAGTTCTATATCAAATAAAAATGAATACTTTTCATACCACATATTTTGTTGAGTCATTAAATCCATATGTATCAACATAATAGTAAATTGTCTAATTTATTTACAGCTCGGAGCTGCAAAAGTTTGCTGCATGGGTTGGTCACCAAACAACAATAAACTTGCAGTGTGCACTTCAGATCGAGTTGTTTTGTTGTATGATGAAAGTGGGGAAAGAAGGGATAAGTTTTCATCCAAGCCAGTCGACTCAAAGGTAAACTTTATAAATTTTTTCTGTGCTCATCAATAATCCCGTTTTCAAATTTCATGTTTTCAGTATGGAAAGAAAAGTTATTCTGTGAAAGCTTTGGCATTTTCACCATGTTCAACCAAAATAGCTCTTGGACAGACAGACAATATTATTTATGTTTACAAAATTGGTGAGGATTGGGGAGATAAGAAAGTAATCTGCAACAAATTTGTTCAAACAGTAAGATCTTTTTAACCACTTTGACTGGACCAGTGTCACATGAATATCTTTTAGAGTGCTGTAACATGTCTAATGTGGCCAATGGAAAATGCTATTGTCTTTGGATTGTCTGAAGGCAAAGTCCGCTTGGCAAACACAAGAACTAACAAGTCTTCCACAATATATGGGACTGATTCCTATGTGGTTGCAGTTACAACAAAGTATGAGAAATGCACACAACCATTTACTGTGTAAATAATATTTTCTGTGTAAAACATAGTGATATTTCCTTGTAGTCAAAGCGGTAAGGGAGTTCTTTCTGGCCATGCTGATGGAACTCTTGTGCGATATTTCTTTGATGATGAAGGAAGTGGGGAGTCTCAGGGAAAAATACTTACACACTCATGCTCCCCTTATGCATTGGCGTGGGCTGCGTCAAGGTATATATGTTTAATATGCACAGCAGATTTTTGTGAACTAATAGAATAAGGCAACTTTACAATTTGGTGCAGCATTGTTGTAGCTGGATGTGACAGAAGAGTTGTTGTTTACAATCGAGATGGTAGAGCAATACAAAACTTTGACTACTCGCGTGATGACACTGAAAAGGAATTTACTGTCGCTATTGCCAATCCTAGTGGTCAGAGTGTGGTTGTTGGCAGCTATGACAGGTAAATATGTGACAAGTTATACAAATATGTTGCAGTTATGCTCACTGTTTTGTTATTATTATGGATTAGACTTAGGCTTTTCAACTACAGTCCGAGGCGGGGGGCCTGGGATGAGGCAAAGCCTAAAGAAATAAAAAACCTTTATACCATCACTGCTCTAACCTGGAAGAAAGATGGATCTAAACTATGTGCAGTAAGAGTAAAAATTTCCAAGTTTTCCAGCGTTCAAAAACATTATTTTGACTCTTTTTACTTTTTAGGGAACTTTGTGTGGGGGAGTTGAGATGTTTGATTGTTGCCTGCGTAGATCAATTTATAAAAACAAGTTTGAAATGACTTATGTTGGTCTCTCACAGGTTTGTAAAAAAACACTATGTTAGCATGAAATTGTCTTATCCACAATCATTATTTGTAGGTGATTGTAAGAAATATGAGCACTGGAACCAGAGTGGTTTTGAAATCTGAATATGGTTATGAGGTGAGTAATATAAAAAAATATATAAAAATCCTTTGACAGTTATATTGTTGGTTCAGAAATGATCTTTAAACTGAATGAGTGTGCCAAGTATTTCTAAATAAACAAAACGCATTAGTGCTAAATTTCCACTTGAAACATATTCTTTTGCTGCATATGTGCAAAAAAATTATTCCAAAATAGCTTTATACTGATATAGATGTACAAACCAGATTCTAAACGTTGCAGATTGACGAGGTGAAAATTTTGGGCGGAGAACGATTTTTGGTGGGCCATACCTCAGACACTTTACTGCTCGGTGATTTGCTATCAAACAGACTATCTGAAGTTGCATGGCAAGGTTCTGGTGGAAATGAGAAATACTTCTTTGAGAATGAAAATGTGTGCATGATTTTTAATGCTGGTATGTAATGCTGTCTACAAGGTAGAGAACAATTCTTTTGTTATAGTTTTGTGTAATTGGCAGGCGAACTGTCTTTGGTTGAATATGGAACCAATGTTGTGCTTGGAACTGTGAGAACAGAACAGATGAATCCTCATCTTATCAGTGTCAGGTTGAATGAACGTCAACATGCCCACAAACAGTTTGCGGACAACAAAAAGATGGCCTACCTCATTGACCCCAAAACAATATCAATAAGTATGTAATATTTGTCTTTGTTGCACCATGCTAGATTTTACCTTACCTCTATTTACTTCTATCAGTGGACCTGGTGACATCATATCCAATAGCAACTATTCAACATAATTCCAAACTGGATTGGTTGGAACTTAACGAGACAGGTATGTATCCAAACTAAACAACATGTTGGCAAATACTTTCACGACAGCAAAACAGATTATTTCTGTACTGAAAACCAGTGCTTTGATTGTTGATTTTTTGAAAAGCATTATTGTATCTAATATCATGTTAATTTTGGAGGTTCAGACTGATATTCACTTGTGTGTGATTTTTTTCATGAAAAACTTATATTATAGTAAAAAGTCATTATAAAAGGTCCAACATGCTTGTAAGTTTCTGTATGTTAATTTTGCTGTGTTTTTAGCTGGCAAACTATTGTACCGGGACAAAAGATTGCATCTACATTTATATGATGTAAAAACAGAGCAGAAAACAACGCTTTTAAATTATTGCTCATTTGTACAGGTTTGTGTAGATCTTTCTAATAATCTTCTAATCTCTTTAGAGAATTAACATGTTCTACTATTGTGCAGTGGGTTCCACAAAGTGATGTGCTGGTTGCTCAAAACAGGGAAAACCTTTGTGTATGGTACAACATTGACACACCGGAGGGTGTCACCATGTTTCCAATTAAGGGGGAGATAATTGACCTTGAACGTACTGAAGGAAAAACAGAGGTATGATTTTAAATTCTGTGGTTTGTTGAGCTTCAGATTTAGTCCCTACAGTGTATTGCATCATTTTTTAACAGTGTTTTGAAATGATCTTCGTCATTATTAGTAAATATAAATTTAACTGGCTTCGCAACTGGCAAAAGAAAAGTTTTCATTTTGTGCCATATTCTAATAACTGTAATCTAAGTTTTTTTTTGCAGGTGTTGGTACAGGAAGGAGTGAACACTGTGACATACACTCTTGATGAAGGCCTGATTGAATTTGGAACTGCCACTGATGATGGCGACTTCGACAGGTGGGATCAACTTTTTAAATTTCATCACTAATAACTAAAGACTTAATTTACAAATGGGATTCCATAAAAATATTGCACTCTTTGTATGAGAAAAAGTTAATTTGAACCAGTTAGTTTGACTATGTATTGTGTTGATTCCAATAACCATTATATCACAAATTTAACTTTTCTTTAGGGCTGTTTCATTTTTGGAAACATTGGAAATGTCTCCAGAAACTGAAGCAATGTGGACAACTCTCAGCAAAATTGCATTGGAATCTCAGCAACTGTACATAGCAGAGAGGTATAAGTTTAAAAAAATTATTCACTTTTTTATTATTCCAAAGTAATAAGTGTGGATTATCTCCCAAAACTATGAAGTGTTATTTAAATGAAACTACTATAGTTTTATTTCCGTTTACAGATAAGGTACAACTAAAATAGTAATATGTTTATCATTACAGGTGTTACGCTGCTTTGGGTGATGTGTCAAAAGCAAGATACCTAAAGAAAACAAATCAACTTATGGATGAATATGAACGGGAATCTGTATGAACTTCCTTAAAAATCATTCTGTTCAAGAATAAACTTTCAATTTCTCATTTGTAGGGTGGAGATGGTTTAGAATTTTACAAAGTGCAAGCTCGCCTGGCAATATTTGAAAAAGATTTTAAAAAAGCTGAGCATGTAAGTTAACTAATAGCCTAAAAGATATGTTGATTCAAATGTGTAATAAAATCCTGGGTTTCAGATATATTTGAGCAATGGAGCAGTTGATGAATGTATAAGTTTCTACCAAGACATGTATATGTGGAGTGAAGCCATAGCTGTTGCAGAGGAAAAGGTCACCTTAATGCTGTGTTCACAAAAACTACTTACAGTTTTATTTCACATTTATATCTGTATCTGTCTGTTTGCAACATATTACTGTGACTAATGTCCAAATTCGGATTTCAGAATCATCCAGATCTTCATCAACTACATCAGTCATATTACCAATGGCTTCTTGACACAAACCAGGATGAGGCAGCTGGTGCTTCGAAAGAACAACAGGGTGACTGGCATGGAGCAATTGCTCTTTACATGAAGGCTGGGTTACCTGCAAGAGCAGCTAAACTTGCCCTCTCCCGATCTGTAAGTTAATTTAATCACATTCAAAATTTTTAGTTGTGTAATTGTTACATTTTGCAGGATCTGATGTCTAACAGAAACCTGATGGAACAAATTGCTTCTGGCTTGTTGAAATATGACCTCAACGAACAGGTAAATTTCTAGTTAAGATTTACTAAAAATATTTTTTCTATTATACCAACTACCTTTAGGCAGGAGAGTTGTTTGAAAAAACTGGAAACTTTCAAGGTGCCCTTGACTGCTACAGAAGGGACAAAGCATACAGGTGTGTGTTTATGGTCTATTTCATTCTTGCATGGATAAAATATTTGCTTGTAAACCCAGAAAATCACACTTTTAAAGCAGTTACATACTGTTTACATAGTTATAAAGCATTTGTAGATAGTTAATGTTTCTATATTTTCAACATAGGAGAGCGGTTGCCCTGGCAAGAACTTCATTCCCATCTGAAGTTGTTCGCCTGGAATATGAATGGGCTGAACATCTTAACTCACAGAAACAACTCGATGCAGGTATCAAGTCATTTTAAACTTGATGATTTCTGACAGGCAAACACCACAATTTTTTTTATTTTCTAGCCATCAACCACTATATTGAAGCTGGTGCAACGGAGAAAGCAGTGGAGGCAGCAATTGGATCCCACCAGTTTAAAAAGGCCATTTTAATTTTGGAAAATCAAGATCCATCAATGGGTGGGAAGTATTACCACAAAATCGGAATGCATTATTCTCAAATTAATGATCATGAGGTAAGTTACTTTATGCTTGCAAACTATGTAAGCAATTATGCACATACTGGTTAATTTATGTATATAATTACAAATATATTGCATAAGTTGTGAACAATCAACCTATAAATTGTAACATGCACAATGTTTCAGAGGAAATGTTAGCACACATATTTATTTTTCAGACTGCTGCCAGACTTTTTATGAAAGCGGGTTCAAGACACGAGGCTGTGGAACTTTTGCTTGCATCTGAGCGCTGGGAGGAGGCTCATGCACTTGCACAGACCTGTATGAAGCCAGAGGAAGTCACAGCACTCTATATTAATACTGCACAGCAACAAGAGGCTAAAGCAAAATACAGGGAGGCTGAAAGGTAGGGGTTGCTATTTGTTTAAATTCCTGTATGTTATGCAACAGGATTTTTACTAATCCAATTTAGATAAAATACTGAATATTCAGTAGAAAATAAATAAATTTTCACTTCAATTTACAATTCAACGTTTTTTTGTTTTTTTTAGGTTGTACTTGTCAGTTGAAGAACCAGATCTTGCAATTACCATGCACAAAAAACTAAGACGATATGATGACATGATACGACTTGTCAGAGACTATCACCCAGATCTTTTGCAAGACACCCATTTGCACTTGGCTAAAGTGTGCAATTGTTGTGAGTTTAGGTGCTGAATAGAACTAACACCAAATGTGTTTCAGGAACTTGAAAATGAAGAAATCTTGCAACAAGCAGAGCACCACTTTATTGAGGGGGAAGATTGGAAATCTGTTGTGAACATGTACAGGCAGAGGGTGAGTAGATAAATTTTCAAACAAAGTTAAATTAAGTTATTCCCAATCTCATCATTTGCTGTTGTATCCCTGGTATCTAAAACAGATGTTTGAAACCACTGCCCTTGCATTTGTTCCAAATATTTATTGCAACATAAATTTCAAAAGAATGTGATTTTCGCTACCATATACTTTTTTTTATGCGTAAATCTCGAGATTTATCAAAAAGTGCAAATTCTTGTTTGGGGTTGACTTATCAACCAGCAAAGCATTCAGCATTTATTAAACATTTTTATTAAAAGAATTTTTTTTGCCTACTAAGGATTTGTGGGAAGATGCATACAGAGTAGCAAAGTCACATGGGACAACCACAGCTCACAAGCAGGTAAGCAATTGTATGTAGTTGGGAAAAAGATGGGAGTTATATTACCCATTACGTTGTCAGGTTGCTTACTTATGGGCGAGGTCACTCGGTGGTGATTCAGCTGTAAAACTTCTCACCAAGTTCGGGTTACTCGATGCTGCTATTGATTATGCTGCTGACAACTGGTAAAATTCTGTGTATGATAGTTTAAATAAATAGATGTTTTTTACAGTGTATTTTGAATAAGCTACATGAAATATAATATCCTAATGCTAGTGTTATGGTATTTCCACAGTATTGTTTTGTTCCAGTGCCTTCGATTTTGCATTTGATCTTGCAAAAACAGGACTGAAAACAAAAATGCCCGATATTCATTTGAAGTATGCCATGTATTTGGAAGATGAAGGTATGATTAAGTTTAATTAGTTCCAAAAGAAATTTGACGGTATTGTTCCTTTTCATTACCAGGTAAATTTTCTGAGGCTGAAGCTGAATTTATCAAAGCTGCAAAACCAAAGGAAGCAGTTCTTATGTAAGACTCACTATGTAAAATTACCCTTTTTCTGTTTTTGTGATACAACTGGCGCAATAAGAATGAGAGTTGTTGAATTTTGTAACATCTTCTTTGTCTAGGTATGTCCACAACCAGGATTGGGAAAGCGCTCAGCGTGTTGCTGCCGCCCATGATCCAGATTCTGTCAACGATGTACTCATTGGTCAAGCTAGAGTCGCATTTGAGCAAAAGGTATGAACAATGATCATTATTTCAACTGAACATTTTTGCACTGAAGAACTTCATAGTACCCAGTGTGATAATTTTAATGCATTTGTCAGATTATAACGAAGGTTACTCATGCTGTGAGAATTTTCTTAGGAGTTCCAGCAAGCCGAAGCATTCCTGCTTCGCGCCCAGCGAGCAGACCTTTGCGCAAAATACTATAAAGAAGCAAACATGTGGATGGAAGCACTGCGAATCGGAAAGGAATATCTGCCACCCAACAAGTTTAAGATATTGCAACAAGAATATGACGCGGTTATAGCCGGTTCGGGTTCTAGGTAACTATTTCAAGGGATTTAGCGGAAAGGTCGTGTGTGGCAAATTTACGTAATGTTACATCAAAGTGGTTTTTTTCAACCAATAAAGAGCAACCATTCATAAAAATGTTTGCCACAGGACATAAAAACCTAATAACAACCTAAAATTATCAAACGTGCGTTTTCTCCAGTAAATTTGTTTTAAAATAATTTTGTGGATCAAAACCTGAATAACATTGTGACTGTAGGAAGGATAAATGTTGTTCAAGAGGAATGACCAAATTTGCAACACTGATGTTAGAAAAGTACTGCCAGCTTGCACCGTTACTTTGTTAAAATTATATTATTTATTTAATAAGAAATAATTGTGCAGGTAAAAAATTCACCCGACTGTGGGCAGTTTGTCAAGGCAAAAAGCAATTATGATTTTGTGTTCAACAAAAAAACAATACACATATTTACAAATAACATTGAATTTCCGGTTAAACGTGCGGATGTATTTACAATCAAATGAACACAACAACAAAATTTCCCAAATCGTGAAGTTGGCTTGGTACAACCATATCCTCCACGCGGCTCGGTATAACTGACTACGAACAACACGTAAACAACCCCTTCCCACACACACACACACACACGCCGCTGAACCCGAAACCGCAGTGGAACCGAAATTTATTTGTTTTGTATCCGCAGCAGTGGCGCCGACGGACTAGTGAAGCAGGCTCGGGATTGGGAGGCGCGGGGTGAATACACACAGGCAATCTCGTGCTATTGTAAGGTGACACACGATATGAACCCCGACGCAAGGTAAATAATTATCTCAAGTCGTTGATCCTTTGGTCGACCGCTTTCGCTTTTTGTTGTCTTCGGCAATCCAATTAAAACTGGCTGAAACCGGTTTCCCACAGCGAAGTTTGTTGTTTTTGTTCGATCACAGATTTCAAACTAGAAATACACTCGACATAATTGCCTCCCGGATATTTGCTTTATTTCATAATTTTCTAACAGTGAATATTCACCTAATGTAATGTATCCGAATTAAATTGATATTTAAGATGTGTTTCCCTATGGCTGACAGGCATTTTTCTGACAGAACAAAAAGGTGGTATGTTAACTAGCGTAAATGTTCATTCTAGGGTTTTGGACAAGTGTTGGTCAAAGGCTGCGGACCTAGCACTGAAATTCCTCGATAACGACAAAGCAACCGCCGTCATCAAACTGCTCGGCCCGAAGTTCTTAAGAATCCAAAAACACGAAAAGGTAGTAATCGTGCTGAAAAATAATGTTACTTTCCTTTTTTATTATCAAGTTCACCAAATTGTTGTAACCATTTTAATTTTAGGCTGCTGAGTTGTATGTTCAAGTAGACATGATCCAGGAGGCGGCCGATGCATTCATGGATTGTGGCGAGTTTCAAAAAGCGAAAAGCGTTTGTCGAGATTACGCTCCCCACCTTGAACAATATGTCGATCAGAAGTACAAGCAGCACCTCAAACACCACGGAGACACCAAGGCGGTAAGCTTCATTAGAACATTGGGCCAAGGATGTTTATCTTGCCACAGAAATTTATTATTGGCAATTGTTAATTACGCTTGATTGGTATTGACAGCCTGGTTGTAATCATTGGCACGCTAATATGTATCATGTTGTACATCAATGACTTAATTTAAAAAGATTTCAAAGATTATTGCGAACCGTGTGTGATATAATTTCGTATGTCCGAAAAACAAGTTTTGCCATGTTGATATTTTGATTGCTAATCATTCCCATACATTTTTACCACAAGATGGCATCCGTGGACATGGTTGCAGCACTTGATATGTACGTTGAACGTGGTCAATGGGATAAATGCATTCAGACAGCTGAACAACAGGTGAAACATGGTTGAAAATAACATTCTTTGTTTTCTGTCAAAGTAGCCAATTATATGAAGTAAGAACTGATTTATTGCCGAATGATTTGTTCTGAAAGTATTGTTTCTTTCACTAAACATATTTACAACAAAAATTTTAAATGATGCACAATACCGTTAGTTGTATGCTAAACAATATAAAAAATTATTAAAACTTTTTCTTTTTTGTGAGGAACTGCAATCATTAAAACGCTTTGCAAAACTGTTTGCTGGCATGGAAAATGTCAAGTTGTTACAGTTCGATTACATCATGTTGTTCTCTCATGTAGGGCCACCAAGTTCTCCATAAGTACGTGGCACAATATGCCGCTCATCTTCTCAAGGATGACAACGTTCTCGAAGCACTTGACCTCTACGTTCAACATGGTATTTTATGAACAACTTGCCCAAATCCACTATCTAAGATATTTCGGCACAAAATTTTGCCAAAAAACTCTTATATTCTGTATAGTTGGGTCGCAGACTAATAACACTACGCAATTTTTCCTAATTCTATAATCAAAATACAAAAATAATCCTCAAGTAAATTTAAGACTGGGCAATTAATTTGGAAATAAATGTGGTTTATTTCACAAAACCACTCGCAGTTCAAGCGTGAACAATTTTTGTTTCGTGAGTGGCTTTACTGCCAAACTTTCAAACGAGCTTTTATCTTTGTAGTAGATCCATTCTCCTATATTGGTCAAGTGCCTTGCCAGGTTTTTGACCAGCTTTGTACTTCTGCCAAAAATCTTGCAATCTTGAGATTACAAGTCGTTAGCGTGTGAATCTTCCACCCATCTGCTTTTCAGCAATAATCCGGCCCAAAATTAAGTGTTTGTCACATCGCAGGAGCCCCGGCCAACGTCCAGAACTTCAACATTTACAAGCGCATCGCAAATGATCTGGTATCTTCGTCCGAATGTGACAACTACAAGACTTGGGCCAGTCTACGTGACGTCATGTATAACTTGGTAAGCTGCGTTTGTTCAGTTAACGCGTTCGACTCTCTCGTGCCAACAAAAAGCAATATTCTTTTAATTGTCCTGTAACTTTGTGTAACATTTTGCAAAACATGAAAAGGCATCATGATTTAGTGTTTATAGTTTGTGCTGCATTTTGTTGTTTGATTCGACACCAAAGGTTATTGTGTGCCAAGCAGAAAATAGGTTGCGCGAATTATTTTAGATAATGGGCGCTCACCATCCCGAAATTGCAATTCGTTTATTGTTTTTAGCCTTAAATTGTCTTTAACTTGTCATTCGGCTTTCGCAACACGGACGAAGCAAAGATAAAATGATGAAAAAAGACATGCGTTCTATAGGCTGCACCTATTTAATAGTTAAAAATGTTTCTATTAACACCAATTTTCCTTCTTAACTAGATGGAGAACATGGAGCACACTCAACAAACTAACTCCCCGGACTACGAGGAATTCCTCACTTTCCTCCTTGTGTCGCATTACTACGCGGTTAGATCAGCTTGCATGGGCGAACACGACATGGTACGTAAACCTCAAGCCACTTAGATTTATGTGCAAGATGTGGTCAACATTTCAGTGTTGCATGTATTTGATTGAGCCACTTTTTGCACACAGTTATACACGACTTTTTATTCGTTGTACTTTTTGCTCATTTCGTATGGCATTATGTGTTTCTTGTAGGGTTAAATACAGCACAAACCTTACCCCACATAATAAATTGCACTCTAATATATTAATATCTGAAAGCAACAAAGGGGCGAAACACTCATAGGTTAGTAATTATCGCCGTGTGGGTGATGTAACATTCACCCTCGGTTATAAGATCACCGCAGTGCATACATGATGTGCACGCAAGACGTTATTGTATGAGCATGGAACTGACGTAATATGTCGCTCAGGGCGACCTTGTGGCGAAAATCAGCACCTCCATGCTTCGTTACACTGCGGTGGTGCCCGCTGATAAAGCTTTCTACGAGGCTGGTCTGCATTGCCGGGAAGTGGATCGACTCAACATGGCCTTTGTCCTATGGAACAGGTGATGCAAAACGATTACTGTTTCATTTACGACTCTTTTGCTCTTGTATTGGAGATTAACCGTTTTTCGTATGAAACCTGTGGTTATGATTAATAGGAATGTGGTATATTATTAAAAAAAATTACAATGAAGATAAAGCCCATTGAGGAACATTGTCACAAAGTCTCAACATAAACACTATACCAGCTTCCCGTTAGGTTTATTATATGTATGACCTGTTATCCGGCAGTCTAATCAAAAATGAAATATATGCAACCTGCGATAAAGTGCAAATAATTTTAAATTTCGACAAAAATAGCTTTTTTGTTTAATTCAAATACAGACAAACAAATGTTGGATTAGAAGTGCATTGTTTTTAAGGGTTTTTTATTCTTTGCAGATTTTTGGATATGTCAGAGGCGATAGATGAAGGTTCCCTTGATATGATCGACAACACAGACTTTCAAGAGACAGATATTCCGTTCGAAGTTCCACTTCCTGAGAAGCAGTTTCTACACGTAAGCATGGGTTGCAGAAACACAAAAATATTGTAATAGCTTGGGTTGGCCGGATCTGCCATGCGTATTGTAAACACCAGCTAACTAAAGCGCATGTGGTTTTGGTAAAGTGATTGTAAATATAATTATTCCAGCATTTAAGGCGACTTCAATGAGAATGTTGATTGTAATGATAATAATTTCGCCTGAGTAAAAGCATATGTCGTGTAAAAATTACGTTGAAAGTCGTTAGTAAAATAAAACTAAAATACTGGAGAATATTTTTCTATATTCCATCACTATAAGTCGCGGTTGGGGCGCTAAAAAAGTTAATACGCCCAAATATTTCACATTTCTCGGTCAAAATTCCGCCCCAACGTTTTGCGCGCTCGCTTTAAACACCAGCCCGGTCTCAAGCATTCGTGTTATGCTGTTGCATCGCATAGCGTTGCAATGGAGCATGGCGTTCGAGAACGCGAACAGCGATCAAAGACTGGTTTCCCTTGCATTGGCAGGAGTCAGGGCGCGAGGAAGTGCGGGATTGGGTGCTGGCGGTGTCGGTCGACCACAAGGTGGAGCAGGTGCTGCCGGTAGATGAGCGTGACACCTTCGAAGGAAATCTCTTGGCACACAACACCGGTCTTAGCGCGTTACCTTGCGTTGTCACAGGTGCGAAAAAAGAGAGTGTAGCGAATAAATGATGGCAAGCGGGCTTGGGCAAAGGAAACCATTGCCGCCCGATCAGTGAGCCGCCGGGCGTCGTTTTGCGCAGCGCCGCTTGCCAGACAGAAAAGTGCGGGTTTCCCTTAATTAAAACCTGATAAGTGCTGGTAATAACCGCGATGCTATCGTCTTCGTGACGAGACTCAAATTCGAGTCTGCGCTGCGTCCATATATGCTAAATATTTCCCTGTCCTGGGAAGCAATCACGCCCGGCTCCAAACTAATCCATGCTGTTGTCATAACTACTACAGTGCTACCGTAGCATTTGCCCTATTTTTACGTACATCATTGGGCGTGTAGTAAGACCGCTAGAGTTGCCCCTCTTCTGGGGTTATTTGTTTTGTGTCAACATCGCCGGGTAGTTGGAAAACAAAATATCCACACATATCAGGTGCCTTACAGATTTTGGGTGTTACGAAACAAACAATTCGATTGCCTCGTTTATCACAGTGGGTAGGAACCGGTGATGAATTTATTTAATTAGCATGTTCGATTAAACTGATAGTACCCAAGTTTAGGCATGCTGCAAATGAAAAGAATTTGTTTTGATCCTTTTCGATAATTTCCTTTAAAGATTTTTAAGGTTAACCGAGACGTAAACGGTAAAAATGATATTCAAATAATTTGTTCATATTTGCCCGACCTTCTCTTATACCAAGTCTATTTGACGTTGTTGATAGAAAAATTAGCATAATCAAACAGTAGGTGCGCGCACACGCTGACATATTTTTAGACCGTGTGTTCATTTTGGGCGCAGGTTACCCGGTGTTGCGGAACAAGGTCGAATTTAAGACTCCAGGACGCGCTGCGAATCGCGAAGACTGGCAAAAGTTGACGATGGCCGCCAAGATGACGTCATCTTATTCTTTGCAAGACGTTCTACGTTTTCTCAGTCAGTTCACTGGGGGTGCGGCCGGCGCCGGTGCTGCCTACAGACCGTAATGTGTTGGTTTTTCAGCGGTTTCCTTTGAAAAATATTTGCTTGTTGGACACTTTGTCGTCATATTCCCCCACCGTTTCCACTGTGTCGCTGCATGGACCCAGTTTGTTCATATGTATATTCATATATTTTTGAGTTTAATAGTTTTGTGTGTGTACCTAAAGTAATGTGTGTAAAAGTTTTAGAAGCATTTTGTTGAACAAGGAATATACTTGCAATTAGATATGATTTGTTCAATACAAAGATTCTGAAGGTAGCAACGCGGTGGCTTCTTTTACAAACAAGTCACATCCCGAGTAATTCTACATTAGATAACTTCTCCCAAAATGTTTCTCCCTCAATTTAAAGTCGGTCAATCGAATGTCAAACACCACATATACGATGGGTAGGAATTGGTATTTGTAGAAGCACAAATTTCAATTTAGCTAAAATGCGGGTTTTACTTAAATCGAAGGAACATACATCACGGTGTTGCAACCACTCCTGAAAGTGAAACAACGCACCTTTTTCGTGCAAAATTTAACAGACTGTGATATCCAGGTTAAATTGTGCTATCTCGCCTTTGTAAAAGCCTTTTGTAAAGGAAACATTTTTTTAACTCAATTCCAGCGCCGACTTTGGCACCTTTGTTAGGCGATATCACCCTTTGACATCACCCCTGCGTCTCTAAGAGTTAAATAAATCCCACAGAGCGATGATAAAGGTGCCAAGTTAACTTCACAACGCGGCCAACAATAAAACTTCTGTCCAATGGCAAGACTGTGGGATGCGACGGCGGCAGACTTCCCACGTATCCTGTCGCCTTTCAATTAGTGGTTAAGTTTGGACGGCATCTACATGGGTGGACCTTCGTCCGGCGATAAATTACCGCCAATTTCCATCTTAACTCGTATGTTTGTGTACTCGTTTGCTCAAGGATGGGAACTGAATTAGGTCAATGCTGATTTACCCAAACACACGTCGGTGCTAATTTAAATTATATGTGGAAACGTGGATGAGTTGGATTTATTGTTATTTCTGCAAATATAATTTTTTGAAATATCTCATTTTACACAATGTATAATATACTATATATATGTGGACACATACTGCAGTATGAAACTTTGTGTGTGGGTAAGTAGAATGTGAATAGTGTCCATTGTATATGGACGATATCTTGTCTGCTACAGCTAGCTTGTTCAATGTACGCGTGAAATAGATTTACATTTTCCGCTTTCATATAATCATGCTATATGACGGCATCGTTAGGACTGCAAACATTCGCATCGAAGTGTGAATAACTACCAAGTATAACTTTCCCATTGCTCATAATGAAACCATCGTGTTGTCTTTGTTTATCACACCGTGGTGACATTACGATTCAGTGCCACAAAAAAATGCGACAACATTCCGCTTTAGATTGCGGAAAGCAAATGCACTCAAGAAAGGTCGCGAAAAAACTATACGTATTCACTTATCAGACCGAGGGAAAGTCCGTCTCCGAATATAAAGGTTGTTTTTTCGTGGTTAACGTGACACAAGGTTATTTTATATTGGAATTTTGCAAACGTGAAGTTTCCACCTGTGTCACGCACAACAAGTGGCGTTAGAAAAAGGTCGATTTCGGAACGAAAATATTGAATGTTGTTTCGTGGTTAACTGTTATTACCAACCACTGGTCGTTGCTTGAGGCAGACGAGACAACTTTCCCGTCGTCGCGAAATTCTTGTTTTTATTTCCAAAGCCTCCTTTCACTTATAACTCAAATACTTCCTAATTTGTCGCATGAGAACAAGATGGTTTCCTTCGTTTCCTCACGCAATCCAGCACCGGTAACGTTTATGAAAATGTATGCAGTCGCAACATTTTTTTAAAGTTTTGGTTTGGACAAGAAATTGAGCTGTTATTGCAACACGCCAATTAGGGTAACAAGCATGATTGTCATGCAAAAAAGTTGCTGAAACGCATCGAGAAGTGACTTTACCGGCGGCACTATTGTTCGTTTTTGGAGGCTAAAGTGGAAATAGGGAAAAAGGTCACACGATCTTGAGTGCACAAAAGGAAAAAAGGTAAACAGGCAACGGAGCGCAACGGTAAAAGCGTCCAGTGCAGACGCACCCAGCTTGAAAGGAGACTGGCTCTGTGAAGTGGTAGATGGAAGGCAGCTTTGTAAAGTCGTTAATCTAGTTTTTACTTAGTTTTGAATGTAGCTAAAGTTCGTTTAACGTATTTGTTTATCTCACAGTGTCGCCCGTGCCTATCTGTGACAGGAAAGTTTCAAACGAAGGAAACGGGTTGGCGGGGTCGAAAATAAGATCAGAGTGTTACAGTTTGTAAATCACCCGCCCGGTTGTAGTGTTTAAAAGGTAGACGTTGGTGGACAGCTCTTGCCATCTCAGATACTTGGAATACCCGAAATCATGACGTGGCTTGGGCTTCTCAAAGCTATTCTTGTCGGCCTTACGGCTTTGTGTACATACGCTGCTGCAAGCATGGACGAATGTTACCTGCCAAATTCTCACACACCTCAGCGCTGTTTGCCTCCGTTCGAAAATGCAGCTTTTGGCAGGACTGTGGTTGCCAGCAATACGTGTGGCACGCCGGCAGAGGAATACTGCTTGCAAACGGGCGTTACTGGCGTAAAAAAGTCCTGTCACATTTGTAATAGCAGTAACCCCGCCACAAGACGCGATGCAACGCTGCTCACGGATTTTAACAACGAAGAAACCAGCACCTGGTGGCAGTCCAGTACAATGCTGCATGACGTTCAATTCCCTACAAGTGTCAACCTCACCTTGAATTTAAGTAAGTGTAATAACAAAATATTAGGTAATATGTCATCACATGTGTTGTAAAAAGCGAGCGGCGCACGTTGTTCGTTTGCTTTGGGAGATGGTTTGCCTGGAAAGCAAATAGAGCTGGTCGCTAACTCGGTTGAAAGGTTGATATTTGCGCATGAAATAAAATGTCAAAACGCTTTATGATCGACCGAGATATGGGGTTTGTGGTGGAAGCCGAACGTTTACCATTGAATACATTGTCCACGACATCAAAACACTTGTCGTTAGATTGCATTCATTCTAAACCTAAATGGTTGGCTGCAGACCAATAGTTAGCAATCCTTTGTTGTTGTATCCAACGGTGATTTTACCGGGTTGGGCATAAAGCCAATTGTCCATATCTTGACAAAAGCGCTCGACCCATCAACTGCCTAGTTGGCTTCATCTCAATTGAAGGCTCCAGCCAGTCGACCTACTTTCTGTGGCCGTGGCTGACGATGGGTGTTGTGTCCAGTTGACTAGAACAAAGTCAAGGAATGTGCTAAAACGTACAACCGACATCCTGTCCGACAGATACTTCGCAGATGCCCTTTTGTGTAGTTGGTAAAAATAGCAAATACCCAGTTTAAAAAATGTCACTGTGTTTCCATGATAAGCATAAGTCATTCGCAATGAGTAATACTAAATAAGGTTCCCACATATTTTGTCAGCGAAGGGTATGTATCACTTTTCCAGTTACCAGCGCCGACTGACATCAAAGATTTAGGAAAGTTACCTTGTGGCTTATGCCTAAAGCTGATACTCACCCATGGTTAGTGCTTTGAAACCCAGGAAGCACCCGTCTCGAACCTCTGGTAATCACGGAAACCATGCCCTAGGCCGACAGAGCCTACCTTAGGCACCGCCCGGTGGTTGTTCAAGGACGAATTAAACAATTACCTAGGTCTGTGTTGTTATACTTACAACGATTTTAATGTTTCTAGCCTCAAAGACATGAAGTAGGAAACAGTCGAGTAGATACATGAGATGATCCTTGTTTCGGTAAAAGCCTCATACTTGGGCTGAGAGAATGAAGTGGTAACCGTTGATAGCAATTATAAATCGTCTAGCGTCGGCCTTATGGTATAATTGGCAATGTAGTCCAGGGACGAGTACCCTTATTACCGGCACATTAACTCTGCGTTTCCTGAAAAAACCGACGCTGGCGTTTAGGCGCTCTGTCATTATCCGCTTGTTAACATGACATTGAAAGGCATGCGTCCGTTTATCCGGAAACCACGAAAGACTGGCAGCCGTCCCAGCCAAGAACGCAAGCAACAATGGTGATTGTTTGTTGCTGAAAACAACGTAAACGCCTTTTTGAACTTTTGGTGTCAAATAGTGTACAGGAGACGAACCAAATTAAATATCCGCTCAAAGCGTCAAATAACGTGGAGCATTGTTTGTAGTTGGGTCGCGATTGTGTCGTGTATCGCCCAACCTACTTCCCTCGGTGGGTCCCTGTCACTTCTTTGTATTGATTAGCGGTTTGAAATACCGCTATCAGTAAACATCTTCTCCGCAATCACTGTGCCACCGCGGGCATTGCGGGTTCATTGGAGGGTACACACAAAAAAAACAGGCACCCGCCCCCAATTTTTCAGTGGCTGATTCGCACCTGCATGACACAGACAGTAGTGAAAATTCCATATGTAAAGTGAAGTAATGTTTTTTTCAACACCATAACGGTATTGCATGTCTGCTAATGTCGGATCATTCTCGACGTGCCGAGATGTTTGGTTATTGTTTGGCAACAAACGCTCAAGTTCTATTTCCGCGTCGCTGCCTGAAAACTTCAACTTACCTAAATTCGTGGAAAACCAGCAGATCGAAGCGTTCCTCCTAACCGCTTATTTTGAGAAATTGCCTTCCCTTTTGACCGTGCTCGCGCGTCGCGTTCTAAACAAAACAGCCGGGTGCAAAACAAATTTTACGACGCGATTGTGAATTCGGCATTTCGTTTGAAACCTCCACCTGCAAGCAATGGCGCAAATGAGCGGTATTGTTTCGCCCAAGCACCTGCAAATTATTTTCACTTGAATTGCGACTTTTCGCGGCCGGTCCTTTCTTTCATCTTTCATCCCGCGATTCAACAGTTAACTGTGTTTGTTTTACATCAAAAAGGAGGGCAATGACAGTGCTGTTCTCAGACGACAATTGCTTATCTTCGACTCTTTATCTGCGCGTTCCAATGTTAAACCTAAAGAAAAAGGGCGTTAAGTATACTTTTTCTCAGTATAAACAACGTTACGTTCAGGAATTTTAAAGGTTGCGCAAACACGGGCACAATTTCTCCGGTTCATTGCGCGACAATGCCGAAGCAGGTCGGGCTTAATTCAGGCCAATTGCTGCGCGCAAAAAAATGCACATAAGAGCTTTCCCCGTAGGCGCTTGTCATGGCTTCGAGCGCTTTGGCCGTAATTTTGTGCCAATATACACAATTTGCGCCACGTCTTTTCTCCACATAAAAGGCACTAAGCCTACGGGGACTGGCACACGCGACCTACAGTTGAATGTAACGTGCGGTTTGATGATGATCTTGTGACATTCCATGATCACCGTCATACCCCCGCCAGTGTGCTATGACATTCTCACGGACTCACCGCAAGGGCGGGGAAGAGATAACTTGGCTTTGGACGAAAGCGCTTGAGCTTAATTGACAGGATCGCGTTGCCGATGAGTGGCGCATGCCCCTTACAGCTGATATTCCCCTGTGGCCTGTGACGTCGGGAAAAACTGTCACCATCCGAGTCTCCACGACACGTTTTGTGGGTGAACGAGCGCCCGGACTTTCACTGTTTTGTTACGGTTAAAATGTAATGAAGCGAGCACGCGGTTCCTAACAGCCTGCACTTCATGCGTGCAATTCGAGAAATCCTTAAACGGCACACCCATGCCTTTACTTTTTATGCATACAAAGATTTGGAGAGGAATGTCGATTTAAACCACCAGTTAAAATAATAAATATGAGTCAAACACGCAAAGCGCGCGGCCCGCCGGTTGCCGACTCAAGAATCTACACCTGTTTGTAGAACGCTCAGGCAAGCAAATATGAAGCCTGATGTTGGGCGGTATTTATATCAGTCAAACATCGCTCGCCGTGTTGCGCGCCCGGGTTTGCTTAAGCGTCACTGCACAAAGTGCAGTCCATTGATGTAGTTTGTGTTTCGATCCCTAACGAAATCGCCTAGACAGCGCTTGCTTTGCGACTACACGGTGAGCGCTCGCAATGGCATTGATACACGCTGGAGTCTGACTGACAGTTGTGGAATAGAAATCTGAAGTGTAAAGATAGGCCCAAGACACGCACACGACTCACATCGAGGCCGGCTTTCCGCTTTACTCCCTTGTGGAATGTTTCGTACATCCTTAACATCCGTATGATGGGTAATTGACTTCCTCGCCTATCACACCCGCACTGCTGAATTGGGTTTAGGTAATTTGTATCACTCAAGTCCAACATCATAAACCTGGTTGGTTTAAGAAGTTTCATTTTAAAGTGTTCGACATTCAGTTAGATTCCTCGGTCACGTAGTTATAGTGCAGTGACGAGTAAAGTAAACATAACAAACCCAATGACCTAAATTAAAAATCGCCTTTACGTGCCATCAAACCTAGATGATGGTTGATTTACGACAATGATCTAAGGTTGCAAACAGTTGGAGATTTTACAGTTCGATTGCACTTAACCCACATTGGTTGGTCAATCTCGGTCATTTGGACGTCTTTCCAATCCTGCGGCTCTATCTTCCATGCGAGTACAATGTTTGATTGCTAACAGGGGGCACGCTTCCATAGCAATATTTATCTTACTTGTTTAGTACTTCTAAGCCCCTTATAGCGGCCAGCTTCTGCTTGGTCGAGCCTGTGGAATGTCCAATGACCTGTCCTTCAGAAAACCAAGACCCTTGACATGATCAAAGTGAGTGCATCGGAGAGTGTGGCTTGTGTCTTGGCGTATTTGAACTTTTTCCAAAAGCGCAAACTTTCTCAAAACTCCGGTTTGCACTAAAATGGCCTGTGTTTAGCCACAGAAAGGTGTGGCAACGTTTAGCTGGGCAAGACAGGTTTGCTGTATTTTTTGCATCGCTTCAATAGAAGTCGTTTAAAGAGAGGTCGATTGGTTTGTTGTGCAAATTCGACAATTGCCATTGGCGCGCCGCGACTTCGGCCAAGTGACAGCATTTTGTCCCAAACGATTCCAGACAATCCACTTCCTGCGCGCCAAAGCGGCAAGGTTGCGCGTCTAGCAACAGCGCGCCGAAGCAAAGAGAAAGAGAGGGTCACATTTCCCCGCACCGTGCTGATCGCGACGCGTTTTACTTGCCTCCGACACGGGCGAGGCTTTGTACGCGGCGTAAGCCACGATTGCTCGCCTCTAAAGAAATATTACCTTTGTTGATTTTTTCCCACCTCTTAGTTGTAAAATCTCGGGTGTCTTTAATCGGCCGTGTTTGTGTTGCAGCCTTAAGGCACTTTTTCACAATTAGGTTTCAATTATAAACTTTCGGGTTCCAGCAGCTGTCGGCTACCCCGAAGCAGGCGTTGTGTGGTCTGCAACGACGTTCACTACCGCCGTATTTCCTTTATCGCCCAAGGGCATTTCTTTCGACTGCAATAATGAGTTGGGCGATCAGCTGGAGCTCACTGTGACCAAAAACTGCTCGTTTAATTCACATTTTCTTTATATACGTACATCGCGGGTTGTTGTTTTGCGGCAGCCTGTTCGCAGGTGGGATTCCACATGGGGAAAATCACCAAATTAGTCCACGCGAAGCACTACGTGGTTTTGCGCATCGGGCCATGAACAAGGATGAGGAAGCGACCTCTTATCACAAATATTTTGTTTACTGGCACGTTTATCCCGTTGTACCAAAGTAACCCCGACCGAAAACTGACCTCTTCACAGCCCATTTCGAAAATAACACGCATATGATAACGTTACGACCCGTTTGCAAGTTCGTGTTAAAAGACCTACTGAGAGACATGACATAAGAAAACGCTAACACGCCGATTGTTGTTTGTTTTTTACAGCGAAATCCTTCGACATCACCTACGTACGATTGAGGTTTCACACTTCGCGCCCGGAGAGCTTTGCCATCTACAAGAAGACGTGTGACACTTGCGATTGGCAGCCCTTTCAGTACTACTCGGGATCTTGCTTTGCTACGTACAACCTGGACAATAAAGTGGGTGTTCTCCTATTCGCATGGCGCCGGTCAGTTCGACATGAGATATTAACCAGCCAACTGTTATCTTATTCAGGGCATTGTGACCGTCGAAAATGAACGAAAAGCGATATGCACCAACGAATTCGCCGATATATCGCCTTTGACAGGCGGCAACGTGGCGTTTAGTACATTGGAAGGACGGCCTAGCGCGTACAACTTTGACAGAAGTCCCGTACTGCAGGTGGGTAGTTTCCTTGTTATAAGTAATTGTTGGCCATTCGTAAATGTGCTAAACCCGCCGAAATTTCACCCAAAAATTGTGTGAGAATTATATCTAAACTTCTCAATTAGAAATTTCACAGAAACGGGACACAAACACGTAAATTTCTGTTTGAATTTACTCTAAAAAGGATTTACTATTTTTAAAGCGGTATTTAAATTTAGTGAAGAGAAGGGACGACATTTACTTATAATCCCACGTTAAGCTAGCAACGTGACAGTTTATTTGCAAAGACGTTTGCAAGGAGAGCAAGTAATATTAAAGTACCGCATCACAACTACAGCAAACCAAATTGCTCGCTTGAAGTTTTCAAGCGACATAAGTGCACGTCGACCGCCCGTTTCATGTAGTCCCTGCGCTTTGGGCCGCACTTGCAGATTGCATATCTCGTTTCTATTTTCGGCCCAATTACCCTCACTACAAGCGCTCTGTGACGCAACAGAATGACATTTCAGAAACGGATGTAGGTCGCCGATATTTGCTTACCGCGACGCTTGTACGTTTACCAGCGTGGAAATTTTTATGTGCGTTTTATGAATATAAAGCGGCGGATCTGCTCGGCTTATAACTTAAATCCCGGTCGCGACAAATAGCGCAAACCGCGGCTATGAAATCGCTGTCAGTGACCGCAAATTTGTATGCGAAACGCTGCAGTTCTGAAGGCTTTAAATTGCCACGGTGCCAATCGGAAAAGATCGTTTCCGCATTAGCTAATCGGGTGAACCTTTGGCTTTCGGCCTAATTCTTGCGCAAGCTGTGAAAACGATTCGTTGCCCCAAGCGCAGCTCGTGGGGTAGAAATGCAACTTGCGTTGCAAATCAATGCGACTTGCTGCTGCCTTCCTGCCCATATATATGTGTTTCCGCAGTCAATTTCTCCTATTGTAAAGCGGAACATGGCGCGTGCCGTTAAATGGATTCGATGTTGAATAAAATTCCGGGCCTGACTTCCCGCTATCCGTCAAGTTGCGTTGCTCCTGCTGTCTTTGCTTTGTCCCCAATCTTCGGTATCTGCACGACGCATCTCCAAAACGCTCAGTTATGCGGAAGTGGCGGGCACGCGTTGCTTTGCATGGTTGACATTGTATTCACTTGTAGAGCAATAGACGTTTGTTGCAAGTGCAAACACCTCAGTGCCGCGACCGCATTAGCCTCCGTTTCGCCCCAGGCGCAATCTACCGCCTAATGCATTTCGTAATTTTATCCGCTTTTCACTTTGTTCATCTAAATCATTTAGGTAAAGTTACCCAGAAATTTTCTCCACTTACATGTGGAAATGCATTGTTGGTTCTTATCTAACGGTTTAATATGCAAGCGAACTGTTGGCTTACTGGTTACATTTATTGTTTCGTTACTTGGCAGGATTGGGTGAAAGCCGTCGCAATCCGAATCACTCTCAACCGAATCAACACATTCGGTGACGAAGTTTTCCAAGATCCTAAAGTGCTCAAGTCGTATTACTACGCCATTTCCGATCTGTCTGTTGGTGGAAGGTGAGCTTTACATCAATGCTATTTGTAGTCAATACATGTCTTGCGTACTACATCACATGCGCGCGATCAAAACGTGAGGAGTAAACAAGGTGGCGCCCTGTCGCTACTGTAGGTCAATTCGGTTCTGTCCAGACGTCAATTGACGCATTTAACGCGTTGTATTTCCTCCAATACAGGATTGTGTATTGGCCTTTTCAGTGTAAGCGATTAGTGTTGCCTTATTTGCGCTTGGTGTGATTTAAACGAGATGCGATGTGTATTCATTAAACACTTGGACGTCGGTATTAGCCCTTCGTCTGCGTGAATAGGCCACAATCAGGCGTAGGTGGCGTCGCGGCCCACGCAAGGCGGATTTCAGTTTTACTGAGAATGTCAGCGACGTATACAGGAGACTGTATAGCGCTTGTGAAGTGGGGAGAGCCATTGTTTTCATCCCAAACAGTAACACTTTCGAGCTCCAGGCGGTCTGGTGACAAATCATCTTTTCTCCCAGCAAACCAACATTACGAAATTACCTGTAACGCGATATTGAAACAATAAGCGTGTGGCAAAACCTTCATGACACTGTTTGACAGACGGGCGACAGTTTGATTCAAACCACCTATGAATTGGGGTGTTAGGTCTCACGTGCGGTGGAAGTAGGTCTGGAGTACCTGCTAATCGCGGCGGATGTGGCCTTTGTGCTCAAACAATGCCAAATTCATGGGTCCCCGAAAAGGCACCGTACAGTGCCTGACAATTGCCAACACTACAAACATCCCCTGCACCTTTTTCAAACGGCGAAACAAGATCGTTTTAAATCGCGTTTTTCTTGATCGCAGATGTTCCTGTAACGGCCACGCATCCGAGTGCTACCTCAACTTCGACAGTGTGCTCACGTGTCGATGTAGGCATAACACGGCTGGGCGGGACTGCGAAAAGTGTGCTCCCATGTTCAACGACCGGCCATGGAGACGCGCCAGCAGAGATGACCCGTCGGAATGTGCAGGTAAAGAGATAATTCTCATTACAATGAGTTGCCTTGTTTTGCATCGAAGTCAAAGAAGCGTGATTGAAACCACGAAAATTTTGTGGAAATTTTATATCCGGTTATAACTACGTTTTACGACGTTAAAATTGGCAAACATAACCTTGCATGTCAGCAAGTTCGTGTAACCTGTGGTTTTTATTAAATCCTGTACACAGAAACCCTCGGCGCCTGATATAATACACAGCGACGACGCAATGAAATATTTGCCGACGTCTCGCGTTACACGTAGTTTGGTATCATGACGCATGTCTCGAAAGGAAAGCAAGTTTTCACAGCAGGGCCTCAGACATCTGTCACAACCACGAATACTTTAACGTACAATCGTGGCCTTGTTGCCTTCGGGATAAACCTGTGGTATGGCATCAATTATGACTTTGTCTCGCGCTTCCAGGCACATTCCTAGACTGTACATAAATGTTTCTGAAATACGAGTGTGCTTCGTGAAAGGTTCGTCGAATTGTTTTATCTATTCACTTGTAAGCCTCCAAGCAGTTCTTTTTGAAGTAGGCATCGTGTGTCTGCTGTAAGAATAGTATCACATTTTGCAAGCTAAAACTGGATTATATATCGTGGTAAAAAAACTAAAGTTGTCCACTGCCCTTGTGTACTATGAGAATACGAAGACACACTTTCCGTTACAACGCCACTCTGCGGATATTTTCAAAACTGTTTTGTATCGTTTGGTGGCAGTAAAGTCTTTGAGGTTACGACTACCTCAAAAACAAGTACCCCGGCAGTTTGCGAAAATTTTGTTCACGTTAGAGTTGTTTGGTAAAGTTTTTAAATGGGAGATGCACAACTGAAGTAAAGTAACAAAAACAGGTGCAGACGATACATCAATGGGACACACCCAGCAATCGTATCCACTTTCTCCTTGTTATGTGAGAAATGGTTTCCGTTCTTTCCGCGCCTTTTATTGTTACAGTTACGAACGGGTCAACTTAGGTTCCAGCAGAAACAGTGTTTCTCTGTAGAAAGTTGAGGTTCCTTTTTGAAAAAAAATTCTAATTTGAATTTGGGCAATTAAAAATTTATTGAAGTTAATTTTTGATAATTTTATTACGGAAAAAAATTGACCCTTTCTGGAAAGGAACTTGTCGATGTGCTAACGTTTGATGATAAACAACGTAGTTAATAACCAGAACTTTTTCTTAAAAACGATTTCACTCTTTGCCAGTTTATTCTCCAAAACGCGTGCTTGAAGTGCCAATGAAGTTTCGCCGAAACGGAGTACGCGCAAAAAAACAATGTACTCTTTACAATGTTATTCTTTATGTTTACTCCCATACACCGTTTCCTACCGGCAACTCACCTCCCACCAACGTTTTTTCCCAGTTCAGAGTGTTTCCTATAGAGTTGGCTGAGTTCGAGCGAGAGCAGTTAGAAATGTAGACAGTTTTGACCCAAAATGTCGCTGTCGGCTATTAGTGTTCGTGTGATAATGTTGTCACAACGGAGCCACACTTATTATAGTTATTCCTCTGTATGTGACGTAATCGTTCGCTTGGGGACCATCGGTTTTTTTCATGATGCCGTGGAAGAAACGAGTCCGCCTCCCTTCTTCCCATCGCTAATGGGTCCGTGGGGGCGACCAGTATATCACTTCCTCGTTTATAATGAGATTATAAGGCTTCGTTTGAAAACGGCAACATCTCGAAAAGGGACATGGCCAGTTGAAAGCTTCAGGCGACGGGTTAAGAGCTCCAAGCCCACGGAGACACGCGATGTCCAGCAGTTAATGAAGAGATTTTCCTCATAAACAGTCGCTTAGCTTGTTAAGTCTAGAAATATTTTAGCAGCATGCTGAAGTATCAACGCAGTTTTGCAAAGTTATGTGCTGTGGTATATCTATGCACGTTATGGATAGTCCTCCAAGCAAACGTCTCGCGTGCACGCATCATGTGGGACGGCGTAGAGTGGAGAGGTGAGTCCGGTTGGCGCGGATACCTTATAGTGGCCCCGCCACGCGTGAAGGGATCCTTCCTCAAAAAACGTTTGAACCATTCGCCCCACGTAGTCGGGGGGATATCACAACATAATAACGGCAGGTGCGTCGTTTTCCGATTGAGGAAGTGATGCCTTTCGTCACGTGCGCTTGGACAATCGCTCGGACATGGCATATGTTGATAATGTTGGGTTAGGACTTAGGAGTACGAATATATGCTTTGCAATATAGTCATTTTCCGTTCTCGTGAATTAAGACACCATCACGCTTCTGGGGTCTTTTCTTTGTTTTTAATTGCGTATGACGGTGTAAGAAACGTTAGCAATAGTGCCTATAAATCAGTATCAACACTTGGTGGGCAGAGCGTGAAACCACCAAAGTGCAAAATAAGGGATAAAACCCTTTGCTCAAAGCGTCTGACACTCGTCGGGGAGGTTTGTTGTGACACAGGGTGATGTCACTTTTTGCCAGGCCGCCATGCCCCACTTGTCGACTTTCACTTGACTCATTGTCTGGTGGGAAATCGTCGTCCTTTCGCGCTCACCCGCCCACGAAGTGTTGCGACCGTCTTTACCTCGAAAACTTCTGCGTGCGCTAAAGCTAGAATACACTCGAGCTAAAGGGCGTCGCCGCGCCACTACATTTTAACCTGTCGTCACTCCTGATTTAACCAGAACACGGAGTTGTAGGCGAGCTAACAGAGCAATGTGAGACCCTTGGCTCCGGAAATAATCTTTTGAATTTGCTCGTGGTGCTCTCGCGCTGCGGGACAACTTCAAAAGGCCTCCGCTTGCGGTCGGCGCGCCTGATTGCTGTCATTTACCTTTTGAAGTGGCGCGGTGCTATATGCGTATCATCAGTGCCTCAACAATCACATATGACAGCGGACCAATGAAACGTTCCAATTTTTTAAACCGGCAGTGACTGACCGAGTTGTGTTTGCACGAATAACAAAGATACTTTTACAAACAAAAAAACAAACGTTTCTCTTTTCAGAATGCGACTGCAACGGGATGTCAGACAGCTGCTACTTCGACGACGAGTTGTATCGCCAGACGGGTCGTGGAGGCCACTGCACGGAATGTAGAGACAACACAGACGGGCCTCACTGCGAATATTGTAAATCATATCACTTCAGAGACCCCGCTACTAACAGATGCACAGAATGTGAATGCAATGGAATAGGTTGGTACAATTTGTATATGCTGCGAAAATATAAAGTATGTCACATCCCAACAACTTTGTAATACATTTGTAGCCATGCGTTGATGTATTTTTAGTTTTCTGAGCAATAACAATATGTTTTATTTTAGGCGCCACGAGTCAGCAATGTGATGAGAACGGCCAATGTCAGTGCAAGGCAGGTGTCGGTGGCGCAAGATGCGACCAATGCATGAACGGCTACTACGGCCTCAGTGAAGCCGGATGCTCGTAAGTATTGGTTTTGAATTGGAAGCGACTCGTATTTTTAATTCCGATTGGATCTGAGCCAAAATGTCGTGTTTTTTATTAGATTGTGCCAATGCTCTGGTGCTGGAACACAAGCAGGAACGGTTTGTGACGCTGAGACTGGCGATTGCGTTTGCAAAACTAACGTGGAAGGAAGAAACTGCGAAACGTAAGTTTAACTGAAAACTTACGTCAATGGATCGTATCACTAAACAAAACAGCAATCTGTGGAAATCATTGATTAAAATCGCAACCTTGTGATGCTCAGAAACATTTTTTTGTGCTATTTTCAAGAGCATTTACACAATGCTACTATGGAACAATGTGCTTTCAATCTCAAAGTATGTCACTTTGGTAACTATTTGTGACAGTAGCTGTAATTCTTTTCAGTTGCAAGCCTGGATTTTGGAACATGCAAGCTAGCGATCCATACGGATGCACAGCGTGCTTCTGTCATGGCCATTCATCCGTTTGCCACACGGCGCCCGACTTTTCGATCGCCTACCACATAAGCGACTTTCAATCAGGTGGGTTCAGACGTTTTCAACCTCTATAGCAGCTCACCGCATCGTGCCTTCGAATCTTGGATATGTTGCAATACCCCAAGGCCAATGCGGTGTCGGTAAAGAATGCTTTCTTGAAGGCGAGCAAAATCCGTCGGTTTGCCAGGTTGCGTCAGCGTTAATGCCGCCGTCTCCCAATGGTGGCATTTCCTGTGGCGACGGCTATTGAAAAAGGAACCATAACCAAACAACGCATTGCCGCCGAGCCGCCCATCAACGTTTTGCTACACGCCATTAAAGTTGCCACTGTACCCGGCCTTGCCCAAAGCCACTTTGAACCATTTGAAAGCCTGACTAACCGCCCCTCCTTACGTAAATCAGCTGTAAAGGTCTCTGGGTCCCGTGGGTGTCGGTTCGATGGGCGTGATAAGACGGATATTACCTCTCTCTGTGTGTCCTCTTGTTTCGTGAAATATGTGCTTTAATTTTGCCAGTTCTTACTTTCTCCTTGAACCTCGTTTCATGATACCCTTTTGCAAGCCTAATATAGCAATATGTTCTATTATTTACCAGGTGAAGACGGGTGGACAGGACGGGATTACTATGGGAACCCGAGCGAAGTTCGCTACAACGGGGACGATATCAGCATCTTTCCTGACAATTACTACATGTCCTACTTCGTCGCTCCAGGTACCACCGCTGACCGGATGTTATACAGCTTAACACTGCGCCAAATCTAGGTTAATGACTCGAGGCGCCACTATTGGCGTGTCTGTCAACTTCACGCTCTCTGCACTTTTGTCGTGCATAGGTTAAAATGTTTGAAATGTTTGGTTACTTTCCAAAACTACACAGTTTCGCAGCCTCTACTTCACAGTCAAAACATTTTTGCGTATTGATACACTTTTCCTAAAATTGCAATATCCAAGCGTTATTTAAACGTCAATGTTCGATATATTTCAACGTCTATTGTTTGTTTTACAGATAAGTACCTGGGCCAGCAGTTCTTTAGTTACAACCAAATGCTCGAGTTTGAGTTGTGGGTGGAAGAACACGAGTCTGCTCTCCTGGACACCGGCAGTGGCGCAAGCGATTTGAACGGAGGTGTTGCTGTGGCGAGTGCAGAAGACCTCATACTTGTCGGCGAGGACGAGTATGGCAACGACATGAAAGTTTCCATAAGCATCCAAGCACAGGTACAACATCAAGACTGTTTTATCTAGACTAACTTTGTATGGATTTTTTTTGGGAGGCTAATGATTGCATCTGTTTCAGGGCAATCAAATACCGAGAAACGAGAGGCAACTTTACCAGTTCCGCTTGCACGAGGCCGCAGGTTTCTCTCCACGTATCACACCATTCCAATTCCAACAGATGCTCAACTCTCTGAAAAAGTTTGAGATTCGATCAACCTACGGGGAAGGACGTATGTATTTGCTGGCAATACTTTTCGAAAAAACTCCAATCCATGTTCACAGTATATAGCTACCTTTGCATGCGCAACATTGTGTCTATATTGTATGTCCATCACCAACAGTGTTCCCATTTTATTTGCAGTTATTGGTCACCTGGACAACGTACAGATGGTCACGGCTGAGCAATTCGGCCCCGGGCCAGAAGTGAACTGGGTGGAAATGTGTACTGCTCCAGGATTCGACGGAATTCTTGCCGACCGTTGCCAACAAGGCTACACACGTGACCCACCCAACGGTGGCGTCCTGGCTGATTGTGTTGCGTGTAACTGCAACGGCCACTCCAGTTTGTGTGATCCCGAGAGTGGTAAGCATGCAACGAATTTGTGATATGGGACACAGCGCCGTGTGAAGATTGTTTCTATATCTGGTGGGAATTGCGGTTGACCGTGGTGCTGAAATACAACTCTAATTGAATTTTGCTATCAGCCTCTCACACCGCTTTATAGCTAGGCTGAGGTTATGAATTTGTTTGAACCTTGGGATTGGGAACGTTTCTTTGAGCCCTTGAATTAACTTTAATTTTCGTTAACTTGATCAATGGTGCAACCCCACTAATGACCTCAGTGTGGCGAGTTACTCATATATCCAAGACCAAAACGGCCTCAATGTTTATGGTCAAACTCTTGGCTTCCTTCCGAGCCTAACCCAACGGATTTCCGCTTTCAGGCGTGTGTGAGTGTAACGACAACACGATTGGCAACTACTGCGAGCTCTGCGCTGAAGGTTACTACTTTAACGGTGAGGAATCCAGGCGAGGAACTGCTCACGAATGTCAGTCGTGTCCATGCCCTCCCAACCACTCTTCCTGTGCGCTTATGGACGACGGAAGTGTGGTCTGCACCAGCTGCCCGCCTGGACATGCAGGTATAGACACAATTCACTTTTGTGTGCTATGTTAGATGCGAAAACAAACGAAAATGTGCTTTTGGGGCCGAACTGTTTTTTTTAATACAACTTACAGAAGATTTTGGTGAGTTGATAAAATACTTCAGACAACCATTCTCTTGTTTATGTTTGTTCGGTATCAGTGGACTAACAAACACCAAAACTATTTGTTAATGACAAAACAGGCAAACAATGTGAAATGTGCACGGACGGTTGGTTCGGCGACCCACGTGTCACTGGACCTTGTCAGCGTTGCATGTGCAATGGCAACATTGACGACAACGCGATCATGAACTGCAACACCTCGTCGGGCGAGTGCCTCAAATGCATCCACAACACGACTGGATTCCACTGCGACGAATGCTTACCCGGTTACTTCGGCAAGGCGATCACCAATATCCCGGAGGAACGATGCCAATGTGAGTTTAGGCTTGATATGGAATTCTCGCGGGTTCGTGGAATTCTCGAGGGTTTTTGGAATGATATTTTTTTGAAGTTTTATGTTGGATGTGGCTTCGGCAGTTTGACGTACTTATATTCTTTGTTGTATTTCTCCAGTGTGCGAGTGCAACCACATGGGAAGTCGACATATCGCCACGTGCAACCCTGCCAGCGGAAAGTGCGACTGCTATCCCAACGTCGTTGGTATGTTACTGCCTTAACCGTTTTTTAAATTTTTGTGTTCTGGTTTAACAACTGTTGCATCATATTTGTGACCTGTAGACCAATATCTATATTTTAGAAATCAAATATAGCGGAAAACTCAAAATATGAAACTAACTTCATTAACCCACTTTGTGTATTGCAGGTCGCGCTTGTGACCAATGCCGTGCCGGTTTCTGGAACCTCCACAGCGGTCAGGGTTGCGATGCGTGCAATTGTCATCAGGTGGGTGCGACCAGGGAAGGCGAGTGCGATCAGGAGACCGGACAATGCGAATGTTTGCCCGGAGTTGGGGGACAACGTTGCGAACAGTGCCTGCCCAACCATTTCAACATGACCGGCGAAGGATGCACAGGTTTGAACACAGTGCTTGCATTTGTTTAAGATAACCGGGGCAGCATTGGACAACGGATATTTATATTTGTTCAGCGTGCGGTTGTAATATGGATGGAAGCACAAGCCTGCAATGTGACGAAAACGGCAGATGCGAATGCAAAAAAGGAGTACTTGGAATCAAGTGCGACCAATGTCAGGAGAATTACTACGACCTCGCTAGTGGATGTATTGGTACGAAATAAGAATGTGTTTGGTCGAATCTGACGTCAATAAATACTTCAGATTTCCCAACAAAACAAAACAAATATTTTTTTTAACTTACTCTCTTCCCCAAAATATCTCATTAGTTTGTTTATTGTTTCTTTGTTTGTCAGCCTCTACATACTGACATTTTTAAATCTATAAACGTTACGTCCAATTGTACTATAATACATCTCTCTCACAGAATGTCCGGCTTGCTATGGTCTAGTGCAAGGTGCAGTAGAAACACACCGCGGAGAATTGGATCGTCTTGAAGAGATGACTGACACTATTGGCATTCAACCAGTGGCCGATAGCGGAAATGAAGACTTTCTTGACCAGCTCGCACAACTTAATACCACGGTCCGGGAACTCAATGAACGTGCTGCCAAAAACAAAGGTACGTCTGTAAGTCGTTTTTTTACTCAACATCAAGACAAATAAAATAATGGCCTAGTTCGATGTATTAGAATCACAAATTTTACTGTAAAATTTGATCCAATTTCGTAAAAATGATCTTTTTGAAAATGGATCAATTCGTGAACATTAATAGGCAGTGTTTTACTAAAACTTGACACATGTTGTTGTCAACAAGCCTTCCACTTGAAAAATGAACTAATATAGGTTGCAACTGCATGTGAAGTCTGATTGTTTGATGGATCATTAGAGGTGTTAGGTGCAAGTTTTCGCTTTAAAACGTTTGTTTTCGGTTCAGATGAAATGGAAAGACTTCAGGAGAAACAGGACATAGCCGAGGAACAACTTCAGCAGATTTACCAAAAGCTCACCATGGTTGAAATGAATGTCGAGTCATGCAATAACGCTGTTGAAGAGGCAAGGGAGACCATGGATCGAAGTATCAACGACACTGTCGATATTGCAAACTCCTTGCGTGTTGCCCAAGATAAATTGAATCAGGTAATTATTATGCTTCTTGTTTTCGTTGTCAATCCCTTGTTGGATAAAAGAAGTGGACGTTGCTGATAACTGTTATGGAGAATGGAGTTACAATAGATGGTTTGTTTTTAAGGCTATGGACGATTTGATGGACGCCCAGGCTATCGCTCTGGAGAGTTTGAGTAAAGAAAACAACATGAGTCTCCTTGCTGAACAAGCCGAGGCATTGGCGAACAGGTACGTGCTTTTTCTCACACTATAAGCTATAGTTTCTGTTGGCCTGTCTTGATTTTGTTTATTAAGTACTTGTAAATTATCCCCTGCGTTGTTACGAGGTGAATTGGCAAACTATAAAAGATTAACCACAGCATTTAATAATCACAAATCGTTGTTACTTTGCAGTCATCAAATGAAATCCCAGGAGATCGTTACGACCGCACAACAAGCTTACGATACGTCACGACAAGCCCAGGACGCCGTCCAATCGGCGCTCGACACGCTCGAAGAGCTAGTTACTGAACTCACTGATATGATTGAGTCCAGGTATGACGAGTATATATGTAACGCTATGCTTCTTAACCCTTGGGTTTTTTATTAATATTTGATTTGTAATTTGATCATACATTGGAATATATGTGTTTTGTTCCGTCTGCAGTTCCAAGATCCCAGCTGCTCGCACATTACGTCAAGAACTGATGACACAGGCTCCAATTGTGAAAAACAATGCCGAGGCTGCTAAGAACGAATCAACTGACCTTTTCACCAAGGCTGGCAAGCTTTCCGTACCTAGTGTTGACACTGATGGCATGGACACCCGCTCTCAAAATATAATCAATGAAGCACAGGCATTAATTCCCGAGGTACGTATAATCTTCCGTTGAAGATATGCACTTAATTAAAAATTGGAATATCACCTGTGGTCAACAAGGTCTATAACTTCGAACCTTAACTTATAGATCAACCGACTGAACGAGGAATACAAAGCAAGTCATACTGATCTAGAGGGCCAAATCCTCTTGGGAAAAACCCGTTACAATTACGCGGACGCCTACCAAAACGTATGTACTTCAGGAGGCTTTAATTAACTTACGTAATCCAAGCTAACAGAACATCATTTTTGCGGTTTCAGAACGCGGATAAATTGATGGCACAAGTCCACAGCGCAGAGCAAGGTGCCCTTGAAGCGGTCGCCGTTGGCAACGCATCCTACCAATCAGTACTTAACAGCAAGGCAACTTTAGAAAGTAAGTGTAGTGCAATGAGTAAACCAGTGTCCCCAATACGAGTTCGTCGCACTTACGCAAATTTTCGCGCAGGTTTCGACAACGAAATCACGATGAACCGGGAGAAGGCTGAAGCCGCGTTGCAGAACACTGACAACGTTCAAAATACGATTGACCGCGCAAACAACAAGACTGCTGAGGCGCAGAGCGCTTTGGGAACAGCACGCGAAATTGCCGTGCAGGCGAGCAACAAGGCCCAACAGGCTCTGAACATCGCCGGAAATATTCAAACTGTAAGTGGAAGCTGATGACGCGTTTTCCTGTCGAAGAATCGATCCTTTGCCACTTGCTGTTACGGGTTACTATGTAGGGTATAGTGTCTGCCGAATGACGCATGTATTCAGATGTATTGCGTCAATTTTTAATGTTGTTGTTGAGGCATTTACCCGGCAGCCACACACTAGAAAAGTGAAACGTGTTGTTTTAACACGGCAATTCTGTAGCCGTATACAACACTGTACACGTGTTGCATAACAGCCGTGTTGTTCCTCCCTGTGAATGCTGTGACACACCAAACGTGTTGTTTTGCCGTGAAAATCTGCGATCCTGCCTAAACAACACGCGTGTAATGTGTCGTATAGGGCTACAAGCCCATTACACGGGAAATGCGTGTTGTTTTAAACCACACAGTTATATATGCACCAAGTTGTATTACAATACCAAAGGCAATTGAAAAGGACTGGAACGAAATGCAGAAAAACAAATAGAACTGTGAAAATGTGTATATGCCACTAATTATAACCAAATTTGAAACCATCAAGTAGCATAAGTAGTTGAAATACATATCAAGCACCTTTTTATGTTAAACATGCAAAATGTCAAAGTCAACAGTTTTCTTACAATTTTGTCGAAGGCATTAACTTCAACTATGTTAACTTTGAAAACATTTTATGGCTGCAAAGTACCATGATTCAACAAAATCAAACTATAATGAACAGTCAACCAAGCAAATATGTTTGGTAGCTTTACTTTATATAGAGGTATCCACAGCAATGGACATCGGTCAAATGAACCCAGCATTATTTGTATTGATTACAATACAAGCATGGGCTAGCATCTTGGGCTGTTCATTCTGAAAATAAAATAAATAGGCATAAGATAAAATATATGAATATAGCATTGACACTAACACAATTAGTTATTTTTAAAACCATGTCAAAATTGAGACAACAATATAACTTTGCCTTGCAAAGTCAATGTATGAATATAAATTATCACCAACATGTTTTCAGCCTTCGAATATGCGAATTAATGAAAAACAAGAATGCCATATAGTAATTTGCTACCACAAAATGAGCATTTTCAGTAACTTGTTTTTGTAAGCGGCTTCATACATACTACTTACAAAACTAACTTATTGTTTTGTGAATATAAAAAATATTTACCTTCGTCGGAACAAAAATGGCAGTAGAATGCTTGCTGATATTACTTTTTCCTTTGTATCTTCATGTTGTCCACCCCAACATTAATTAACCTAAAAAGAATTGTTGTTGAAAAATTTTATTTGCCGAAGGGCAAAGGCAAAATACAGAACACAAAAATGCTATATTTGTTACTTTGATAAGAAATGACAATACTTACTGAACATTACTTTTCATGTGTCAACATATTCTTCTGGTATCAGACCCAAACCAGCAAGTAAGACAATCTACAAAACATTCAACAACAAAAATAACATCTGCACAACATTTATTGTTATGTATGTTTTAAAGTGCCTGAGGTTTGGTTTATTGTACATGCAATTGTTAATGAAGTGAATAAAAGCACATGCTAAAAAAGCACACATGTTGATAAAGTGCTTGAAACTAATTAACTAACCTCAGGGTGATCCATCTAATCCACAATTTGTGTTGCAACAAGTTGATCAACAGTATACAAGGATCTAGTTTATACAATATAACCTAAAATAATTTTGCAAACCAAACAGCTCATATTAAAAATGACAAAATACACATTTTAACATAGCTAAAAACGAAGTGGCACGACTTACCCTTGTAGTTAAAACAACATAGTTAACAAGCCAACCTGGCAAGCTGATTTGAAACATTTCGCCATGAAATTCCCGCCGAAATATTTTCAAGGTAAGGTGTAAATAAAACCTTGTCTACACAGTCCAAAAAATTCTCAGCTTCCAAGTTTATAACAATCTGACATTACAAGATGTTATTGTATTAATACAGTTAATTTACGTTTAGAAATAATGGACAAATAAGATAGGTAGTTATTAATTTATACTTACAATGGGCGGATCTCCATGTTTCGGATTGTGCGTTTTCGAAACGTGGGTGAGAGAACCTAAATTTTACTCGCAATGCCAAAACGATAGGAGTATAGTTTGATAATATCTAACTCAAAACGCTCTTAATTATACACTAGCAATTGCGCATACAATTGTGCTTAGCAGTAAAATCAGCATTAATGCATTTTACTGATTGCTTGCTTTATGACGTAATTTAAAATACATTATGACAGAGGAATACATGTTGGGCATTTCCCATCGCCATTACTTACTTCAATAGAAATATTGATATGCAATATAAAACACTTCTTTAGTAATTTATCTTCTCACCAGCCTTCGAATTTTGACTGTCAATATCCTATGCAAACATAGATGTCTGATAACAACACGGAAAGCGTGTTGCTAACAATAGTGCATATAACACGTTGATGTGTTATTATGCAAATTTGCAACACGTTTGCCAGAAACTGCCGTGTTGTTTCCAAAGAACACACGTGTTGTTTGCAGATTTTAACGCTAAAACACACACCGCCGTGTTAGAAATACACATCAAGCGTGTTGTTTTCACTCGGTGCTTATAAAACAACACGTTTGGCAACACAGAAGTGTGTCATTTCAACACGTAGCAGTGTCAAAACAACACGTCTAATTTTCTAGTGCACAACACACAAGTGCAAACTGATGCATGCTGGCCTACGTAACTATTACTATCATTATTTTAGGTTGCAACAATATCATTATTTTAGGTAATGCAACAAATATGTTCAATAGAAATACTAATCATTTACTTATTCGTTTGTTGTTCCAGAGCGCCCAAACCATCCTAAACGACGCGGAATCGAGCGCGGGACAAGCGACGGCTGTGAGCGAAAAAGTTGACCGACTCATAATCGATCTGGATCAAACGGAAATGGATTTGTCAAGTGCCGAGCAACAAGCTGCAGCAGACCAGGCAGCTGTAGCCGAGGTTTGTATACCTGCCTTTTGATTTTCACTCCGGTTCGGTTTGAGACGATTTTTTGATGTGGATACTTTACTAACTGAATGTGTAACAGGTGACTGCAAATGCAAATACAGCAGCTGCCAACGCTGCCAGAACTCGTGGGATGGTGGATAGTGTCCTGTCAGAGCTGCAAAATATCCTTGATAGTCTAAGTAAGTGAGGTTTTTGAAACGTTTGTTGTATACAATACGTCAACCGCCACAAGATATTAAAGGGAATGTATTTCTTACGATTACAATCAAATTACATCAACAAATTGTTTTCAAGCAACTGTAGCCCCGAATGCTACTTTTTGGTTATAACCACGCCAATGTTTCTCGTGTAGATGGAATGGTGGATGTGGATGAAAATGACATCGCCGCACTAGAACGGCAGCTCGAGAAACTGCGCGTCGACGTCGCCGCTGCCGACCTACCAGCAAAGGTGCAGGAACTCGAAGCCGAGGTGCAACGACAGAACGCAACGTTAGCCGACTACGACATGCACATTGCGCAGCTGCAAGCGGACATCGCAAACCTGAACGAGATCGATCAAGCAATCCCGACCACATGCAACTCTGTGAGCTCGGTAGAGCAAGACTAAAATCATTTCTTCTCGCCTTAATACAGGATGCCAAACCTATACGGTCTCACGCCGACAAACGACATCGCATTTTTGTTAGAAAAGATCGGCTGGCGTCACGCATTTTAACGCGTCCGCACTGTTGTAGAAAGAGTAAACCTCTACTTCTCCACATTCACGTGACGTTGCGCGAAATACGTGTGACGTCATATGACGCACCACATTATCATCGTCATGCGATGTGCGTTTTTTGAATTGAACATAAGCGGGATTGGTGCCGGCACAATTTCAAAGTCACGTTTTAACTTTCTCTACAGCCGACCACATCCAACCTGCATACTCTCTTGATACCACTTTACTGTTTTTAGTCGAATTTTATTTTGCCCTTCTGTAACGTCGCATTGCAGCATATTCTTACTATTATTATTTTATGGCGTTCGTTATTTTCTCGTCCCGCCGTCGCCTGTGGCGGGCCTGCCTTGCTCTCTTACTCCTCTATCGAGTGTTATTTAGCGCGCCCGTGGCAAATCTCACCACCATCAACAGAAAAACCACCGCTTTAAAACCCTTTACTGTGGCTACAGGAGCCATGTTTAATCAGCGGAAAGTTACATAAACCTACCTCACCGGGACCGCAGACCCCAGCAGATACAGAAATACAAACCAAAAAATAAAAACAACCTACGGATTTCATCCGTGTTGAACCATTTGCCCGGAAGTGCGCCGCACTTTCATCTGTAATTTATTGTGTACATAATAAAGATTGCGGCAGCATTTGCATGATCTGAATGCTTTCTGCGTCCACCGCGCCCGCCATTCGCCAGCTTACGTAATCGCCGACTGGATTAACGCGTTTTTTTCTCGTTTCGGCATGCTTGCAATCAGCCTCAAGCCGCGCTGCTGGATGAAGCGAAGCTTGCAGCTTGACTGTGTGCGTGTCTTTACTTAATTCCAGAAGTGCCTTCATCTTCTGGAATGTGTTCTCCATTTTGAAATGAGTTAACTCAGTGGTGCCTTCGACAATGCTATCTTTCCTTTCGTCACTAACCACGTCCGTTTCCCACCCGTAGGACTAACCGTAGAATATTTTAGTCGCCCCTTCCCTTTGTGCGTCTCGATGGTGTTGAGATTCGTAGAGGGCGTTGTTGTGCGCCCGTGCTAACCACATATGAAGCTACTGATGCGTGTCGTCACGTGATCACGAGATTTACATTTCGTTTTTTTAACGTTCGTTTTAACTTTTACTCGCCGAAAGCAAACTGAATTGACAGGACATTTATGAAACGAGCAAAAGGCGAAACGTTTGCCTGCCGGAAAAAATCTCTGTGGGTTTTGAGACTTTTCGCTGGTTTTTATCATGTTTTGTTTTCTCACTCCTTCACACACAATCACCTGTAACTAGGCCTCTGAGTAATATGTACACGTAACAGCTTCACCGTCCTTCGGCATTTCTCATTCGTGCATTTAACTGAAAAGATGTACCACAAGTAACGAGACTGAGAAATTTCGTGCTGTGTAAATTTTCCATCTTTCGTAAGAAAAATATAACCAACAAAAAATTACCCAACACTTGTGTGCTTCATTGACCGAATGAAATTGACAGAAAAGGCAACAGACAGATAAACTGGGTCTACAAGTATTAAGCATGACAAGGAATGGCAGAACCGTTTGTGTTTTAAACTAAATCTAGTAATACAAGAAAAAGTATATACTAGATGTCTGTTGCAGATTTGAGACATACCAGGAATGTAAGAAAGCATAAAGTAAGTGCACAGTTAAAGTTTATTACAGATTTTAAACATTCTGATTAGAGAGACTGTCTGACTTTTACTCTGTAAGACAATGTTATGTGCAAGCCCCAGACAATCATATTCATATCTAGGTACGTCGTTAGGCACTGACAGGGTTTCTATTCGGCTGTTTAGAACATAACTCGTAAAACGTCAGACAGGCAAGTGTAATATCGCTTGTCTTGGTATTTGTTAATCAGGGAAACAGTATATGAGACACAGACGATCGTAAAATTATGACAATGTACAATAAAAGTAGTTTGCTCTTTCTGTATGTATGTTTAAGCCAAGCGTGAAAAAAGACGCCGAAGTGATTTATCCCTATATAAAGGCCCCATGTCAACAAGGATCATTGCAGTTCGCAGCTATTGTTTCAGCTAGCAAAACACTCGTAGTAACAGAAACGTATTTTCTTTTTAGGAGGCATTTTTTTGCATTCTTTAACCATAAAAAGATAGGTCGACACTACTGACTTTTCTTGAACAACATGGACACATTTCACAATGCCCAAGGTAAGATTTCTGTAGACTGTCAGGTAAAAATCTAGGGTAGTACAATTTTAACACTTTATGCACATTAAGGTGCGAAGCATCTTCTGCGGATGATTTTGACTCTTCTACTGCCGATAAGCGTCTTCACAAACTCGATCCCTTTCTCCCGTCCCCTCAACTCCAACTTGCAATGCTTCTCCTGCCACAACGCTCGAACCAATGAGGAATGCAACAGAAACTTGGTGACGTGTCTGGCTTCACAGCAGTCTTGCCAAACAGAGATTCGTGTTTGGAGCACGAAAGACGAGTTCGACGTCAGAATCAGCAAGGTGAGCAATAAGCAATGAGCAATTTCACTACATTTGGTAAGTCTAACAATAAATCTAAATTTGTAATGTTTGTGCTGCAGGGTTGCAAGCAAACCCATGCCTGCCTCAACAACGAGAAACAGAACTATCGACCCAGCTGGCCCATCACGCAGTGCAACAACGTGGAGGACACACCTTTGTCTGTATGTCGGCATTGTTGCGCAACACCCGGTTGTAACGGCGACATGGATCGTAAGTTCGTGTTTTTATTATAAATTCCGATATAACGTGAAATAAGGGGCATTCTGTAAACCGTAACCCTCGTTTGAAGAGAGGTCATGTTCACCCCTCGATGTCCCAGCAAACGGGAAATCGTTCTGCAGTTACAGCCAGGAGTTTAAGACAGACGTTTGCGACTTTGAATGCAACAAATGCTTTAAATTGAACGGCTCGTCGCGACGAATGTGTATGGAGGACGAGATTTGGTCAGGCGAGGAAGCACAGTGTGTGTATGGTAAGTAAGCTGTTGTTTGATCTGGTAAGTCGTCAGTATCATCCGTCCGATGATTTATGCAGATACCGACTGCGACGTATGCGACATTAAGATGACTGAACCTCCAAGGAATGGTGGCGTCAAATGCACTGATTTAAACAAATTCGGTTCAGTTTGCTCGTTTGTCTGCGACGATGGCTACGATTTGTTTGGACAAAAGTCGATTACTTGCGACATAACCAGCAAAGAATGGAACTTCGCCAGAGCACGCTGTTTTTGTAAGTTTAAAAAATAATATTGGAATAAAATTCTGGTATTTTTCAGCATGCTGAATTAAAAAAGTTTTATACTTTGGATGGTGTGCTTTCAATTCTTTTAGTCAAATAGTATAAGTTCTTTAAAATGTAAAAAAAATGCACAGTGACGGAGAAAACACAAGTGGTGGAATGTCCGAATCTTAATGTGGAAAACGGAGAGGTTTCTTGTTCAACTGCGGGAATACCTGTAGTCGATACCACTTGTAAAATCACATGTGATACCTGTTACCGAGTAGATGGCCCAACAAGCCGAAGATGCCTGGACAGCACCTCGTGGTCTGGGGAACAAACAATATGTGTTTATGGTGAGATATACAGTTATTTTGCATTGAGTTTTTGCTCCAAAAAATGTAAACTGGGTATTTAGGCCTGCGATAACGGCTGCGGATGTAATGATAACTTTACTAAATATCTTTTTTGTATAGACCCCATGTCAGATGTAAACTGCCCAGCTTCTTACTGTGACACCAACATGCTGATTGAACCGGAATATGTAATAATGGATTGCACAGACGGCGCTAGACTCGGATCGCGTTGCTCATTTTCCTGCCAAGACGGATACGAGGTGTTTGGAAACAAAGCTTCCACGTGCATCAGCGACACGAGACAATGGGACAATGAAAAACCAGTTTGTCAGCTGAGTAAGTTTAGTCCAGTGGCGGAAACTTTTAGCTATACGAAAATTTCTAACACATGACTTATCCCTAATATAATCTCGTAAAAACTTGCGATTTTTTTCTGCATCACCATTATCGTAACAAGAAATAACTTGTTATACAGTGGCACTAAAAAATCATGGAATCTATTCGATCACTAATTTTGTTTAATTTCGGCTCTCTTGAGACGTTCAGGATAAAAAAATGTTTTTAGTGGTGTGCGAGGCCCTTCCCCCACCGGTTATTTTGTTGGGAAATGGAACTTCTTCTTGCACCAAGGAGAGCCGGGTCGGCTCCGTGTGTTCGTTTTCTTGTGATAAAGGTTTCACTCTTCAAGGCAGCGACGAGCTCGTGTGCGACGAACAGACGAGACTGTGGGTCGGAGATTTGCCTCACTGCAAACAAGGTAACACACTTTGATTGAAAACCATTTCATAATTCATTGTTTGTTTTTTTTGTCAAAAGACGGGAAAAATACATTCTGGTGAAATCATTGAAAGTACATCAATGCACACCATTTATAGCGAATCTTATTTTGCAGATTGCCATGCACTGGCCGTCCCAACCATTGACGAGACGAACTGTGAGTGCAGGACAGGCTTCGAAGGTGCGAATTCTTGCTTTAAAATAAAAAAAAAAACAAGTTCGACATTACAGCTAACTTGTTCCACATTATACAGGAGATGGCTATAACCTTTGTTCTGACATAAATGAATGTCTTTTCACTTTGCTCAGTGGGTGCCACGAGCACGCCACATGCGAAAACACAGTCGGATCATTCGAGTATGAAATCTGTTCATTTAACATACATACGTCAACGGGTCGTTTTCATTATTTCGTGTTTTTTCAGTTGCACTTGTAACCCTGGATACAGAGGTAACGGTTTTACGTGTGTGGACATCAACGAGTGCATCGAAGGTCTGGACGACTGCTCTACGCCGGACGAAGGGGGCATGTGCGTTAACTTGCCTGGAACATTCTCTTGTACTTGCGCACCAGAATATACCGGAAATGGGAGAAATTGTACAAGTAAGAATCACGATATTAAAGCATAATATGTTCGATTCTTGGCGTTGGAAGCAAACACATTGAGGGAATTGTGAAATAACCTACAACTTTATTTCCAGAAATTGATCTTCCTTGTCCAGCACACGATCTTCTTGACGGCTTGTACTGCTTCCGTTACATGGTGGTCGATCCCGAACATCCTTCCTTCACTGCTTCTGACGCTTGCGCCAACATTGAAAGCGGACATCCAGCGCTCATCCGGACCCAGGAAGATTACGAAACACTCAACGCGATTCTCTTGGTACGTTAAACAAAGTTCGAAACTTCAACGTTTTAAAGAAAACAACGCGAAATATACGCAAACATTATGACCTCCAAAGCGGAATTGCCAGCGTTGTGCAAACCTTTGCATGCCATTTTTTTGGTGATATTAAGGCCGAAAATCGAAGAGAGTTAAAACAAGCTTCCCCACTCACCCTAAGGTCTATCAACAAACGCCCTATTGACGTTTTTGTTTAGAACAAACTTATTCCCGAAAATGACATGAAAACTGTTATCTTGGGGCCATGGATTGGTTTGGACAATCGTTATGAAACTGGAGTTCTCCGATGGAGGGATGGATCAGTGCTCTCTCCTTACGATTACCAGATGTGGGGAGACAAGCCGCCGAAGATAGGAAACCGTATGTTTTTCATCTTGTATCTTGCCTATATACTTACAATACAGACAGACTGTTTCGTCGCATATTTCGTTGTAAACATGTTTCGATGAAAGTATACGGTTTTGTATTTTTACAGAGGTTTATCACTACCTTTTTACTTTTTATATTTCTGGATAACAATAAATTAGAGTAATTTGCTTCTCTGCAGAGCGTGAACCGGTTTGCGTTCACTTGGTGTCAGACCCTGGTCGATTTGGCACTCGCGACTTCAAGTGGGTTGAACTTCAGTGCAACGAATTCGCCAGATACGTTTGTGACAGCGAGAAAGCCATTGGTATGTTAAGACCTTAGAAAAACACCTAGTTATTGGCCATCTACAATACACTTTCTACTTTTTTAGAACAAATTAGTCTCTGTCAGCCTGCCCTTGCCGGGTTACCCAATGGTGACGTAAGTTGCACCGACGGATGGAGAAACGGTTCACGATGCACTTTCACGTGCAAGCCCGGATTCACTCTCCTGGGACCATCCGACACTGTGCAATGTGTCGCCCCCTACATGGCATGGGACAACATCCTACCAGTGTGTGTTGGTGAGTGTTGCACGTTATGAAGTCAATAATTGAAGTCGGCTAGTTTATTGTAAACATTGAAAAATCGATTTCGCCTGCACGTGCATCCAAAGTTTCTGCTGATACAAAATTGCAAGTAAAGAACCAGTGTTTCACAATATTTTGAGCAACATTCCCACGTACAATGCGTTTTAATTACACCGCTTGTGACAGTTATTTGGACAAGGTCTGTTGAAAGGATTCATTCTATTTGACCTTCTTTTTGCACCCAAACAACCGTGATATTTATGTTGTTTAGAGTCCGTTTGTCCGAATGTTGCTGTACCAAGCGGAGGTTCTGTACAGTGTACTGATGGCCACAAGGTGGGGTCAGTGTGTCACTACTCGTGCCACGACGGGTTTAAACTTTCCGGGAACGCAATGGTCGCCTGCGAAGACAACCTAGATTGGAGCGGCCGAAAGCCCTGCTGTCTGGGTGCGCATCATTAACCACATTTTACATTTTTTGCTCTTGGTCGCGACGCTATTTTGTTTTTCAGATCAATGCCCACCTAAAGCCAAACTAAATCTCGTCTTTGTCGTGGATCGATCAAGCAGTATCGGTGCAACAAATTTCCAGACCATCCTTACTTTTGTCGAGGCTGTGAGTTTAATCCATTCCTACTCCCTCTACCACCTCTTTACAACTTTGACTTACCATTGCTTTGATTCGCAGATGTATAAATCATTTGAAATTTCCTCGGTATTTACTCAAGTTTCTCTTGTGGGATTCGACTCAACCGTGTTTGTCCCGAACGACACTTTGTGGCACACCAATGAAGCTTCGGTTCAATTGTCGCTGCAACAGCTGACGTACACCGGAAAGGGTACTCTTGCAGGTACCAACACTAGCGCTTTACAGTCCCACTAAAAATACAAGTAAAGTTTTTTTACTCTTTAAAGTTCTTTTGACACGTGACTTGATCCCAAACTTCCAGATATTGATTAGTTCAACAATTCAAGCTAAATAACTAAAAAAATTATGGCGTTTTTAAGGCCAAGCACTTAAGTTTGTGGCTGCAAATTTATCTGGAATGCGAAGCGACGAAGGAGTGCCCACGGTGGTTGTGGTTCTTACTGATGGAAATGCTAAGGACGATCTTCGTAATGCAGGTAAAAAAATTATTGTGACAGCAAAATTACTTTAATTTTTGTCTAAACCAAGTTAATGCCACCAGCTAAAAACAACAACATAATTGCGATTTGCGTTTGGTGATACAACAAAAAAACTAATGTCACTATTGCTTTTGTTTAGCCAAACAGCTTCGCGATTCAAAGACTCACGTGATTGCGATCGGCATAACTGGGTCCCACCTACAGGATCTAAGTCTTATTGCCTCCAAACCAATCAGTGACAACACTTACAGTCTCGCCGAAGTATCTGACATCAACGAAGTTGTTGGCAATGTGGCCGATAAAGTCTGCAGCGTTCAATGTTGATGAAAATATTCTAGAGTTGTTTCCAAATATTTTACCTAGCATGAATATTCAGTAGAATTCGTGGTGTACTTATTGAACTGTTTTATTTGTTGGGGTTTTTATGTTTCATTGTTTTGAATACAAAATTGACAACCCGTAATGACTGTGGGCTGCAAAGTAAGGAAAGGGGTCTGAAAGATAAGGTTGTATATCCAAAACTAAAAATCGGTGCGAAAAATTATATGCTGTATTACCAATCTGAATTGTAACAAAACAATCTCGAAACTCCAAACATTGGAAAATACGTACAAGTTTGCTGTCAATCACACCAGACACTTGAAGCAGTACTTGATAAACACGTCATTCGACCGCAATCCAAAAAATAATCGTGGAGAGAGAGTGTATTCTAAAACTCCATTATCATCGTTGAGAATTGGCAAAGAGATTAGAAGACAGAAACCACGGGGTCGCAGCGCGCTTATTATCAAAGCTGGTCGTCTCAATATAGAGGCGATGTGTGGCCATTCCGGAAATCTAATCTAGTACGCCTAATCATTACCTACTTACAGGAGTTATGGGTTCAAGGGCGCACTTGGCTTGTTGGCTTGGTTGTACAATTTATCACCCATGTGTAGAATACTCGTGCAGTGCTGTCAGCAAAGCAAGGAACTGCTGTTTGAGATTATGCTCCGGATTATTGTCTTATTTTTGAGTGAGTAACAAATCGGCCAATTAGTAATTCGTACAAATTAGTGATCGCTTTGTTTGTATTGTAGTGCTGATGTCACGGTGCGTTGTACAAGGTGTGAAATGCTACAGCTGTGCGGGAGCCTCAAGCAACGCGGAATGCAACAAACAAGGATTAGTGGAATGTCCGAAAAGCGAGGTGAGAGTTACGTAACAAGTGGGACAGCAGATAAGCTTTCGTGAAACTGACACACCGCTGCACAGCAGTGGTTGCAACAAAATGCAAGTTCAAAACATGCGTACTTTGCTGAACATCAAACCCTTTAGGAAATGGTATTTATGAACTTGTTGTATTTTAGGATTGGTGTCAAACGGAAATTCGCACGAGGGTAAACGGAGAATTCGAAAAACCTACATTGACAATCAGGAAAGGTTGCAAACAACAAAAAGCGTGTTTGAACAATGAAGCACAGAATAATCGAACGAGTTGGCCTTCAACACAATGCAATAATGACCTGGACTCACCTTTGTCCGTGTGTCGGTACGTAACCTTTTGTGGCATCGACTTTAGATCCATTTATCGCGCGATTTCTTCACAGATACTGCTGTTCTGAGGGAGACGGTTGCAATGAGGGTCTTAAAGGTATGTTAGCACAGCAATGTGGTAGAGTTAAGTACAACCGACGTTAAATACGTGTTCAACGAATTGATCATTATTGTAATAATTAAGTTTCCATATTAGAAGGTTTACAAGCACATGTTTGTAAAAACACGAAAATAATAAACGTAACTTTAATTTGGTTCAGTACACTTATGTATTACACAGTAAAAAACTTTGACCTTTTTATTGTTTTCACCTCACCATCAAGAGCATCTTACGTTTACAATCACTTTTATAGATCATGACTGCGGTGAAATTCAGCCTCCTCAAAATGCGGAATACGTTTGCGAACCTGACAACAGATATTTTTCGTCGGAATGTTTCCTGCAATGTTTGCCCGGTTTCCTAAAACAGAAGGAGGTCAAACCTGTAGAGAAAGTTTGCACAAAAAACGGTTCGTGGTCAGTCGTAAAAAGAAAAAACGTCGAAATTGTGGCACAAGAATTTTCGTGAGTTTTGGAAATGATTTGAAAACGCATTGATTTTCCATGTATTTTTAGCATAGTTTTTGTTTCTAGTTGCGTATGGGATGGGGTAACGCAAATCGGTTATCCGTTTTGCGACATCTTTGCTCCTCCTCCAAACTCAAAAGTTGATTGTTCTAATGGTGAGGTAAGTCCACAGCCCAGTTTATCGGAAGTAGTTTGTCACTGTTTTGACATTTATATTTACTAGGAACAGTATAACAATATCTGCTAAACGGATTTTCTGCATTTTAGTGCAATGGAAAAGAATGTGACTTGTTGACTGAATGTAAATTGAGTTGCGAGAAAGGTTTCACACCTAGAAACATTTCGAAAGCCGTCTGTACTCAAACAGATCCATCGCTTGACGCTTTGTGGGACGTTAATCCTGTGGAATTGAAATGTGATCGTAAGTAGCAATTTTTGGAAGCCTAACATTCTGACTTAACCACCCACGACTTTTCATTTAACATTGACACGCATATCGTTTATTCTGTATTAATTCCTAATACTTTTATAACTTTATCTACAAACAAAGGAGTGTAATAACAAAAACATGTTCTATTTCCACAGCAATAACTTGTCCACAATTAAGCGTTCCGGAGTGGGGAACGATGAACTGCAGTTCGAACGGGTCTCAGTTGTACCAATCAGAATGCGTGTTTGGTTGCTTAGACGGCTTCAATTTAAACGGATCAGACGTGAGAAAGTGTCAAGAGGACGGTTCATGGTCTGGTGTGGAAGGAAATTGCACTGGTAACGTTTATTCTCATTTCATAAGATATAAAATCTTTTACCCCAGTTTTATCTGAAAAAACCAAAGCATATATGAAAGGAATTACAATAAATTGATGTTTCAATCTACGTCAGCACACAAGTAACCTGTACATGTACAGTGCATATAAACATGTACCCATACTATGTAGTCAACCAACATTATGTGACACACGAAGCAGGTATATCATTGCATCTTTGCTTTGTCAGGAGTAACTTGTCCCGATGTACCGAATCCTCCAAATGGATCTACAAACTGTTACAAGTACGTGGGCGCATTTGGAGTCGAACATTTCTGCGTTGTTGATTGTGAATTTGGGTTCGAAGTGAAGGGAGATGTGCTGTATACCTGCTTACCCGACGGCACGTGGTCAGAAACAAACACAACATGTGAAGGTTCGGTATTTGTAAATTGATTGTTTTCATAAATTTTACTGAAATGTATTCTGTATCTATTTTAAATGAAAAAAACTTTCTTTCGAACAACAATAGGATAAAGCTGTGTTGTTAATCAGTAAGAATTTTCAGAACTTGTGTTTGTCACAAACCAAAATGACGATGGCGCTGTCGGTATTACACGATAAGAATTTTGTGCGATAGCTTTTGCATTACATTTAATGTTGACTTCATACCTTGATTTTTAAGCTATCACCTGTCCCGAGTTGGACACACCAGCCTACGGAGTGCTGACGTGTTACGATTTGATTGGGCCAAACTCTGTTGGAAGTGAGTGCACAACGACATGTGATGCCGGGACATTTCTGAAAGGTTTTCCCATCAATATTTGCATGGAAAATGGCGTTTGGAGTGGATCCAGTGCATCATGTTTATGTGAGTATTTCCCATATTGTGTAAGTTCTATTGTCGATAGTACTTGCGTAATTGGTAAGTTATGAATTTCTTTACTTGAATCTTGAAATTGGATCTTTTATTACGAAAATGTCAGACTGTGAAAATCAGCTAAGATTTAAATCTGTTTAAAGTCGTCAAGTGCCCGGATATTGCAAGTCCAGAGAATGGAATAACTGAGTGTATTGGTGAATTTGGTCCATTCACCTACTCGGCAGTATGCAGTGTGTCTTGTGCAATTGGATACAAGTCTATTGGTCCTGACAACAAGACTTGTCTGGCAAGCGGTACGTGGTCAGGAGACCAGTTCCAGTGCCAAAGTAAGCTCATATGGATAGATGTGTTTGATGCATATTTTCTTTAAACAATAAAACTTGCTTAAAACTTGTACATTTATTGAAATCCTTGCTTTCAACAATTTGTGTTTTAGGCACTGCTTGTCCTGTGCCTCTGGTACCGCAATACGGATCGATAGAATGCAGTGGAGAGAATCATATCTTTACACGTGACAGTGTATGCGAGTTGTCATGTCTGCATGGAACTACAGTAGTGGGATCGAAACAAATATGGTGTCAGGAGAATGGAACTTGGAGCGGCGAAAACCAACTCTGTAAAAGTAAACGTTGTTTTTACTTGAATAATTCCTCTCAAGGAAAATGGATTAATTTTACACCTGTAAATGTTCTGGAGGTTTCATGTATTTTTATATTTTAATTTTCTTTGCGATACCTTTAATATTTGTTGTAATTTGTGTATTTGCAGGAGCAGAATGTCCATTACTGAACCCACCAGAAAACGGAAGTTTAAACTGCAAGACACAAGTAGATAATTTCTCGATTGTTGAGGTCTGCAACGTTACCTGTAACAAAGGATTTGATCTTGTGGGGTCAAATACAACACATTGTCTAGTTAACGGTACCTGGTCTGATGAAATAGGAGTTTGCGGAGGTGAGAAAATGATTTATGTGCAAAGTTATACAAATTATTCATGGAACCGGTATTTTTGTCAGAGTTGCAATGTGAAGAAATTGGCGGTTTAAAAAATGGAAGACTTGCTTGCAATGGTGGGTCGTCGTATTTGTCAACTTGCGCGTTTGAGTGCGATAAAAGTTACCAGTTGATCGGGAACACCTCGGCCCAATGCCAAGAAAATGGAAAGTGGTCTAATCCACTCCCAACATGTACAGGTTAACGCAGAAAAAAAAATTGTCATAATATTGCTTTTATTAATAGAATGAGCAAATAGTAGGATCTCGTTTTGTCACACGACTTTGTCGTTTTGTGGCTGCAGAGTATGTTGCGTATGTAATTCCTTCATTTCTTCTAGCATTACCTTGCATGGTATTGCCTATTGTTACGAACGGATTTTACGAGTGCGACAAAAACGTGGATAAAAGTGGTAACTATTATGTTGGATCTATTTGCAAACCTCTTTGCAACGTTGGACACAAATCCCAAAATCTTAACGATATCTTTTGCCAAAACACAACTACTTGGACAGAACAAGCAGGAGTTTGTATCCGTAAGTCGCTAAAGTTTCTTTGATGTATAACAAGTTATTTTTACGAACACTTAAACGGATTTGCTCATAATTCTGAGAATAAAAAGATTGGCTTGTAAATAACTCGAAGTGTTTCTGAGATATTTAACAGTGTCTCGATGACCTGAGCGGTTATTGAGTCTCTTCGATTGTTAAACCTGCTTCTGCCTCGTTCGATATAAAGACCAGCAAACCGCTGATTCAAAATAAACAGTTTATTATCAGGCTGTGGGAATAAATCCCAAGCCGGCGAATAGCTTGTAGAGTCTCAGTAATAATAGCAGTGTAACAGTAATACGATGAAACAAGTAGAATTGAATGGAATCAAATAGAATCAAATAGAATCAAATAGAATGAATTTACCGGTCTAAACTGGGCTTTAAAGCTCTCCATACTGAGAGCTGATTGGTCAATAATGTCACGTGATAACACGAACCGCTCGAAGTAATATAATACAAGAACATAGGTGTGATGTGACCTAAGCATAGGAGAACATTTTATGTGGCAAACAGGATGTTGAACGAATCACTTTACTCGAGAATATTCGATGGCTAAATCATTTGGGTCACATTATGGGATTATGCAATACTTGTGCAAAGCTGCGCGCAAAACATTACGCAATACAAGCACTGGTTTCTGTGACATATGTTACAGGCTCATACCGTTGTTAACACGTCATGTTTAATACGAAAAACGTTTCGGCAAGAACTCATGCCATCATCAGTTTGAATGACGTTATTTTTGTTTTTGATGTTCATATAGTTCTCATACAGCTTAAACAACAATTGTCAACATCACCAAAAAAGTTAACTAGATTTTCTTGACAAAAATATTTTGTAAAAAGTACTTGAAGATACCAAATGCATTGAGTTGCCATCACCAGCGAACGGGATTATGGAATGCATATTGGTGAACCACAGTTACAACGTTGGTAGTGTTTGTCAATTCGCTTGCGATTACGGTTACTTAATTACCGGCTCCGATACAACCACATGTCTTGGGACGGGAGATTGGTCCCATTCCCTGCCTTCATGTGAGGGTAAATTATCGCCAATTGTTTGACAGCTTGCTAAAATTGTTTATTAAACAAATTCCTTCGTTTTATTGACAGTCGATACATGTAAGGAACTACAGCCGCCACAACATGGAATGATGGATTGCCAATTTCCTGAGACACATTTCTCTGTAGACAGCTCGTGCTGGTTTTTATGTGAAAGTGGTTATTCGCTTGTTGGTAATACTACCACGAAATGCCTTAACACGGGAAAGTGGTCAAACGTGGTTCCCACATGCGAACGTGAGCATTTGTTTTTGTAAAAATTCCCATCTATCAAAGGTGGTTGATGTCTGGTTAATTAAATTCGCCTGCAGGAGTTCGTTGCGAAAACCTCGTTCCGCCCGATGGAGGTTTGATGTTCTGTGAAAATGGATTCAACGCTAATTCTACTTGCACTTTCGCTTGCGAGTATGGGTTCAATATACTGGGACCGCAATTCTTGAAATGTTTGGAGAACGGGACTTGGAATGAAACATCTCCGATCTGTCAAAGTATTTTTTTTAGTAATTTTGTGAAAAAGATGTATCCAAAACTATTTGCATCATACATTAAATACACATTAATAACTTGAATGCTTCAATAATATAGATTTTACCAGAAACACTTTTACGCTACATTTTGTGTCAATTTTACTCCTTTGTCGTTAGCGTTGGAATGCCCAAGCCATGAGCTACCAAACGGCTTTGTGACTTGCAACAACCAAACTTCAAACTTTCGTCCTAACACATCGTGCTTATATTCCTGCGAAAAAGGTTTCAATTTATCTGGAAACGACAGCAATATTTGTCAGCCCAACAGCACGTGGTTATTTGAACCGCCTCGTTGCAAACGTATGTATAGCAATCTATGTACACTGTTATTTTTTCATTAAAATATATTTCAGGAAACTGCTCGTGGCAATGGGGTTCATGGAGCAACTGCAGCTCACAAGGAATTCAATACAGAAATCCAACGCTGGTTTACCCGAAAAATAACAACTGTTTGCTGCCGGACTTGTTTGAGGAACAAGGTTTAAATTTTGTAATGCATCCATACTTTTCTCGAAGTTGTTCTTTATGAAAGACGATAGAAATATGGATTTTCGGTAATGATAACTTCCCGGAATTATGTAACAAGAATTTGTTGTTGTTCAGCTTGCTGTGAAAGCAGATCGTTGTTCGACGCAAGTCTTGACTTGTGTTACAAGTTTAATTGCGACTCCCTAACGTGGAAGGAGGCTGTAGGTTCGTGCGAAACCGAAGGTGGAAATCTTCTGAAAGTCACAAGCTTTGAGCAGCACGAATTTTTGAGGGTAACTTAAACACTAAACCCCACAAAACGCGCAAAAATTGAACTAAGTTTAATTGTTTTTGAAGGCGTATATGCGAAAACTGCGGCTTGGTGCTTACTGGATCGGCCTGAATGACATCAAAAATGAGTCGCAGTTCGAATGGAGCGATGGTTCTCCCTTGCTGTCCTACAGTCAGTGGTTTCTGCGCATTGAAGGAAACTTCCAACCTGACAATTACAAGTGGGCTCACGCACGTCATACGAAAATGTTGAAAACACCTTCATGCATCTTAAACCCCTTTTTCTTGTCTTGTTGCAGTGACGAAGATTGCGTAAAAATGACCCCCGGATGGAAAACTATTGGTTACACAGCAAGCGACTACGATTGGAACGATTCCGACTGTTCATCGAGGGCTCAATACATTTGCCAAATTCGTAAGGACTGAAATCAAATATAAACACCACATAATCAAATCCATGCAATGTGTTCACCCTTGTTACAGCATGCGATCACGTATCCGAAATAAGGTAGCAGTGCAAAGAAGTGCGGAGCATGACTGAGAACCAAAAACATGAGATTCAACCTTTATTGTTTTCTCTGAAATGTTCGTATTTTTATCTCTTTTTTGTATTCTTTGGAATAAAAGCCGTTAGCGGATTTTTGTTGCAAACTTTTCTATGAGGTTTAATGCGTTTTTTATTCAGTCATTTGTTATTTCGGTAAATATCTGAATACGTGACATTGCGATAGTTTCCAATGGGCAAGCACGCTTTGTATCCATACCACAACTATGACGTTGAAATATAAAAAAACAACCAACCTTACGACGTTTTGTCAGAACGAGTTGTTGATAAATGTTTGCAGTTTTAAAGATTTGTTAATTGTTGATTAAAATTTAGTGAAAAATTGTTTTGTTTTGTCCGACGTGAACATTTTGGGATGTGTCAAGCCTCAACACAATTATCTATGCCGTTTTTCACCATTATTAAAAGTTTGCATTTGGCAAAGAAAGCTACCGGTGATGTTTGAACTCACGACCTTGGACTAACCAGGCCCAACGCTCTACCAAATGAGCTACAGGAGCTCAGTGGTATAACGGGGTATATTGTGGCCAAGGTACACTGGTGCGCAAGCGCACAACTTGCCAGGCAACCTTCACATATAAGTAGGGGATCTCTACCACCGTATCAAATAACGCAGTGATATTTCTTGCATTGACATGATAGGCAGGATCGCCCCACTGCGCAGGTCCGTATTTGTCATGTGGACATTTCAGCCTTTGTTATACTCATCACTATTCCATTACCGTTCATGTTAAGCTTGGTATCTAAAAACAATTTTGCTGAGGCAAGCCGAACGGAAACAGGTTTATCGAACAATAGATGTTTCCCTTGGAAATGTCGTGTCTGCAATTAAAACGAAGCTCATGTTACAGTTACAACTATTTGTGTATTAATTGCGATATTGTTGTTTCTCACTTAATGCAGAGCATGTAGGCAAACTTATAGGTATACCTAGTAATGGGTTAAAGGTTTGATACATGGTTTTAAACTTTAGTACGCTTTTAATTCGCAGTCTGTCGTCTGACAACTTTTTAACGTACCTTGTTAAGATTTTTCGAAAAATTATGTCGCTTGCCGATGATGAGAGTCCAAAAGAAATTAAGGGCAGAGAAATGTTCCGTTTAAAAGAAACCGTAGGAGTGTGGAGAGGTATTTCAGTTCTTTGCGGAATCATCATTGGGTCAGGAATCTTCATCTCACCTGGTGGAATCTTAAGTAAACTAATATGCTCTAAATTTTTGTTTCTTTCACCAAATTACCGAATATATATAAAGTAAAGAAGTGCAACATTGTAAAGCGGATTGCGTTACAGAATCATCCAATGGAAGCGTGGGCCTCAGCCTAATTGTTTGGGTATGTGGCGGGATCATTGGATCTCTTTCCGCACTTTGTATGTGCGAACTGGCAACAACCATCGGCGAATCCGGAGGCAATTTTACATACTTCAATCTCACATACGGCCCTTCGTTCGGTTTTCTTCTCATCTGGATAAACGCAGTTGCACCTTTCGGAACTGCAGTAAAGCTTTTGTCACTTGCACGATATGCAGTTGATATTTTTACCGACGTCTGCTCGACGCCAAGTCCAGCCATTACCTTGTTGGCTCTATCATTTTTGTCCCTTCTTGTTTACTTTCACTGTCATTCTACAAGGGGTGCTCTGAAGGTAAGGATTTGCATTTTTGTTTGGAAGTTTTTTTTTTGTGCTACGTCTTACTGTTTGTGGTTTAGCTATTGTCGGCCATTTGACTTTTAGACAAGCGTGGAAATAAAATTTTGTTTTTGAATCATTTTGGGGTTTCAGTTGGAGGTAATATGCACGTGCACAAAGTTTGCTGTCTTGGCGGCAATTGTAGTTGCTGGAATTGTGATGCTGATTAAAGGGAATCCTGTTGGAATTCACAACTTCAAAACAGCGTTCGATGCCAAACCAATAGAAACAATGAACTGGGGAAACTTCGTCGTTGCTTTTTATCAAGTAAGCACATATCACAATATTCAATGTGAAACCAAAAGCTAATAAATTGACTCTAAGTATGGGGATAATTTCCAAACCTAATTTCCAAAGACAACAAACGATAACGTTTCTGCCCCGCACATTTTCACACGCTAATTATTGTCACGTGAGTGGGACTGGTTTGAGTTGTAATCGGCCCTCCCTGCTGTAGTTTGACCCGCTGCAGTCTGTATATTTAGTTCCGTCGTTTTGTCAGAACGAGTTGTTGATAAATGTTTGCAGTTTTAAAGATTTGTTAGTTGTTAATTGAAATTTAGTGAAAAATTGTTTTGTTTTGTTCGACGTGAACATTTTGGGATGTGTCAAGCCTGAACACAATTATCTATGCCGTTTTTCACCATTATTAAAAGCTTGCATTTGGCAAAGAAAGCTACCGGTGATGTTTGAACTCACGACCTTGGACTAACCAGGCCCAACGCTCTACCAAATGAGCTACAGGAGCTCAATGGTATAACGGGGTATATTGTGGCCAAGGTACACTGGTGCGCAAGCGCACAACTTGCCAGGCAACCTTCACATATAAGTAGGGGATCTCTACCACCGTATCAAATAACGCAGTGATATTTCATGCATTGGCATGATAGGCAGGATCGCCCCACTGCGCAGGTCCTTGCTTGTACAAGGTTTATACGTATTTGTCATGTGGACATTTCAGCCTTTGTTATACTCATCACTATTCCATTACCGTTCATGTTAAGCTTGGTATCTAAAAACAATTTTGCTGAGGCAAGCCGAACGGAAACAGGTTTATCGAACAATAGATGTTTCCATAGGAAATGTCGTGTCTGCAATTAAAACGAAGCTCATGTTACAGTTGCAGGAGTCTGTTGACAATATGCCATTTCCCACGCGTCTGAAGGGTTGCTGACAATATTTCTGTCTGCGGCATGGTTGTTAAACGTTATAACTGTAGGAAGAGTCAAAAGCAAGTTTTTAATAACCTAATATAAAGATTTATCATTAATTTAAGAAACAGGTATATATCTCGCATGAAGGAAGTGGGACTGTATGAAATAGCAACTATTTGTGTATGTAGGCCTAATTGCGACAACTATTTGTGTATTAATTGCGATATTTTTGTTTCTCACTTAATGCAGAGCATGTAGGCAAACTTATAGGTATACCTAGTAATGAGTTAAAGGTTGGATACATGGTTTTAAACTTCAGTACGCTTTTAATTCGCAGTCTGTCGTCTGACAACTTTTCAACGTACCTTGTTAAGATTTTTCGAAAAATTATGTCGCTTGCCAATGATGAGAGTCCAAAAGAAATTAAGGGCAGAGAAATGTTCCGTTTAAAAGAAACCGTAGGAGTGTGGAGAGGTATTTCAGTTCTTTGCGGAATCATCATTGGGTCAGGAATCTTCATCTCACCTGGTGGAATCTTAAGTAAACTAATATGCTCTAAATTTTTGTTTCTTTCACCAAATTACCGAATATATATAAAGTAAAGAAGTGCAACATTGTAAAGCGGATTGCGTTACAGAATCATCCAATGGAAGCGTGGGCCTCAGCCTAATTGTTTGGGTATGTGGCGGGATCATTGGATCTCTTTCCGCACTTTGTATGTGCGAACTGGCAACAACCATCGGCGAATCCGGAGGCAATTTTACATACTTCAATCTCACATACGGCCCTTCGTTCGGTTTTCTTCTCATCTGGATAAACGCAGTTGCACCTTTCGGAACTGCAGTAAAGCTTTTGTCACTTGCACGATATGCAGTTGATATTTTTACCGACGTCTGCTCGACGCCAAGTCCTACCATTACCTTGTTGGCTCTATCATTTTTGTCCCTTCTTGTTTACTTTCACTGTCATTCTACAAGGGGTGCTCTGAAGGTAAGGATTTGCATTTTTGTTTGGAAGTTTTTTTTTTGTGCTACGTCTTACTGTTTGTGGTTTAGCTATTGTCGGCCATTTGACTTTTAGACAAGCGTGGAAATAAAATTTTGTTTTTGAATCATTTTGGGGTTTCAGTTGGAGGTAATATGCACGTGCACAAAGTTTGCTGTCTTGGCGGCAATTGTAGTTGCTGGAATTGTGATGCTGATTAAAGGGAATCCTGTTGGAATTCACAACTTCAAAACAGCGTTCGATGCCAAACCAATAGAAACAATGAACTGGGGAAACTTCGTCGTTGCTTTTTATCAAGTAAGCACATATCACAACATTCAATGTGAAACCAAAAGCTAATAAATTGACTCTAAGTATGGGGATAATTTCCAAACCTAATTTCCAAAGACAACAAACGATAACGTTTCTGCCCCGCACATTTTCACACGCTAATTATTGTCACGTGAGTGGGACTGGTTTGAGTTGTAATCGGCCCTCCCTGCTATAGTTTGACCCGCTGCAGTCTGTATATTCAGTTTTGCACTGAGTTGCAGTTTATTAGCTGGCTTTCATAATAGATGGCTTTCATAATCAAAGTCATACGATATATGTATTTTGTACGTAAATCACAAGTTACTAAATCACAAAGTTCCTTTGTGTTAAAAATGCTGACAATTGCAACGTAACACATGGATTTTTTATTGTCAAAAAAGTAAAAGTTTAAAAGTCTAGTAATAGTCAACGGGCATTACCCATATGCCATAAATATGATACATTTATTTGCAGGTAATTTGGCCTTTCACTGGGTGGAACGCAGTGGCTTATATCATTGAAGAAGTCCGAAACCCTTCAAAGGTTGTTCCGTTGACAACAATTGGAACTCTTGCTTTGGTTACTCTTACTTATCTGCTCGTCAACATTGGATTTTTAAGCGGTAAGTTGCGTCAGGAATTACTTGTTAAATCTTATTCACTTTTCCCCACAGTTCTTACAGTTGAGGAAATAATGGAATCGAAAGCAGTTGCAGGGTTGTTCGCTTCTCGGTTGTTCGGCTCAATGTCATGGCTTGTTCCATCATTGGTTTGCCTTTGCATAGCTGGTTCCTTGAATGCAGAAGTCTTGATATACTCGCGTCCCGTGTTTGCTTCCGCCCGCAGGAACCAACTTCCTCAGGTATGAGTAACCTACTTTAACAGATCCCAAAAAAACAGATTAAATCTATAGCTCAAGAATGTTTTTCTTGTTGTACAACTTACATAAACAAATTTGCAAAACAGTTAAATAGTTATGGGAGAAACCAACTTGACAAACTTGATACTTTCACGCCTTCCTAGCAGACCAATTGTATGATTTCGTTTGAAGTTGCTGCAAATAAACTAAATATATAGCAGCATAAACTCTTCACATTTATTCACAGAAATTGTAATCACATTTATTTCACGAGTAAGTCATCACTGCAGTATTTCTTTACAGATATTTTCAATGGCTCACATCCTCAACTACACACCAGCACCTGCGATAGTGTTAAATTCATCGGGAGCATTTATTCTTGTTTTGATTGCTAATTTTGACACAGCTATTGAAGCAGTTGGAATTTTAGAATGGCTGTGTCTGGGTTTAAATGCTGGCGCTGTGTTAATACTGCGGAGAAAGCATCCAAACATTTCAAGGCCCTACAGAGTAAGAAAGCTTTTATTCAACCTTAAAAGTTACAAATTATGCATATAACAAGTTACCATTTTTCAGGTACCAACGTTTGCTCCAGTCCTGGTAATTCTGTTTAGCATCGTGTTTCTATTGTCACCAATTATCAGCAAGCCAAGTATTTCTTATTTCTATTCTCTATTTTACATTGGTTCATCATTTCTGGTGTATTTTGTGTTTGTCCGCCCGAAGAGAAAATTTTCGTTTGTTGATAAAATGACCATGTTCAGTCAGAAGTTGTTTCAAGTCGCACCGACCGACTTCAACCCGAAAATCGTGAAATAAATTGGTGACAACAACTGTTCGTATGACCTACAGTTGTATGAGTACTATATGTCGCAAAAGAATATTTTTATTGCTTATATGTTAAAATGTACATATATCTTTGTCATTGCTTACACAAGAAATCTCACCCGGACATCCGTCCTCGTTTCAGTTGTGCATTACATTTGTCGCAAAAGTGCTTTTTCTGAAGTTCATTTGTTGGTTTTGTTTTCTCGGGAAAATAAATACAATTGTTTCTAATGTTTGAAACTTATTGCATTTTGTAATTTAAGTGTATATTCATGGCTGGTAAGCAAACTTTACCGATGATTTTGCCAAATGGGTTCAATGCCGTGTAACATTGGAAAGGTTTTTATTCCGATTTAATTTTCTAAATCAGCCTTACCGCAGTACATTGCCGAAATACCGCATATCGCGAATGAACTTCCAATAACGATGAAATCGTTCGCCAAAAACTTAACTAGTTTATGTCTGCGAAAATATATGTCGCTACGTGGATCGGAAAAAACTTTCGTTGCTTAAGTACAAAAACGTACTAGGAGAACAACGCTAGGAAGATTTTGATGAGACCATAAATGCATGTTTGTTTCAGTGGACAAGTTTCTGCCTGTCGTTTAGACTTCGGGGACTTTTAATACCCAACAGCGTTTGTCACGTGTGATATCAGTATTAATATTACATGCACACTCATGATTTTATCCATATTCGTCGCCTTTGGCAACCATAATCTATTTGTGGTTGCGTCAATATGGGAACAACTGATTTGTGCCAACCACAATATGTATTTTGTTGTGCAGTATCGTGTGAAATTTTGTAAAGATAAATTGTGGTCAAATCAGAGCTTCTGCGTCATGGGTGTCGTTCAACACAAAGCAAATTATAACAAGGTTATAAACAGTACTGTCTATACACTACTAAAGATGCGAAGATTTGTAAGATAATTTAATATATATAGCAAGACAAACTATTATGGCAAGCTGGTGGGAGTGATCGCACTTCATTTGCAGAATTAATTAAAATAATTAAGCCTAGTTTTTTTGCACTAGCAATGTCCATGACTAACTACTTTTAATTTATCTTTCAATTAGATCAAATCAAACATTACTTGCAGGTTATTTGTTTGAAATGTTTCTAAGTATATTGTGTATCATACGAACGTACAGTACTTCATTATAAAGGTGTTTATAGTCAGATCCTGAACTATAGTTTGCAATATAGCAGGCATTATTGGAAGTGCATTGAAGTAACATATTTTCGTATTGCTTTGATCCATAGAATGATTTCTGTATATGTATCGAGCACTATTGTCTGACACCCAGAGTGTGTAGACTCATATTGCTTCGTTTTTTAGACTCATAAAAAAAATGTTTATAAAATCGTCTTTCTGTTGATATTTCATATCAACCCTGCATTATAACTTTAATCGAGTGTTTAACAACATATGGTTTTAAATAAGTCTAGGATTTATTTGTGCTGTTGGTTCACGACGGTGCAATTAAACGCTGGTTAGTACTACAAAAAATTATAAATATTCAAACAGGCAGTTGTGTTTTTTGTCCATCAGTAAGATACTCATGCTTTTACCTGTGAAAGCGATTAGGATAGCATATTGCATTTAAAATCTGTTTTGATAAACGTTCTTATTCAAGCTGCTCCAGCGTTCTTTTTAAACTTGAATATATTTAAAACCGTAATATTTAACTATCATAAGTTATTGGTGTAACTTTTGGTTTAGATTTAGAACTGCCCATAAACCATGACTACCACTACCAGTGATCAGTCAAACCAAGAAATAAAACAAAGATTTCGTTTAAAAAAGACCGTAGGTGTCTGGAGGGGGATTTCAATCCTTTCTGGAGTTATTATTGGAGCAGGAATATTTGTCACACCTGGAGGGGTTCTCAGTAAGCGCTTTTGTTTGTATCTTTTTTCCAAATACTGTTGAAAGCCTTATATAACTTTTTGGCGAGTTAGGTGCCGACATTTACTTGTTAGTAAATGTCGGCTAAGGTTTTCTGCTTAAACAATATTAAAATCGTCGAATATTTTGCTCAAGAAATTGTCTTGTAATATACAGTTGCTACGTGGTGTGTAATGGTACAAAATACAGAATCATCCAATGGAAGCGTGGGCCTCAGTCTTATTGTATGGGTATGTGGCGGGATCATTGGATGCCTTTCCGCACTTTGTATGTGCGAACTGGCGACATCCATCGGTGAATCCGGAGGCAATTTTACATACTTCACAGTTACCTATGGTCCGTCTGTCGGATTTCTTCTCATGTGGACGGAAGCATTGGCACCTTTTGGAACAGCGGTAAAACTGATGTCCCTCTCATTACACGGTATTGAGATATTTACAAATGGATGTCCAGCGCCAGGTTCTGCAATTACCTCGTTGGCCGTCTCGTTTGTGTTTATGTTTGCTTACATTCAGTGCCAAACGACAAGAGGTACTTTGAAGGTATGTTGTATAGATGTTTATTTTAGTGTGTTAAGCATTTGACAGCGCGATGACTAATTTTGTACCTTTAGTAAAAATACAACTTTCGTTGTAAATTTTCGTTTTTAGCAACGTAACATTTTTTATCCATGGTGATTAGTGATGGAAGTTATAAAAGCACCATTTTCAGTACAAGCAATGAGCCAATAATAATCTGATAGCTGTAGATAGGGGTTACTTAGTCGACAAGATCGTCAGTCACCAGCTGCACCGATGGGACCTGATAGGCCGAAACAATGGTCACAACTCTCTGCACCTCACTAACTGTTTTCTGACATGAAACGTTGTGCCTACGGTTTCAGTTGGAGGTAATATGCACGTGCACAAAGTTTGCTGTCTTGGCGGCAATTGTAGTTGCTGGCATTGTGATGCTGGTTAAAGGGAATCCTGTTGGAATTCACAACTTTGAAACAGCGTTCGATGCCAAACCAATAGAAACGATGAACTGGGGAAACTTCGTCGTTGCTTTTTATCAAGTGAGATATATCTCGCTATTACGGATAATGTTGTGATTTTCGTAGAAAAGAGATAGAGCAAGAAAGCCGCTTGGCTAGCAATTTCGTACAACTATGTTTTAAAGTGTACTAAAAAGAAAGGCAAAGTGTTTGTTATTTAAAGCAATTGCATAAGGGCTTTGGATTTAAGAGCACTAGAGTCTGGATCTATGGTAAATAACATATCGCAACAACACGAAATCATATCTGGTTGTAAATGCAAAACCAATTCAAAATGCGTTATTGGTTTTGTCTATGTCTATTAAATAGGCCCAATTTACAATGTCACGCATCGTATCTATTACGATTTTAAGTCCCTTTACGATTAACAACAGGTGCCTAATAATACTTACCAAGACGATTTTTGGTTTTCGTCCTGCAGTTTAAATTAAATGCTGTGTATTAAATTTAAGGTAATTTGGCCTTTCACTGGGTGGAACGGAGTGGCTTATATCATTGAAGAAGTCCGAAGCCCTTCAAGGATTGTTCCGTTGACAACAATTGGAACTCTTGCTTTGGTTACTCTTACTTATCTGCTCGTCAACATTGGATTTTTAAGCGGTAAGTTGCGTCAGGAATTACTTGTTAAATCTCATACACTTTTCCCACAGTTCTTACTGTTGAGGAAATAATGGAATCGAAAGCAGTTGCAGGATTGTTTGCTTCCAGACTTTTCGGCTCAGTATCGTGGCTTGTTCCATCTTTAATTTGCCTTTGTATTGCTGGTTCCATAAACGCTGCCATGTTTGTCCAAACACGACCAATATTTGCCGCCGCCCGAAGAAATCACTTGCCTCAGGTAACAATCAACCCACTGGAATATGACAATAAAACATCGAATTTGTTTTTATTAAATTGTCGAATACCAGCATACCGGATGTACCTGATGTGAGAATATTGTGATTTGGCCGAATATTATACGTATATTTTAATACTTCCGATTATGGACACACGATCCAAATATTGGTGGCGAATCCTGTCATGTGCTTCACTTAAATTTAAACAAACTAGGGCGCTTGGAATACATTGTTGTTAGAATTCATGAACAAAATCGGCAAGAACACAGCAAAATACTAAAATAGAATTTGGCGCTATCGTCGAAATGCAAACAATGCGTGTGAGTTTTTGCGATGTGAAAATTAATTTATGACGTCATTGAACACTGGAATTATGAATCGTAAATTGGAGGTAAAAGTCTTGCTTTTGCAGAAAAATTATGCGTTTAGATTTTATCAATGGCTCACATACATCACTTCACCCCATCTCCTGCCACATCATTTCACTCGCTTGGAATACTGGTTCTCGTTTTGATATCCGATTTTGACACAGCCTTGGAAGTGGTTGGAATTATGGAATGGATGAATTTAGGTTTAAACGCTGGATCTGTGTTAATTCTACGAAAAAAGCACCCTAATATTCCAAGGCCCTACAAAGTACGTGTTTATTTTGTAAAATGTGCTGAATGGTTCATTAGTAAAATATTTCCATTTTAGGCACCAATATTTGCTCCAATACTGGTTGTTTTATTCAGCATCGTGTTTCTATTGTCACCAATTATCAGCAAACCAAGGATTTCTTATTTCTATTCTCTATTTTACATTGGTTCATCATTTCTAGTGTATTTTGTGTTTGTTCGCCCGAAGAGAAAATTTTCCTTTGTTGATAAAATGACCATGTTCACTCAGAAGTTGTTTCAAGTTGCACCGACCGACTTCAACCCGAAAATCGTAAAATAAATCGGTAACACAACTACGTATTTTTCGCAAATAAATATGTGTACATAAATACATATGACTGTTTCCTTTTTTGTTAATTTTAAACGCCATAAATACGCCGCTCGTATTTCAACGAATATCCGGAGCAACGGAGGTTTAATTGGTGGTCCTTGGATTTGTTGTGGTCACGCTTAATCAGCTTCTGACCGGTTTTAAACTGTTAATACGAACCTCGAGACTATGCTCTAATTCGGTTATACTTCTGAGCGGTAAAAAAAGTCTAGTATATTATGACTAAACATGTTTGTTTGTTTTTAAGATTGTTGTCAGGCCTAATTTAATCATCATGTGCATTATGACGAATGTACTGATTTTTGTACTGTACTTAGCACTGATTTGTTGCTGTGTATTTCTCTCCGATGAGCAGCATGTTGGCTCCTATAACATTGACCCTGGCCACATTTCTATCAGCGGTTTCTCTTCGGGTGGTTATATGACTGTCCAAATGCATGTCTCCTATTCATCCCTGTTTATCGGTGCTGGTGTAATAGCGGGCGGGCCTTACCATTACGCAACAACGGTTGAAGATCCTACATTCCCTGCACTGCTCGATCCAAACGTCATCAACGTAACGATGTCGCAGGAAATAACTCGAACTTTGTCAGCCACTGGTCATATTGATCCAGTACAAAACCTCCAGTCGTCCAAAGTTTTTATGATAGCCGGGATACTCGATATGGTAATTGCTGCTGAAGTTGTAGAGAAGACTTACAAGTTTTACAAGGGTTTTGTTGATCCATCCAACCTTCACTTGGAATACGTAAAGAGTGCCCACAGTTTTCCAACGCTAAATTACGGTGGAGTTTGTGACGAAGAAAATCCTAAATTCATCAACAACTGTTCGTACAACGCTGCATATCAAATTTTAAACTACATAGAGGAAAATATCGTGGAACCGCGAATTACTTTGAGCAACAAAACTTTGAATCTATTAAAGTTTAACATTAGCGAAACTGTTGAGGACATACAAAATTTAACGGCCATCGGTTTGGACGAGATTGCTTTCCTGTATGTACCAACCGCCTGCGAACCTAGAAACATTTCCTGCAAGCTACATATCGCATTACACGGTTGTACACAAGGCGCCTCGACGTTTGGATTGGATTTTGTTCGTCATGCAGGTTACAACGAAGTGGCTGCAGCCAATGACATGATAGTGCTCTACCCTCAAGCAAAGATAGTTCCAGAAATTAACCCCATTGGATGTTGGGATTGGATTGGAAGTACTGGGCCAAATTACGCAACAAAACATGGTCCTCAAATCGACACACTTGTAAAAATGCTCGAGCATATTGCAGACATGAAAATTTCAATGGAGAATTAAACAAAAATACATTCACCGGGTTGACTTCTTCCAAATTAATCTTATAAATAACAGCCTTTTTTTCTTAAAATATCTAATGTAATGAAGTTGGTAATACGGTTTTACATCTTCCTCTTGTAGTACCACGCATGTTTCCTGACCTAATTCTGACCACCACGCATGTTTCCTAAACACACACACTGGAACGCCAGGCGGAAGGGATGCAGCCGGAGTCAAGCTTTGCTGCAAAAACTCCCACAGCTTTCTGGCATCCTGCTAGACAGCATATATGTTTTCTGACACTTCGTTATAAAACGACTTGGAGTTTCTTTGTTCGGAGAATCTATAGCATGTCTGACCATCGCACTTAGACGCACGCACGCCCTTTTGGTAGTTAGCTCAATACATTCAGTCACGTGCTTTAATTGGACAATTTGATGAAAACCTACTGTTATTGCAACGTGTCTTTCGATTCAATAAAGTATGTCTGCTCACGGAGTCAAATTTAGTAGCTATAGTTAAGAACACGCAAAGCAGAATTTAGTTTCAGTTATAAAGGCATCAACCGAAAACTTAATCAAAAGCTGCACTATTGCTTCCAGCATAGAGTGCATCGTTTGTACTTGTCTTTTATTATGGACCAAGTGGCACCTTTTGGGGCCTAAATATAGGAGGTTTAGATCAGTATAAGCACACAACGAACCCCTATCCGTGTAACACTATCCCACTGTTTGTATTGCTGAAACTCAACAAGGTTTTTGCTTCCGTTGACACGCAGCGGTGCTGCTTGTACAGTTGCAGGCGTTGAGCTTGAATAAATAGGATGGGCAGTTTGACTTAAGATATTCCCAACTTTTCAAACAGACGCCTATTTCTTGGCGGCTAATTCAGGAAATTGTATGGTGGGGGTCATTTGTACAATGCATATACTAAAAAAATGAAACTAAAATAGTAATGGAACAACAGTTAGCCATTTTAAACTCTATTGAAATCGTATCATTGCGTCACGCTTTGTTGGGATTTTCCACGTGGTTTTGTTTGCAAACACCGAGGATACAGTGATGTTTGTCAATTAGCGTTTCTGTAATCCATTGGTGCTCAAGGCTGGTAGTGCAAAACAGGTTTAAAAGATTGATTTTCTTTTACTCAAGTGGACTGAAAACCAGTTGTTTTCATATGTTCGGATGCAAAATGCGCTATATTTCTGTCCTTCCACATTTTTAGATGTGTTTTGTGTATAAAAGACCTTTAAACAACGTTTGGTTTCTAGACGATTTCATAGGCTGATGTATAAAGCAAACATGGCAAATATACCAACTGTCTTGTTCTGCTCTATTGCTACCTTCTGCGTTTTTCCTTCGCACCAGCAACATGTTGGCTCCTATAACATTGACCCGGGCCACATTTCTATCAGCGGTTTCTCATCTGGTGGTTATATGACTGTCCAAATGCATGTCTCCTATTCATCCCTGTTTATCGGTGCTGGTGTAATAGCGGGAGGGCCTTACCATTACGCATCAACTGTCCAGGAGACCACTTTTCCTGCGTTGGCCAACCCCCAAATCATAAACGTAACGAAGATACAGGAACTGGCTCGCAATTTGTCAGCCACTGGCCGTATTGATCCAGTGGAGAACCTGCAGTCCTCCAAAGTTTTTGTTATTGCCGAGAAACTGGACACGCTTATTGTTCCTCAAGTTGTAGAAAAGACTTACCAGTTTTACCAGGGTTTTGTTGATCCATCCAACCTTCACTTGGAATACGTAAAGAGTGCCCACAGTTTTCCAACGCTAAATTATGGTGGAGTTTGTGACGAAGAAAATCTCAAGCTCATCAACAACTGTTCGTACAACGCTGCATATCAAATTTTAAACTACATAGAGGAAAATATCGTGGAACCGCGTATTACTTTGAACAACAAAACTTTCAATTTATTGAAGTTTAACATTAGCGAAACTGTTGAGGACATACAAAATTTAACGGCCATCGGTTTGGACGAGATTGCTTTCCTGTATGTACCAACCGCCTGCGAACCTAGGAACATTTCCTGCAAGCTACATATCGCATTACACGGTTGTACACAAGGCGCCTCGACTATCGGAGAGGATTTTGTTCGACATGCAGGTTACAACGAAGTGGCTGCAGCCAATGACATGATAGTGCTCTACCCTCAAGCAAAGATAATTCCAGAAATTAATCCTTTTGGATGTTGGGATTGGATTGGAAGTACTGGGCCAAATTACGCAACGAAACAAGGTCCTCAAATCGACACGCTCATCAAAATACTCGAGCATATTGCAGACATGAAAATTTCAACACAATAGACAACTGTAGCAATGGAGATAAATAAGTTGATGTTATTTGGTTTCGTTTCTCATATTCTGGAGATAAAACATTTGAACGAATGTGCAAACTTAATCATTACACTGTCGTGATTTTCATTTTCATTCTCCATTTTGAGATGAGTTTTTGCTTTTTTTACTATGATTGGAATGTCGTCTACATACAACCACTGAAACAAGTTTGTCTAGTTTAGTTGTAACTTAATAATAATAATAATCAGCATTAAAGTAAACGATAGAAACAAACGACAATGTTTTTTACTTAGTAATCTTGGGACACAAAACAAATCTGTGTTTCAAGTCGCAGTGGATCGAGTAAAGGTACATTAAATGCAACCCGTGATGCCCTACGCACATACAATGTGAGAAGCATGTAACATGGTATTGCTTGACACGATATGATTGGATAGATTTAGAAAATTAATTCGGCGTGTTTGTTAAACAATTGGTCGAATCCATAATATTTCATCCCCGTCTTTCTGAGCTTGATGTTGATTCGTTCACTTTGCTCATTTGACAACACGTTTTTCCAATCACCGACAACTCCTTTTCTCATAAAAGGAAGGTGCTTTGGTCTTGGTACAGCACACTACAATGCAACAGAGATTATGTGTGCACAAAAATTTACCGCAAACTTACATATTTGTTTACGTCTTTCTGCATGACTTCGAAGGAAGAATGTCGGATGACCTTTTCCAGTAGTTCTTCGTTGTTTCTTTTTAGCTTCTTTGTCCACTCTGGGCCCAAAAATTCCGCCAATTTTAAAATTTCCCTTGACAAAAAGTTGAACGAAAATTTCAAAGCTAACTTTCCAAAGTTGAATAAAAATAGAGTAAAAAAAGTTTTCAAACCCCGCAATGTTATTTTTCATATCTTCATAGAGAACAAAATGAATATTATCGCGTTTCAAACTCTCCTCGTGCCACTGGGGGACCATTTCAAAGTAGTCGCCAGAATCGCAACCGCCCTCCATAAAAACCTCAAAGTAGTCATCAAAGCTGCCATCGGCAAAACGATAATATTTGTCTATACCTCGAGTGTGATTGTAAAATGAAACGACCACGTCTTTGGGATTTCTTGCTGAATACAAAGTAGCATCTATTGGAACAATTTCTTGCATAATACCACACATAAAAAAGTATCTAGTACACCACGCCACCACCCAAGTAAAAAAGGCATTCACTCACCGATAAAAACGTATTTACTTTTTGGGTTGATAGGTGTCAGATGGTAGAACAGATGAGTTTTGATAACGCGAGGCCTTTGGATTGCTTTAACAGCTTCACCTCCGAAAACTTCAATAAAAAGATATTGATATTGTAAGTTGTCGCCATCGTTTACTGGGTTTCCTTCGTTTTTCATTAAATATAGAATGTTCATAAGCCATGTTGTTCCACTTTTTGGGTAGGAAGCTACGAAAATATCATCATCGTCTGGTTGGTAGGTAACTGCTGAATCGAACCTTGTTTGATCAAAGCATGCTGCACAAGTGTAGCCTTTGGGCATTGAAGGGTGCTTTAGCACATTGTAATGTGGACGCTTTCTGGTCACAAACATGCCGGGCAGAGTACCTAACTTTCCACACAAAACGTCGCCCTTATCTATTGATCAAGTTACAAGCAGGCTGCATGCTAAGCTCGTCAGCAGTCAAAATGCACTGAAGCGTGAAAGTAAATAAACTTTCCTAACTTTCGCGACCGTGACACGTTATGTCACGGAAGAGTGAATAGGTAGTATTGCTGCAATTCAAACCATTTAACATGGTTCCTGAGATAAAATAAAGTGTGTCTTGTATTTTATATGCGTAAATCCTGCATCGAAAAGACAGCGCTAAATTTTGGGTGCTGAATGGTTTTGTAACTCTACTCAGTGTGGCTGATAAACCACCAGGCCAACAAGACGTGTGCCAGTCAAACATACAGGCTACCTAACTAACTTTATAAAGTAAGTTAAATGATTGCGGAAGTCAAACGGCCAACGATAAAGTCTTGGTATACCTCTTTGCACTGAAAGTTTATTCATTTACAAAGTTGTCTTCGAAAATTAGTTGATGTATTTGTTGTGTTTTGTATTGTCTTTTGCCCATATTCTTGGTCAACGCATTGTATGTGTATTTTTAGGCCACTCCACACAGTGTGCCTTGGGACAAGCAGAGCGCTAATCCAGCACTGCCCTATTTGCACGTTTTACAAAGGCTGTAAAACACCATTTGTAAAGCATATCTGATGTACATCATGTGATTCATAAAATGCATCAACAACTACATTGGGACAATTTACCTCAATGTAATGTGACCCAACGACGCATTCAGCAGATATAAATACGAACCTACATTATGTTACTTAGTTTTACCACTGCAGCATTCGTATAACAACAATTAATGCCTATTGGCGCTTTGCTGCTTATTAACATATTCCATGCATCAGCAAATTCCTTCAATTCTTTGGACAAGTGGCAATTAACGGAAATGACGATTGCAATAATCTTCTGGTCAATCAATCAAAGTCCAGTAACCAGGCCTTGGTGGATATTGGAAGATAAAGCTATCAGGTTTTGACTACAACCACCATGACATAATCACCTGATTCATACAATGCATCAATAACAACAGTGCCACATTTTACCTCAATGTAATGTGACCTAACAACACGCATTCAGCAGATATAAATACGAACCTCCATTATAAGTTTAAAAAATCTGTTTTCCAATAAAATGCTGTACAAACTTTTGTAAGCAGCTTTTTTGAGTCGTTTTTCAACGTGAGGTGTGACTGGAGATATTTTTTTCTACAACAAAACCTAAACCTGTCAGACAAAAATAACAACAGGCCAAACAAAAAAACACGAAAACAGCAGTTTAATTGCCAAATAAAAATACGATGTAGGGTATCAACGGTCAGAGCAATTATAAATAAAATCAAAGAAATATTCCCAACTGCCACAGCATTAAAAAGCATAAAATGCAAAAAAATAAACAGTGCGTAAATCTAATCGATACACATTCGTTCGTTCGTTTCAGTATTCAACAATGCAAAGCGAGGGTAAGAATCGCGTTCCTTAAAGTTTGCTAATAACCAAGTTTAACACAGAGACCATCTGCACATACTTTTCAGGGGCGAACAGGTTGCATATAAAACAACAGCTAGAGGTGTAATCACAAAATAACGTTAGGTTTGTTACGGAGTATTCACTAATCGACAATTGCATGTTGCAGTATGTCGGGTTTACCCGACTTACACACTTTGCAAAGTAAAATTAGTAATTTGCTTGACATTTTTTTAAATATTGTTTTAGGTCAATGCAATATAAATATATTCTAGAAAATATGATGTAACCATGCGCTAGAATTTGAAACAATCGAAAACAACCCAAAATAGTCGTCTAAACAGCCCCTCGAATGCAAAACAAAGCGTGATGGCGCTGTTAAAAGACAATTCTTCGGTCAGGGAAGAAGAAAGTTACACCTCAAGGTCGAACGAACGAACTTCAGCCTCTTCTTCGACGGGGTCGCAATGCAGAGTCTCAATCTGCTCCGAGGCAATTGTTCTGGCATAGTTGATTTGTTGGCACACACGCTCGGCCACTGTGTCTGAATGACAAACCACACGTGGTTTCGTGGCGTTCTGACGATTGGTGAGGCTTTTTGTGGACGTTTTAAATGACATCTGGTTGAATGTCTGCGCAAAAAGGTTAGTTATTGTAAAACAAGTAGTTCTGTATAATTCATAGTAACACCAGAGAAAATGTCTGAAACGACTACTGTCTGTGCAGGTCGGTGACTTGCAGATCTAACTTTAGGAATCAATATATTATATTCCTGAGATGGCAAAACGCCAGTTGTATTTGAATGAGACAGAAACTGAGGATGCAAATAGACAAAATTAATATTTCTGTGTAATACATAAAGATGATACAGTGGCGCTGATCGTCCTTCATTTTATTTGGAGTCTCAGGAATATAATGTGTTATATAGACTTGAAAGCATTCATTAAACATTTGGGTCCGAAATAGCTCCTACATTGACATCCACCGATAATTAGGGTTACTTTATTTGTAAGTAAAGAGTAAAGACAACCGAGACAAAATAAACACAAAATCATTGCAACTACGATGAAACATGCGTGTCATAAAGGTTTTCAATAACGAGCACAATAAAATTTAGAAGTATACATTCGCAAACAACAGAAAATTATTTAAAAAAACTCTCGTATTTATCCCAGAGCTTGTCAAATCCGGGATATTTTTTGCCCGTTTCTGTGAGTTTAGCGTCAATTCGCTCGCTTTGTTCACGTGATAATACATTCCGCCAATCACCGATCACTCCCTTTCGAATGAACGGAATGTCACCGGGTCTCTCTTCCAGACACTAAAAAACAGAAAAGTTACGACGCGGATAGAAATATGGAGAATGATGTCTTACAAATTTTGTTGGATCTGCTTTCATTTTCTTAAACGACGAATTTTCGATGACAGCATTCAGTAGTTTGGAATCCTCTTTAAGCAAGTTTTCCCGACGATTTCCCCCAAGGAAGTCCGCAAGTTTCAAAATTTCTCTGCAAAGTAAAATTATCTGTTTACTACCCGAGTCAGCAGAAGCACACCACACGCATACTAAACACCTGTTAATGTCATTTTTCATATCTTCATAGAGAACAAAATGAATATTATCGCGTTTCAAACTCTCCGCGTGCCACTGGGGGACCATTTCAAAGTAGTCGCCAGAATCGCAACCGCCCTCCATAAAAACCGCGAAAAATTCATCAAAACTGCCATCGGCAAAACGATAATATTCATCAAATCCGATGGTATGATAGTAAAATGAAACTGCGACATCCTTTGGATTTCGTGCTGCGTAATAATGCGATGAAATTAATTTTTGATACAAACAGATACCATGACATGATATTGGATTACTTACCCACAAATATATACTTGGCTTCAGAGTTCTGTGGCAATAATTTAAAATACAAGTGACTTTTGATGATGCGTGGCTGGGGAATTGCCTCGACAGCAGCAGCTCCATCAAACTCAAGAAACGGAATCATTTTATCGATTAATTGGCCTTTTTTCAAAGGGAGCCCGTCGTTTCGCATCAAGTGCAAGATGTTCATTACCCAAGTAGTTCCGTTCTTAGGATAGGAGACAATAAAGGTGTCGTCGCTTCGAGGATTGAAATTGATCGCCGAATCGAATATATCTTGTGATATGCATGCCACTGTGTTGTAGCCGTCAGGGAATGCAGGATGCTTCACTACACTGTAAAACGGAGTCCTTCCCACCGACATAGTATTTTGAGTACAGTTGGAGCAATGACTAAGTCCTGACAAAGTTCTGTAAGGTATAAGACTAGTCCTAACTATTGTGGTCGAACCTTTAATACAACAAACGACAAGGGTGATTTTACGAACAGATGTACGTACAACTGACACACAACATAATATGGAAATGACCGAATACTGTGAACATTCTTTCAAGCAATGGTTGAGAAAAAGTTAAGAACTATACCTTTTGATCTGATACACATAAGGTCTGCCCACTGACTAGATGTTACTTAGTTTTACCACTGCAGCATTCGTATTTGTGCCAGAATCCTTTACAACTGTATCGAAATCAATTAATACAATATGCCTATTGGCGCTTTGCTGCTTATTAACATATTCCATGCATAAGCAAAATCCTTCAATTCTTTGGACAAGTGGCAACGGAAAGGACGTTTGCAATAATCTTCTGTTCAATTAATCAAAATCCAGTAACCAGGCCTTCGTGGATATCGTAAAATACAAGTTCTGACTGCTGCAATGATGTAATAAGTACACTGAACTACGACTCTACTGTCACAGCAAACAGCACAGTCAACCAAAGTTACACAGGCAAGGCGACAAACCACTTCAACAGAAAGTAAGTTCTTGCTTTTGCAGAATCGATGCGCGATGAAGCATGAAAAAGAGAAAAAAAAGGGCGTATTTGTCGAACGCTCGCTCGCACTGACGTCAGCAGAAAGTTCCATTGGTAGAATTGTCTATCTACACCCACCGTATTGGTGTGTGGACAAAAACATTTGATGTGTTTGCCCGTATGTTTCCTAACTGCATTTTAAGGCTTATTTCCTGCCACGCAACTTCCAGCTACATTCTAACCGAGTGAACAGCATTTGTTATGCATGAGAATATACCAATGCCTATACCAGTTTATTTTTTAGTAAAACAGAGTTCCTCTTCGTGGCTTGCTTCCCCATTGAGCAAATTGCCACATTGAACTGTCTGCCTTGTTCACATTATTTCTTTCCATAGAGTACCAGATTCTAAAGTTGTTGCAAGTCAACCAAATTACGACAATATACGCTGACTGCGCAAAATTTCCCAAGCCTTCCGGGTTCATGAAGACGCCAAGTATGTTTTGCTGGGCTTTCGAATTCGACATTTTTAAAATAATTACTGTAATTTTATGATTGGTTCTGTGTCGCTGTGTTTAGGTTACTGACCTGACCTTGAGTAATGTCAAGACACTGAAATTGTTACGCCAAACGACTGGCATTGTACAAGGACAGGCTGTATTCATGTATCAGTGATTATCGAATAAAATTGCGCGGATTGCCAAAGCCGTTCTTATCAGTGTGGTATTGTAGCAACACGCATGTTTCCCTACTTAATTCTTCACACATTTGGAACACAAATGGCCTGAAGGCTGCAGACGGTGTTAGGCTTTACGGCAGAACTCGCACAGTCTTCTGGCATCCGACTCGACGACAGACCTTTTTTTTACTGTAATTTGTTAGATACCCGTTCGCACTTTACTATGTAGTATTCGTTGTCAGTCTCTGTCATTAACCTTGGCCCCCAACTATAGTATCGGTCACTTAACTAACAACTGACACGCGGTAGAAGTTACTCGCTCAAAAGTCACTAACGCGCTTGAAACACTGTAAAATTTGAAGGTTGTAATAATCCACCTTAGGGTGGAAATTTGTGAAAAATGGTGGAAATTCCACCATCTTGGGGATAAAGGTGGAAATAAAACTCCTACTAAACTAAACTTTGCGCCGCCTGGCATTGCAAACGTGTCTTTCATTAATGAACAAGTCTGCCACGGAGTTTTAAAAACAGTAGTCTATATCAGCAAGAACACGCAAGCAGACTTAGTCTCAGTTATAGCAGCCGACCGGAAACAATTAGTACGCTGCACTTGCTATAACTAAAACTAAGTCTGCTTGCGTGTTCTTGCTGATATAGACTACTGTTTTTAAAACTAAAAAGACAAAAGAATCGAAAAAACAATTTATTTCAATTCCTATAGCCTGATAACTGTATGGGCTGGGGTTGATAAAAGAAATTAATGTGAAAAGGTCCAAACAAGACAGAAATCCTTACAAACAACTGAACAGGCAGAAAATCCAGTTATTGTCAGAATATACGTAGCGCAAACTATTCTGATTTTAGCAATATTCGATACTGTTTAGAAACACTTGAAACTCGACACGTGTAACATTAATTAGGAACTCACCGGTTTTACTGTAAGCTCCAGCAATGTTTTCCCACTGTCACGTGATCGAACGCTCACGTGTGATTGGTCAGGGAGGCCAGGCAAGACTCGAACGCCGAGCAAGTTTGAATAATCCACTTCGAGAAACACGTGATCCGGGTCGGGTTCGCTGTCTTTTACGAAATACACTTTGCTGCTTGTGATGAGAACCTAAAAAGTATACAATTACAGTAAATTCTTGTCAACTGATTCCGGGAATCAGTCCCCATTCCCGATCCATGGTTGCAACGATTTCTACCCTTTGCACCACCAGATTGAATATAGCCGAGGACAAGTGGCTTAACAGAATTGGCGCCACAAGACACATCAGTGAAATGATTTTGCCCGTGTTCTTATCCAATACTGTACGTTTTCTCACACAGCTGGTAGTTAGTTGTGAGAAGGGTTGTGCTGCACACAGAGCGTCCGACGGAGATGAGCTTTTTGTGCGTGTGTGTTTTTACTCTTTTTGCGTTGTTTTTACAGACAACGGCAATGCTTTTTTAGCAAAATATTTGTCTTACATAAACGTCAACAGATTTTAACCTCGGAAACATACCTTTCCACAAATGTCGTCATATTACAATAAACATAAACTAAACACTATGTTAACTTTTTTCCACCAACCATTTCTGTAAGTTTCAATCAGGATATATATGTGATTGTTGTCGAAGCAAAAGCATCAAATATTCCTAATATTCTCGGAAAACACACGTTTCGCCTGCTAAAATCACACAACTTACCAACATATTATCGCGATGGTGAAAACTGAGTTTGTTACAAGCGTAGAAATGCTCGCTAAAATCGTTCCGGTTCAGTGCGTAGAGGAACTGCTGTCCCTTGGCTTGAGACTCCGAATAAACTTGAAGACAACCCTGACAAACACGTGTACATTGTCCACATCTACTTATTGACAAGAGGAAATTAAAATGCTATATGCCAATTGAGATGAATTCATTATCTTGTAACATATCGGTATTACCCTCCAGTCGTCAGTAGCCGATCAAATCTTAGCAATGTTAACCGACTACAATTTAAATTCTACATACATCTAATCACACGAACATAACTAATTATTGAGAAGAAGGGTTGAGTCTGCAGATGCGGATTCAACTCGACCAAACATCAATGGTTACCTGGAATGTGTGGCAGCAACGGATAGGTCGAGCACGTGTATAAACTTGATCGCTTGAAACGCTGATTTCACGAACAGCTGATGCCGACTCCGACGCAAGGTCAAGGACACCTTACAATTAAACGACCATTAAATATTGGTCTTTCGAAACACTAATATTGGTGTTTTTGCTTATGCACAAAAACAAGCTTGGGGAATGTGCTGCCAGAATGTATTGTCAGGCAGTTAACAATACCGCAATTAAAATCACAGACGCAAACGTTTGTGTAGTACAATGATTTCAACAAAAATGAGGTCATACCATTTAAGTTATTGTCAAAGAATGAAAAGTTTACAGTTTAGTATTGCGCATTACAAAATCTTGGCAAATTTCCTTCAGCATTTAAAAATCTGGTAGTTGGCATTTTAATTAATTTAGTACAAATAAAGACATCCTTATAAGCAGATGGTTTCAATTGAAACCAACGTTGGGTGGGACCTTAATGTTGTTCGTTGTTCGTGCAGTTTGCACTTAATGTTGTTCGTTGTTCGTGCAATTTGCACTTAATGCACTTAATGTTGTTCGTTGTTCGTGCAGTTTAACACGGGTCTTACCGGTAACAGGTTTGGTGACAGTTCCAACAAGTCCCTTTCCGATTCCCTTCACAAATCCAATCGCTCCGTCATTTTGAGCACCGCGTACAGGTTGTGTTATGACGCTAGTTAAACCTCCGATCATTCCAGCCATGAAACCCTGATAAACAACAATTTACACTAAAACAAGTGCCAGAAGAACAGACTATTAAATTACGATATGCCTGGCAGCAACGGAAACATTATATTTCTAAAACAAACAGTTGGTAAGAATGTACATGTGCACATTCCTTGTATTATTGCGTTAGATGCATAGAATTTCAAAAACAAACAAAATCTACCTGCAGTCCGGCCACCACGTGACCGCTTGCGTTTTTAGCGTTTGATTGAATCGCCCTCCTCTTATCTTCATACTCCTCGTCCATGGTAATCTCTCCCAGACCTCCGGACAAAGTACTTACGACCTGCAGGTCAATAATAACACAACTATTTTACTGTACATAATTTGCATTATTACTTCCAGCTTTAATAAAAATAGGTAAAGTTTTGATAACCTTGTATCAAATCATTGAACCGCACAAAAACGCTATAACTGTACGAACATTTTATCAAAATATCCGGTTTATGTGTCACCATTGCTTGATGTTAATAGGCACGCATCATCGAACGTTACACTGCCGGCTAAATGCCGCATTTTGACATTGTACCTTATTCCAGTCACTGGCAAGGAGACTTGCAAATTAGATCTTAGTGAAGTACGTAACAAATCAATGACACTGCAGCAGTTTTGTCGTTATCAATTGGTTTACGACGTGAATACCTTTACGTGCTTTTATAGCGAAATGGAAATTGATTTTAAAGACTGTTTGCAATCCACTACTTAAATCTTGAACTCGCCAGAGGCTCTATTTAAAATCTCTGGTCTTAGATATGGGTTTGAAAATATGAATATATATATTTGTAAATGGGAACAGTGACATGTAATCTTAACCTTACCTTTACAGTGGAGTCCGATATTCCGTGAGTAAAGTGTTTTACCATGTTAGGGAGATTCCCCCGAGCTAAACCAGTCATTCCGGCTTTGACGTCAGTGAGTAAACCGATCGGGTTACCGAGAAAATCGACTGAACCGAGGATTTTGGCCGCTTGCCCCTTCAGCTCCTGCCGCAAGTGCTACAAAGCAAAGCGGAAAAATTTGAGGGTATTTTTCTGTTGAACTTCTAAGTCGAATTGATTCTACGAAGATCTCTTAAGCAATTGTTTATGTCATCAAACCGTCAAGAAAAGATTTTTCTTACCTTGGAAAATTCGGCCAAAATAAAAGCCACAGTTTCAAACAGATGGCGTTTGGAGTATGGCTGAATGGAAACGGGCGCCCTTTCAAACTGAACCATGGAGAAACGCAAGGCTCTCTTCACTGCTTTTAATTCCGGGTTGAGACGAGAAGCAGTAAAGACGCTTAGTCGCATGGGGGCGGCCGAGAGTCGGATAGTGTCAAAATAGAAACGCGTCGCAACATTGTCGTCGTTTATGTTGCAGACAGCTCGGTTTAAATCCATCTGCGAAATCGAATTTTAAAAACTAATACTGCGTAAATATCTTACTAAAAAGGCCCTTATTAAGTACCATTAAAAATACAGTGCAATTTCGAATATTTAAAATGTATTAACTTCCCAGACAAAAGTTATATACGGTTTGGTCTAAAAGAGGCGTATAGTAAAACTAGGAACGATGACCAACAGGCAAAAAATAACAATTTTGGTTGTTAACGAACCTTAGCCTCATCGAGGACTTCAGAATCTCGGGCCGATGAAGATGGTCCGAAACCAACAAAGTAAAAAAGTTTGAGGAGTAATCGCTCCTCAATCTGAAGCGAAAGTCGACCGACGTCGATCGAGAAAGACTTGAATATCTGATACCTGAGGTACAAACACATCACTGTACACATCCACCGCATATGTCAAATTGTATGCGAAAAGTCGCAGAAGAACTGTGAAATATACGTAGATTTTATTTCAACTGACGTTTTGTCTGCCATCCTGTCAGCAACAGTCGCTTTATACTTTATAGTTTTGTCACTAGAGAAGGACAAGTGTTGCGAAAAACTTACAGTCGACTAGATGATGGTTGGCGAACTGCCCGCACCGATATAAGAGGGTCGGTTGGTGAGCTTTCGGTTCGTGATGAACTTGTGAAGGATGTTGTGGCGGTACGTGGACACAACATTACAGGAGGGTGACCGTCCAACAGCTGATTGTCGAGCTAAGCAAAAAAAAAAGTTTAAAATAATTTTGGAAAATTAGTTACTATGTGTAACTAATTAATGATGAAAACAGGTTGACAAGATGAAGAGGTATTTGTAGCAAGTAAAAATACTAAAAAAAGCGATAGTTAAATTTACTTTTAGGCAACGCAGCGACCTGCGGCTTTCTAAAAAATAATTATTAAAACGACGAAGTTCATTTTGTATGGTGGCTACTTATAAATAATCGTCAAATTTTTCTTCTGTAATTAAGAGTGCATAGAGTTAAGAACATGGCCAGGTGGTCCATGGAGCGAATAAGGTGAAAAAGTACATACCTGTAACTTCTGGACCCGCAGTGAAAAAATCTGTTCGCCAGGAACAAGAGACAAATCCATTTGAACTCCGTTCATGGTCAGATAAAGAAGTTCTTCCGGTGTGTTGTTAACCAGCGATATACCGACACCCTTTGCCATACTGAGGGAAGCGGTGAACTTGGCTGTTGATTGGGTGATGGCTTCTCCGTTGCGTTCATCCGTGGCCATCACGCGCTTGTCCGACTCGAGGATCGTCCAATCAGATTCCATTGAAAAAATACCGGCACGCTTTTGCCTGAAGTATGTTTTTTTTAGTGCCTTTAGAGGATACATAAATTGAAACAGTTGCGGCTTTTGTAAAAGGTATTTGGAATAACTAACTATTGGTAGCCAACTACGGTTCTGGAATGGTTACACTTTACTATTGTCAACACGTCAAACGACACATAAATGCACTTGGGCAACGTTTATTCATAGGTTAGCTGCACTATATACGTACAGGACACGTTCTAAACATGTGGTTTAGTGCAATGTTTCGTAACAAGCGCAATAACTTGGGCTTACCTGATATCAACAATGCGTAAGACGCGTGTCGGTCCATCCCTAACCACCTTGAGAGATAAAACTCCACTTCCCGAAATCATCTTATGACGTGAACACAATTCACGTGGTAACGGGACTCTGTGCTCGTCAAAGGTCGCCAATACAACCACACTGTTAACACGAAGATCGCCGGCCTACACAACAAATCGAAGTTAAACCAAAAGCAGGATAGCCATTCAAATATATATGTAGTTTTTTTCTATACTTTAACCAAGCAACACAGAAGACGGAACTATTGTCTCAAACTACGAGCAGTTTGATCTCGAAGTTTAGTTTTAAAACCTAACTTTCAACCACAATTTTACACCCAGGAACATAACTGACGGTTTTATAAATCTTCAATCCAAACAAAATAACCAATGCAATAGTCGAGATTTTTATGATACAGACGTTTCGATTGTTGTACTACAATCATTTGCAGTGTAAAATGCAGGCGAGCTGGCAAAATGGGACGGTGAAGTAACGATAAGAGAAAAACAGTGATGCCCCAACAGATCAATTTACCCTTGCGCAGAGGTTTCTATGACGACAATGCAACCTTCCATCATCGCCGAACGACCAGGTTTGGGTCGATCTCCTTCGCTCGTCAGTTTGCTTTAGCGCGAGGGGAATCCCCTCGTCAAGGCTCCGACCAGGGGTGAAAGCCATCTCGCCGATGTCCAACACCAGACCTTGGTTGCGGTTCGACAAAGACGGTTTGCTGCGGATTGTGACAAATACACGTGCATGGTGTTTCGAATATCCGGGCTTGCGTTTCAATAGTTAACTGTATGCGCTCTATAAATGAATTTACTTTTACCCATAAACGGTGGACTTTTAAACGGGTATAAGCAATATAGAGTAAATAATGTTTTTAGTACGCTGCAGACAGAGCAACTGTTTCTCTGACTGAAACTGAAAGTTTGTTTCCTGCTTTTCTGATTTTTTTCGTAGAAAAAGTTTCTCTGTTACAAACAGGCCTGTAGTTTTCGTCCTTTAACTGAGCTACAAGTTTCAGCGTTACAATAATATCTGACCCTTACATGGAATCTTTATCGGGCGGAGAACTTCCGACGTGGAAAATTCTGCCATCGCTCGTCATTCTCCACAACTGTGACCTCTTCCCTGTTCTGAGTGGCTGGAGCGTGATCACGTGACCACCGCGGGATGTTTGTTGTACTTCCATAACCAGGATAGCTCCACAATCGTGTTCGCCTGTGGTAGAGTATTTAAAGTTACAGAAGTAGTTTTCTTTGGTCAGTTCGAACGATTTGCGTTTGCCAAATTGCTTAATGAACAACGAGACGTTTTACAGGGGCCTAAATAGATTTTGTAATACGAAAATTAAGGCAATTACAGAGTCTAATTGTTAAACCAACCAAATTTCCGCCCGATTATTAATTATTTTACTCACATTAGCTCCACCTATAGTTTCCTATAGGAAGTAATATTCAGGACTTAATAGGGAGTAATTCTTACCAGAGTAAAAAGTTTGAGTGGGCGAAAGGCCGACTGTTATGTAGATAAAGTTCTCATAGTAAAGTTGTTTCTCAATACCGATGTTACTCATATCCAGCGTGACCTGCTGTGAACTCCCTGTAAAAACATACCCAAGTTTGCCACGTTACAAACAAAGTATCACAAACATTATCACAAACTTCCACCTTTAACGCTGCACTGTAGGTGGTATGGGAAGCAAGGTTCGTCGCATGCGTATGCCAGTTGGGTTTCGGCTGGAACGTCAGTGTTGAAGCTCTCATCTGTTCCAACCTACAACATATCGGTAAATTTGGGGTTTTAAATAAACATGGAAATGACATAAAAGTTGACTCGAGAGTGTATAGGATTACTATTAAGTATATGTTGTTAAGGATATCCCATGGTTTGCTAAAAGAACCATGTGTGAATGATCATTATACCTGACAGCTTTAGCAATAAATACATATCAGCATTGTCGAAAAAACATTTCGAACGTTTATCGAATCAGAATTATCTTCTGTAATTTACCTGTTTAAAGATGACCGGCGCCGCCGAAACGTTATCTATCCTGAGCGGTGGGGGAACGAGAGAGGGGTCGGCGTCGTTGATCGATATGCAGAAGGTGGCGTCTACCAGGGTGACTTCGACGCTCAGGAAAATGCAGTGTGGAGCTAATGGATGAACATCGGTATCTGAACACGGAAAAACAAACGTTTTGTCTTGAGAACGAGAAGTTTCACAGGTTTGGAATGGAAAATGTAGATAACCTGGCCAATATTTTCAAAATTTCAATAACTTACATAGGAGACCACTTCGACCAGCTGCAAGTCTAAGTGCAACGTGGAAGGCGTCAGTTCTGTCAATGAAGAATCCTCCCGACCAATGACAAGCCGGTTCGTCAGCAAGTTTGACGCACAGCAGATTGTCAAGATCCACACGAGGCCAGTGGAATACGACGCTCGATCCTTAAGCAATACAAGATGACAACATTCAGTAATTAAAATAAATATTATGCAAAACAACAACAAACATGTTGGAATAATTCAGTATTAAATTCTGTCGCGGTGCGAATAAAACCACACAATTTTTTTTTTAACTTTTTAAATTATCTTTTGTTTTTTGTCTCAATTTTGTAAGCTTGTAACTGACGTCAGTACAAAAAGGTTGCGAAGGATTGTTTTGTAGAAAAGGTTTTTCTAAACAGAGGATGCTTTTTTCAAAGCTGAAAACGAATGTAAAAGTTGCTGGAACCGTGAAACTGTCCAGCAATATTTTTTCAATCAGAAAATGTTGCCTGCCGTCTTCATGCAGGCGCAAGTTTGTAATACAACAAGCAACACACATAGTCCTTACCTGGAACGATCGTTAAATGGAAACTGTTCCCTGCACTGTCTGAAGTGTACGATATTGCGTGACGTTGAGCAAAACTGAGGCGTTTTGACTTAGTCCGGTTGATGAGAAGAAACCGCGGGGCAACCGTTACTATGTGTGTGTGAAGATACCGACCCCAACCTCTCCGTACACTTATACCGATATAAAACTCACGGTTGGGAGTTCCGTCATGCGTTACCTAAACATCATAACAGTTTCAAATACTCAGTGTTTCTTTTTCTTCCCACATATTGCTTATACCACAGTCAGTCTCTGCATGTGAGGTAAGGTGTAAAAATGAACAGTTTAGAGTGGTCTAAAACCTGTTTAAAGTGTATTGTTTTTGCGTTGCGAAAATTTCGACGACGTGTGACGTCACACTGCATTGAAATTTCAAACCAACTCGACTCACCAGTTTCAACGTGCGAGTGCACGATCCCCCGTCTGTGGAAAACCTCTCGCAAAATGCGGGGATAGCTCGAGGTCCGGAACCCCCGACTTCCAAACCTTGACGAGTGAATTTTTCCAGTTGGGCTTTTCTGCCGAGCCGCATCGTGCACAAGTAGGGACTTTCCCGGTTCGCGTAGGAGAACAGTAGGGGTGCAAGGGACCTGGCTTGTTCGTGGGTGTCATATTGACCTGCTGCTATTGTCGTACAGCTTTCCTGTTTTACGATGATGGGTAACCCTGCCATGGTAGAAGGGAATTCTTTATTAAAGGAAAGTCAAATTAAACAGTTAAAATTTCAAAATCAGTTGCTCGAAAGAGATTGCATGGGTTTTTCAAAACAATTACAAAAATAGCTTCTATCAAAGCTGAAATCTTTGTATTTTTAAGTCAGTAACAAGAGGTTTGTGTTTTAGGTCAGCAACAAAATAATTCCAAGATAAAAATGTTTCACACCAGTTGTGTTGACGATCCAGTATCCCGCCATCACCGATATCTTAACCGAACAGTTGAGTCGCCACAAAATGCGAACGTTGAGGATGAGACTTTGTTCGTTGTAATCCTTGATGACCATTCGCATCTGAAGAGGTTTGGTTATACATAAGACATAATAAAGAATCGAATCTTGAATTTCAAAAGCAACAAATTTTGCCCAACGAACAAATAAAATGCTAATGTTGTCTTCTATTCTGCTAAAATTTGTTCCTAAAATTATTTCGTTACTTCAATGTCACATTTTCATGTAAGGTTTCTCAAAACAGATGACGGAACCAAAGATGCTGCATTTACAAATAATTTGGGCTGTTTGACAAAATAAAAAAAAATAAAAACACGTAAGGTAAAGTTGCAAAAGGCAAATATTTTCTTGTCGTCAGGCGCGCAATAGTTGCAATTATAGAGAACAAACTACCTTTGCCGAATGTTTCCATTCAAGTAAACAATAATTTTGTACAACAACACTTCAGAATCTTTGCGTACTTGAAAATTTTTGATGTTCGCTGGTACCACGAGCTCTCTGCAACTCTTGAAGTTTTCCAGTAAACAACCGATGATAAGAGATGACGATTGTCTGTCGTGACCTGGAATCAACCGAACCGTGTGTGGTGTCGCATCCACACCTGGCTTCAACCTCCCCTCCACCGAAGTATTCTAAAGTCGATCAAGTGTTGAATAGTGGGAATATGAAATTGTAGTTTTCATGTATTTGGAACTGTACAGATTTCGGTAACACTGTAATCCGCTGTTGTGTACGACCTGGTTTTAGCTGGTTGGATTAAGTTATCATTAGACTTTTGTGTAAATCCGTCAAAAATTTAACTTTTACACATTTGCAAGCCAGTATTTACCGAAATTCTACAAAGTTTAAGGTTGAACAGAGTCGGTTCGACAACCTGACATTTGTATTAACAACAGAAAACCTAGCAACAATTATACCGAAGCCATGACGAACATCACACGTGAAAACAAAAAAAAACTATTAAAAAATTATAAAAATGAAAAAGTAAGACCAACCTTCACGTAGTACTTAAGATCACAAGGCAGGAGGTTGGAGATGACGACTGGTGGAAGAATGATGATGGTGTGTCCCGGGAGTTTGGTAAGAAAGGATGAGGAGGACCTGTCCAGTACATCTTGATCCACAATCTCACCTTGTTCAGTCAATATTTCCTGGACTTCCTCATAAGATGGAAAACCCTTTTGTTGAATGCACACAGCGAAACTGCGGAGTTCAATAGGGAATGGTTAAACAGTTCAAAATCGAAATGGTTATAAGCAAGTTGTAGGTCGAAACAGTGGCCATCTGTATGCAGCTCACAAAAATCGAAATGAATATTTACTGCAATTGTAAACACGATTATTATCAATTGTGTATAATGAAAGTGTAGATATGAAAGTATTAGTAAGGCATATTTTTAATGAACTTTTCGTGGTTAATTCTCTCTGGAAAAAAGTAGAAACGAGATTTCTGTAGCAAAAATGACGGAAATGATCATTTTTGTGTTTGATCAAAAGTCTTGAACATCGCTCAAAACACATATAAAAAAACTCACTGGAATGGTTTCGCATTATCTGTAGATTGTGAAGGTTTGCATTCCACCTGTTAAGAAAAATAAACATTCTCACAAGTTTAAAACAACATTAATTCTGTCGACAAGCAGTAATATGCGTAACAGCCACCCACCAGAAGGGACTTCTCCTTTTCTGTCCCACTGCACGTTTGCCATTCAATCTGTTTACTGCTGTAGTAATAAGGTCCGTGCATCTGCACTCGTGGGCGAACTCTCATTGCGCATGACGTCATATTAAGTGGAATGTATTGAGTTTCTCCGGGATCCAAACTGCTCGAATGCATTTGTTCACAATAACGTGGATAGTTAACTTTTCACAATCAACAACGACATGTGTTCGCTTTAACATTCTAACAAGACTTTTGGGTCGAATTAAACAATTTGGGGGAAAACAAATAAGCGGATCCTGTAATTACAAACCTTTTGCAGAAAATATTATAAATAATCCTGAGTCGTCTGTTTAACGTTTTGCAAAAATTAAAAATCTCCAAAGAAGTTTTAAAACCAATACTTTTCCAAATGTTAACGTGTCTTGTTTTAAGTAAAATCAAGTTTAAAGTTAAACGTACGTGGGGAGGGACATGACGCTCGTATCATCAACGTCCTGTTTCTCCAATTGAAGCTGTATTGGGATTTTTACTCTGCTTTTGACGGCAAGCGCCGACCGAACAGTGACAACCTTCTGTGCACTGCCCTCTAGCGCCACACTAAACACCACTCTCACCGGCTCCATGGATCTGATCAAATTGAATACCGTTAATAAAGACCAAAGCAAATATATTAATCATTATTAAGGAAACGATTTGAACACTGCTATGCTCAACATCAGCTCAGCTCATCCTAAATGATGACATCACTGCAGTGAGCATTTGAGGAAATTCATTTAGATTAACTTTATCGCATCAATGTTATAAAATTCGACACTCAGAATTACAGTTAAATTTTTGTGCAAACCATATTCAGAGTGCTATCGAATAAATGTGTTGCGCTTGGATTATTTTATTTCAACAGAAATGCTCTGTGTTAGAAAAACAAACTGGCAACAAAATTATAACATATTGAAAAGGTTCTTAAATGTTTCACTACAAATTTAGGAAGATTGCAAATTTACGGAATTTCCAACCAGACGAACTTACTCGTAAACTTTGGAGCTTTTGTCGATATGTGCGAAGGCATGTCTAAAGTAAACTCCCACCCGACTTACTGTAACAGGTTTCAGGGTTTTCCACTCGCCGACCTTGACTCGTATCTAAACACAAGCAACTATGTTGCTATAGCAACGTGACCGAGCAAAGCAGCAAGTTATACCTGGTGCAGTTTGAGAAGTCCGGTTCGTTTGTGTCGTTGTTTCTCGTGGCTTGTTGCGAAATGGAAGGACTTTTCTTCGCCTGGGAAGACTTCCGTCCACTGCGCGTCGCTCGATGCTGACGAGTTTGGGTAAACTGACAAGCAACGAAACAAGTTTTATGAATTACAATCAGCCACACGAGAACACGTTTATGTTAAATTCTTTGATATTGCATATCTTTAACATGTAAAGCGAAAGCCGGTTTTAAACGTCGGGTATGTTATAGATATTGATTGTGATGTTTACCGCGGGAATGACCAATCACAACACTAAAAGAGCGCCGTACGACTTTGTAATAACTATTCCTTACTCAGAGATTCTATAACCTTTGCAAGACATTATACATCGTTAGATGTGATGGGACTCATAACCACGCCTCTATTCAGAGGGTACATAACGGGCATATAACCACCTGAAGCAACGACGTCTGCCTTATGAAGAGCTGCAGTTTGGGTGACGAACATTAAAGGGGTTCCTGTTAAATTACGAAGTGCGTAAGGAACAAAGGGATGTCTGACACGACCCGACTGTGACGTTTTGCTCTGGCTTCCTTCGTAGTCGCGTTGCCATGTCGAGCTAGTCTTCTTCAAAGTATCCATTAGTGCTGACGTAACGCTGACGTCAAATCTGTGATGTCATCCGGTTAAATTCGCAGTTTAGTGCGTATTATTATAATTTTAAACCTGTCCGATGCTTCAATTTTCAAATTCCACGTGCCGCTGCTTGATTGGCTGCCTGAATTTTGCTCATGTTGCCAGGCAACGTTACATCGCCAAGGTTCAAGAAACGGCTCCCACAGAGACAAGAGTCTTCAATAAACATTATTAATAGTTATGCAATATATACTACACATATATTTCAATGTCAAAACCAGTATTATATGAACATAGAAATCGAGTTCAACTGCAGTTGATTAGAAAAAAAAATACAAACGTTTTACTGACGAAATGTACAAAGTTGATAATAACGCAGTTTATACACAAGAACATACGCAAAACATTTGCTGGTATATCATGAAAAATCGAGCTAAAAAGAGCCACAAATCACCTGTTGTAATAATCTCCAGTGAGTTTGAACGAGGAAGAGCCACGCTGGCCGTGCACACAATCCTTCATTGTACGTTCGAACTTAGGAGCGACTCCCTGCCTCACATGTAACGAGTGAATGGCGAATTCAGCAAGCGGGACGTCACAATCATCCGCACAATCGTCGATCAGACAAACCCTCGCTGCGTCCACCTTCAGGGAAACGCGGGCCACAGCAAAGGGGATGTCCCGTTTCGAAGGTATAACGTGTTTCTGGGTTGAAATTCAAAGGTCCGTTTTCATGTAGGAAAAGTTTCGGGAAATTATCAAAACGCAACAACATAAAATAAGAACAAATGATCGTGTTTTGAAAAAAAGCTTTGTGTCGAAGAGGTGGAATTAATTCATGGTTTTTACCGGGACGTTTCACAAAAAGTGAAGAAATCAATACAAGGAAGTTATCATAAAAGGCGGTTGAAATTGATTTTTTACACTGGATTTTTCATTTTCCTGAAAAAAAAACTCACAATAAATTTGCGAAGTAATTATATCAACGTTACCTTGGCATTCGCTTGTAGGGTTGCGTTGTCAACCAACCAAGAACCTGCACGCGAGATGTCACCGTTGTTGACGCTCAACGCGTAGATGACGTCATTACGTGAGTATCCGACCGTAGTGAGGTTCCGCACTGTTTCTTCGTTCGGTTTGTAAACTGCTTTAATTTTTGTCGATTCCGAGCTTGTGCTTGCTGACATGTCGTGTTTGGTAGCTGCGTCCATATGTAATTTATATGTTCGTTGAACAAAAATTGTAACAAAGTAGCAATTTGTACTCATATGCAATTTGAAACAGTATTAGGTAGATACAATTATCAATTGTTTGCGGGAAAATCATTTTCCTTTCGTTATTAATTTTTTTTTGTTCATTTTTTTGTGTTTCGAAGTTATTGCACAACTACTATTGATTGAGATGGAACAAACCGTTATTTCATAATATACGACTGTACAATGTACATATAAATATAACTGTTTTTGACTTATTCTATTTTATCGTTTTCAAAATGCTCTAACCTAAACCCTTGCTTTCGATTCCAGCTTGTATTGGAAGGGATTTCAGTATAGCGAGGAATAACATAATATCGTTGTATGAAACCCTCATATTGAGATCGGATATATGAATTTCAAGAAGATTTCTGCAATAAGACATAAATTCACGACTTCAAATAATTAAAACAAACGTCACAAAAACCAGAAAAAACGAGCACTTTATCGAAGCAATGATCATTGACCAACTATGAGCAATGGAGCCAATGATATGTTTTCAGTGAGCTACAGGCCATTGTTTCCACCTAGTAGGACTCATCAATACAGCTTTGGCAGCTATTGACGATCTTGCCACCAAACGGCCAGGCGAAAAGGATCATTTTGTTAAAAAATCAGTCAGTACTTGAAACAGTCACCTGTCCAATACTGAATAGTCGTGTAAAATATCCAGGTTCATCAGGTCGACTTGTTTGATTGGTCGAACTTCAATTTGAACGGTGACTGGGTCGATGATGGATAGAGCTGTTTCGTTCTCTTTGTCCAGTTGGCAAGAAAACATCTAAAAAAACAAAATGCTCCATTAAAAAACGTCACATAACAGTTTTAAAACACATGTTATAATAAACAGTTAAAAACTTGTGTAACCAAGTACCTATACAAATTTAAATACAAAACCATTTGGTGCCTGTGGAGCATAACAATTTTCCTAATGGATTTTTATATATGTGGGATATGAAAAGCAGACCTTAATGAAGGTAATTTGTCCGCAACATTTCGCGCTGTTACACTGACCTCATACATGGAACTAAATGCATTCGACAACACTTACTTCCAGTCTTTCCAATCCGCAACGTAAAGGCAGATTCCCACCCATCCGCGATGAGGTTGCTTGTGATTGCTGCGTGGCGCCATCTTCCGGTGATACTTGCAACACTGCTGTTGACCGCAAGATGACAGCATCGGTGTCGAAACGCGCCGAGTCTTGAACCACCACGAATTCGGTTTCGGTGACGTTCAGTTTAAACTCGTCACTACGAACTTCGGGTTCGAGTTGCCCTAACTGAACATTGGAAAGAAAAGTAACCGCACTGCAAGTTTGGGAAAGAAGCCTTATTTTGATTAAAGTTTAAGTTATGACGTTAAGTATAATAATGATGCATGGGATGCAAAAAATGTATTCGGAAGTCTGAGTGAATCATGTTTTGTAAAATTATTAAAACACTAACCAAGCAGGAGGAATCAATTAAAAGATTTGCAGTTTTTTGTTCAAAGACAAAAGGTTTAAGTCTGAACAAAATGAAACAAAAAACAAAAGGCAAAACAAGTAAACGGTTACCTGAAAGTGCAAAGTGATCAACCGTGAACAACACTCGAGGTACACACAGATTACTATCCACTTACGTCGTCCAACCTTCTCTGGTTGCCTGAATCCATTTGTTTATACTGCGCCATTCTCTGCGCGGTTTTCTCCCTCAAGGAATCACACCTGGCCTGGTTCGGGTTTTGTATCAAATATTTGTTCATATCGTTCAACCAGTCGAGAATAACGTAAACCCTCATGTTGTTGAGGAGTGCAGTAAATTCCATAAAACCGGGACCCGACCTGTATTAAAAATACAAAGGCTAAACAATGGGAAATTGTACTAAGTTGAAATATATTTGAATATTTACTACAGAAATTTTCCCGTAAATGTAAAAGTTTTAAGCTAGTTTGGTAAATTGCACAAAAAAGTCTCCCTAGCAGAATACGAAGATTTACTTGTAGCAAATTCTATGCAGGCTATACAGGTAACCAAACCAGCAGCATTGATGAGCTGCAGTTCATTTAACAACAAATCCAATAAGGAATAAACAAGTCATCCCAACACAGCAATCACTACCTTTGATGAATCTCAAACTGCAGCAAATCTGAATCACTTCCGGCAGATGGTGATGGTTTGTTGGTCATTGGCCCGAGGATGGTAGTAAACACACTGGGAGTGTTCGAAGGTCCACCGTCACCGCCAAACTGCCACCTAGTGTCGATTGCTCGGAACGCTTTACAGGAGAGGTTGGTCGTTTTCTTATTGTCCGAAAACGCGCGGTAGCTTAACACTGACTTCATAAAATCCATCCTAAAATTGTATAATTTTTATGGGGTTGTTGTGGTAATATAGGCAACAAACGTTTGACGGTCAGTTCAAATTACCATTATGTCAACCTCAATTGTTTTTTTCTAGTCCCAGGCGAGTATAATATTTCAAAATAATGCATAGTCACACCAGCTGCACTGATGAGACCTTTTAGGTCGAAACAGTGGCCATCTGTCTGCAGCTTACACAAATAATTCATATTATTTGTTTATGTAATTACCTGCCGAGTGATTTTGCTGGTGAAACATCGGTTGCATGTTGAAACAGCAATTCAATGCTGACGTTGGTCAAATGAAAATCCATACTTAAGCCAGTGTAAACGTCGCCAGTCAAAACAGTCTGTGAAAACGCAAATGTTAAACATTTCGCTGGACTATACACGAAGACACTCATTGCGACGAAAAATATTTTGAACATGGTTCACAGCAATGAAAAAAATGTTTGGATGGGTTTTGAAAGGTCTTTTTAGTATGGTCGTCTAAAGATATAAAAAAGTAGTTAGACCCTCTACGTGTCACCTATTTGTCTACTTCATGCTTCATTTACCCGCTCACAAGCAATATTGAACAAGCCATGTGGTTGAATACAAATGCCTTACATGGAGTTTTGATGGTTGCAAGAATGCCGTCGGCTGAGGGAAGTCGGGAATGGCTTCACCGGCGTTGTGGTCGAGAGCACCTCTCACTAACCAGTATTGTGTGTGGTCAAGTGCGCAATATACGGACGATAACCTCGCACACATGGCTGTGTCGGGCACACCGTAGTGAGTTATCTCTTTCTCGAGGTTTCGCTCCATCTGTAAGAGTCAAGGCAAAAACGCTTTAAATATCAACCTTTTTTGAATAAAACAAACAATATTTTTTAAACACGTTGCACAAGTTATGAATTGTTTTGTGTTGCGTTGTGTAGACTCAAAGGCATCAAGAGTTGATAGAGTTTGGAATATTTGCAAGGGTAAGTACGGATATATTCAACACGTATAAAGACGTTGTTTATTTCATATTTTCTTAATTAACGATGCGCAAGAACCATGGTAAAAAATCCGGTTGTGAGTAAGTCTTACTTGTAGTTTCAGCTGCACTTTGTCCTTAAGTAGAGGTTTTCCATTACACTGAACTGTATAACTCGGAAATACAAGATGGGAGAGATCCTGCACCGGTCGACTCGGTGAACTGCAACCATAAAAATCATAAACCACCAAACGCCTCACAACAATAAACCATCCCACTTACCTCTGCAACTTTCGCTTGGTAAAGGTGGCTGTGTAAAGATCCATGTCCACCAAACTGACGTGGATGACGTCCAAAATACAACGTCGAGTTGTTGTCGGTGATGCCAATACCTTCGCGCACAAATTAATGTAGGTTTTTTGAGGTATTTCTCGCTTTTACCTATGAACCATTTTAATTCGATTGGTTTTCATCTTATTGATGAGTTTTAAATTATATGAGCAGCGTTGTTGCCAACTACGTCTAGATGTCGCAAATTTAAAAGATTCCTTTGTCTTTTCCTTTATGTTATAACCTACATCTACGTCTTGATTCCCTACTAGACCTCCTGTGTCCATCTTTCCATTTAAATCCATGTAATTCTGCTCAGATTCAAAACTATATGACGCCAAAGTGCCCGGATCGCCGTTTCTCAGAAACTCATTGCGGAGATTGATGTTGCCTTCAAAAAACACATTAATTACCAAATATGTTGACAATGCGAAGACCATGTTGCATGAAGTTGACTATTTTTATTTATTTACCGAGGTTAGCCACCAAAAGTCGATCCGCGTGACTGCTTTCAGGTAAGAGAATAATGGTGGCTCCAGTTTCGATGTCCAACTTGACACGAGCTTGTCGACATGAACTCGTTCTGACACTTTGACCCACGGACGCCGCTCTCATCCGACCGAGCACCTGAATATCGGTAATGTAGTTATCTGGCAGGGGAAGGAATTCAAGGTGAAGCAAAAATTGCGTAAAAGTTCAAAGGTGGGTGCAAAATACTTTTAATTACTTTGAATATGAAAGCCAAAGCTATTATGCTGTCAATGCATTAACAAAGGTATAACCAAAGGCTAATTAGCTGCAAGATCTTGACCAGACTATTTAGCTGACAACATTGCAGCAAGTTACCAAAGCTGTGCTGATGAGACTTAATAGGTCTTCAGCTCACTTCTACATTTGATACTTTTCTTTCTTATGTAACACGATGCGTGTTTTGTTCCTAAACTTTAAACTTACTGTTCCGAAAATTTCGACAATAAAGTACAAAAGATTTTACACACGTAAATTTGCCGAGTAGATCTGCATGCAATAGTTTTATATCTCATAAAAATGCCTTGCAATAACTACAGTACACAGAAAAAACAGCTAGGATGGTGTCTCTATGCTGCGCGCCATATTGCTGATGCAACTGGTATTGTTGGTTCTTACTTCTTGAAGTTGTTGAAAGTGTTGAAGGTAGGCGACCACCTCGTTTTGAAATCTCTGTGTGTGAACATAACGAATGGAAGTCATGCGGAGTCGAACGCTGATGTCGAATTCCCTTTCGAGTTTGTGGTCGAATTCATCATACCTTGATGATGATGATGATGATGATAAAATGGTTTTGATTTTGTGTAACGAGGTGTGCAAGTTGTGGTTTGTGTAAAGGTAGTTTAAAGTATTTTAAACAAAACACCATAGATCCTCACAGCTCCACAAACAGTAGCAAGCACACTGGGAAAAAGGCAAAATCGCTGGTGCATGACATTGTGTGTTATTTCTTGAAGGGGAGGGGCGCCACTTGGACATAATAGTTTAACAGTTTGTGTTGCATTTGTGAAAATGATAATAAAACATAAAATCCACTGATTGTTGGAAGAAAAAGCAGAAATCAAACAACCATATGGCTAAAACGTTCTTATAAACACTTGTAATAATATGTGCACATACAAGTGGCAAGCGATATTCGCAAAAAAAGATAGTCTGGACAGGTGCCTTTTTTACAGTTTCCACATCTCGTATCTATATTAACAATATTACAACTTACTTCATAATGTCGAAATCAAGAGCTCGGTCCCCGGTGAACATGAATCTATCGCGATAAAGGGATCCGTTTGGACTCATGTCGTGCACGGCCAGACCACCTAGTTGTCCTTTCACATTCAGCGTCCCGTCTGTTCAAATGTAAGAAAAGTAAACGGTTGTTTTGACAATTTTTTCCCACTGTTAGGAACCATACCTCGGATTCGACCGTGCAATTTGAGTCCCGTCACGTCAGCTTTCAGTAGTTCGTATTCGGGTTTGTTGAAAATCAACGTGAACCTTTTCACCACGAAATCAATCTCGGAGTTGATGTGTTCGTCCGGTTGGTTCTCGTAGAATGACCTGGCATATGGGAGAAGGGGTTAGATTTCAGTAATGGGCGGAATCACCTCTTTTCAACCTTATGTCGAGCCTCTTATCCCATGAGTAAGTTTCCTCGGTTTCACGGTCGAGTTGGTAGGTTTTCTTGGGGGAAGTCCCGATTCCGAAAAAATCAAGAAGCACGACCCAGGTTTGTAGATTGATCTGCAGTAAAGATTTCGGACACCATTGAATCGTTAGTGTGTTTATAAGTTTAAAACGAAGTCATCGCGAGAAAGTCTCCTAAAACTTGACAGTTTGACCCCTTTACCAACATTCAATGAAAAATATCCAAGTTAGAGTAAAAACAGCTAAAAATTGACCAGTCATGGTTATGCTATAGATGTAAGTAACCAAGATCATTACACGCAACAAAAATATAGGTAATATTCCAACTTTTCAACATGCAAATTAGAAATCTGATCAGACAATAACCTTTTATTACGTCACTGGGTGCGCTTTACTATGAAAGATTATGGTATTCATTTCAACTATTCAAACTACCATAAAGTAAATTGATTGTTGGAAAAATGCATCACCTTACAATCCAACATATTGAAATCAACATCCACCCTTCTATTGACACGATTATAAACACGCGAATATGCGACGCTTTTTCCATCCACGAGAAATGCGCGGATGTGGACGAGAGTGTGATCCTCCGTCTCCTCATCAACCTCTTGGTCCAGATAGGGAGGTTGCGGGGAACTTGGAGGAGTCGGAGGCTCTTCCACCTCTCCGTGTTCTCCAACTGAATTTCGACTCGATTCGTTGCGCTTACGTTGGGTTGTTGATCCAAACGCACCTAAAGGTGAAGGAAGTTAGAAATATATTTGGTATATAATACCGGACGAACAGCATTCCGTTGAACAGAAAATGGCGTAAAATGACCCAGTTAGAGGAGAAAAATTTAACCCGGTTTAACTGTGATTAACATGTGGGAACAAACGGAGAAAATACACATTTCAGCATTTCTTGATACATAACAAAGCTACCCTGGCAGGGTGTCGATCAATGATCATTTGGATAGTTTTTGTGTAAAGTTGAAAATACCGATCAAACAAACAGCTCTGTAGATGTTTTATATAGATATCTTTTGTTGTTGCAAGTATTAAATTTCAATTTAACTTTTTACATTTACAAAGTACATCCTGACATATTAAGGTGGCTGTATGACAAACGAAACAAAGATAATAATTAAGAGTTCTGTATCGCAAGAGGAGCCTTTTTGCATCGTCGGTATGCCTGTGTCAGTAACAGATTATTAAATTGAGGTCGTACACCATTTCAAGTCACACAAGCATTTCACCTGATGATAAACCAAACTTTTCGTAGGGTCTGAAGACGCCTCCTCTAGCTGTGGTTGGTTGGGAAACGTTGAATTGTTGCTTCTGCGATGACGGAAACGAAGTGGAGACGTCAGCTCGTGGCGACATGGTCACGGTGGTAAATGCAGGACACGAGGTTGAGAGATATTCCGTCTTTACTTGTTCCCTCTCATTTCGTGTATCTTTACATCCGGGAGTGTACGAGACCACGATGTGCCTGGAAAGTTGTAAGTTCATTAGAAGTATAATGCTATACACTCATGAATGGAAGAAACGGTAATATTGTGATGAGTTGGACAAGGATGGAATTTCGCATTTGGCGTTTAATTTAGATAAAAAACATGTGATTTACTGGCCAATGCTTTAAACGTTTCTTCTTGTAAAACGGCTGAAAAAAAAATCTCATACATTTCAAGAGCAACTAAACTTTAACAAAAGCCAACTAAGTCCATAATAGGGGGTATAAGTTGACTTGTACAGAAGTAAAGCCAAACTTTTACCTGTCGGAGGATCCTTCCGGTTGCAACATATCCTCAATATCAAGAGACCCCAGGGAGAGATCTATAGATGTCCCGAAGCGATTTTCCTTTTCATAAGAACCGTGAAATCTCTGCAGCGTCACCTTTACTATGCCCTGAGATTGAAATCCCGGTAAACAAAGTATGGAGATTGACTTATTGTATGCTTAAGAACCCTGCTACTGACCTGTTCCCCTTCACTCAGATCGCCACTCAGTTGAAATATAAGGGACGGAACACGGAAGCTTGCACTGATAGGTGTGTATTTTCTTGTTTGCAGGGATGTCGCGCTTTGTGAAGTAGACTGCGAAAATAATTTAAATACACACGTAAAGCATAAGCTACGTTGTGCTCAGTAAGTACTTCATAATATAATATCCAAAAACTTCACCTTTAATAATGCAATGTGCTTACCGGTAGACGCTGTGGCGTAATTTCCAAACCCGGTGCGTCAAAAAGGGAAAATTCGCGATCGCTATGTGGTGTTGACTGCGAAGTGGCTGTAGCGAAATGTCTCTTTTTAATTACTGCCCACAATGCTGTATGTTAAAGTGCCTTACTTGAAAGTGTGGCTCGCCTTCCCGCAAGATTGGACTTTTTCCCGGGTGTTTCAAGCAAAACGGGAGCAGAATCCGAATGTTTGGGGTGTTTCGGGGGTGTGTCTTCACGATCCGAGGCAACGCTCCGAGCTTCGTCAACCTGGTCGATGTCACCACCGTACGCCACGTTGTCAAGTGTTTTCAGGACTTGTTCGTACGCGAGTTTGGAGAGGGTGACGGTGAGGGCTGTAGCTGCCCTGACCTCCACACACATTCGCTTGTCTGAGATGGCGCCGACGCACGACGCGAAGTCGTCACAGCAATCCGTGCTGAAATCAAAGTATTTGATATCCATGCAGAAAGTTCATGAAAAGCAAATTGTAGGGTCATTGCAAGATCGCAAGAATGATTTTTGAAATTGTTTCCAAGACACCGTTACTTAGTATAGTCCCAGGATTAAGATTGTTGAAGAAGTATGTTTGACTAGAGATTACGAGAATAAGAAAGGAGTTTTGGTAGGTTCAGTCATTTGAAACACCAACTACTATTCCTACTTAACAAGTATGATACTGGTTAAAGTCGTTGATATTCATGCAATGTACCTTCGGTGTTCAGAGAGGAAAGGTAAAAAGTTTTAATTTTTTTTTAAACAAACAGTGTCCCGTCTATGGATAGCGAACGCAAGGAGTTAGTCTTAAGCCAGATTTTTATTGTTATTGTTTCAAAATGTCCAAGCCTTCACCTTTCAGGTTGATCTATGCGTGATTTTTCTGAACAACAACTCCTTGCATCGAGAACGTTCTTCGGGTTCGGCACAAAAGATCTTTTTACCACTGATAATTGCAACGAGGTCTTGTGCAGAATTTGAACGTCTTCGCCCGCCATCATGCGCTCCCTACAAAACAACACGAAACAATCGTTCCAAATTCACAGCAAAATCACTGAAACAAGTTTCTCCAACCCTTCCTCCTTGAGTTTCGAAATGCTTGGTCCGCTGGAACAGAGAGAACCGCTTGCGTTTCGTTTTGCCGCCAACTCTTCGCTTTTCTGGCGGTGACTTCGCAAATCCATGTCCACCACCTCTATATTGAGAACGTCCATTGCACCCATGTCACTGAAAAGAAAGAGTTTGGAACATTGTTGGTAAAACAATGGAAAAAGTATGACGGGTTTGAACTGCTAAATTTAATTTCTGGTACGACATAAAAATTACCAGATTCTTTTGGCGCAACTGAAAAAGTTAAATTCAAGTTAAAAAGTTTATTTCAGAGAAAAAAATGATTTGAGGTCATTATCGAACGAATTCACAATACTTCCGTTCCTCTTTACCTGTTTAATTCATGAACGTTGCGAATGGTAATCTGACCAAGATTGGCGACGAGGAGTTCGTAGCTGCCAGGATATTTTGGCAGGGCTACGAGGGGCGACTGCATTTGTACTTGCAACCGCAACCTAGTGCTGTTCGTCTCTTTATGAACCCTATACGGCGATTGTTGTGCTTCTTCATCTGGGTGCAATTCCTTCAAGTCGATCTCTGACAAAGTTAAATAAGCAGTTTACTTTGTGGAGGTTGAAAATATGCACGCATTCCCACCATCTGTTTGTTCGTCGAACGCGGCACTTCGGGCCAACATCGCCATGCTGTAGTCGGATACCTTGTCCACGATGCTTCGGGCCATATCTTTGTAAGCCTTGAAAAGAAGTCAATATTTAACAGAGATCTTAGAACAAAGCGTGAAGTTTCGCCGGATTTTAATTTTGGACACATAATTGCCACTTTTGTGTTAAAATGTAATTGCAGACAAAAAAAAATGACTTATGATATGTGGAACTTCTAGTCCTTTTAGCACGTTTTAATCTGGCGAATAGACATCAGTGTTGAGAAAGTAATAAAAATACAGCTGACTCAGTTGAGAAAGTAATAAAAATACAGCTGACTCAGGAAAACAGTCGTGAACGTACTTGACGAGTATCTGACGTCATGTGAGCGCGTGTGATGTCACCAGTTTCATCAATAAGCGCCAGGACTTCGGCGACCAGACGGGGTGAGTGAATATAACAAGCCGATGCCACCTTTACAGCCACCCGAGCTTCGCTTTTGAAACCTAACAAAATATGCTGTAATTTAGTTTCGATACAGGAAGGCGCATTTCGCTCAAGTTCAAAGGAAAGTTTGTTAATTAATTTACAAATATATAAAAAGTACAACGTGTACAAATAGATTTTTCTTTACCTTGAGACGTTTTGGGATTTTGAGTCTCGTCGTCCATAGAAAACATTAAATCGCACAGGTCACTCTCTGACGCCATCAAATGGTCGTTGTCCGGCATGATAACAAAGTTTGCCACAGTCGGTTCGGACGCTTGTTTCTTCGTACTTCTTTCACAGAGCTTAATTCCATCCGGAATTTCTGATAGCAAAGGGCCGTGGACAACTTCAAACGAAAATGCCTTTGCGTGCGAACTCTGGTCGGTTTGCGTTGCATTTAAACTGGCCAAAAGGTCGCCGTGAACGCTGTTGTTTTCATCAGTCGTGCCGAGACTCAGAACTTCAGTACAAGCATTGAAGCTGGAAAGATCCTGCATTTGAAGGCCCGACAACGAACCGCGTAGGTCCAAGTTCGCAGTCAAGTTGCCGTACTTGGCTTGCTCGGCCCTGCAGTTCACATCAGCGATCACGTGGGCGCCGTGCATGGTTAGTGTCGCCACCTTGTGGCCGACTTCGCGCACCGGAAGGTAAATATGACGTAACAGCAATATATTGAGCTTTTTGAAGTCTATCACAACGTGACTCTCTATTGGCTCTTCGACTTCGGCCTCGGAGTTAAGTCTCGTGTGGGCTGTGGTTGGTTTAAGAGCCGTATTGCCCTCAAGCGGTGCCTTATCAATTTCAATCGAACTTTTTCCGGTTTTCTTTATCGGTGTGTCCGGTTTTAGCTTGTGCACGAAGTCCAACAGCGTAATCCAGCTGTTGGCGTTAAAAACAACGTCCAGGTTACTGAAATAAGCGTTTACCAAATTACAAGGCTGTTCCTCGTCCAAGTTGTTGTTCAACTCAAATTCGGGTGATCCTGGCTTTAAACTTTTCAACTCAAGCTTAATGAGATGCTCGGAAAACTGGGAGACTTCGGGTCCCGCCTTGCTCTCAGCGGACACGAGGACTTCCTCAGCGCCGAACGGGTCGTAAGGGTTGGCAAATTGCCTGAGATTTTCAGCGACATTCGCGAGTACGTTTGTTGTTGGAACTTGCAATGTTGGACAGGGCAACGGGTTCCCGACGTTGGATTTCAAAGTAGCATTGGACGGACCTAAATTACACATTGGTTTATACAATGATGAGGACAAAGCGCAAAGTTTTTAAAACTAAAAGGTTGCAAAAATTGCAGTTGAGAGCAATGTATTCAGAACGCATTCTTGCATTTACTGAAAAATATTCTGGTATACGTGAAATCAGACATAAACATTTGGCTTATCTTATGATTATTGTGACACGGGGCCTGACGGCACTATTCGTTTGAGCTTTGCTTGGCCGTAGTGTTTCCATCTTGTTTTCTCCCTAAGGTTGCACCTAGTTTGGTGACCAACGGATGACGGTGATTATATAGTCACCACAAAGTGGAAGTCTTTGCTTGGCCGTTTGGTCAGCAAAGTCGGCTGAAAGTCACACCAGCTGCACTGATGAGACCTTTTAGGTCGAAACAGTGGCCATCTGTCTGCAGCTTACACAATAAAATTACGTGTTTGTGAAGATGAAAAAGGGGATGCAGCTCCTGAATCCAACATATTCCCACTCCCGACATCCATAAATACGTTGCGATGAGAGGCGAGAAGTAGCTCGTAGTCATGACCCAACTGCTGCATCACATCCACAAGCAACAGACTGAAGAAAATGATTTAACATCGGTATATAAATCAATGAAAAAGTACGTTTTTGAAACGTTTGACAATTACCCGAAAACAACAACCTTGCATATAATTAAATCCATGGAAAAGACGACAAAAAAAACAATTGACAATATTGCCTAATGAAAACAAATGACCCAAAATGACGACACTACTTCAATTTTTATTACCTGTATATTGACAAGGAGGTCGCAGTGTCGTAAGGTCTCATCACAAACTTGGTTTGAATTCGACTTACTTCAAGAACGGAGAGAGTTTGGTTGCTCAGGTTTTCACCTTGCTCCAAGACAACTGATATCTGGGAAACAGGCATAGAAATACAATCTTCCCCATTAGAATTATTGAACCGGTTTTAAAGGTATTGACAGCTATAATGCGGTTTTGTTGTTACAAAATACTGTGTAATAACATGAGCCCGTTATAAATGGCTTTTTAATGTCAATACTTCACACATAAAATTAGTTATTCGACCATTGGCTAGAGCCAATTTAAAGACTTTTTTTTCAAACCATTGGCCTACTTGGTTGACGGTGAAGTCACACGCTAGCTGTTTGGAATGAGCTTTCTCCAAATTGGACGCCAACTCGTTGCTTAGCTTTGACGAAGAGCCGCCGAGTAAAAATGAAGTAGATGAAGACGATGGGGCAGATTTGGACTTTTTGTGTTCTGGATCTTTCTTGCGAAATTGGTTCAAACATTTGGTGATACAAAATACCTGTGTGCAAAATATGAGTTAGTATGAGGTATGTAAGTCAATCAATTATATGGGATTCACAACCGTCAAGCCACACAGTACTGATAGAAGCATTTGGATTTAACATTTACTGAACGTTAATGCCCTAGAGAGGATATTCGATTACATTTCAGTGTGGTGATAACAGTTTTATCCAACAGTGGATCATGAAAATCCCCAATTTCACATATTTCTAACGTATTCTGGTACTACATAGTCACCAATAGTGCTACTCTTTAAACATTCTGGGGTTAGGAATGTTTTTCCACGCAACTTACTTTTGAATGGCTAACGTGTAGTGTGAGGTGTGGTAAGTTGCCTGTTAACACCAAAGAAGGGAAGAGGGGATCGTAAGTTGGAACGAGACGTTTCTCCACCACAAGATCGACACTGAATCGCTCAACCAGATGATGGGAGCTTTTTCCTCCGCTACGAATGGCGTCAAGTCGTGACGCATCTGGTGCCACAGCAACCTGCAAGATAACGAATAACTTCAAAGAAAGAAAATACATAGCTTGTATGTTAGCGGTTTTGCTGAGAATTGCTGGCAGTCAGTGAAGATTTTCATTTATATAAACTAAAAGTGAAATCAAAAAGTACTATGGAAAAATGGAAAAGGTGGGCTTTAAAGTACAGCAATTTCTTTTGCACTTATTGAGCGCATATTCCACTACAACAAGCGGAAAAATGTAATGAAGTCTCTTTCGCCGTTTTTGAAACTTGCATAGGTGTTTTGATGTCCGTACATTGAGATTATCTTGCTTCATGAAGTGAATTAACAGTGAAAAGACGAAACTGTTAATGTTTAGCGAGGTGAAACTTATAACTAGCTACTGTTGGTCTGATGCCTTGAAGAGACGTAATGTAGTTTGATCCCAGAAGCTGATACAATTTTATGTAAATCATTTAGTATTTTTCGTGATAACATTTCGTTCAGGCCTACTACATACGCATTTTGAAAGTGTTTATTATGGGCTGCAATACACAACAGACCTTGTTGGGGACAAACACGTACTTGCATATCGGAGACGTTCAGATGATAACGTTCGTACATCTTCTCTCGTAACATCCGCTCGCTCAGTTTCTCCGGATTGATGAATCCCTCGTCGACGGGTACTTTCCCGCCATCGACCGACGTCACAGGTTCGTCTGAGCCAATCACATCATCGGAACTGTCGGATTTTTCGTCAGGTTCCGACATCATGGCGGTCTCGGAGGGAGGTGTGTTTGGAGGAGTTTGGAAGTAGTCCTCATCATCATCATCTTCTTCCACCTGACTCCCGACAGATTTATCGGATGAGCTTTCATCCGCGTTCTCGACATTTCGCTTCCGTGATTTGCCCGCTTCTGTGTTGCAAAGACCACACTTTAATTTCACACGTTGAAGAAAGTGTATGTAGCAAGAATAAAAACTGTGGTTATGACAACAGACACGTTTAACGGTGGGTTGAATGAAAAACAACACAAAATAAAATGTTTTCAAAAAAATCTAACTTCGAAATACAGGGAACTATTTCTTTACGACTTGATTTTATTCAAGCGCACTTCCAAAGGTCGTGCTAAGGTAACTTAACAAACAGATCGGCGAAGGTAGAAAAACACGTACCACCAGCATGGTTGTCAAAAGTCATGTGACCCAGGTTAAAGACGACAATGTTGCTGTTGAGATTCGAACAATCGTCGGGAATGAGAATTTCTGGAGCAAAAATGTCGAGCGAGATTGCCCAACGCTTCTGACTTACCTGTTAGGATAGATAAAATTCTTAAACAAATTTAAACCTAATAGAATCACAGACAGTGCACACTGTTTCGACCTATCAGGTATAATCAACGCAACTGGTGACTTGCGACGGTCTTGTCGACTAATTGGAGTCGAATTTCAGAATCGAAATATATTCGAAAGAGGCAAGCAACGTCCATATAAAATGTTCACGTGCAACGTCCAAATAAAATATTATGTATTTCAAGCGTCGTAACCACAAAACATTTCTGACCTTTGCTTTAGATTTTCCTTCTATAATTCTCTTCACGGATCGACGAATTTCCCCCTGCGTCCTCTTCATCCAACCGTCGTATTTACTGCGCGCAGCACTGGAAAGAACTTCGCTGTCCAACTCATATGCTGTGCCTAAAAAGTAAAACATTTTATGAATTGATTTGCAACACAGTTTGCTTGTTCGCAACATTCCTATTTCTTAAGTGCGGTGCATACCTTGGACAGAACTGATAAACGACACATTTTCGAAGTTTTAATAAAATATGAACCGTGTCTATTTTGCGAGACAAGTCTGAATTATAAGTTCAATATAAGAATGGGACAACATTAGAATCTCGCGTATCCGGGACACTCGCTTCATCAATACGTCAACACCTCAAGATATAATCGTGCATTTTACAGAATGCAAAGATTAATAGTTCGGTGACCGCGCATGAAAGGCCAGAGTAAAGTAATACTTATCGGGTTGTAATCATTTTGGTGTAGGTGCTATATGCCATAAAGCACCAGACATTGGCGTTTACATTACGCCGTGCTTTGTTAGTTTGAGTCCGAAAAATGATACGCAACCGCTGCAGTCAGCGTAAATGTGAATCGAGTCAAACGTTTCTGACACGTAGGAAACACGTTGGTGCATTCTCACTTTCCTTTCAAACAAAAAACAAAATCTCAGGAGAAATCACAAATACATTACTTATACCCACCAAGCCGTATATCACTGGCACGAAAACTTAATCATGGGCAACCGTTGGATGTTTTCAACCCAAGTGTCTACAGCATTGGGAATTAGAACGCAGTCGCTAAAACTAACACGAACAAACGTTCGTCCCATTTACGTTCATGGCACACAAACACGGCCATTATCACGTGGCGAAAGTTGTCCAACCTTACATTTTAATATACACACAGGGACCGACCTATGTCCGTTTCTCTGGTGCTGAAGAACTTCTTGAGTTGATCGAACATTCCTGGTATAACAGTGAAAGAAAGTGGGGCGGTCACAACTTCAAGACGGTCAGAGAAGTTGGTTGTATTCGAGTGAGGCAACTTCTCGTAAGTGATGCTGAACACTGGAGAACTATTTCGATCCGGCTCCGATACTTGTGCGATCTGTTAAAGAAACCTGTACACTAACAAGTCCAAATAAATAGCGACGTTTAGTCACCATCCCACACCCCTTGAAACTATAAAGTACACCCCTTGAAACTATAAAGGCCAACAGACCGTATCAACTAGTACGCTTGATAGAAAGTCAATAATAATTACAGATTCAACCTTGGTCGGTGCCTGTGTAAATAGGTTGTTGAAGACGTTCGAGGCCAGATTTCGCATTCCCGATGTAAGCAATGGAGGAGTGACAACAGCAGGAGAGGAGGGTTTTACAACCGGGGCAGGTTTCAGAAGTTCGTAGAAGGGTTCACCTTGTCTTGTAAGATCGCGAAGAATCATTCCACCAAGGTCGGCGCTTACCTCACTCGTTCCGTATCTGTTGATCGAACATTGCTCGTGGTCTATACTATGTATTTATATATGTTTGCATATTGTGTGTAAAATTGTATTTCGTTGTTTTTTCAGTACCACAGGTGATGTTAGAAGGCACATCATGTTTTTTTAACAGAACCAAAATACTACGACGCTAATAAAATCTACTGTAGTATATGGTGTCATTAACACCGACTGCAACTTCAGTTGGAAACGCAAGGATCTCTAACGCTCAAGAGTTCAAATTTTTTCAGGAGCGTGAATATTTGCAATACTCTCCGACTTGTCAGGTAATGGCTTTAAAACAGACATGTCTGTGGTGCCAACTAAACCTGATGATCTATATGGTAACGATCGTTAGTTTTATCAATAAAGTTCTTCGTCGTCGGGCGATTAGATATTCACTTTAGATTTCGCTTATCAGCATCAGTTGGATTGCTTAAAAGTTTATTATGCCGCGGTTGCTGTCAGGAATAAACAGTTTTCAACTACTGCCCTTCTTGCGACAAGTAATTGTTTTGGAATTAACTCTAAAGCCACGTGTGTTGAGCGCCGAATCTTTAATATAATCTATTCAAGTAAGAGCAAGACAAAAACAAGGCACGGTTAGCAAGGTGTTACCTGGGTTTCCACTGACTTGAAAGATTCACGGAGTCAAATTCAAGTGACACGATTCCCTTTTCCGACTCCATTTTTCGTGTGTCGAGCAACGTGAAAGTCCCACTCTCAAGTGAGAAGTCCAATTTGAGTAGAACAGAGTCACGTTTGAGAAACGTGTCATTTGTATCCTGCAGGTCATCGCCGAATACTTCGAACAACTCATCGTCATCTGAAAAATGTAGTAATATTTAATTGAATAATGTGGTGAAATGTCGAACGTCACTATAGCTTTGCCAAGGCAAACACTTTGCGTTTTCGCTTGTGCAGTACGATATGACCTACTAAATTTTTACTCATGGCGTGTTTAAATGTATCTATTGGGGCAGTGATTCCCAACCTTTTTGTGGTTGCGTACTACTTGAAGGTAAAACAATTTCGACGTGTACCACCTAGTTGAGTGTTACAAGGTAACCTATAGGGGGTGAAGTAACATATATTTTGAGATCACTTACGATTTTTTACATTCAAATTGTATCTGCTAATTAGGGAAAGGTGCTCGCGTGCCACCTGGAATGCCGTCGCGTACCACCGGTTGCGAAACACTGTATTGGGGCTTTAATGTTATCATAAATGGACAACGTCACGAAACCCGACCCGGCGAAATATACAAACACGTTGCGTCATAGCGATTGCACAACACGAAAAAGGTCAAAGGTCAGGGGATTACTCATATCGTCACTTCACACATTGACCAAAGATCATTCGCCTGTTGTTAAACTTAATTTTGTACTATGTAGTTGTTTCGTTTGTAGTTATTACACGGCGGTTACGACAAGGTAGGGAAGCGTGATGTGATTTCATACATGTACAAGTACTTAACTGGATATCCTGGGTAAGAAAAACGCCATTTACTTGAATGCAATAGCACATTTCTAACATCCTAAATTTCATACAAACAGTCCACACTTCAAATACAGACCTTATTCATTGTTGATAGTATAATGTCTAAATAATGGTTCAACAAGAAGAACAAAATGTAGACTTACTCAGATCCTCAAACACACTTTCTTCCAGGGTCTTTTGTGATATTGTTTTGGCCACCAACTCCAATTTCTCATCATCAGAATCAGTACTTGGGGATTCTGCATCTGAGTCAGAAGTATTCCTTTTTCTGCCCCAACTGCCAAGCGGATTTCAAACACAAATATTTAGTTGATGATTAAAGTCTGTGATAGCTATGTATTCACATGTGCAGATACCCTTGTTTATGTTGAGAAAAGAAATACAACACATTTACTGTGGTGATTAAGAACAAATTGTTGAAAATGTGACATACCCCAGCCATCCAGCCAAACGCCATGATGAACCCTTGGAAGATTTGGATGTTTTTAGTCCTGCTTTGCTTGACTTCAGTTTCTAAATAATTAAGATAAAAGGTAATAACTGCACATGATGCACACTATATAATGTTACCTTTTCAGCATCTTGTTTAAGTTTGGTCTCTTCATCAATTTTGTTGAAGACCAACTCACGTAAAATCCGAAGTTCATCAAAACTTAAATCTGATTCCATTGAGTCTATAGAGAAGCTCAATTCTGCATTCTGCAAAAACATTTAGTTACCCACCATGTTAGTTTAGGATGTAAACGATGACCAGCAAGCAATACAAAATTGAAAACCGCACACCTGTGCTTTGAGAACATATTTTGTGTGGAGAAGTTCTCTGTATTCCCTTGTATATTTGACATTAAGCTTTGCCCTTTCCAGTATATATGACATAGAGGATCGTTGTCTTTTCTGTCGGATGATTTTAAGATGTGATTGGATTGCCCAATTCCACCATGAAGAAGGACTATCAAAGTAAAAAAAATCAAGTTAGTGTTTTCAAGTTGGGAATGTACACAAGCAACACACTTTTCACTAATTTCCTGTTGTGGTTTATCACTTCGATGTTGTCTTTGTTTGTCCCATCGCGTCACCTCACTCGCAAGGGTCACAATTTGCTGATACTGTGTTTTTTCAAGGTACAGGGGAATAGAAGATAGTGAAAGAGAGAGGGCAAGACGTGGCTTTGAAGCACTCCGCAGAGGGAAGGCACTGCAGTCTCTTGTAAACCTGGCATCGCCGCTTACGGGTTGTAAAATAAACTGGTTTGACTGATTGTTGTCATCAGGATCTCTGTAACTGGGATTTTCTTTGTCAACCATTTGACGCTCCATATTGCTCTGTGCGGTGAGACACAAAAATAATTAAATTAGTCATTTGTTTTGTTTACACAATAACAATCACACATTTTTTGGCAGTTTTGCAGAAGACAAACTCTACATTTTTGAGAGTTATTCTTTAATATAGTGGAAGTAAAATGCATGCAACAGGAATTTTGCAAACTTGACATTGCAAACCACATTGAGGTTAAATAATGTCACCTAAAGGCAAAACCACAAGACAAACACTAACACAAAACATTGCATGGTCTTACGTATAAATTCTTTGTAAATGTAAATTTTCCATGAAAACATCTCTTACATTTATAATAAAATACATGATGTTGGTGTAGATAAAAAATACATTGTACCCACCACAATTTCAGTATGCTCCATGGACCCAAACAAAATTGATTTGGTGTTCCAGTAAAAAGACATGTCAGACAACTGCATCTTTTTCCACTTTTTGCTGTCACCTTTGAGATTGGCAGTCTTAGGCACCTGCAAAACCACATGATTAAAATATTTGTATTGACATAAAACATATGTATCTGTGTGACAAACCCAGTTTTCATCAGTGCTTTGAGCAGAAAGAACATTAATGTGTATTCCACAAGAAAAAGTTGAAGGCAATGTGATATCATCTTCATAACGTATATGAAGATCAAACAACCTGACCTGTCAGATACCAATAACTGATGAATAATAGAATATACTTTTGGTAAGCTTCGATATTAAACAGACCATATAAAAAGCAACCACATTGTTTAGAAAAACTTAGAAATAAATGATGCACTTTATATCATACTTGCAAGTTTTCAACTATGTTTGTGACGATGCTTGATGAGTATGCATGCCATATTGCATAAATTGACTTTGTTGACCCCTGGGTGGCTTTCCACTTGTCCTCAAGTGCACTAAGCTGTGTTTGCTTTCTGATAATTAAAATATGTACACAAGTTTTTAAACCTACTTGAACTCTATAGAATGCTACCTTTTTTCCTTTTTGCTTTTGTGGGCATCAGCATCAAATGTGTTTTGCTGCTTTGACGGACCAACAATCAGATACAGTTTGTTGATGTCGATAACCCATGGTTCACTGCATTTGCAAACACAGAAACAAAAGTTATATCTACAAATGTACAATAGATCTAGGGATCAAGAGTGAAACCCTTGCATCCAAACTGAAACTCATTCATGAAAATTTAAAATAAAAATTTAAAGTATAACGTTGTGATCATGGGTATGTTTTTAACACTAATGAAATGACCACAAATTGCTGTGCTATTAATTATCTACAACAAGTGTCAGCTCCATCAACTGCAGGTTAAGTTACTTCCAACTATTTAAATGTTTAACTTATTTCAAGAAAAATATAGTTTTAATCCTTATTGTGAAGTTATACTTATAATTCTTGTAGCTTGGAATTCTGAGAGCAATTTTTCCAATATAACCCCATTTAACTTCAACCCCAGGGAGATCAAGCTCTTTTAAAGCATCTTTGCGAAGTGACAATCCTTCAAGTTCCACAGCACCTAAAAAAGAATTAATTTAAACTAAAACATACATACAACTTTTCAAACCATTGGAAACAAAAAAAACAATTCTTTTCAAGGTGAATGTCAGTTTAATAATGCTCTGAACCTACCTCTGCACAATACTAGCTACAACATGCACTATAGAATATCATGTGTACACTGTTATAAAATATAAATGTTATGTATTGTTTAGAATAATAGTTTGTGCTATTTAATAAGTTGTAAGCCCATATTGAAAGGTTCACAACTTAAAGGATTTGTTGTCTCAGGTATTGTTAATTGTGTAAATAGTACATGGACTAGTCAATATTTCGCTTATATATCTGGTCTAATTTCTTAGTTTACTTTTTGCACAGATGGCATTGAAATAAAAAAAAATTCAATTCAGCATAAGGCATACTTTCAAACCATTTTAAAACCATAAACACTTACCTTTAACGATACCAATGGACAGGTTTTCCTGATTAAAATCTTCAACATATTGACCAATATAGTGATTCAATACTTGTGCTGCAAAACGCTCCAACATTGCTACCACTTTGTTGAGATAACAGTTAATTAACAAATAACTATGTCAACATTTCTGTATCTGCAGTTTGCAACAATGCGTGATAAGACGTTTTTAATAAAGAGCAACTGTAATCGTTCTGTGCTGTAAAGAAAACCAACCAAATCTATTCAATACAATGTTGGTTGGTAGGTTTTGTGTATGTTTTTGAGGGAAATACCCATTATTGTATCCAATGACCTAAGCAAAAATATTTATTTTGCATAAAACGACGTCAATAATCAACTGAAAAAATGGCATAATGCACACTAAAACATAACAGTTTGTAATCCGCCGAAATTGTATATCAAGCTTTGCGTCTGGCTTCAAAACAAATCATCGCACACGAAGTGAATAACCAAGTTCCTGTTGTACAATTCAAAAGTTCATAGGTGCTAAGGTAGTAAGTTCTATTTGTAGTGTTTCATGTCAATGAAAGAGTAAAAGTAGCTTATGCATGAAAACGCACAAAGGGATGCGTTGGAAGTTGTTGGAGTTGTTGCTTTGAAAAAAAAAATTATGGAAAAATGTTGCGGTCTGTATTGATATTGATAAGTAGGCCTATATATGATGTTCAACGCCCGACGTTTTGAGTAAATTTACTGTTTTAAATTGTTTTGTTCTATTTGAAGATATTTAAACGCAAAGAAACACGCAAGCGCATGTAATTAATCCATGGTGATATAGGATTACAAATCAGAACATTAGAATGTAGTTACAAATCAGGAAAGTTTTGACAAATTTACAAGTTTGTGTTAGTAATACCCACGAAAGAGCTCTCGGATGGCAATTTTATATAAATTAAATGTTGCTGATATTCTATTGGCTTTTGATATTTGTTCATCGGATGTGTTTCTCATCACAGGCTAGGAACCGATAGCGACAGCAATCGGATGCCAGTTAATCTTGGTACCTCTGACCCTATACGGCGAACAACTGTGCAGGCGCTTGGAAAGATCGCGCTGCTGGAAAACTTCAATTTATTGCTTCATGTCTCTTGTGATGAAATTTCTAGTTTGTTTAGCAATTTTTGTTCTAAGGCCTTTTTTGCAGGAAAAGCAAGATTTAATTGTCGTGCTTCCTAAAAAGGTACATTGATTAGTGTAGATTTTTTTAAATATATTTCAAAAAATTTACGTTGAAGCTCTGTCACCTTTCGTTTTTTATCATAACCAGGGTTAAAACAACAGCCGTTAAATTCCCACAGGAACGGGGTTCCGGCATACTTTCAACACTGGTTATAACCCAGCTCAATTGGTCCATGTTATCATTGGTCTTAAAATCAAAGTGTATCGCTGCGTCGATTTGGGTACAATAAGGAGACCCCGTTTGCGTTCCGGTGGAATTATTATAACCGCAGATCGCACATATGCTTGTGTCCAGGAAAAGGCCAGGAAAGCAGCACGGTATCGACCCCTGATCTGGCTCTTTACTGCTCCGGAGACACCGAAACAAAAAATCGTTGATGTTAAAAATGCTGTTGAAAACTGCGAGTCCAAGACAAAGATGGGCGTTGAGCCCGACGTATGCAAAGGCGAATATTTAGGTTTTAAACGAGGAACCTTATTGTCACGGACCACCTGCGTCGACAACAACAAGGCCCCAGGCGTTTCTTCGCGAACGTAAATTTCCTCAAAGTTTCGTAGAGTGGACCGCCTAAAAATGAAATTTTATTCTTCCTGTGTTGCATGTACTATGTTTTGTTTGTAATGAAGTTAGGCGGGAGAGGTTGTGATGCTCGAACGCAATGATTGGCCGGCGTTTTAACGCAATGTGCCTCTAGCAGAATAGCGCCCTGTTAGTTTACTCTGTACTTCTATACCTTACAGGTTTAATTGTAACTTTCTTGAAACCAGGATTGAGATTAGTTAACTCGAATTCCACCAAAGGTTTTGATATGTAGCTTCAATATATGTTTTCTGTTCAACATGTCCGACACAAAATAATAACTATGTGAAGATTAAATATGTTTCGAAAATCGACAAAGGAGATTTTCACACAAACGAGGTAAATGAAGTTACTGCCAACATTTTAGAAAAGGCTTATACTTGTGGTCGAAACGTCGTTATAACAACACCAACGTTCTGTTTATTGCAAAAAGTTCAGTCTCTCAGAATTTTGTTAGTTGCTGTGGTACAATGTAACAGCTGCTCACACATGCTCACGAAGAGGCCCATGCTGGCATTGTTGTTGGAGGAAGCGTAAAAAATTGCAATAAAACGCTTAAATATCGACAAATTTTGTCAGTTGCGGACACTACACAAATGGATGAACGCAAAATTTTCGGAGTTTTTTTTATAATACAAACTAAATTCCCTTGATTAGGCACTCTATTGTAAAAGACTGACTTTTGTATTACAAAAATTACACTATAGCTTTCGCGAGTTCCTCTCGCTTCGTCAGGTGTAAAACGCTAGTGTAAAGCTAGTGTAATTTTTGTAATACAAAAGTCAGTCTTTTACAAACCATTTCAGTTTATTGCTTAACATTTCTTGTTAGAAATGTTGAAACTGTGCGCAGTTATGGACTCAAAGACCAGGCCAAGGCAAGAATAAAGTTGCAGCTGATCTAAAACAGAGCAGAATTCGACACTCCAAACAATTTTGATTTCTTGTTTTTTATGGCAGTCTTGAGTGAAAATGAGTGAGAATAAAACCAACGCAGACAACGTAATCGAAACGTTAGGAAAGTACCAGCTTTATATGTGTGTGCTGTTGTTTCTGTGCACTGTTCCGAATGGAATTTCAACATTGATGATTGTATTTACCCACGAAACTCCTCCGTTCCATTGCAAGATTTCTCAAGCGGTAAAAAAACAACTTGTTTTAAATATAGAAGAGGTCTAGAGTTTGTGTATTTCTCAGATCAACTCAACCGACAGCAGCTTTAATCAAACAATTACAACTTTTCAAAACAAATCCCTTGATTCCTGTAAAAGGTACAATTAAAAAAGCACCGTTTACATTAGGCAGAAATAACAATAGTGGCTAAAAATACTGTTTTGTGTTTACTATTTTGCACGGGTCGTTTTTGTCTTTAAGCATACGGAGAGCAAATAAAAACATCTAAGTAAAAATCTATGTAAAAGGCATGAGTGGGAGATACTAAATGTTTAACACAGTTCTATTTGTTTTATGGCTATAACAAATCTAACATAATAACGTTGTTAACTACATTTGTGCTGTGTTTGTTCTATCATTTTTGTTTACCATAGGACTGAACAAAGTAACCACAAGGGGTCGCAAAACATATCCAGCATATCATGTGACGGAGATTGGGAATATATTTCGAAAAAGCAGACAATAGTGACAGAGGTGAAAATAGGTTTTGGAAATGTGTTGTATAATCGACATTCGCTTGTTCTGTGAGGGCAAAAAGTCCACAATTTGTAATAAATGTAAAAATTGCAGTGGGACTTGGTCTGCGAAAAAGCTTGGATAAAGCCACTTATTGGAACCGTGTATTTATGTGGTATCCTGTTGGGATCTTGTACATCTGGAATTTTATCAGACAGGTGAATGCATGCCAGAATGCTCTAAAGGCTGACCCGCGTGGCGTCCTACAACTGCAGTGCACATTTGAGTCTCCAAATATAATTTTAGGATTATTTTTGAATACATTGTAGAATTTTTCGGTAAAGTAATTTATTGGGAGTAGCATATATTGTTTTGGTTCACACTGGCCCTTCTGCAGGTAATTTAGTAAGCTTAATTTTTACTTACGTCCCGCCAGCTTTCGTTGAAACAAAAAAAAACTAGTGGTTTATTGCAAACTCCACTGGGTTAACATTCAAACATTTTATCAGATTTGGTCGACGGCCTCTTTTTCTTTGGTCCACTGCCTTTCAATTTGGAAGTCTTTTCGCAGCTGGATTTTCAGTTAACGTTGAGATGTATGCAGTTATGTTGTTTGTTATGGGGCTTTCTAGTCTTATAAACTATCAGATAGCTGTTGTGATAAGTAAGTTCTTTAGTAAGTATCTCTAGAAAGCATTTAGATAACGAATCAACAACTTATAGGTACTGAAATAACTGGTTCAAATTACCGGGCTCTGTTGTCAATGGTGGTGAACTTGGCCTACGCAGTTGGCTACATGATCCTACCCTTGTTTGCTTATCTGTTACCTTCGTGGCGATGGTTCATGAAGGTTTTTGGACTGATGGGACTTCTATATATTCCTACATACTGGTATAAATTCACATGAGCATATGTTTTTATTTTAACGACATTCTTTAATTTATGTTGCAGGGTGTTTCCGGAGTCGCCACGCTGGTTGCTAAAACAACGCAATAAAGACAAAGCCATGCAAATGTTAAGACATATTGCAAAGGTCAATGGGGCTTCGCTCAATGAAGAGAAACTATTGGTTGGTAACATGTTCATATCGTGCAAGTGTAGCCAACGATTTTCTTCTTACCTTTTAGACACCATTACAGGAATTTGATGCAGAAAATAACGTAGTTGATGAAAAATGTCCAACATATCTTGATTTGTTTAGAGTAGTTGAGATGAGGAAAAGAACGATTGCTTTGTGTTTGATTTGGTAAGCGTATTGCTTTTTTAGTCTTGGCAATAGTTGTTAGTCAAACATTATTATGTACATAGCGGGAAAAAATTCAATGTTTATACAGCAGTAATTAGTGTATTGGTCTTGTCTTGGCCCTTATGTCGAAACGTCAACAAGGAAACAAGTTAAACAATTTTATTTTAATGTAGGTTTTGCGAAGGTGCAGTGTACTATTGCATTGGTCTCAATACAAGCGACCTTGGAAAAAACATCTACGTAAATTGCTTTATAGCAGCCGCTGTTGAAATCCCCGCCTACATTGGAGGAGCTTATATTTGTGAACGATATGGAAGAACTAACACAATGGCTGTGTACTTTATGATTGGGGGAATTACCTATGGAATAGTGCCAGTATTTCAACTGGGTGAGTATTTTGGGATTTGTGGATTTGAAATAACCAAAATCAATCTACACTCTACGGTAAATACCTTGCAAAATATTATCGGTTACCAAGCACACAAATATTTTTCCAGTTCACGAAACATTAGCCTTGGCTTCTGCTATGGTCAGCAAAGTTTTCATTTCTGCTCAATTCATGCTGATTTACATGTACACTTGTGAAGTTTACCCAACATTGCTCAGACACATGGGTGTTGGTGCTTGTTCAACTATCTGCAGGGTGGGAAGCATGGTGGTCCCGTATCTTATATTTGCTGGTAAGTAGATGACATATAAATGTTTTTGGTTTTATTATGTCCTATATTTGCCGATAAGTAAATGACGTACAAAAGGTTTCAGTTGGTCTGAGGTGTTATATGACATACTGCAAAACTAAAGTTATTGTATGTGAGCCAACCTAAAAAACATCTAAACAGGAAATCAAATTAATACAAGTATTCCTTACGCTGTGGTGGGAGTGATATGTGTATTGGTGGGATTCCTTTGTCTGACAATGCCAGAAACAAAGGGAAGGATTGTTCCAGCCACCATAGACGAAGCCTTGAAACTGAAAAGGTAAAAAAGCACCGAGTTATTCAAACTTTGATCTGACAGATTTTTCTCTTTTTACGCAGAAAAGCAAGATTTCCTTTCTGTCGTGCTACTTAAAACGAATCATTGGTTGTCCAAGTTCATGGTTACAAACATTTTCGAGAAACTTCCACAAAACAAGTTGTACCAAGTTTTGTCGTTTTGTTTTACGTTTCGTTGTTGAAGTAACTGGTCTAAACATTCTCACACATGTTTTTTTGAGTTGAATATTTAACAAGATTATATATCTGAGAAAATACATTAATCCAGTGTAAGTGTATATTTTTGTGATCAAAAAAAGAATGTGAAGTTTGACAGGAGACAAGACTGTAACATATTCAGAGAAACCAGAACTTGTATTGCGTAATGTTTTGTTTGCAGCATCGCACAAGCATTGCATAATTCATCTCGTTTGCAGCATTGCACAAGCATTTGCAAGCCCCGGAACTATATGCATTGGATATTTCGCAACTTCAGACCCAAGTGTAAACATAACCCCATAATGTAACCCAAATGATTTATCCATCAATTGTTCTCGAATAAAGTGATTCATTCTACATCCTGTTTACATATAACCTCGTTGCGCCAGTTTACAATATCCTGTATTTATGTTCTTGTATTGTATTATTTCAAACGGTTCATGATATCACGTGACATTATTGACCAATCAGCTACCAGTAGGGAGAGCTCAAAAAGTCCAGTGTGTACCTGTAAACTCATTCTACTATCATTCTATCTTCCTACTATTCTGCTATTAACTGCAATTCTATCTGAGCCTGGTAGAATCAACGTTCGTATTGCAGAGTTCGTAATGTACGGTTTTGATGAAGCATTTAACCGATTTCAATACAATCAATATTCGGAGAAATATCCAAGGTATGATTACTTTGAAGGACGAGGTAGAAGAAATCATTACATTCCAAGAGACCCATCCCGCGCTCGCGCTATCGAGGCACTGTTAAATATCTCTGAGACAATTAGAGTTATTTACAAGACCCATATTTATGATAAATCTATTTTGAAGCATACGACACCCTAGTGAGATGTCAAAGAACCTTTTTCTGTACCATCTCGACGAAATATTGAAGGGGGTAAATACTGATTTCAAACAAAGTTGTTGAAACCAATTCAGAAACATTTTTGGAATGAAGGTTTTGTGCAAACTGGGGGTGAAAAAAAGTTCGTATCAGGTAGACCTGCACTTTTTTTCTTGTATAGATCCACAAGCTGAGATATAAAAGGTTTGGTTCGCATAACTCGATAAACTTGCAAGCTATATAAAAAAATCCATAACATCACGGTACTATTGACCAGCAAGGCTTAGAGCACTGGTTGTTAACCTAAGGGGCGCGAAGTTACAGTTTTATTAGGTCTCTGTAGGATGGAAATTGTAGAAACATTGTTTATGTGTGCATCATTTTATTATTCTCGAGATTTTATTGTTCTCAAGTCCATGCGGAGCACCAGCACAGTAAGAATCATTTTCAGACAACGAACAATTCTTGAAATATTAAGCAAACAGTTTGTTAAGCAATGTACAAATGTTGTCGTGTCATCAGCACCGAGCTCCATCAGCACACACAAAACCAAGAAAACCGTAACTGCCTGTTTAATGCTTTATCATTGCTCCCCAAGCAAAAGCTACGGTTAGTGCCAGTCCATACGAAATGCTATAAACGACTCCCCCACTGGTAGTTTCTGGGTCAACGGCTCCTACTGTTGAAACTATTGCTAAATCAACAGTAGTTGCATCTTGCGATGTTCCAGGACCAGTGCTTTCCGACAAATTAGGACTTTCGGTTGGCATTGAGGTTGTGTTAGAGTCGGGTGCAGTGCTTGGCTCAACACTGGGCGAACGCGTTACGTAGTAATCTATTGAGTCCCAAGTGTCACAGAAATGCTCCCGATATGACGCTTCCGTGATACTCTGACCTTCCTGGATACGAATATTTGTCCACATTTGATTGGCTTCACTGCTTTCCGTCTGCAAGCAAAACCAGATGTTACAAGTTTAGGAAATCGGTTACACGTGATATGGAAATGCCTGTTGAATAAACATTGCAAGAAACATACAGTTCCGACAACTTTTTTGCATACTTATTAGGTCCATCCTCGGGTACGGTTTACTGTGTTTGCGTTGATAAAAGGAAATGTAGATAAATTTGATTACAGACAAAAATGTAAGAGTCAGAATTAAACATTTTTTGAAAGAAAAAAGTTACTTCCAAAAAAGGCATACAACGTAAATTGGACGTGGACAGCATTATGCGGTGTTTGATCAAATTTACAAAATCTTTAATTTCACAAAGCGATTTTTGCACTTACATATGCTGGCCACCCACTAAATTCCCCTAGAGATGTTGTGAGTCCAGATGAAGGAACGCCAGTGTTGGCAAAACCTCCCCAGTATGTTGTGAACATGTCTGACACAACCTTGTCGGTCTCCGTAAAGTTCGTCCTACAAAAGTCAAAGTTCGCAGCTTTTTTGAAAAGTTCTTTCTAAAATAAAAGGTTTACGGAAAAAAAGTGTAGTAATCAAAAACTTTGTATTAAAGTTTCAGAAACCATTTTGATTGAAATCATAAATACCAGTCTTTATTTCAGGTGTCTGAAAGATTTCAATATGCTGTTTCTGGTACTGATGCATTATAGAAATAATATTCCATGTACATTTTGCCATGGCCCGATAATCACGACACTATCGTGTAAATTTTTTTTACCCATGTCCTGTATCAGACTTGAAGACGAATATTATCTCGGATGAGTGGAAGGCAGTTCCACAAACCGGCGTAAAATCCTGGATTTCATTGCAACTTTCCTCGTTCAAGGCGTAAGCGTAGTTATAGAGGTACACGGGCACTTGAGCCTGATTCGTGTTGGTTGAAGTGCGGGAAGCAAACCTTTGCATAGCAACAGTGCAGGAAAGAAAGATTTGAAACACGTATTGTACAGCATACCTCGCAAGTGCTCGACTTGGACAAACGAAAAACATGTCGGTGACCTCTTGCCCTAGAATGGCGCTGTAATTCAAGCTTTGATTGTAGGCATCGCTGTACAACTTTGATATCGTGGCTCCATCCTCTTCTCCAAGAATTAATTTGTTGACGGCCTGCAGAATGTGATCACAGTTACAGTGGATGTTATAATGAAATACAGCGTCGGTATTAAATCAAAGTACATGGTTTAAAATGTTTGGAAAAAAAGATCGAAATAACGTAATCGTATGAGAGATCTGTGCTAAAATGATCGTCTGGCGTGTATTGGTTTATTTGGATCACGTTTTTTTAACAAGATTTTTTACATTTACATCAAATATTTGCTTTGTACATAATGTGCTGCATAACTCACGTCAAAATCAGTTTCGTCAAAGTTTGGAAAAAGTGAAACCACTTCAGTGACGTAAGACATTTCTTCGTTGTTCGTTCCAATGATGACTTCTTTGTCAGTGTGCCAATGGCCCATTTGGACTAAATTTAAAGGCTGGTCGGTGTACTCAACACCGTCAATATATGGTCGAAACGGCTCGATTCCGCTATAGAAATCGCCATTGAACAAAGATCCCACCATCACTGTGTTTCTTGTGTCTGTGATGTCGAAAGCAGTTGCCTCCCTAAAAGCAAGTGATTTTCTGCAATTATCCTGTGTTTACGGGTTATAATTGTCATTGAATAAGTCCAAAACTGTAATGCGTCTGCAACAGGCGGACGTTCTGATTCGTTACATTCTTTCATATTTTTGTGCTGTTACGAAGTTTGAACACTATATATTGAAACACCTAATATTCAAAACGTGAGATAAGATAGGTTGGAATCCAATTGCCTTTTTGGCATAGTTAAATATAGCTTCACAATATTCGCTGTTTAAAATAGATGGATGTATTTTAATCAAACGCGGATTGATGATTTTACCTCAGGCAAGTTGCATCATTTTTATTGCGGCATGTAAAACCTATTGCCCCAACCACACGCGAGGTTATCGTCAACGCCTGGGTAGCATTTTGATAGGGAAACACGGCAGGGTTGCTTTCCATTATCGCCCGATTGAACAAATTCTTGCTATTCTCCGAAACTAGATGGAAAAGAATGGATTGTCCTCCCGCACTCTCTCCAAACAAAGTAACCTGACAAAAAATCAACGAGTTACTTTGAGTTAAGCTGGCATCGTCGCACTTGGACTTACTCTGTCGGGGTCACCACCGAACTTGTGTATGTTGTCCTGCACCCATTGCATACCAAGCTGCTGATCTTTCAATCCTTGGTTTCCTTCAATTAAAGAACCGTTCTCCTCGAAAATTAAAAACCCTAATGGACCTGGACGAAAAGTGCCTGATTAGCATCACGTTGCTAAGTCCGGAACGTTCGATGCAAGGAAATTTCGGAGTTTAAACTCCATATTGACAAGTACGACATCTTAATACTCACCGACTCTATAGTTAATATTGACTACAATAGCATTTGATGCCTGGCTAAGCCAACGTCCATCGGTTTTGGGACTTGTTGCTCTTCCTGTAAAGAAAAACCCTCCGTACAGCCACACAAGCACCGGCAAACGATCGCTTGGTGGCGTAGTTGAGTTGCTGAGATCGACTGCTGTCGGAACGTACACGTTCAACACGAGACAATCTTCCGACATCTATAATGACGGTTAACGATAAATAATCGATTACTATTTAAGTAAGGTTTGTGTAAACCACGAAGGGCAAAAAACGACATGTTTGTGCCTTTTACTACTGACCTTACCATCACACAGCAACTGTCGTGATATAAGGTTTATTTAAGTACATGAGACTGGGAACAATGGTTGGTCTGTGTTATATTAAATATGTAAGCACGCATACATGGAATAAATTCGCGGGCTGGAAGTAAATGTTTGTGCCTGGGGGTTTTCTATATATGTCAGAAATTTTGTACATGTTTTAGGAATGAGAATTCCCTTTGTCATCTTACGTGACTGCTTTCCGTAATGTAAAGTTTTTTTATCTTTCTTTTTGAGCATATCACACGCGAGTTAATAAGTGACAAAGTTCCATTTTCTATACCACTTTCAGCACATCATTTTCTTGGAAACTATTTGTTCACTGAACTGCGGAAAATCACTGAAGAGGAGTGGAGTGGACCCCAATATATCTTATATATGCACTTACCATGGCTCCGTATTCTGTATAATTCCTCACTTGGTAACACATTTTACCGTCAGGGGTGGTAGCATTAAACGGACCCGAAAAATTCTCCGCCGGTTCTGGGGCCATAAACCTTTAAAAGTTTTTCAATGTATTTATTCCGCACGTGACTAATGTCCACGTGAGCCAATTAGGGGGAGTCAACCCCAACACACACCACAGACTAACAAGTTTCTGGTGCCTTTGTTTGCGGTTTACACAGAGACTGCCAGGCACCCCGTGCACTGATATGCGGCTACTTAGGAAGCAAACATTTACTGAAAAACTTTTGAGTCATGGTGTTTGCTCGTAACATGGTGCGACATTATTTGTACACGAGTTGCAAATTAATTTCATGCATTGCTGAAGTAGGCGACAAAGACCCCAATCAAACGCTGCGTCGACTTGTCACCCATAAGGGTTTCAGGTATGCATCCATACCCAGAACTAAGCACTTTGCCAACTGCTACGACCACGTGTGTAAAACTATGCAAAACATTTTCAGTGAAAAAGGTGCTTGAGAAAAGTGCGTGATTCATAATGAATTTAATCTGCGTGATTTAGAATTCTGCCATGGAGTGTTATATATGTCACATCACACTGAAAATGTCACATCACACTGAAAATGTCCTTTTCTTACCTTTTGTCATCCACAGGTGGTTTTCCGAACGGCACACTAAAGAATGCGTGTGATTCTGGCAACGTTGTCCCAATCACAATTCCATTCCTTACTTCTACCTCGGGATTGCCCAATGACTCCATTTTTGTCAAATCGCTGCCAGCATTTTCATCATCCAAGAATTCAACGTTCCATGGGGTTCGTTGAACAAGATCGAATCCGTTGCCATCCGAAAGTCCAGAATCACTTAATTCAGCCTGCTTTATTAGGTTGTAGATTGCCAACGATATGGGTTCGTCAAACGCAGATGCCAGGGCATGTGCAAAAATACACATCAGCAAAATCTTTACGTGCATGATAAAGACCGTGTTTCAACGTTTCCCACTTCTAAAATTTGAACACTCGGTGGTTTGCGGCGGCTTTTAACTAAGTATTATCGCTTGTCACAAGTTACATATTAAGCCAGGAGGACTGCTTCTGCATAAAATTTATGATATATGCTGTTGCCATAAATAAAGCAATGTACAAACACTAGCAGTCCTGTAGGAATCCATTTTCTTACAAACTACTTTTGGTGATTTTTTTTGCACAGCTTATATGCGTCACAGAGTAGTTACTGGAAATGAGTGTTTGCTTAAAATTACGTGATCAAAGTGTAAACTTTGTTCAACCAAAATTCATCACGCGGGTTGAGACCGTTGTTGGGTTATGTCGTGTCACAGTGAACAAGCTTTAAACAAACACTCCGCGTTCTTGGTTATTTGTCAGGTTAATGACCCCATAAAACCAACACTGCAAATTTACAAGTCATGCCATGCACTTTTTTTGCCATAAATAATTACTTCAATAAGTGTTAAATGCACATATTGCTCTATTACTTAGTCTACCAAGCTACATTGCAAAGTTTAATAGCCTATATATATTGTGTTTAACTGTGAATCCATTCATAACCGAAACCAATTTGGCGCAAAAAATTAAAGAAATAGTATTTACTATTTACTGAGAGCTTAAATGTTAGGTTCCGATTCCTTGGCTTACATCCTGGGAAGACTACGCAATAGGGTCCTTGAGGGAGAAAAATATACTGAATTGAAGACCTTTTTTACTGGAGATCACATTATATTATCTGTGGAACCCAGCCTTTATGATAGAAATCCCTTAGTTTTGAAGCAAACAATGATGTTTTTGAGTTTTTGAGGTGTCCTGTGGATGCCTTGGTGCGTCGAATCAACTGCACCCCAGCTCGTTGGGCCTGCTTTGCAGTTAGGACCCGAGTAAAAGAAAGGATGAGCCAAACCAGAAAGATTCTGACCGAATCCGAATATTTTATTGACGTCATAAATTTCCATATTGTTCATAAAAAAATCACATGTGTCGTTGATATGTTGGGTATAGAAACGTATAATTTTCATCTAATGTCGTTATTTTTTGCGTTAAAGTTGCCAGTGTTTACTCCGTATATAATCCCTTCCAAATGACAAATTTAATTTTTATTAAAACACAATAAACGTTTTTTTTTTTTTTTTCAAAGAAAAGTGGTTGGATTTATCCTAACTTAATTAATTTGTGAAATTCATCGTATCCTTGCTTGGGCGTCTGTCTCCAAAAATATCATGATTTTGTTGGTGCCCACCATGTTTCATGATTGCTTGTCATGCGTACCGGTACATTAACTTTTCCAGCAAACTAAAAATGAATCGATTTGTCCGAAAATATCAACATATCACGTGATTAAACTGTAACCTGCCAATTTTTAATTCGTTATTATTATTATTGTTAATGCTTTGTATTATATAAAAATATTTTTTTGTATTAAAGTTTTGTCTATAAATCCGAAAATCAGCAATTTTTGGTAAAAACCTAAATTAAAAAATAATCTTGTGATTTGTTACCCTGTAGGCATAAAAAACGCCGAATGGTTCTATGTGTGGGTAATTACCGATGCTTGGTTTCCTGGCAAAGGAAACGTTTGCCTTATTTGATTTTCAAGATTATCTTGCGGTTTCCTTTGTTGCTTATCACTCTGTATCCCTCTGTTGTCACCTGTGGAAGGACAATATTGTTGTTTTTGAATCGTTTTTCCTATATTTTATTTGATTCATATTATCTTTAATGTGTTCCGCCGTGTATTAAGCAGCGTAACATTACAGCGAAAATAAAACAAAGCCACAATGGAGGATAATCAAGTAGAGGTAAGATCATACCCGAAAACTGCAACATTTTTATGCATTAAACCAATCTATGAATTTATTTGCAGAAAATGGCCGAAGTATTTCGTTGCTTCATATGCATGAGCAAAGTGCGTGATGCTCGGCTGTGCCCCCACTGCTCTAAACTCTGTTGTTATCTTTGCATCAGGGTAGGTGAAAAATAACTTTTTTATGATTTATAGGTTAATGACTGTCTTACTTATGATTTTTTTGCAGCGTTGGCTGACTGAACAGAGGCAACAGTGTCCACATTGCCGGTTAGCTTTTCGTAATATTATTTTTAATGTATATTTGTTGTTGCATGCTCAAGGGTTTTTGGACTAATTAGCAACAATCTTTTCAGCAGTTTTGTTGCAAATTGTATCAAGATTGCTATTTCCTCAGGAACTTAAAAAACATTGTGATATTTTTTGTTCCATACTATTACTTCTAATATTTACTGTTCACTAATGTTCATGTATCAAGAAGTTTTATTTGTGCAGAGCATCTTTACAACTGAATGAGTTAGTGAATTGTCGATGGGCGGAAGAGTTAACACAACAACTTGACACATTGCGAGTTCCCATCAAACCTGGAAGCTCTTTGCTTGGTGCCAACTCATCTCATAGTATAGAAGAGAAGAAAGACAGGTGAGATGAAAGAGGAAGTTTTAGATATGGATCATATGGGGTCATAAAAATGACTCTCCTGTCTGCTTGGCTGGTTGCAATGAAATTTACTGCCTCACTACTTTAGTGAGTAAATGGAGTTTGTTGTTAATGTGCTGTCATTATTTAAAGGTGTGAAATGCATCAGGAAAAGCTCAGTGTATTTTGTTGGACTTGTCAGCTGTGTATTTGTCATCAATGCGCTCTATGGGGAGGCACAGTAAGTTGTTCAAGCGTAATTGCTTTTAATTATTGTTACATTTCCAAAATCATTATTTTTTGTGTTTTGCAGCATGGTGGTCACACCTTTAAACCTTTGGCTGAAATCTATGAACACCATTTGTCACAAATTGCTGATGAGGAAAATGCTATTCGGAGAAGACTGATGGAATTAATATCCTTGGTGCAGGTCAATAGTTTCCAACTTTCTGAATGCTTTATGTTTTCAACTTCTTATAACCCATGACACTTTCAACAGGATGTGGAAAGGAATGTAGAAAGTGTACGATCAGCAAAAGATGAAAGGGTTCGTGAAATCCGAAATGCCGTTGAAATGATGATTGCCAGGTTAATGTTTGTTTGCATTTCATATCAGTTATTTTGTGTTTCTGTATAAATAGATTGTTTACTGTTACAGTTGAAGCAGTCATTTTAAAAGTGCAATGCACACGTGGAAAGCTAACACATCTCTGTTACATAGGTTGGATGGGCAGCTGAAAAGCAAGCTGATTACACTTATGGGACAGAAGAATCAATTAACACAGGAAACTGAAATGCTTGAAAGTGTTTTGAAGGAAGTTGAACACCAGGTTTGTCAAAATATTGGTGTTCTTACCACAAAAAATGTGCAATAATGTCCAAATATAAACTGTTTCACCTTATATAAATACTGTTTACCATGTTACAAGCAGGTTTGGGGAAGGTGTATATCATATGGTTTTAAAAAATTTATGAAAAGCAACAGAGTCAATAATGTTTAATGTCAAAGTGGAAGTCTAGCCGACTTTTCAGCTGACAACATCATTATAAGTCACACCATAGCTGCACTGATGAAATTTATTAGATTGAAACAGTTTCCCTGTCTGCAGCTTACCATAAAAGAAACATATTTATGTTACTTGATAAAATATAAGTGCAAAAGAACCGTGAATTTGGCAGCATGTGGCAAAAATGACACTTCTCTCACTGAAGGGAAAAAAATGTGTTACAGGGTAGGAATGGATAATGGAGGCCTTTTCTGTGGTTGTTTGTTATGTAAAGTGGAAAACTTATTTTGAAATTAGTCCCTTGGTTGTGCTAAGCAAGGTCTATGACATGAGTATAGTTTTTTTGAACAATTTTAATTGTGCGGCCCCCTTGCCATTTGAAGCTAATTTGGCAATTTACCAGTTTTTCAACATCCAGTCACTTGACCACAAGGTGCAAAAGAACCTTATGATAGTTATAACATTGTGATTTACTCTTTTACATTTAAGTTATTTTCATCTGCTTCTTTTAAATGACATAAGCAGTTCATGACAAGAAAGTTTGTTTAGATTGTCATATTAGTCATTTTTGACCACAGCTGAGAGGCTGAACATTTTTGAGGAGAAATTCAAATTGTGGATGGTATAAATAAACTTAATTTCCTCCCACGAATGTCTCTGCAGTTTGTTTCAGTTTCACAGAAAAGTTCACTTACGGCTGGTTGTGGCAAATGGTTTAATTGAAATATTGGCCTCTGTATATCATGTGGTTGAAGTGCATTAGTAAAATAGAATGTACCAGTACTGAATGCTCTGTTGTTTTGCAGATGGGTTCTTGTTCTAAAAGTGAACTTATATCACGATCGCATGACATGCTTGAGATGTTTCGGGCGATCCACAAAAAGCCAATGGCTTCCTTCGTGTCAGCATCGGTTCCTCCAGACTTTACAAGTGAATTAGTTCCGCCATATGATTCAACAACATTTACTCTGACTCGATTCAGGTAATTGACTCAACTGTGGCCACAAATGTTTTGGACTTTGATGAATTTTGGTGACTTTCAACTTGTTTACGTAATATTTCAGCGATCTTAGTTGTTATTTGTTTGCAGCCAACTTCAGCAAAGTGCAGATCCAGTTTATTCAAAACCATTGAATGTATCTGGGCTCAGTTGGAGACTCAAAATTTACCCGGTAAGTAAATTTAATTAGATGAAATCTGGAATGAATCTAATAATATAAACTAACACAGCTACAACAGTTTTTTGTTGTTGTTATCGTTTAAATACAAAACCCAGGCAGCATTTTTATTTCTTCGAAAATACGACATTACTACTACTCACCAGTGCGCAAGTTCTGTTCAATTGGTTAAAAACTTTCACACAAAAGAAGCAAACATTCTGAATAAATCTTTGAACCAGGATGGAAATGGCGTGGTACGGGGTAATTACCTTTCGGTGTTTCTTGAACTTTCTGTCGGTCTTTCGGAGACCTCCAAGTACGAATATCGCATAGAAATGGTGCATCTGGCCAGCAATGACCCGTCCAGAAACATCGTGCGAGAATTTGCCAGCGAGTTTGACGTGGGAGAATGTTGGTATGTTTCTCGTTACGGGCATTTAATGAAAAACGATCAATTCATTCTTATTTGAAGGGGCTATAACCGATTTTTTCGACTGGACCTTTTAACACAGGAAGGTTACCTGGATTCAACGACAGATACGCTTGTATTGAAGTTTCAGGTGAGGATCGCATATTATTTTGCTGTTAAGCGTCTGGTGTCTTATACACTTTTTTTCTGCAAGAATCCCCATTTCAAAACGAAATGTAATAATTGTTTTGAAATGAAGATTCTTGTAGACAGCAGTGAGGGTCGTCTGACGTCTGATAAATCTTGTATTTTTGCGTTTTCTGTTAGCTTCAACCTCTACCAGATCTCTTAAGGCTAAATGTGCGTCACCTTGTCTTTAAATTGCCTGAGCATGTAATATTACGCAGGTCCGAGCTCCCACCTTTCACCAAAAATGCCGCGATCAGAACTGGCATATCAACCACTTGGAGCAGCAACAAGCTCAGCACATTGAACAGATCCGGAATCTAAAAGATAGATTGGCGATTGAAGCCGCCAGGGCGAACCGCTCTGATTGTAACAACACTCACATCGCACACAAAGGCACGAGCAGGATTCAGGTATTTTTTAACATCTTTGAGGCTGTATTAAGGTCCAGACATATTACACTTTAATAATCTGTCCTTCTGGCACAATTAACGTGACTTTGATTGACCGACGATTCATCTGCTATTCAGCTAGACTTCATGGTAAAGGTGAAGCTTAACTGAATAGCAAGTGAAGCGTCGGTCAATAAAAGTCACGTTAATTGTGCCAGAAGGACAGATTATTAAAAGTAAAAAAAAAATATATATACATATTGAGGTCAAATGTAATCTCTAAAGTAGACAGAATCTAGCCCCTGATGTGGCACTGTCTTAAAACCAGTGTTTCTGATTATATTGAGGTCATTTGCATTAGAAATTTATGGCACGGTTTTTGGCCCGACACGAAGTTGATAATTTTTCATTTGAAATTAATTGTCCAAGTGTATATATGCTTCCACATTTTCTTTTCGCAGTGCAGTATTTTGCAATTCTCTTTTCCCTTATCCTGTTAACAAATACTTTCAGACAAACGCTGACACCACGTCTGGTGTTTTAGTGACCGGTCAACAACCGAACGAGCATGATATCGCTGATACTACTGAACCTGCTTACCAGAATGAAGCGGCTCAAACCAGTTTAATTGTGGAAGAAATTCCACTGCAAAACAATGAAGGAGATGTGATTGCCGAGGTGCGTGTGTGATTTGGATTTGTCTTGTAACCCGCTACCCGTAGACAGGAGGCAATGCGAACTAAAATAGTTTTTGAAATGGACATGGCTCTATGGATCAATATAAACATTGTGTAATGAAGCAAAAAATTTTCACGCATGGTCAAAACGAAAAAAATCATACTTGTGGCCACCTTAAACCAAGTATTGTTTGACCAACAAAACCATTGTTTTCTTTCCAAACCTGATTAAAAACATGGTTTCGAGTTCTGCATCAAAGGTATCAGATAAACCACAAAAGTCGGCGCAAAACGATTTACACTGGATTAATAAATTTTGTTGAGCAGGAAGGGAGGACTGAAGATATTTCAACTCCCAACGCTGAGGAGAACGACAACGAATCAGATGCGACAGCAACCACAGATCTTGAAGAGGAACTTGCATCAGTGTCCATCGGTATATTTCTTTCTTGAATTTATCAATTAATTGAGCATTTTGGGGAGTTGTTTTATATCAGTGTTTTCCCAACTTAATCAAAAACCAAGCTCAATTTTTATAAAATAGTATTGTTTGTTCAAATGCTCCTTTGGCCCACAGTTTGGAAACCACTTTTAAATGTAACAAACCTTCCTACCTTGCTAAGTCGGTAACGCTCATATTTTGTCAAGCAGCCACGCTTATTTCGATCGTTCGTTGATGCCAAAGTTGACAAAAATTAGGTTTTGCTCTTACCTTTATTTTGGGACATCCGAAAGTTTGTATCGTTTGTTTATACTGGGAAAAAAATCATGCCTTGCACTGCAGACGATGATTTGAGCGAATGGGAAATTGAAGAGGAATCGGTTCTAGTTGGAGACGGAGAAGCTGATGGAGAAGATTACGTGACTGAAAGAGAGGGTCAACTAGCGACCACTTCACTCTATGAAGAAAACGACGTGGATGACGAAACAATGTTAGATTTTATTATTTTTACGTTGATATAAAGTTGCACTGACTTTATGTTGGAGAGGATTGCTTTGTGAAACTTGGACAGATAAACTCATGCCCTGTGATCACTGTCAATGATAAACAAACCAATACACAAACGGCGTAGAAACAAATGCGATACTGCGTGAGTTCCATGCAGAACAGATTTTGCCATTTTTATTTTATGTGATACTTGGTTGTACGCAGTTTATTAAATGTGTATTTTACAAGGTCCGGCGAAAACGATGTGGAAAATATGGCGATGAATGGAAGTTCTGGCGTGGATGAAACTCTGGATATTTTCAGTGCCCTTTCGTTCGCCCCTGGCACTAGGTAAACTCCCTGGCAAAAAAACGTCAAAAATTGAACCTCCAACTTTCATTGCAACGTTTTTGGTTTTCCAGCAACAACTCGTGGAATTCGCCCAACCTTACAACCAATGAGAGTGTGTATTGGTCACGTGGTCACGGAGCTAAGCCCGCAGGAGGCCGCCGCTTTGGTCGGATTTCCAGCAGAGCAAAGGTATCCATTGTTTTAGGCAAATAAGCAAGTCCAGTTCAAAAGGTCAAATTATTCGTATTTCAGTACATACGTTCTCACGTGTCTCGACGCCCGCCTGTGATTGGTCAATCACTGCCTCACTCTCCGCGTTCTGGCAAAAGCGAAAAGCTGAACACGACGGACGGATCGTCCGGGTCGCATAGCAGATCTTCGAGAAAACACAATAAAAAGCAACGGTATGAATGCCTTGTTGGCTTGATTTACCTATATGCCGTTTTATTTTTACCGTTTAAATATAATTATTTAAAGTGGGGTTTGTAGTATAGCGACGATTTCACATCTGCAAGTTCTTAATATTATGCAACTGTTTGGATGTATCCATTAAATTAGGGCCTCCAAACTTTTTGTAAGGCGCCCCCACTTTGAAAAGAATTTTTTGTACGACCCGTACACACTGAACAACTATTACTCTGGTTAACAACTATCGCTGTAAAATACGTCATTGTCCCACACGCCAATTTCTTCACGACCCAAAAATACATTTGGCGACTTCCAATGTGGTCGCGACCCATAGTTTAGGAAGCCTTGCATTTGTAAACCATAAAAATGGAACCGTAAAATGTTTCTCTACCTATTTGTAACTTCAACAACACTAAAATTCAGTAATCTTACAAACAAGCATTTGCCGCACGTCTAATACTCCATAGTCTGATAAGAGCAACAAAGGTCGCATTGATGTAAATCCGAGAGGAAACCACCGAATACCTCTGTGGTAACCTCGGTTTAATGTACACAAACCGCCATGGGAGAGGCAGATGTTTGCTTTCCCAATAAACTCATGGTTTCAGCACGCCAGGAGCATGCGCCGGTCGCAAGGCTTCGATTCAGCAGCAAGCAAACTCCATATTCCGGCTCTTAGAGTTGTCGAAAGATCAAGGGGTGAGTTCATTGTTATCTTTCCGCTTGTCCACTTTGCGTTTCGACCAATCGCAGTAAGTCTTGCTTGCAGATTGTTTTTAGTGTTCTTTGTACATCTAATTAGGTCTTCACACTTCTAAGGCGTTTGTGGTGCAACAAGTGACAGTATCGTACAATTAGTAATATCCAATCATACGCAGACGCCTCAAGATGAAGTTCCAACCACTTCCAAGTTTGTTCCAAGTTCCACAGCCTCCACACTGCTCTCATCCGGTTCGTCATTTTTCTCATCCGCTTCTTCTGCCCTTTCAACGAATTCGTCGAGCGATTCGAGTAAGTTCCCTCGCAACCTCGTCAGAGCTTCAGTAACTGATTACGGATATTAAACCATTTTTTGCACAGGTCGACCTGACAGTGGAGACCAAAGACGAAAGTGGGCGAGGGATAACCACGTGTTCAGAGATTTGCAGGTTTGTCATGTGTTGCTTGCAGTAATTACGAGTTAGAGTTCGCACTTACATTTCATTAAGTTTTTTTGCGATCTCAATGCAATGTTAGGCGTAATGCGAGCGAGCGTAGATTTATATATCAGCGGGCAAATTATTGCGAAACGTTTTTGTGTCGTTGCTTTCGGTTGTATGTTTGTTGCCACTTATGTAGGCCAGGACAAATTTGATAAAGCAAGGAGATTTCAGAAAAATATAGCCTGGAAGTTTGCGTTTTTAACCTTGCTTTTCGCTTCATGTTCTTCGTAAGTAACCGCAGCATTATTGCGTAACCTTCCCCTAAAACTATTTTTAATTTTCTGCCATCAGTCAATTTATTTCGTCGTTTCAGGACCAACTGTCGGATCTTGCTAGCACCGTTGCGGCCGCCACCAGCTGCATAAACTCAGCTCGCTCACCGCGGAAAAGTCCGCGCAAGCAGACAAACCTCGCCACATCATTGTCCGAACCTGCCACTCCCACCAACAAACTAAAAACTTCCAAGTCGGATGAATCATTCCAGCGGATCAAAGTAAAACCTCTTGCAACCCGATCCAAGGTTCAGCCAATTTCCTTCATACATTATTCGTATCGCCCTTTACGAAAGAACAATTATCGTCTGTTCAAGTTGCCTATATTATTTCCAAGGAATACTGTTATTTGTTTTGAGACGAATTCGTACAATCTTTCATAGCCGTGTGTCGCATTCAATCAAATTAGTTACAACCTATTACGCATACGTAGTCGTTGCTTGTTCTTAATGCGCTTTTAATCCTCAGACAATTTTGGATTTCGAACTGCAAATATTGTCTGTTCAGTTGATTTATTTACAGTTCGCGAGAAATTGTGCTAGTAAGTTAGTGATTTGGTTGTTTGGGAATTAAAACGTATGTAACGGAATCAGGCTGTTGAAACAAACAGAAATAAACCTAGTTCTCTTTGTTATTCAGACAACGCCGACATCTTCGATAGACGCAACAACCAACTGTCACGAAACTGGCCGAACTTCACCAGCAAAACAGGCGGCCGTCTTTAAATGGACCGGTAGGCCTTACAACACTTTATACCATGTGGGTCTTGTAAATTGTCAACCTGCTAATCTCGTAGCAGATTCGACGGCGTACAGTCCACTGCGTTCGCCCACACGGAAGGTTGGTGGCATCAGTTTGCCCAAATCACCCGATTCGGTTCGCAGATCACTCGTGGGTGTATTTGATGCACGAAACTACACCAATGGAGACTCTGCAGGTAACCTGATGATATATTTATGATCAGCTTTTTTCTATAGTTTTTCTATAGTAAAAGTTATAGTTTACAACCGTCGAACCTGGTATTGTTATTGTGGATATCTTGAATCGAACAGGTTTTTGCCGCAGAAATTAAACATATACACTTGCCCAGTTATGCCAACTAGAAAACGTAAGTTTTTTTATAGGAGTATCCAGCAAGCTCAATGGCCCACCCATATATTCTGGCAACAAGGTAAGTTTTATTTGAATATGTGAAATGGATGTATTCTGGAACTTGTACTCTTATTGTATTTCTTTTTAAAGTTGCCTTCCACATCAGTCGGAATCTCAATGGATCAACTCACTGCTGCCCTAACAACACTGTCCACAGCTGGGTATATGTCCACTATTCGGTGCCAAATACAAATGAAATTTAGCAAATTAATATTAGTTTAGATTTCCAAACTGAAACATTATAAAACTCCATTTTACAGTCATTTGGGTGCGAGATAAACTTATTTTTCGCACGTTTTAGTTTTGTAATGTGATGGTAAAATTACTATACGCTTAGATCTAAAACGAAACCGAAGCCTGAAATTCCGCCGAAGCCTTCTTTCGCCTACAAGACTGCATCACTAGGTACGTTATTTTATCGTCTCTTGAACCACCGAATGCACGTACGTGTTAACCGCTGCAATAATTTGTAGACCGCCGAAATTTGCGTCACGGAGGGGAATGCGGGGACGCATCCACGTCAAACGGAATCGGTTTGCTTGTTCAAGGCCGGCGTTCCAAGCCTGGAAGTCCAGAAAAACGTCACTCAGACAGCTTCGCTCACGCCAGTTTGATTTCTATACTTGAGGGAAGAAACCCACAAAACAACTACGGGGATTTTGACAGGTCGCTTCTTGCCCACCAAAGCGAAGTAGCGACATCCAGCGACACACTTGAGGCGTTTATGCAAGGCGCTAGGTAGGGGTAGGAACAAAATTTGGCAAAGCTCTTGTTTCGGAGCGATCTTTCCAATCCATCTCACAGGATGTTGAATTTTCAAAATTTACTGAAATTTGAATTTATTTACAAACAAAAAAACAAAACCAAAGCATTACCTGCAGTATATTCTTTAATATATTTAAGTGTAGGAAAACATTATTCTCGGGTAGCGTGATTTTTTTCATGGGTGCTTTTTATCTTGCAGTTCTGCTTTGGACATGGCAGACGATGATGTCATAGAATCAAACGGTATTTAAATGTTTTAATTGAACTGTCACATAAAATGCAAATGTGAGTAATAATTTTTTTTTTTTTAAGGTTCAGAACACCCATCACGTACTCCCACAAACCAAACAGGTGAATTTTTATGTGGTTTGGAGATGTCTTTCTTTTTTAAAGACTTCCCCAGATAAGAATTTGGGAATCCTGTCCTTTTGGAAACTATTTAAACATATGTATTTTTTGGAGTAAATAAATAAAGTAGCGTCTGCTGTTTTTATAACGTTTTGGTAAATTTTTTGAAGCTACGGAACCTGAGGGATTGGACATTATTTATTTGATGGGAAGTGCTGCATCTCCAACCAGTCCCACAACCGAAAGTTTACTGTCAGTGTCTGACGAAGAAACTCACCCCAGTCCATCAAAGTAATCCACAAAGAGGCACTTTATTGTTGCACTGCTTCATATATAAACACATTATAGTAGCAAACTTCGGTGAGCGACATGTGCTAAATCGTTTTGATGCTGGTGCTATTTTTTGTGAAGTTTGAAGTGCTGTTGGTTCTGCTTTTGTATTTTTTCACCTTTGTGCTGTGTTTTACCTACTTTCCACCAAACACTGTTTTATATGTTGACAGCTGCAGAAAAAATGCGCTGGATAGTTTTTCTGGTGCTACATTTGGTTACCGACTGCTGTGCTACAAAAATAATAAATATTACAGCTTATTAAATTTTGTTCTTTGTCCTTATATTTCAGTGGTCTTTTGAAGCAAATTATGGGTAGAACTTCAACAGATAACCGAAACAAAACAAAAATATTTGGCACATGATTTTTCGCATGAGTAGACACAATGCTTTCAGAGAAATTAACGGAGTCGTCAGAGTAAAATGACGTCTTATCTTTTTCGAAGATAAACCGAAGAGACGTTGTTTACAATAATTATAAAATGCAAAACAATGGCGCAAAAGGCATTCATGTCATGTGGTTTTTTAAATGGTTTAATAGCCTATAATGATTTAGTTAATTTCTTATATGCTGGGTATTAGACCACACTCCACACAAAAAGCAATAGGCTATACTTTTTTGATAATTTTTTTTTTGTGTTTGAGACAGAGGTGTGCAAGCTTTAGTCTGCAATCCGAATTTTGTGAAGTAGTAAGCTCCTGTTATTTATTTGCGTAGAGTGCTACCTGGGCCCTAAAATCAATTAAAAACTACTCATATCTTTTTTCATGCAACTCGGGACAATGTAAGTGTACAGTTCACACAGCAAATGCAAGTTCATCATGAGAAATGCAAAATTGGCATATGGTTTAATGTGGCTAGGTTTGTAGGATTTGTTTGGCCTGGCTGCGTCAAAGGTTGCACTCTTGCACACTCTGTATTAACACACCAAGTTAAACCTAATATCTGTCCTTAACCCCTTGTTGCTAAAAGGTATATGATTTTATAGACCACCCCAAACAGTATGAAGTCTGACCCGGATTTATGCCACATGGTCAATAATGGCATAATCTGTATTAAGGATATGTCAAGCTGTATCACATGATCATTAACTTGCAATTCAACTGTGTATAAAATAATGAAGTAGGTATAGTACAAGGCTCCATAAGTAGCATGAATAGTTGCTGCAAGCCTAATTGCAGAGAATGACGTGAGCGGAGGATTTATTAAAATTTTCGCATATGTTATCGGCAAACTGTACAAAAACAATTAGCTAATGCAGTAAGATACGAAAAATGTCAGTTTGTCTGTGCAAAATCAGCACAATTGATATTTGCCGAAAAAAATTCTCCGCGAAAAAACTTTCCAATCTGGGAAGCAAGCAAAGTAACTGAAATAATGTCAAGGTGTTTAGTAGGTATAAATTTTAGATTGGAAAGATTTGTATCCTTTTTTCAATCAAAAAGGTGTACAACATTGTAATAGAACAGTAAAGTGTTTCAGTTTACAGACTCAGATCTTCAAAATTGTTTATTAAATATATGTTTTGCACACAGGTTTAATAATATTATTTCAATTATGAATGTGTTATCACTTTAATTTCATCAAACTTGATTATCCTGCCTCCATCAAGTAAAAGCAATGTCAAGTGAGGCTTCATCTATTCTTCCAAGTACCAAGGCACCAAAAACTTTTAAATCATCCCTGGGTGTTGCTCTATCTTGCCTAGGAGCTGCTGTTGGCACTGGTAACATATGGAGGTACCCAAGAATAGTTGCCAACAACACTGGTGAAAATGGAGCACTTGCGTTTATAATTATTTGGTTTCTTTTCCTTTTTACTTGGTCCATTCCACTGCTCCTTGTAGAGTATGGAGCTGGTCGCTACACAAAATGTGCAACAATTCTCACTTTCAAGAAGATGGTTGGGCCTAAGGCAATGTGGTGTGGGGCATTTATTGGTTTTGTTAACTTTGCCATTGCCAGTTACTACGCTGTCATCTGTGGTTGGTGTGCATACTATTTTGTTTACTTCATTGCAAATGACTTGCCCTCCAAACTGGAGGAAAGCAAGGTAATTTTTACTGACTTTGCTGATGTGTCAGCATGGCCTGTACTTTTCCAGGCAATTGTTATTATCTTAGGTGGAGTATGTGTTCTTGCTGGTGTGCGATCAATTGAACCAGTGATGATGGTGATGGTGCCATCTCTTCTTTGCCTTATGGTCGCATCGTTCATATACTCTCTTACACTAGAGTATTCTTCTATTGGCATCAAGCATTTGTTTAACATGGATTGGGAGGTGTTTAAAAGTCCCAAAACATGGATTGAGGCCCTAACCCAGAATGCATGGGACACTGGGGCAGCTCAGGGTGTACTACTTGTGTATGCAACTTACCTTGGTAAAGAACATGGCGTTGTGAGATATGGTACAGTCATACCATCTATTAACAACTTTCTCAGCTTCATGATGGCCATTACAATGTTTTCAACTATTTTTTCGGTACAAATCACCTTGGATCCCACTATTACAGTTAACCAAGTTCTTGACTCATTCGCATACAATGCTCCTGGCAATACTGGGCTAACTTTTATTTGGATCCCATTACTATATTCTACACTTTCTATAGGCCGTGCAGTTACTGTTCTCTTCTTTTTGTGCTTGTTTCTCGCTGGTTTTTCTTCCCAAATCAGCTTAATAGAAGCTTCATGTCACCAACTTGTTGATCTGAAAGTACCACGAAAAGTAGCGGTTCCTGTAATTTGCTTTCTGATGTTTTTGTTTGGTTTAGGCAGTACCCTAAACTTGCACTTTCTCGTCAATCAAGATTTTGTGTGGGGCTCTGCAATCGTTGTAAGTGGATCAATGCTTTTGTTTCTTCTTTATTCCTTTGGTGTTTCCAAATTCCGCCAGGAGGTCATTAATGGCTATGGAGATGGCAGCGATTGGGTCTTGCCTAAATTTTGGGAATGGATTATCTGGATCCTCATTCCTATTCAAATTGTTGCTATCTTTGTTTGGTGGATAATAAATAATGTTATGGATAAAGAACATATCTGGTATGAGATTGGAGAGGAAACACTCTTATCTGCACTGCTCCAATGGTTTGTGGTGTTAGCCATTCTGATCATCTTATGCTTCTTGTACATTAGGTATGCAGAAAAAATACTTCCTCGTTTGTATGTTATACCGGGACTATCCAATGTTGCTCTGCCAGCTGTGTCAACCATGACCCAAAATGAGTTGTTCGTTGGGACTGATTTAGAGCTTGATCATCTTGATAATCCATCGTTAGTTGAGGCTTCTTTGCCTGGAAAGTAATTGAAATATTAAAATAGTTGTGTCTTCAATACAGATTATGTCTGTCATGCACTTATAAATCTCAGAATGTTGTGAGTGTTGCATATATGTTAAATTTTCTGAATCAAAACTTTTTTATTGCCTATAATGTTTTTGTTGACAAAAATTGTTGATCTTTCTTAGCATAAAGGTAGCAGGTGTAATAAACTAGGTTTTATATCCCCGTTTCTATTATCATATATTATGTACCCACTGTCACAATGAATGTATCTGACGTACCATATATCGTAAGCTGTATATTATTGATAGAAAATTTCTGTTGTTTTGTGAGAGAATATTCTTAAAAGGTTATTACAACATATATCTTTTTTCTGTACTGTCTGTTGAAGTAACCCATTATCTGTTTAAGTAACACAAATAAACTACAATTTACGCAACATGCACAAGATGATATCCATACACATGCCTACTATACCATTTACCTATTTATCTTGCATTGTGATTGCCGTTGTTGAAACGTACAGTTTCTCATCTATGCATTATTAAGCACTTTATGTGGTTATCTGTTGGACAAACAATATATGTTTATTTTTCATTGCCTTTCTTGTGATCAAGTAACCTTGAGGACAAATCGTACTTGTTAATGTGTGGAAATATCATGTTATTTTTTGCAAATGCTTACAGAGCTGTATGTTTAAATTTAGTCATTTAAGCTGCTTAAAGGTTGTGTTTTTGGCATGTGTTCCAATATTCTTTTGTTTTGTGCATATTATAATAATGTAGGCTTTGAAGTTTGGAGACTAGATTCCATAGGGCTTGAAAAAATCCTGTTGGTGAGAATGCAACAAGACCTTCCACTTTGATGACTTCAACTAGACAACATATATATTAAAGTGAGTGAAAAACTCAATTCCTCAAATTATTTGCTACCTTTTTTGTTGTGTATGACAGCCAACATCTGGGTTTAGTTTTATAATTTATTTTTGTTTTTTAAAGTAAAATTTAATGCAATAGCAATACGTCAGATTTGGACAATACACCAAGTATTTTTGATGCAGGACATTCCACTACAGAAAAGGGCATGCTCAGTGCAGCCTGGGACTGGTATTATGGTTCCAATGAGGAGTTCCTGCTTGCCAACTGCCAATTTGAGAAACCATATAACGTGAAAAACAACAAAAATGCAGAGGGCAAGAAGGTCATCAGACCAGGTTCTCTTGAAGATGGAATTGTTGTCAATATTTTCACCACGGCCCAACCAAATAAACAGCAGCAGCAACTTGCTGGATTGGAACAGTGTGCACAGGTAGAATACCTTTGATATGTTTATATCATTAAGTCTTGCCATAAGTCGGACATAAAATATTTAGATAAGGATTTTTTTTAGATTTTACCAAAAATTATTAATTTTTCTATTATTTTTGTCAGTTACTAACACAACACAGTTTTTGATTTATAAACCTTTTTGGAATTATAGAAACTTCTTTATGCTAATTGATTGTTCACCAACAGAATTTGAAGATTTTAAGACATCCGAACATTTTGCGCTTTATGGGCTGCGCCAGTGTTGAGTCAGAAATTCACCTTGTTACTGAGCGAGCATTCCCACTTAACTACGTACTGAAGGAAACTGATGCCCATGAGATTTGCAGTGGTTTGCATGATATTGCCCTTGCATTAAAGTTTATTCATGAAAAGGTGAGTATAGTATACCTGTCAGTTTGCATCTAACATAGCACATGTTACAAAAATATGTGATGATTAATGATTGTGAAATGATGATTGAAACTTGTGGTTATTCTGTTGTATTTATGGATTACCTATGGTGCATTCCCTCTCTTTTTTGCCAGCAGCATTCTTACTCTAAATCTGCTAATGCAGGAAATTACCGTTGCCAGATGCCATTACAAATTGCTCACGACTTGACATCATAAACATTTGTCTGCAGGCTTCTGTTACTCACAACAATGTGTCCACCGAAAGTATCTACGTCACCGAATGCGGGACGTGGAAGCTTGGAGACTTCGACTATGCATGTTTATTTAAACAACAAACCAAGGAGAATTTAAAGCTCTTGCATAAAACAGGTTGCGTTGTCGCACCAGAGGAAAAGGTGAGTTGTGTGTTATAATGTGCTCATCAATGTTATTTACCAAACTTGCACATTTTGTGCAGAATTTGTCCGCATTAAAAGTCCCGCCAAATACTGAACACGGCCATTGCAGGGATGTTTACTGTTTGGGATTGTTGATTAAAAAGTTCGCTGAACAAATTCGTTTTTCAACCCACCTACCGACGGTAAGCCCAGTTGAAATAATGGTCGCCCTAATCTGGAGGATCTGCAGGAGTTCATTAATAATTTCTTATTCCAGAAATCCTTTTGACAGCCATAGTCTTAGTGTAACTCTTATGTAACTTTAACTTTTATGCATAAATGGGGATCACATGATGTTATGAAGATTATTTTTGTGTGTAGGAAAAGCTTCAAGAAGTTATAACGGACATGACCAGGCCGGATTTTGAAAACAGACCAACAGTTCAAGAAATAATCGCCATGTCCTTGTTTCAATCTCCCTACATTTCTATCGTCAATTTCCTTCAGTCTGTGACCCTTAAAAGTAAAAGCGAAAAGCTGCACTTTTTCAAGTAAGTCCCATATCGACCGTGATCCCACTTTACAACTTCAACTAAACCTAAACCTGTATTGATTTGCACAGAACTCTGATTGATGATTTGAACAAGCATCACATATTCGCCGAAGTGGTCGGTCGACGTTTGGCACCGCTCATATTAACGCCTATAGTTTTAGCGGAACCATGTGCAATAACCCATGTTGTTACTCCATTGTTAACTCCAGCTCGTGACAACAAATCTGAAGGCACGTGATCAAGTTCTTTATTATGACGTAATCCTTTAAACTTCAGTTTGTACAATTTAAAAGCATTAAACTGTCGTTGAAAAAGAATATAGTTTAACGAGGACGTGTTAGTAGTGTAACGAAGAAAAGTGTGGACTGTGCAGTGTTCATTTTGAATTAATGTCTCAAAATATTCATTGTTGTATCTCATTATGGTAAGGATTTAATCTCTGCACAAATGATTAAATTTCTGTTTGTTATTTCGTCAGGCGTCCTTCCCGATGCGGTATTTGCAACTTACGTCATTCCGAAGGTAGTCGAGTTGTTTAAGATGAGGATACTTCACGTGCGTCTTGCTCTCATCGACAACTTCTCAAGATACGTCCACTTGTTCGAGAAAACAGTTTTGACCGACATTGTTCTGCCAGAGGTGAGTACACGACCAAACTCAAGTAACCGATTGATCCAGAATTCCATTTAACCCACGAATGCAAGTCTGTCTATGTGGCACGTTTGATTGCATAAACATCTTTTTCATCAAATTTAGTGCTAAATCCGATAACGTATTTAAAAACTGCATTGTGTTAATGATATGTGTTATGTGCCGTTTTACTTTCACAATATTAAAAAAAAATCTGTAAATAGTTTTCATATTATTTTCTTGCTACAAATGTCGTTTTCACTAACATATCCACTGTACTTCATAACACACAGTTGCTTCATGGCTTGGGAGATTCCAACAACCAACTTGTTCAAGCGAGTCTTCATGCCCTCGCAGATTCTGTATGCGTTGTAGGAGGTGATTTAATTGTTGGAGGTGGAAGGCAAAAATTATTTTCCCTCGGGATTCCAAAGGTGTGTAAATAAATCGTTTGTTTTTTCCAATCATCTGCCCCTTATTAGAAGTGCAGCACATATCAATTATGTATGACATGATTTAAGAATAATGCCTGCAGCATTTTTTAGCATCACACACGATGATTTAAAAAGTTATGATAAAAACCGCTTCAGTATTTGTTTCAAAATTCGATAGTTTACAAATGTTTGTTAACTTTGCGGTAATGCTGCTACATTTTGTCAAATGACTTCGCATGATGCGCCAGCATGCTTGCAGACTAAAATAAATTGACGTCATGTAAGTTAGCGGATGATATGTGTTACACTGTACTTGAAAAATAATATTAAAAATTGCGTTATTTGTGGAAAGCTATTTAAAGTCAGTGTATTTACCAAGTCTTGCGCTTTTGTAGTTTGATGGCAGACCGCTTAACGAAAAGCAGTCTCTAGCTTATGAAGCAAAAGTCCCTCAACGCAAAAGACCCAAACCCAAGGGAAAGGACGTCAAAACTAAGGAACCCCCTTTGCCCGCCACGCTGCTTGAACTTGCCATGCAGAGACCACGCAAGAAGGAAACAAAGAAACCTCTCGTTTCCGAGAAGGTTGCCATGGCGAAACAGAAGCAGTTTGCCAGCTCGCTTTCGGTAAGACGAAAAATTGGACAGTTCTGTCCCCAAGGCGTCTTTTTTTATCTGAAACTAAGTAGAAATGCATTTTCCAAAGCTCTGTTTTGTGTTTGTTTTAATTTTTACAAAACTTTACATTGAATTATTCGTTTTGGTCGTAAGGGTTTCTTGCCACCAGTATTATTGTGTGCTACCACGATGAAAAACTATGTTTCTCAAAACATGATCTTGAATTTAAATCGCATCATTTTTTTACAGGCGAACGTTGTTAGTTCTCTAACAAACGGCACATCGTCTCAAAAACCCGAGGCAGGAACACCTTCAATCAAAACTCAAAACGCCTTCAAATCAGAGAGGCATGAAATGAACGCAATGAAGCCCGCAGTCAAGCAACGACAACAAAGGAAAACTCCAGTTTTACGTCAGGAAGTTGAAACGTGGGCAAGTTCCGACGACCAGAAAAGCGACCAGGAAGCCTGGCCTTCTTTCGACGACGATGAAGAGCCATTGCCTGAGGTTGAAAGCGACCAAAAACAAGTTTCTTCTATCCAAAAACCAGCCACGCGATCGAATTCCCTTTCGGACAAGTCGCCCGAGAAGCGCAAACCCGGAAGGTTAAAGCTTGGAAAAACTCAACCTCGCGAATCGCCACCTGCCCGGAACGGGGCTTCCCCGAAACACGGAGCTTTGGGTAGCGAGTTTGAGATAATGGTCAAGTCACCACCAGCTCCTGTCGTCCAGGCAGCGGAACCCGATTTTTTCGCCGACATGGCTCCGGCCCTCGATCAGGCCAACGTTGTCATGGAGGCAAATCATGTGGTAGTACAGAATGGCGTGGATCTTGGCCTGGATGCGGTGGATGTAAGATCGGTTGATAGCGGGCAAGGAAGCACTATCAGCACTGCCTTCAATGTTGTAGACGATTCCGTGAGTTATGTTCTGGCATTAATACAAATTAATGATACTAAACACTTCATTGAGTTCATTTATATACTTGACGTAATCACCTGGGATATTTGCCAGTTTTTTGCTGGACACCGAAAACTGTTTGTAATTCATTTTTCCAGCATATGATATTATTATTTTTTTTTCAGAATGCTGTTGGTTGGGATGACGATGCAGTATCCTGGGAATGACCATTACCTTAACATCAGTGCAATATTACACCTTGTGCAGTAGCAACACACTCCTGAAAGTACTATGGCAAACTGTTGTACAGTCCTTAATGTTTATGTTGCTTTGCGCCTTTTGTTTTTCTGTGTGCCTTACTGTTGTGGAAGTTGTTACCAGCGACATGTTTTTGTGTGTTGTATTGAAGTATTGTGCCTTTTGTAAAACACTAACATTGGTGTTCTTAGGTCACTAGTGGTAGTAGCGTTATTGTCGCTAAGCGTATGATAATCGTATTTGTAAAGGACACCTTAGTTTTAATTCAGTCCAATAATTTATTTGTTCTATACTTCTATTCTAGAGTTGAACCGACTTATTTCTGGCTGCGGTTTTGTTGTGCGGTGCAGTACGATATGTATGTACGCTTTCGCTTACCTTGTGTTTGTTTAAACCAGTGGTTCTTCGTCTGGAGTCGAGGTTAACTATGTTGAAAGATAGCTGTCAAACATTTTACTCCAAAGTGCTTTCTATAGTTCGAGAACCATTTGTTGAACCTGTTGTTGTGCCAGTAGTTTTGTTGTTACTTTTATGCAGATACAGTTTTCGCACGAACATACAAACACTCAAGGTAACGATTTGTTTTCGTGTGGATAGTTTTCAGCAAGTTACCTCTCAGATGTTCCTACAATTGCGTTGGGTAAATATTTCGTAAAAATATTACATTGACCAGAGTTGCCGTTACCGGAAGGTGGAGCTATTGAGACGGCTGAGTAAAAAAAACGTGAGTGTTGCTAAAGCGGAACTGGGCGAGTAAAAATGCAAGGCAAAGCTGACGTTCTGGTCGACTTCCAGAACTTGTTTGTTAGCAGCGTGTTAGTGCGTTGGTTTTCGTTATACTGGTTCTGTTGCCGCGCTTAACTTACTGTCATATGAGCTAACAACGTGTCGTGCATGAAAAGTAAGAGTATAGACGTTTTTTTTTACTTTTGGACAAGTAAGTTATGTTATCAAATGATAAATCAAACTTGCTATTGGCCTAATTGCATGTAGAGCTTTAAGGTCCCATATAATATTGCCGGTGGGCTGTACCATTGTAGTTTACGTTCACTAAATACAACGAAACTGAAATGCGTTTTTCTCCATGCAGGCTAGTTTATAGCTATGAGCATGTAGTTCAGTATAAATTAATCTACAACAAAGATTGACTTACCTCAAAATTTCTACCTCAAAACTTAATCCTCATCACGTTCCCACTGCTTCTACTTCTGTTGTATAAATAACTGGCATGGATATGGCAATCTTTAACCCTGGCTACAGCTATCAGGATGTAAATGGAGCAGTTGACATGTCAAGTAAGTAACAGGACAGCCCCATTTGTTTCATTCTGCCTTATAACAATTAAGTTTCTTGTCTTGTAATGTGCTATGAAGTTTTGCTTTTATGTAAACTAAGTCTTACTTTTGGTAATACTATCGCGGTAAACTTCACACTAAAGTTTACTTGGAAAATTGAATATCTGTTATTTGCTGGGTAGCACAAACATATTGGTGATTCCCAACCATCTGTTCAGATCATATTTCAAAGACCTTCCTGTGGCATTGGTATATTTCCAAGAACAGCAAAAACCTCTAAGCTATTGTTGATTTATCTTGAATAAGTCTTGTGTGAAACAATGATAAGCAGTAAATAACTTTTTGTGTGCAGGGTTTACATGGCAGCCACATGGAAGTCACATCAACACACCTGCAGGTTCAAATGACACATCCTCACCACAGAACAACCATGAAATAAACAACAATATGTTTACAGGTTAGTTTTATCTGGGGACATTTTAAGTTGCATGGTTTCAAACATTTACTGCATGACCTTTCAATAAAAGCTACACAGTTTGTTTATATTACCGAAGAAAATTTGTACAAATGAAAGAAGTGTATGAAAGGCACTGGTTTCATGTTTATCACAAGGCTTAACACTGGTGCCATACATGCAGCAGTCGACTAAGCTATCCTTGGAACTGTGGTTAAACATTGTTTAATGATTACCTAAATACCACTCGGACTTACACTTGATGTGTGCACAAGCTTGTTTTCAAACAAGGTGTTTTGCTGAAAGTGCCGCAGAGTCATTTTAGGAACACAACAAGTAGAATGGGTTATTTTTCAAACACAGTTAATTATCCCACAAGTTAAGATTAAAAAATGATATTGATAGAAGTAACAACTTGACTGAACCAGCTAACATTTTCTTCATTGTACATAATGTTCTGAAAATATACTTGCTATGGTGTCTAGTTACACATTTCCTCTCCTCCGTAAACTGCTTTTCTCTCATGTGTTCTGCATGGACAGGAGTTTTTGTTTAAATCTAGTGGGTAAAACAAAATATAGCCCGAAAAATTGTAAACCATATAAGTATATGCATTATGTTGGAATACATTTGTAAAACTTTCTGCTTATATGACGTTAATGTTGATCTTCCAATACAAACGTGTATATATTGCTCGTTGTCCTATCTTGCATGTTTACATGAAAAGTCATAACCTTGCAACACCCCAACATTCCATTCATGACCCCACTGTTCCTTAACAGAAGCTCATTTCAAATCAAGCATCTTTTGTGTTGAGCCCGGGCTATCGTTCAGGTCAATAGCCAAAGCGTGGGCATGGCAAGAACAATGGTCTTGTGGAATGATGTTGCTTTCCCAGTGTGACCTACACTTCATACCCAATAGCCAGTTTATGTTTTTCCTTCCTGCGTGTTGATCGACATGGGTACATCATTTATGCAGTGATAAATGAAAGGCTAAAGCTAGGCTAAATTGAAAAGCCTGGTAAAAAACGTAACAGGTTTATTATGTGCTTCTTTGCTGGTCAGTTATGTTCAGGAATCATGTAATTGTCTTTTGTGCAAAAAAAACTGTCTGGTGCATTTTAGTCCAAATGATAGCGCTTTCTGTTTTGTGTTTGCGTTTTAAAGCTCAATTACCGTTGACGTTTGGAGGTTTCCTCTAAATATGGCGAACGGAGTGGTTTTGTGACCGTCCAGTTTCGCGAGCCACAAGAAGGCCGAGAATGCGCTTGATTCCATGCAGGCGAGTTACGCGCCATTAGCGAATGAAGCTGTCGACCAGCGTTTGTTCAATTTGGATGACTTCTCGTGTATACGGTTTCGCATTGCAGTCAAACTTTTTGGCCAAGCGTCCAGTTTGTTTATCGTGCCTGCATGGACTAGAGCGTGCACCACCCTTGACACATTTGACGTACGCATCCTCGTTCGATAAAGGCAGTCATCCCACATGAACTACGGACGTGCTTGATGGCCATTAATAGGCGCCAATCACCATAGTGTGACAAGATCGCCTTGACAATTGCGTTGAACTTACGCTTCTTAATGCAGTATCGTCGGGGATTATTGCTGACTCTCGCCGTAGGGAGTTCCGCACTCCCTCTGTGGACGTGTCGCCCGCACAGTCCCCACGCGCGTCCACCCTAATCGAATGATAACTTGAATTCGATTGGGGGTTAAATCAGGTTTGCCGCTACGATGCCTTAATTTGTGGCGCCCACAAAGGGTGCGCAAGTAAGTAAATCTCGCCGTGGTTTCTGAATCCCAGGGGCTATGATGGTGCTAGTCCGATTAGCACCAACCTCGTTGCATCCAAAGCGACAAACGCCTCGTGAAAAGGTTACCAGTGGTCAGTGATACCCTGACAGTTCGGACGAGTCTTCATACCTTTCGGGATGACAGCTTCTTCGCACTTATCCTTTCGTAAACTGTACCACCTCGATTGGCACGGGATGTGGGTGTCACAGCAAGATTACTTCAAAACTGGGCGGGCTGTTTGCTATATCTTTTCACTGACATTTTAATGAGAGTGGGTCAACACTATTTACAAGCGGACACAGGCAACCAGGGTGTTCCTCGACCTTTGTGTCTGTGTTCATTTAAATATGAAACAAAAAGGAATTCTTGTGAAATCATGCGTTCGTAATATTGTACCAGTGAAAAAACAGGGAAGTGTGTTGAACACGAACGTTGAAAGTGTTAAACATCTAATAAAGATTATTTTTTTGTTAATTGCATCAGTTGCTAGTAATAAAATTACTTATTACATTTTCAATTACCAAACCCTCATTGCCAGATACGCCCGAATTCCTGTGTAACGTCGCTCCCTTTTAAGTACAAAAAATAGGCAAAAATTAATGTGGACCTATCCGAATTTGGATCGTGGCGGTTTCTTTTCAGCACTGTCCGTGATCTTGCTTTCAAACATTAAATGAACTGACTTCCGTTCTGCCACATGCGCTGAATGAAATTTCCTCCTTTGTTATTTCGTGTGATCAGCGCGTGTTGGCAGATTGTTAAACCTCGTGTTAAAGCTGGCGGTTGACGGAGCGACTTGTACCGTTATACGAACCAGTTTTGTGGCAATGTAACGTACCGCGTGCGCAAGGCAGCGCGAAACAGGGGCAAGGCTTCCTGAATTCTGAGCATTTGCGGACAGTGTGGCGCCTGCATGTACTGGCCATTTTGCGGTTTCTCGTTCCTGTACCCACTAGCCTTCAGTCGTTTCGCTTCGGTCACGGGAACGTCGCGTTCGATGTCGCAAATGACAAGATTCGACTGGAAAACGTGGTCGACTGACCTCCCCAACCCCTTCTGTCAGTTTCCTTTCTTCAACGGCAACGCTTGCTCCTGAGCAAATGGGAATTTTGGCGAAGTATGACGTCACTACCAAACTATTCTTGAGCGGTTCAAATTCGAACGAGCGCCACAAAAGCGTCAACGGTTCCATCGCGCGAGCGATCGTCGACATGGAATCCAAGGAACGATCCGTGGTTCTCTTTGTCTTTATTGAAACGACAACTTCAATGCGTGAAATCGTATGCCGGGTGTCGCGCTGGCGAGAAAGCCGCCGCTATCGAGTTACCAATGATTAAAGGCATCCACGGCCCTAATGTACGACACAATACACACAAAACAAGCGACGGCAATCTATTTGTCGATAGAAAGTTCCCAGGACCAGTGTCTAGCCTAAAAAGCGTGGATGATTGGGGCCGTTAACCGCAGTCGGCGTCCGATGCTAACGGCAATGAATGGAGTTGGTTTCCTATGTCCAAGGCCCCTCTATTCATAACCAGTGCAACGTGCTACACTTACGCAACTACAACGGAACTTGAACCTACCATGTTGAGTAACGGGTGTAAAACAGACAAGCGGTGCTCAATGGAACGAACTGTTGTAAAAAAAATATTTTTTGTTCGTAGAGAATGGCGGGTCTCTGCAAACTTTGCGCACCTTCCTTTGCCCGGTACTGACCACATAATACGTGTCAACCCGTTGAAAAAGGGCGCTCGTTATGGTGTTAGAAAATGTGCTGACCAGTGCACTGATCACACACGGGGCCAGAACAAACAACGTGAAGTTCGCTGCGTGCCATTTCGCACTGCCTCCGCCCCCCGTGTAGTGTGAAGTGGGTGTTTTTCTTTGCCCTGCGGCATTAAACCTGTTATTGAAGTGGCCACTTCGCAGCGTTGGGCCTCGACGGATTCAGAAAACGCACGATTTCAAATCCACGCCGCTGAACGAGAACCAACGAAAGGGCGCAGCTGGTCGGTTGTCCAGTTCGCGGCGGGCAAACATCGGACGCAGGCAAACAATAGGAACGCATACCACCCCCTCGGCCTCTGACATGATAAACCTGGTATTGAATGACTATGTTGAGCAACTCGGCCAGCTCCCATCCGCTTTGAGGGCAACTGACCTTACGCTGGCCAAACGACAGTGAAAAACAGAGGGAATTGTTTACGAGCTCGGCCGTTGGTCCTCTTCAGGTTGCGCTCGCTTTTGTTTGAACTGCGCCGCAGATCCCTTCCAATGATCCCGGATCGGATATTTATTGCTAATGTTGGTTTACCAAAGCTGTACAAGTGCAGAGGTTGAACTTCACTTCACCAGGAAAACGCATTGTTATAAAATAACAGGGACGCCTGTTTCGTATTTGCTGCCTAGCGACAAATACGTTTTTCGTGCCCATTAGGATTCCTGAAAGCACTTGAGGTGTGAGTTATGTTCTGTTTTTTTCCAATCCGCACACAGCGATTGTGTTGTAAATAAATTTTTCCCATTCCATTGGGGATCGCAACCGACTTTGTGTTCGCCGCGAAACGGGCTGTCAACCTTAGTCACGCAAAAGGAACCCACCTTGGTAATGGGCGTATAATTTTCAGTAATTTGTTTTTCCCCTTTCTTTCTTTCTTCAGCGTCCAGTGCGCGCGGTGCCCTATTGATCGCTCCAATGAGTCACACTGACCCGCGTTGCCCCACCCCTCGTTGCCCACTGGCACTGCTTATCTCGTTGCCCGCGAGCGCTTTCGTTGCTTTAAACGACCCTCACCCACGCGCTCCTCCGCGGCACTATCTTTTTGCGCGTGCGCTCGTGCAACGGAAACATGACCAAGGTCAATATTCAGAGCCCGCGCGTGGTCGCGCCTGGGTGAGTGACCGATGCCCGAGGCCGTTCGCGTTGTCGAAAACAAGTGCTCGTGGCGGCTTGAGAGCGCCCCGCGTGGTTGTCCACCCGTTCTGTTGCGTCATTATTGCTTGTTTTTCGCTATCGCGGGCTTGCCTCGGCGTGGCCGTGACGTTGTTTACGCCGATGACTTCTTCCCTTGTTCTCGACTCTCGTGTATGTGCGGTAGGCTTAGTCACATGTTTGTTGAAAAAATGTGTTTTCGTCGCGAGGGTCTTTACTCAGGTTATAGTGTCGACTGTGTGGTCAGGTTCTCGCCCCGGGAGGAGGGGTATCTGTTCCGCGGCGCCCGTTTTGTTTCTGGGCGAGTGTGACAGGCAAAGGTGAAGGTGCAGTGGCATGCGGTTGCCGGTTCAAAGGTGTCGCCCACATGCGAAAGTCTTTAGTGGCGATCAATTATTGATGACAGCGTGTGAGGGGAATACTGCAAATGAACCGAAATTAGGGCCGGAAATCTAGTGGAGATGTTTTTCTTTTGGACAGTAGTTAGTGTTTGGAAAAGAGCACGCGTACAGAAGGATAAGGAATTGTCAAGACCCCGAGAAAGTGAATTTTGTTGATTCTACTGAAACAGAAGCGTGAATGTCAATTGAAGTCAGGGAAAACTGTACTTTCAGTTGCCGCATGCAAATAAATCAAATTAAACTTACGTTTGCCACCAGCGTCCATTCATATTTATGTTAATTAAAAGCGAAGCGGAATTATAAGCAAATATTTGGTTAGTTCTATTCAAAACCGTGACTTGGAAGGTTGGAAAGTCGTTTAAGCAATTGTTGCGCCTTTGTAGTTATCGTGCATTTTACCACGTGTTTATCATTTCAATGCACATCGTGTAATTATAACAGTGAGCAGCTTTCAAGTGAGTATAATCTACCTAGTTTTGTTGTATCTGAACTCGGTTGAATAAGTTAGGCAACGAAAAACGGGTATGGCATAAATGTCATGTCAGTAGTTCTGATGAGATTAACGTTGCTACGCCGCAGATGTTACTGGTTTATATCAGATTTCAAGTTCACATTCAACAATAAAAAGCAAATAACGAGCATTGCCGTAGTTCTTTGGAAAAATGTGATATCACTGCTTGTTCCTTGGGGAACGAAGGATTTGCGCATTGATTTTACGTCGCTTGAATGGACGTTAATGGAGTTAATCGTACACTTAGCTTTGAGTCAGACCTCGAGCAGAATATCGATCTTATGCCGAAAAATTTAACAAATAATCTGTACGAATCTTTTTGTCTCGCGATTTACTGGGGGAAAAATGTACAGTTTGTCGTCTTGTCCAGTGTACGAAATACATTGAGAATCACGAGAGTAATGAGCGTGTATAAAAATCCATTGAGTACGCCTACGTATTTCATAACGTCTTTGTCAAAAACTTCCACCACTTTTCCGTGGAAATCTCACCGCACTCCCGAATGGCCGAGTATCGACCGTTCGTCGGGCTTAAGAGCGTGTCCGGAGCCACGTAACATCGGGAGAAAAACCTCAGGCCGCGTTGTAAGTTCACAAATGCGACCCAGATATTCGTCGTAGGGCAGGTGCTCGTGCCCCACTTACGGACGGGTCGGGGGAGTTCGTTCATCCCTGATGCGTTCCTTGTGTCTGAGTCACGACAGCCAGTTGTAATCCGGTGTCCACGACGTCCCAACCGGCGACGCAACGGTGCCGCAGCAACTAGAGCGAGGCCGTCGGCCATTTTCGTCGGGTTTAAACGGATTGAGGAAAATCATTGCCTGTCGCCGGTTTACATAAATCAAGGCAAATTCCGTTTGTGGAAACAGCGTTGCTACATTTGTGTCATGTCTGCTTGCAGTTCTTATGAATCGGTACTCGGTTGCCCGTGGCCTTTAAGAAATGTGGCCTTTCAACATTACGCTGTTTCTTGGAGTTCTCGTGCTTCGTTCATGGGCATAATTGTTTCTTAGTAATACCAGGCATCGATCGATGTTCTTCTGTGCATTGTTTATGTCGCCATATGTAGTTTATATCGCCATACGATTTAATTGGACGCGGTTTTCAAAATAATTGAAATCTTTGTTGTTTAACGTGACGTTCATCCATTAAGCCGCACATTCAAGACTAGTGAACGCGGCGGTTTCTTTTGTGTCCACCAATGAGTTGTGGACGTTTCGTGCGCGATTCCGTCCCAATCGTCTTTGTTGTTCCGTGCCATCGACGACGGGGAGCAGAAACGTGACTCCCGGCTTCAATTCACAAAATCGCGTTACTCAGAACCCAATTAGACCAAGACAAGGCAGTGAAGCGTAAGCTGCGTGTCGGTGGTGCGACATCCAATGGCTTTCCTGCTTCGCGAGGCGCGCGGCAGGGATTCTGTTCCAGGCTGCGTGGCGGTCAAGCGAGTTCGTACTGCGGCGTGCGTCTCCTGGTCGAGCTTATTCCCAACTGGACGGTGCGCGGCTGCCCTTCCGCCTCTCGCCAACCTCGTGGAAATGTCGGGTTCACCAAGGTCCGCGCGACTTGCTTCCAAAAAGCAAACACGAAAGGCGACGCACGCACTCGAAAAGTGTGTCACCCGCGCACTAGCCCTTCGGTTTCCCGCTGTACGGTCGTCCGCCGACGGCCGCATTTTCACGGCGATAAAGCCCCGGACTCGGTAACGAGGTGACGTCACACTCTGCTGCTTGGCCTGTCCACCATTTTCTTTCATCTCTTCCGATGGCCCATGACTTGCCGCCCGCGCCACTGTGTGAATCAGGCGAGCTGGAATGTTGGGAAGAGTTCCGTGCACACTTGGATCTGCGCTACTCACGTCACTGGCTGTCCAGTCGGCGAAATATGTCAGAATCCCTGGTTCAAGAGCTTTGCTCTTCCAACATTAGTCATTTAAGTTACATTACTCACGCTTGCTTTGTGTTTGTCACTGACGAAGTTTGTCTTCTCTGTTTGCTTACTGACGTTCTTCCGGTCAAGGTAATTGTTTTCAGCGAGTTATTCCTTCTTGTTTCGCCATGTGGGAGTGCAACAGGTACGGCAATTTGTGGTCAAACGAAAGCTGTGCATATAATGTGTGAATAATGATATAATTTGAGAGACAAATATATGTGCGTGTAGTTCAATCTCATTACGGGATCAGAAATAAAAGAGAAACGGCATGTTTCCATCTATCTATGAAAAGTTTAATTATCGCTAAATTACATAAGAAAATAGGCGCAGAAATGATTTCTTCGGAACCCATTGTGTTTTAGTTCACCTAAATTTCACTAAGCAATGTCTTCCACACAAAAACCGTGGAAAACGTCAAATAAATTACTGTTACCAAATCTGACGTCCTTTCATGTAAAGCACAATTAATGTTCATGTGGTCAAAAATATTCAATCTTGTTGTTAGTACGTAGCGGAAGTGGACATTTCATCACGTCATGAGCCGCAGTCTACGTACAACGTTCACTCTGTACCGCTTGCATGTTTACTACTACACCGATCTCTTTCATTGGTCGACTACAGCGATGCGCAAACAAATCCGCGTAACGTTAATCATCGTTTGTTAAATTCGCGCCCGTGCATCAAGTTCCATGCGCCCCGTGTAGCTGGAGTCACCGCGCGAAAATGGCGTATGCAAACACAAACAGAGGATTGTCGAAACTCAAAAGGCATGTTAGCTTAAATCAAACATTAAAAATGTGAAATATTGTCAAGGTTTACTTGCGGTAAATCGGTTCCGATGCGCAAAGGTCACTGGTTGTTGACAACGACCGCAATGTGAGTCATGGTTGTGGCATTTTGTCAAGAATGAACGCCTTTTGTGTTTTTTTGGTATCACTGGCGCTCCAGGTGAGAGAGGTACGCCAGAATACCCTACCGCAAGGTGTCGCTATATGGTCGCGTTTTTTTGAAAACCCTGGTGTTTTAAACATGGTAACTCGAAAGCCGGAATAGCACAATGTTACTATTTATAGGGAACCCAGTTGGAGTTTTTCTCATTACAAAGCGGTATACCCAAGGGTTAATAGGGCAACAAGTTAGTGTGAAGTTTTTTCGGTTATGGTGAAAGCTTGCCAGCTTGTTACTGTCAGGAAAACTTAGACACGGTCAGAATCGCTGAACTCATTGTAAGGGCAGAAGTTTAAAAATATATTGTAATGCTCCATAAAGTCAACGTAATCACTGCTCTCGTATTCATCACCCTCAGAGCAACGCTTGCGCCACGCTTTGCAGAGCAATTGACACACGTTCGTCAGATTGTGTGACAGCGGCACGTTGTGGGGACGCATGACAGGTATCAGTCATCGTTGACGCTTCGTGTCGGACCGATGTCGCGGATCATTCGGGTTCGTGAAAACGCCCGGGCCATCCTCGAATACGTAACAATCGTAGGATGTTAAATTGTGTATTCGCAATTACCTAGCGATGGGACATCACCCCGCTTTGCATGTACGTTGGTTGGTGCAGTTTAGTGGGTTTTTTTTGGCGAGGTCGCTGCCTCTGTTGTTGGTGGCTATGTTAACTGTAGACAGTACACTATTTCGACTTTACTCGTTTCATTTTTGCGTATGGTAACTTTGCAGTCGCCGTGAAGCTAATTTAAGTCCCTAATAATTTAATGTTACATCATATTTTTGTCGTTCTCTCTGCAAATCAAAACACAGATGTAAACAGTTCACTCGTTTAACAAAGTGATGGCCATTTTTGCTTTAAGTCACCAATTTAGAGTGAAAAGGAAGCATGTGGGAGCAACCTAAAAGGCCAGACCGTAAAGGCTTAGCGAGCACGAGCGTTTCTTTGGCAACGGATGTGATCGCTCCCACGCCTGAAATCCAACTCCTCTCATCTCGTTTTGTCGCTCTGGGCGAGTCGACGCTATGCAATATGTATTGGTTTCTATACAGTAAGCTAATTGGCGGAAATTGAACGTCGCAGGGTCTTGATGACTCACGGTAAAATAACATACCGCGGTTGTTTATTGGGCCTGTAAAGCCCACAGTCGTCGGTTTTGTTGTTTTCCCGGAGCTCGACCTTGTTTTGGGGAGTTTTTAGCCTTCCTGTCTCGCGGCGGATGGAAGTTGCGCAGTGTTCCGTCATGCGTCGTTGTCGAGTGCTCTATATCTGTTGCCTGTGCGGAACCTGCTGCTAGGATGTTTTCGCCCCTCATTTTTCCCTGTGCTGCCGTCGATAGTAGAGAAAAACAGAGTATATGTGCAGATGTTACTGCTCATCCGCTATTACTGGCTTAATTAGAAGAGCATATAAACAGAAGCGCACTTTTGAACTTAAAAGCGCTTACTGAGGTCGAGTGGTGGTCAGGTGTGTTGTTATTTCAGTATGCGTTGACCTCGATTGAAGACCATTGGTAATTGTGTATTGCGGCCTCATGCCATGCGCATAATTCGGAATTCATCGCTTCGGTCTCTTCAATCAACAATCGAGGCCATTCAACGCGTGTCTCGTGTATTGTAAGCTTATGAACCGCACATTTGTTGCGGTTAAGTCTTAACCTCATTTTTAACTGTTCGCCATGGATCGACAAAGCAGCGTTTCGGACAGCTTGTCATACCGGATCAACCACTGGCTCATTAGTTAGAACACAGCCAGATAGATATTGTTCGTTGCTGACAGCATAGGAAACGATTTCGGAAACTTTGAGCGACGCACCATGTTGTCTGAGCTTAAGACAATCATCGAGCATTTTATGGTAACAATGCCGACGATTAGATAGGTCGGCAGTATGAATGTTTGTTACAGGACAATTCATAGCATATGAATAAACAGCTGTATTTAGTGTGTCGTGGCGTGGCAATTATGTGCTCTCGTAGTTGGTTTGAAGCAACTGTCCAGTGGGGTAGCTCCCTTGAAACATGACTCACCACTCACAACATAGAGGTCGTTTTTCTCCGTCTTCGTGCGTGCGTTGCGATGAACTGCTCAGCCCTATTTCGTTTCCGACCAGGAAGCGAGGCGTCATCTTTCACGTTGATGCCGCCCCTTCGTTGCATATGTAGTGTGCAGGCATCCTACCACTGTCCGTAAGAAACAGACAATTCCATACGATTTTCTTCGTGTGCTTCGCTATTGCTCGTTTAGACATTTAGTTTATATTGGCGTTTTTATTGGTTTCAAAACCAGATTTAAAAAAGATAAAGAATATGCGGACAACGTATGGTGTGCCCACTAGACGTCGCTAGTGTGTCGACCATGCACTTGACCAGCACTTTCCACATGTCGTCGAGATCATTTTGTAAAACAAAAACCATTCTATTACCGTATTCGTTTAATGTCAAGTCGTAAAGTTAACCGCCCGATCGTTAGGGTTCAAAATTTTGCCCCAAGCGCAGGGAACCTTGCGCCCGGCGCATTGTGTATACCAAAGGTGCTCATTAATTACCCGTTTATTTCGCCTAAGAGGCGCTATCAGCTATTGTGCGCACGATTGTATGAAGAGTGGCCAGGGACACGCCAATGCCGCCCTATTGTGCGCTTGGTAATTGACCTCTAGTGCTCGGGAAAGGGACGCATAAATTATGATGGCGCCTTTCCTCGCCGAATTCAGGGTTTGCAAATCGTGAAATGCATGCCATTGACGTCGTGAAATGCTATGCGAAAACCTACCTAAGAGATCCAACGGGAATGTTCCGCTTTCTCAGGCCATATTTTAGGTTTTGATTGATGTGATGGAACAAATGGTAATTATTGCGCGCCTGTTCCAGGTACCTCGACTTTGGAAAGTACCACGACGTTCAGTGTTAGTGTTGGTGGAAACATCATTCGCGTTGCATGGTGCATGATAGGAACGCGAGGTCGCAAGCGTGTAGGGCGAGGTGACAAACGGCTTCCGCTCGGCTTCTGGCAGTATGCTCACCCGCTCGTTGTTTTGGGTCGTATTTTTTAAGCGCCTCCATCTTAACCGCAAGACCAACAAATTCGGACACAGCGCGGATTGCAAACCTCAGGTGGCTTGCGATTATTTTCCTGCATTTGCGGCATGAAGGAGTGTTACCATTGAACCCGCAGACTATGGGTGGACAAAACGGGCTGTAGCGAAGATTAGGGACGACCGCACAAGCTGGACCGGGGATTGCTGAACTAGTCATCGCTTTGTGGTGATGGCGTAAAAAAATGCATTGTTGCCTTGTTGTCAATATGTTCGCAACCAGAGCAGATGCAGATGCTCACCAGGCCGTGGAGTCAAGTGTCCCCGTGTTAGTTGGTTAGTTAGTAATTCAGCTCAGGAAGCCCATACGTGAGTCGTTGGTGAGGGGCCGTGCTGGCCGCGTTCGTTCGCCTACAAGAATTAAACAAAACGTCGCAGTCACGACTTCTTTCTCACTCCGCGGTGACGCGCGCGCGCGCCCTCGGTTAATGACAAACAATTAGCGCAGAGCCGCACGCGGGACAGTGCAACTGGCCGCGCTTGTGGTCAGTCGAGCAAGTGCTGATTAATATGCGTTGGAGGCTGAACAGTTAGTTCACATTTAATGACAATGGAGGACAGAAGCTAAAGCAGTATATAACGGTAGAATAATTTCCAGAAAAGTTAAAAGAATTGTTTGTTTTTGCATTACACCCTGTGTTAGAATTTGTTGTATCGTAATGTCAAATTTTCTACGTCGCAGGATCTGTGCTTTAAAATATTGTAGCGACTATTTTGGCTTGGTAAGGAATCTGCGTAAAACCACTGACAATCCAGAAAATAGGTAAATCGAAGTCGGTGCCCGTCGCTTGAAAGAATGAGTTTAGATCTGAGCCGGCATCGCATGGAGGGCATAAGCGGCCTCTCGCTCATGTCCCCACCTCAGCGCTCTTACTTGGACAAGATCATGAAGAACCAAGATTCGATGCCCGACATCGCCATGAGCATTTCCAACATGCAAAACTCTCCCGGCCTTCCGCCGCTTATGCGCTCGGGCCTTGGTATGTCTAACTTAGGCAACTTGAACGCGTATGGTGGACCCTATGCGTTCGTGCCAAGTTCAAACGGCGTCATGTCGCCGAAGTCACCACCTAACCAGATTTTCGATGGCATTGACCGCAAAGGTAGGAGACTTGTGACACTTTTGTAACCTCTCTGTGGGCTGAAATGCCCTGACGGTAAATATCAAAGCGAAAGGACAGTCAGACTATTTATGGGTAACATATACTGTTTGCGTGCAATGTGCACGCGTATGTAAATAAAGCGCATCGATGTGTCGATTTGCGCAGTATGTTGTTAGTAGCACCAGCAAACCCGTTAACGTTAATGGCAGCGATTTTCCTGCGAATAACCCCGGTATTAATCATACCTGGGCGCGTGTGTGGTCAATTTTATTCGACCTGTGGCCCGGATGGTTTCGGACTAATTGCAATCCTATGTCAGGTCTAAGCGTTACCCTGGATTGGTCACGGGAACCTGTTGGCGCGATGAGCCAGCTACGGTTGCGTAACGTGTCAGGTTCGTGTTGGTGTGTTGGGCAAGTCCGATGACGTCACGCCCTCCGCCAACATCACTTCCGGCGGGCAATCACGTGACGTGTCCGCCCACACGTCGAACGGTTTTTGTTTGTTGGTATCGGTTGAGGTGTACTGCGTTGAACCCAGGAAATTCGTTATGGTAATAATAAAAACTGTAGCGTGGGATTTCACCTGACCGCACCTAAAAGGGAAGTTTACGTGACCTTCTCGGTGTGCGCATAGAGCTTGATTAGAGACTATTAGGTAGGTCAACCCACGAACCTTTGTTAAATCATTTTTAATGTAAATGTCGAATCTGCTTGTATTGAACTATAAGCAGAGGCCGAAAACCCCAAAACTGTGGTAATAGTGTAACGATTAAACGCCCAGTTCGATTGCGTTTGAACGCAATGTGACCCGCTCGAATTCATTTCTCGGTCGTTATCGGCTGCCACGCCGGGCGCTGTGTTAACGACTGTGACAAAACGGACTGATCAATATGTGCTAGTTTTTGCCGTATCTGTACTTTGCCTCCTTCAGAGTAAAGTCTGGCTGTGAGTTGCCTTGCGTTGACGTACATAGCGTGGATGGACGCCAGTATCATTGACGACGCCGGATGGTCTGTCGCTTCGCCCTTTTGCGTTCTTTAACATCCTTGCGCCAAGACGAGGGGCGTGACAGACAATAAGCGATCCGGTCTGAGTAACCATATTCCTCCTAGCCTGCAGTGCATGACTTTGGTTTCAACACGGTGTTAAAAATTTGCATTTTAACCAATATCGTTTACTGTCGTTTCCGCCTCGTGGCAGTGACTAAGGGTCGTGGAGACAGTACAATAAGATAATAGCGACTTACACCCTGGCGGCACAATTAAAGCAGAAGTGTTTTTTTGTTACTCATCTTGGAAGATCGCTGGGAGTTTTTTGAAAACCTGCTTTACTATTGCGTGACAGGACCTCAAGCGCACACAATCGGCGGAAGTGGGGTTCGTCCTTTATTCATGATCACTGTTCGCCGCTGGTCAGCCCCTGGTTTTGAGGACGCACGGGGGAAAGTCCGCCTTTGTGTATTTTAGGAGAAAGCGTGCACAGAAAGTGGCGGCCGCTACATTTGCAGTTGCTTGCCGTTGTGACATTTTCCGCCCAAATGACTTGCAAATTACTCGACTGGAATGACCGAAATCGCGCCAAACCAAGCAATTTTGCGTACGACACATTGTAACGCGAATCAACATTAAATAACGTTTCTAATATATTTCCACACCATTACTCTCCCATACCAGGAAATATTGTTTAATGCAAGTTAGTGTGTTTTTCTCATGGATGTTTAACCCGTTCCTTTATTATTATTACAGAGGACGGCAAAGAGGTGAAGAGCTGCCTGATCTGCGGCGACAAGGCCACGGGCCTTCACTACGGCATCATATCTTGTGAAGGCTGCAAGGGTTTCTTCAAGCGGAGTATATGCAACAAGCGCGTGTACAGATGTACGCGGAGCAAAAACTGTGTCATGTCGCGAAAACAACGCAACCGATGTCAGTTTTGTCGCTTGCTCAAGTGCTTGCAAATGGGAATGAATCGCAAAGGTTAGTCCATGGACGTATTCGTGGTGTATTAGCGCGTTATACACACAATTATTGAATCACTTTTCTTCCTTGCCAAGTTTAAAGAAGTATGTCGGCCGTGGTCGGTAAAACTGATCATGGACTCCATTGTTTGCTTTTAAGGCTTACTGTTACAAATTCTTGTTAATCAAATACCACCACTGAAGAATTCCCAGCCTTTGTGTCTTTAGCAGTTGTGATTTTCTCGCTTGTAATGCGACACACTCGTTATATTGTTTTTGTGGCGTGATCAAACACTTTGAAACTAACCTTGTCCCATTGTGCATTTTCACAGCGATCCGCGAAGATGGAATGCCTGGTGGAAGAAACAAAAGCATTGGCCCTGTCCAGGTAAATGGAATTTATTGCCTATTTCGTTGGACAAAGCCTCGCATATGGCTTTGGATGACTGTCGGATGTTACAATGGAAATTCCAGCGCCAATGGTCTCAACTTCATCCGGAGATTCGTCTCCTCGTTGGTGCAATTTCGCTTCGTTTCCCTATATAACGTTTTTTGGTTTCTATTTCGGTTTGAGGTAGACGCGGTTCAAACGGGGCAGCTTTGAAAATGTGGGCTGTGTTGACCGTATGGTGTAACGCGCCGTTGTAACTTCCTTGCACTACTTCCCGATTGCTTACAGGCAGTGGCCCGTCTCCCAGAACCAACACTGAAAAAGGGCTTCTTATAAAATGTACTAAAAAAGGGCTATTAATAATGATGTACGTTGTTGTCCGTTTTGGTCACCAAAGTGTATATTACCGTCTTCCTCAAACTACTGTTTGTGATACCTCAAGCAAACGCATCGCATCCGCTGTAGCAAACGTCGCCGTTTGGCCTTTGTCTTAATTACGAAGCAGCCTTGCCGGTTCGACAGGAAGTGGCTGCGTGAGCTTACGGGTCTTGCGTAGCAGTCGTAGGGCAACCGTGCACGTCCAGCGCTTAGTTTCTCATCTCACGAGCGGCCGTATCCAATTTCGCGCAATCCACTGCCATAAGCGACGCAACTCAAAAAAAAACGAACGGCCCAGCCGGTGTGACAGTTACGCGGCATGCGGGATGCGTGGGCTCTTGTAACCCACGCTGGACACTGTTGTTTTAACGTTATGGATTTTTTTCGCGCTTTTTTTATTGCAATTTGCCAAAGCCTCGTCATAGAAACCACCTACTCGCGGGTAGCCGTATTTACTCCGGTCGTTGAAATAGTACTTACATATGGTGGTGGTGTGTGAGTAAGTGGTGTGTGGCATGGAAATATTTGCACCCGCGCGTTTCCCAAAGAAGAACCCCGCTTGATTACCGCTCATCTTCCCAAACGCAGATATCGGATGAGGAGATCGAGCGAATACTTTCGGGCAAAGATTTCGAAGACGAGGAGAAGCAACAACAGCAACAACACCAGCAGCAGATGGCAATGAACATGGACCACTCCAACAATCCCTTCCCATCCCTCACTCACGGCAACCATCCTGGTTTTCTCCCCTACCTACCCCAGGGCTCTGTGAATCAAAACGCGGCAAACGCGATTAACGCGAGTACGGCGTCGTCCCCGATGATGAACGGCTTCCGCGGACCGAATGCCTCCCCAATGGCTGCGCGCAACTTGCTTGGAGGTGCTACAGCTCAGTCGCAGTTCGTGCCCCCAATGCCTCCCGGCATTCAGTTAAGGTAGGCTTACATACGCGGAAAAGAGTTCCTGTTGTTTAGATAATATAAGGCCAAGTTTAAGGCCGTAAGGAGCCTCTACTGCTTCAAAAATAAACGATTTTGTTGAAATAACTCCCATTACCGTGCATTAAAACCAAATGCATGTCGCTGTGGTTGTTTGCAACCTTGAGGAAGTCTGAGTTGTGATAATACCGGTCGTTAGACTGATTTTTCATTGACATTTTCTCTGCCATTTGCTGCGACCCTAATGGACCTTTTCGCGCCACACAAACACGTATCTCACATTTGAGCCAGAATAAAATGCCGCCCCAGCATTCAAAAGACAGTGACTCGCACCCAACGCCATATTTTATTTTGCAAATTAGGTATCGTTCATTTGTTTGTTTGGCCGGCACAACGCAATGTTTTACCGTGTTTCGCTTCCTAACATTATTTTATACTTTGCGCAGAGACAACTCTTACTACCCTGCAATGGCTGGGTATCAACTACCTCCACATCTGAGTCAATATACAATGCAACAAAGCCAAACGGCCAAGTAAGTTCCCAAATCCTTTTTAGCGCACGCCAATCTTTTAAAACCGGGCTCGTTGCAACGACCGCATTCGTGTACCCAGAAAAGAAACTGTTTGTTGACTAAAAACGCCGTTTCTGTGTAATTAAAGGTCGGTGTAACATGGGTGGTTGGCTTGTTATGAGCTGACCACAGGATGTTGGACTGGACCTGTCACATTGACTTCCTACCGATAACGAGTCCTTCTTGTCGTCAGCTGCTCTTGTGTTTTTTTTTCGCTAAACGTAACGCCTCTAATAATCATGACCAACTGCGTGCGGTATGTTTTCGCTTTCGATTGTAATGGAAAGATTGACGTCTTCAATTTTTGTTAATCACAGCATTTTTTGTTATATGTCGACTTGCTTTATTTGCTAATATTCAAAGTCTTTATTTCAAAAAAAACAAAGAGTTGACCATGAAAACGACAACTTGATGTTGATTTGTTTTCAGAGTTTGTAACTCACGGATTGTAAATGGAAATGTTGACGGCTGCAATAGTTTGATAAAATAACTATCATTATTCACGAACAAAACCTTTCCAATCGTAGTAATTCGTGTGTTACAAACTCTGATCGTATTTGTGAAAGAATTATTCCATAGTTCTTGGAATAGTGACATGAAATTTTCTTACTTTTATTTCCTTTTTGAAGGGATCGATCACCCGAACATACATCTGAACTTACCAGCGGCAATCTGGTTGAACAACTCGTGATGGCTGAAGACATTGAGGCCCTGTCTTCAATTAACGTTGATCAGCTGCCCAAAGAGGGGCCAATTTCAAAGGCAAGACTATATCGAAAGCATTTTTTCTTCTTTTTGTTAATCACAGCATTTTTTGTAAAATGTCGTCTTGTTTTATTTGCTAATATTCAAAATCTTACAAATCAAATCAACATCATGTTGTCGTTTTCAGGGTCAACTCTTTGGTTTTCTCTGCAAGGTCGCCGATGAAATGCTCTACCGACAAATAGTTTGGATCAAAAAGCTGCCGTTTTTCGACAGTATCTCCATCAAAGGCGAGTCGCGCGATAGATTTGCGAGTGTTTTTTTTATGCATGTCTCATGTGGCGACCAACGGTCTCAAAACTCCACTGTAGGTGCCATGCGATCCGACTCCGCTCTTTCCTTTAGGTTTCCCAAAAATGCGCTTCGTAACAATTGATAGAAACTGTTTCCGAAACGTGGGGGGAGCCATTTTTCCGTTCCAGCAGCATGGGATGGGCAGAAAGGGTAGTGTTGTATTTCGGTTTTGGTTATTTTTGGCAGATGATAACACAAGCGTTTCCAAACATAAATATTCTCAATGCGGTTTGGTCGCAAACTTCCCGATGGCATTCGCGCCGTTTGCATGCAAATTCACAAACAACCATTATTTGAAGCCATCTCCGGCGAAGAGTGGCATTTTCTCTCCTGTCTCGTGTTGCCATTTTCCATCATAGTTTGCAACTGCAATTCACTGGTGGATGAAGGTGATCGCTAAGTCATTCAAACATCCATAATATCCATAACCGGTTTAAACCGGTTCAAATCGCGCAAACGGTTCTGAACTTTCCAACGGCCTCGGAGTTACCACCACCTCCGCTTTGCACCCAGTTCCACTCTTTTATTGGTTTTGAATATACATTGCGTGTTTTCGTGTGGTGCACTCAACCTGGCGCCGACTGACAGTTGCTAATTAGTCATTTCCAAAGCGGGCGATTAGTTAACGCCTTCGACTGCGTTTACATGCAGTAGATCACGTTCACGTGAACAAGAGATACAATGGCCGAACTGCGACACGTAATAATAGTTTAAATTAACGTTAGGATTTAGTGTTGGATTTCGAGGTCATTTGCCCAAAATCTTAATAAATACCGGTTTGAGATATTTGGGAGGCCGTATCAGTCATATTTTTGGATTGAGCAAAAATGTCCGAAAAAGTTTAAATTTGTCAAAAAGTTTTACATCTCTAAAAAGTGTGAATTGCTACTGTAAATATGTGTATGCTGTTCGAATGTGTTGCAGTCATCCATGTCAAAATAAAAATTGCCACACGTGTACATCAATTTCCGATTTACCCTTTCACGATTTAAACTCGTTTTTCCACATGCAGATCACACAACGCTGCTGAGCACTACATGGGCAGAGATCATTTTGCTGGCCGCATTGTGCGTTCACGAAGAACAACTTTTCGGCGATTTGGCGGACATCACATCAAGATATATTCCGGACAGCGAGGAGCTTTCACGGTGAGTGGCGATGGTTTTTAACGAACAAAAGAATCCAAAATAACGAAAGTCCATGTGGTGTTTTCACGACAAAACCCAAGTATAAAGTTGTTGCTGAGGTCAAACAAGAGCCGTAACACAACGGTCGGATCACGCAAGAAACTTAATGCTCATGGCGCACTGGCAAGTTAAATGAGTTACGGAAACGCCACTGTCTATTTGCACATTCACGAACCCGTGGTGCACCAGACCTCCTTGCCGTGCCACGAGGTTGAAAAACAATGAACGCGGAACTTGCGATTTTCAATGACTTTCGCCTGCTCTTCCTCGCATGCTTAACCTTGCACGAGTTCCCGGTCTTCGCGTTCGTAACGGTTAAAGTGCGGATGTGCAATGGCTCGCTGCCATGGGGGAAACTTCCAAAGCGTGTGCGAAAACCTCATTACAGATGACACGCGGTTTCCCGCGCACCGGGAAACGCCATTGTCACTCCTTCCACAGCGTGTGGATCGCTTGAGCGATGGTCCACTGCTTCCACGCTCCCGTTTTCATGAGCTTGGTTTTAGGTAACTCCGCAGCGGATGTCATTAATCTTGCACATTGCGTTGTGTAGCCACCACTATACTTGATTGCGTTGGACACAAACGTCCGCTGGACACCGAAATACGGCCGGGGATGGTATTACAGCCATAGAAGTGGGCACCCAACAGTGTTAATTAATTTAAGGGATATTAGTTACATGCTCCAGTCCTTCATTTAAGGATGTTGATACGCTGTTATAGCCTGTGTGGAGTTGCATACGTTTATTTTTTGAATGTTAACGAAAACGTTGCGCCACGTGAAGCAAGGAGCTTTAAAGAAACTTAGTTGGATTTTAACACAACTACTCATCGTTCTGCGTTATCATCAACGTGGATTTACAAATGCTAGTTCGCGTCAGAGACTTTGTTTACTTTAAATTACTGGTGATACATTCAACTATGCGACTCATCGCGTTATGTAACGACCGTTCATTTCACAGGTTTACTGATTACGAGATGGAGATCCTGGAGAGAATGACCTATCTTTACCAGAAGTTCTCTCACCTGCGCATCGATAAGGAGGAATACGTCATCATGAAAGTCATCAACTTTCTCAACCAAGGTAAGCTTGCGCCTCCCGTGGCTGTGTCTTCCTGTGTAAGCCATTTGACCCGTGACGGCATTAGTCAGTCGTCCACACACACACCGAATCACACCCTATACGCGAGGGCAAAGGCAGAAAGGGTTTGAAATCTAAAGCCTATTACTGTTGTCAGAGGCGTTCGGTTCCGCAAGAGGGAAAACCGGTGACTCACTGTCCTTTACACAATAATGCGCTGTTGTTTGTTGCATTGCCAAACGGCAACATGCGCTTTTTCCGGAACTACCACTGTACGTCAGCAGTGTTACAAGGCCTGCTGATCGGCAACGAACTGCTCTTTTAGTGACACCTACCTTGTTCTGACCCAATTTACTGCGAACAACTTGTGGTTTAGCATAAATTTTGTCGTAAACTCTTTCGAGTCGGACCTGGCATCGCTTGGCGCGGTTTCGTTTCCGTTGCATTTAATTTCAGTTTTAAGAGCAAAGGCAAAGGCCAAGACAACAGCCAAACAATGCTTCGTCATTGCTGACAATCTGATGTCGGCCACGTAGCTCACGATCTGCCCCACCCCAGTCTCTTCTGGGTGATAACGATATATTCATTTGTCACGTCATCTCATTACCAGACGTTTCGAAACGATTAGATCACGTGCAAACGATGGTACAATGACCATCTCAGGCGTTAGCTTACTTTTTAATTACCCGTTGAGTTGGCTCAAAAAGGTCATGACATCTTGAATTTCAATGCATCCAGAATTGGTATTCAGGGCGCATGTACAGTAGGACATTCGTAATTCACAAAAATTTGATACTTCACAATCAGTTGTGCTTTCTTTGAAAGTAGCAAATGCCAATTGTTGACCTATACGTGATGTCTATGTTCGTTAATCGCCGGTCCTCTTAGTGTCCAGCGATAAGGGTGGTCATACCCAAACCCACATGTACATCGGGTTGCACCGTCTTTCGTGATGTAGCTAAAATTATGTTTTCAATGTAAAAACGCGATCCGCCACCTTTCCTCTGCGCTCAAGTTCCAGCCCGACTACTATTATAACATCGCCACCATATTCGGTTGCGCGTCGCATACGGAAACGCACTTCTTGGAAACCGGACGGGTCTGCGGAGGCCGATTATAATCAAGAAAGAAGCTGTCGATTTGTGACGCGGCCACGCTTCCTAGAAGTTAAAATTCATGCTGCGACAGGCGGGACCTCGGCCAAGATGTGCTCTGGCCTTGCGCGGCCACGCGTCGCGCCCCTCTGACTCCTGACATGCACTCGTGCATTGCCCAATGCCTGCCGACTCATTGTTTCGGCGAAGGGAGTCCGCCGTGGGCTTACCCGGCCCCCGTTTAAGCAAAATTAAACGAAATTGAAAAGGTCGGTTTAAATTTATCTATGCTTTTCTGCCAACGTTGTGCTGTAGTTGAAGATTAAGTAGACGTCACGGGGCGTGACGTGAGCGAACTTGGGCGGTTGCCTTGTGTAGTCATATCACAGGTGCACTTTTACTCCGAAATTAGTGACTGGCCCCGTGATGCGATTCGTATATCGCATCACCCATATTTGGGTGAACTTTAGTGTGCGGTTACATTTCGGTAACGTTTGCTTCTCCCCATTTTAAAACATAGACTACATAACAATGCAAGCTAGTCGGTCCGTAATATTGGTATACCCTTTGAGCCTTCGATAATTTGCATCAGGCTATGTTCGTGTTCTTGCGAACGCATTAACTACCACGAAAGTTAATAAGTCGCGTCAAAGAATGTTAGAAACAGCATGTGCAATCCCAAGCCCCAGCACGATATTGCTGTTCATTAACGGAGGAAGCGTCGTTCCTGACAATAGCAAATATCAAAAGTTCGTGCAACAGTTTTTAGCCATTGCCCTACTCTTTGTTGTTCTTATCGCAATCCACGCAGAGCCAGTGACGCTTTCTCCACGAAACAAAGTGCGCAAGTCATTACGTTTATTTTCTCGCAGATATCAAAGGTCTGGAAGAGGTTGAGCGTGTGGAGGACATCAACAAGCGCTACTGGTACGCCTGCCAGCGGTACACTGAGATGCGAGCCCTTGAACGCTCGGTCGATCAACGGGGTATGAACGGCAGTGCTGCAGCGAACGGAGCTCAACGCTTCCGTGACCTTATGCTGTGCTTGCCTGAGATTCGCTTCGTGGCCGGCAAAATGCTCAACACCGACGTAGCCAAGTTGCCTCTTCTTTTCAAGGTAATTTCCAGCACGCCCGGGCCATTGTTGGTGCAGGAACCAAGATATGACCGCAGATTACTTACGCCAGGAGGGCAACCCAGTGACAATGAGTAGGCAAAAACGAAGGATGTAGACTGCTGAAAATCAGCTTGTTCCGCGTGTTATATTTGTTGTTGGCAAACCGGAATAATGGGAATAGACAGGAACGAATTATTTTGTGATTGATTATAATCAGCTACATGCAATTTGAAAAACATTGCCTTGTAAATACTTAGCCGCCTAAACCCTTTCTTCCTCTCTTCAGGCAATTCTGCACACATGCAAACTGCAAAAGGTGCAATCGACTCAACTTGCAGCGGCTCAGCGTGACCTGGAAGGCTCATCGCCTCCACCGTCGCCCACCTCGTCACCCCCGCAAGCTCAGCGTCTCACAGCCCTTCGCGAAGATGATAAAATGGCCGCCGCTGTCACAATGCTTGATCTGACTCACCGACAGCACGAGCACGGAGCTCTGGGGCTCCACCACGGCAGTAGCGGATCGATTGGACCACCATCGACCACGTCGACGGCCTCTAGTGGACAGATGGTGGTGACTGGCTCTCCATCTTCAAGTCACGGCCGTAGTAGTCGTGACAGCACGTCTGAGTCGACTTAAAACGCTTAAGTGAGGTCGAAAGTGCTATTGCGACGCATGACTCCACTACGACAAAGTTTCCATGGATCCGCTACAAACTGACAGCGAAAAAACCTGTGTGTAGTTTTGCCGTTTTATATGCAACCCTGATACTCACAACATGTTCGCCAGCAAACTGACAGCAACAGTAGCCATAGCAGCATAGCGCTCGTACCTCCTAAAGCATACTTGCGGCGTCTCCCTCTAACGGGCGTGTCCGTGTAAAACGGCTGCAAATACTGTGACAGCAAAACTTCTACCTCTATCTCCGCCGACATGTGCCTCGCTTTCAACTCCCAACGGAGCCTCTCGCCACCACCTTTTCACCCATAAAGCCTTCCCATGCGCTTGCTATTTGGCGCACTTTATGCTTAGAGGCGGGTATTCATTCTGTGTAACAGCGACAGCGTCCGCCACAATCGCAAAAGGCGTTATGTTCCTCTGCGTTAAAACATGGAATGACAATCGTTCTCACATGACGACGACGAAACTCATCGATGCAGCGTGTCTATATGTTTTTGTGTACAGCGTATTTATGAGCCGAACCAAGTGTTCAGACTCGCGTCTTTTCGCGTATATTCTTCAGGTAAAGGAGCCCGTACTGTGTGCAGCCACTTCTTCACATACAACATTATTGGCAGAGGTCGTCACAAGCACGATTTTTCCCACTTTTTGCTCGCTTCTGTCGCCGGCAGTGGCGACTCATAAGTGCGCATCGCTGGCTGTTTCTTGTTATCGCCGCTTACATACTCAGGGGTCCATAAGCTTGTGCAAGATATCATCTGCGATCGATAAAATAACTTCCTTTTGTGTTTTCGCGACGCGGGACTCTTATTCAACGTGTAAATATACATATATATCTCTGCAGATTGCGCGGTGTGACGCCTGTCTTTGTTGGTAGATTTGCTCCTGCGTGGATAATTATGCTTGAGCTGTATAGCCGTAGCCCATCTCAGCGATGTACTGAATATCTTATGTGTGCGTGTGTCCATTTCTGTGTGTTATAAATAAGTGTGTGTGTATTTTTGTCGCCAATATCTTTTCCGTCAAAGTGTTGTATCGAGACTTGGGATGTGGACGACGTACTTTTCTATCCAATATCGCGGGCGGATTGCTTTGCGAATTTGTTTGATTGCCGCCTTTTTCAGCTTCCGTGTGGCTGAATACCCTATTCCAGCCCCGTTGTGCCCTTGGTTTGTAAATCTGTTTGCGTCGTAGCCTCATAACGCCTTGTGCCGACCCTGTTTTGGCAACAAATCGATTTTTTTTGCTCTGGCTAAATGCTTTTTAATTCCCAACGGTCTGCGTTTCTTCAACGGAAAAACCTGTGCCCTAATGTTCAACCGGTTGCTTTGCCTCCGCCCATCGCCTGTGACTAAAGCCTCAACGTCTTCATTGGGTCTAACCTACATTAATGCCGTTGCCGGTTAAATTTCGTCGCTTTTTGCATTTTTTTATTTGCCGTTTTTTTCACATGTCGTAAAAACCGGGACCAAAAAAGTTTGATACCTTTCTATTTCGTCAACATGATTCCAGCCGGTTCCACAACATCTAGCTCCCGATCCCCAAACCTCAGTTACGTCTATCTCTGCACAGTATCTTCCCGGCCTTCGATGCTGTACGCTTGACTCTTAACTCAGGTTCATGCACATCGCCTATTACTTTTGCGTTTGTCCCCCACCCTGTGTGAATATATCGCGTGTCCAATCAGCCCTTCGCGCTTGCCGCAAGCGCTTAATTATCTTATCGCTCCCTGCACATGATACCTCAAATTCTGCATTGTTATTCCACGCCGGCCCGGTGGCATCCCATACCGCATGAATGGCGCCTTTAAATCCTTACTTTCCGCGCTACCTCAAAAAGTGGGCCACGACGTTTGTGTTTTTGCGCGTGTTTCTGTTTCACATCTGTCATTTTTTCTGTCGCCCCTTTTCTTTTTCTACATCCGAAACTGAGTCGAATCAAGATGCGGACGAGAAAGATTCCGTCCGTGTGACCGTTGTTAATGTACCCAGAAGTAAACCCAACTGTCCGTTCGTTTTTTCGTGTGTACGTGTGCGTGTTTCCTTGTGTGATCGTGCGAGCGCGTAACGCCGCGACGTCCCACCCAGAAGGTTGTGTTTTTGTTCGCTCACCCCTCCCTTATTTTCGGACGACCGTTTCCTTTTTGTCTTTCGGCGCCCAAAGCAACACAAACCGATACCAAAGATATTTTCGCCAGTGCTGATGATAATGATTGTGTTCGCCTGGGTTTGCGAATAAATCGCGCGCACCTCCCTCTTGTGTCTTATGGGATATGTTTGGTTAATTAGATTGAAAGCCAGAAAGCGGGTAAAGAAGTTATAAAACATTTCGCATGTATTTAAAACAAGATACAATAAACAATGATGTTCAGTACAATTAGCAGTAGATTCGTTCCAGTCGTCATGGTTCCTCTACCTATTAAGATAAAGCCAAGTAATCATGTTAGCAACACTTGAGCCATAACAAAATTAGTTTCAGATGTCTATTGAAGATGTTGCAAATAGGTAAACATGCAGTAGTCGTCTTTCGGCGGCTACCAAAATATTTGTTGATGACGATTGTAGCAGTTTGTTAATGAATTTGCTTAATTTTGTGACAAAAACCATCGCCATTGAGACAGTGTTGCAAACACCTACATTTTTCAGTCACTTCCTCTCCTTTAAAGAAGTGCCTGGCCTTGCACCCATTGCAATAATCGTCAAGACATATAGCTGAAGGGATACCGGGACAGATGCTGTTGGCACACGGCGCCACCAAGCAGTTAAAAACGCTGCCATTATTTGGGCACCCAACTCCTGCAAGATAATATATCTCTGGTTGAGTTGGTTTCCTCATGTTATCAATGTATTTTTAAAACAGTTTTTACTTCTGTTTGTAAATTATCTGCAATGTGTTAGCCTTGCAGAAAACCTAGTGGTTGCAAGTTTTGCACTTGCCACCGTCTTTTTGGAATCAGTTTTTTTTGTCATACAAATCTCCCAACAGAACAAGAAGTACTTGCCTGGACAAGTAGAAGGCAGAACACAAGTTGCGTCATTTGAAGAACGTTCTACCAATTCAGATGGACAGACGCATCTCGGATCACAAACAGCGGCACATATAGGTGATGGGTTGGTGCATGTGGAACTGCACGGTGATGCGCATGGATTGTGTGCCTTCGGTGGGTCACAATCTTTAAGCACAAAGTACAGTTTTTGACGGCTCTAAAAATTGTAAATTGTTATGCTAAGCTTCAGAGTTTACCACTGTACTTACAAATTTGGCATTTTGTGAAACTGAAGAAACCAAAAATCAACAATGTCATTATGAACGCCATCTTGAACCTTGCAGATATTTCTACAACACCAGCTGCTGACGCACATACACAGTTTTAACCTACTGTTACACAAATAATGCAACTCGAGTACGTCATTTCCGCAAACTGTCAAATCGATCTGCAGAAGCTACACATTATTACTCTACTCTACGGTATGACACAAGCCTTATTTTAGCATTCAGTCATTCACACGAACAACGGTATTGTTGCACGAACGCGCATTCACTTCAACCCAATTGTCACCGACAGACCATGCATTGTGTTTTCTGTTTTGTAACCCAACCTTGCTCATAATAATAGCGTTTGTGAAGAAAAAAGAATATTGTCATTCAAAGCTGTGTTTCTCAACCGGGTGAGTGTCTAAATGAGAATGGTAACCACATGAGTCCATGACCCCAGGGTGTATGAACTTTTTGCAGTGGTGAAAACACCAATGAATGAGGAATGATATAAATTAATTTGTTATGATCTATATCTCGGTTGTGTCCAATTTAAATTGGCAATCGTCGGGCTAGCAGTCATACTGTATGTTTAGTTATAAGATTTGTGAATATTGGGGTGAAGGAAGTTATCAAACTTAGTAGGGGGGAACGTATTGGCTACTGATTTAAAGCACGACGCATTTTTTTAGATCTTTACTGCAGCGATCCTAATAGTGCTAAACCCACATAACTTGATAAAAAAAATCTAAGGTTCCATGAGTAACCATAAAGTTTTAAGCAAAAGCTTGGTGTTGGTTGTTTGCTTACCAGTATCATTACCCTGAGGACGCCTTACTGGATAACAGGCGGATTGTCGGTAAATAAAGTTACGTTTTTATTGTGCCAGAACAACAGACCATTAAATTACAATATGCCTGGCAGCAACAGAAACATTTATTACAAAAGCTTATATCCGTTAGTATGTCAGCAATAATGGCCGCAAGTAATCTATTTCCTTTAAGTTGTTTGTAGTGACCCCTTAAGTACAAAATCTTAATAACGTCAAACTGACAACTGATAAAACGATTAAGTTTAGTTGGCCCCAAGTAATCTTGTTCTGCGGCCCAAAAAATTAGGGAAACACTGTTGTACTGAATAGCTTGCGGCCCTCACTGTTAGACAAATGGCGCTATCCCCTCAATAGATAATTTTAGACATCGCAATGGAACCACAATCAAACTTCTGACAAATAAAACGTGGAACTTAAAGTTTAATGTTTATTATGCAGTAAACGTTTTGTTCTGTACACGTGGAGCGAAAATAGGAACATTTGTTTTTTGAAAGATACACGCATAAATCGTAAGAATGGAGTAGTTTCAAGTAATGATATCTACAGATAGTTAGCTACAATTAATGGGAATTTACGATCTCATTTTTAAACAAACAGCAGCAAGCACCGACAAGGCTGCAACCACTCCGACACCAACACCCACAATAACTGTAGTTTGGTTTGACCCTGAAAACATTTTGTTTAGTCAATGTTTTGACATGTTTTAGGTTATTTGATTCAACTTGAATGCACCTGGACACGATTCCTGTACAATGCATGTGTTATTCGTGGAGCTTACTTCGACCATGCCTTGTGGACACGCGCACTTTTGCACGCATTTTTTGACACAAGGTCGCTCCAAGTCGTCGCAGTTTGGCGAACAAGCGGACGCACAACTTGAAAAAATTCTGGGCGCCTCGCAGTTATCTGAAGAACAGAACACATGTGTAGCAACTCCAAATGTGGCAAGGTATGTATTAAAACATACCAGCGCATTCAGAAGCAGGAATGCATGTCGAATTAGTGGAACTTATTTCTACCATCCCGTCAGGACATCCACATCTCTCTACACACTGTTCTGTGCAGATAGGGTTGGGTTCGTCACAGGTTGCTGGACAAGCTGATCCACAAGTTTGAAATTCCTTTGGCGCAGTACAATTGCCTAAAGACCACATCAAAAGAATTATATAAATGATTATTTTGGCTCGAAACTTGTAACTCACAGTCATTTGTTACTTCCTTGGCGTTTTTGAAAAACCTCGCGTTGCATCCCTCGCAGTAATCGTCAATGCAAATCGCGTCGGTATGTCGAGGACATTTTGCAGTTAAGCAAGGAGCAGCCAAACAACTGAACCTCGTCACACCTGAAGGACAATCGGCACCTACAGGAACACAATCAGGAGAATCACGACAAAAGTCGCTGATTTTGTGAATATCACCTGGGCAGTTGGAGGGCAAAACGCAGGAGTCATTTTGTCTCACAAGTTCTGATGGACAGACGCAGTCTTCGACACACTGCAGGGTGCATAGACTTGGCTGACTTCCACAGGTTGGTTCGCATGCCGAAGCGCACGCACTAAACGACTTTGGTTGAGAACATTGACCTGCAAGTCATAAGCTATTTGTTAGGCTAAATTGCTCCCGAATTATAATAAAAAAAGAGTATTTATAAATCCAGTAATATGCGGATTTATCCCACATTGTCCTTAATTTTTAGTGTCCAACATGTAAACATCCGTCAAACTGATTTTTATATGGACACGGTCAAATAACACTAAAAAACGGCGAAAATCAACTAAATACTAGGAATAGTACTCGAGTAACATTAAAACAGGTAGCTCTGTACGTATTTGACCATGGCGCCAGGTCAATCTCTAAATGTGTCTAATTGTATTGACGCAGTACAAATACCTAAAGACCAAATCAAAAGAATTATATAAATGATTATTTGGCTCAAAACTTGAAACTCACAGTCATTTGTTACTTCCTTGGCGTTCTTGAAAAACCTCGCCTTGCATCCACCGCAGTAATCGTCAATGCAAATCGCGTCGGTATGTCGAGGACATCTTGCAGTTAAGCAAGGAGCAGCCAAACAACTGAACCTCGTCACACCTGAAGGACAATCGGCACCTACAGGAACACAATCAGGAGAATCACGACAAAAAGTCGCTGATTTTGTGAATATCACCTGGGCAGTTGGAGGGCAAAACGCAGGAGTCATTTTGTCTCACAAGTTCTGATGGACAGACGCAGTCTTCGACACACTGCAGAGTACATATGCTTGGCTGACTTCCACAGGTTGGTTCGCATGCCGAAGCGCACGCACTAAACGACTTTGGTTGAGAACATTGACCTGCAAGTCATAAGCTATTTGTTAGGCTAAATTGCTCCCGAATTATAATAAAAAAAGAGTATTTATAAATCCAGCAATATGCGGATTTATCCCACATTGTCCTTAATTTTTAGTGTCCAACATGTAAACATCCGTCAAACTGATTTTTATATGGACACGGTCAAATAACACTAAAAAACGGCGAAAATCAACTAAATACTAGGAATAGTACTCGAGTAACATTAAAACAGGTAACTCTGTACGTATTTGACCATGGCGCCAGGTCAATCTCTAAATGTGTCTAATTGTATTGACGCAGTACAAATACCTAAAGACCAAATCAAAAGAATTATATAAATGATTATTTGGCTCAAAACTTGAAACTCACAGTCATTTGTTACTTCCTTGGCGTTCTTGAAAAACCTCGCCTTGCATCCACCACAGTAATCGTCAATGCAAATCGCGTCGGTATGTCGAGGACACCTTGCAGTTAAGCAAGGAGAAGCCAAACAACTGAACCTCTCCACACCTGAAGGACAATCGGCTCCTACAGGAAAACACAATCAGGAGAATTACGACAAATATTCGATTATGTTAATAAGTCACCTTGGCAGTTGGAGGGCAAAACGCAGGAGTCATTTTGTCTCACAAGTTCTGATGGACAGACGCAGTCTTCGACACACTGCAGGGTGCATAGACTTGGCTGACTTCCACAGGTTGGTTCGCATGCCGAAGCGCATGCACTAAACGACTTTGGTTGCGAACATTGACCTGCAAGCCATAAGCTATATGTTAGGTTATATTCCATCCAAGGTAAATTAAACAACGTATTTATCAGTCCAGCAGTAAGCGGGGTGTTTTTTGAAGTATTTTAAAAAATTACTTATAAACATACCTGCAACCAATCCAATCAATATTGTTGACGAAAGCAATAATTTGAAGATGTCAACACCAATCATATTTAAGTCTGTGTTACGCTGTAGTTTTTTGAAAAAAAACACAATTATATTCTGTTTTCTCTCTTTGGTTAAAGCCCGCAATTTTGTTATGTTTAAACATTTAAATGAATTTTTGTCTATCCAGTAATAAGTTTTTAACCTTCAACACTCTGTACCTTTAGTGCGTTTCACACAACTGTCCTCGTGGCACTGGAGAATAGGCCACACTGTGCAATTTATATAAGCTTTGAGGTCGCAAAAAAGGGTGACACAAACAAATTTACCAATACCAAAGTAAGCAGCCGTGCGTCCCTCACATACATTGGGTCTGTTTTTCGGAGACTAGCGGACACGCTTTGCTACACACCAAAAGGAAAAATATATAGACGCACGTCAACGAGCTGGGGGATCAATCTTGCGTATCTATAGAGTTGTACACAAAGGATCTTATAGGCGAAGATAACCCTTTATTGATGTCGAGTACATTTCCCACGACTAAAATCACATAAAGCAATAAGTTGAAGAATGTTAACCAAGCGAAGCGTTTTTGTCAGACTATAGGAAATCCCTCCTGATTTTGCTTACGTGACTAACCGCAAGTGCCCCGACTGACCGCAAGTGTTTACGCCAGTGATGGCGGTCAGTTGGAACCAAAAATACAGGAATTCTGACCTATGTGAAAATGGGTTAAATACCGCCATGTATGCCCTTTGGGTATGGGTGACGCACACTCATGCAGTAGTCCAAGCGACAAAAACAAAGCACTGAAAACACTACGAGCATAAAAAGCGCCAGTGATCGGCATTGCTGTCGGTTGTGTATATTTTGTAGTCTTCATCAGCCACTGAGCCGACAAGACATGACTACGACAATAGCTTTGATTTAAGTTAGCACACAAATAAAACAAACTTAAAGACTTTTCCAGAAAACTGTCTTCCAAAGTTGTTATCACAAGAAATCAAATATGTTTTTACCGTTTTATGGAGACTCTTCCGTGACTGTCAATTCATAATTGTCCCTTTGCCATCACCAAGGATTTAGTGCAAAAATTGGGTGGTGTTTCTGGTATCACGAAGAGAAGACGCCCATAATGAAATCAAATTGAAACCAGAAAATCTAAAAAAGTTTGCATTGAGCACACATCGAGATGTTTTGTCAAAGAACGTATTGCCCTCTGGTACCAGTTCTGCTCCAACTTATTTCCAAATGTACATTTGCTCAACAGTAAATTGAGTACCTTGGGCATATTCTCCAAAACAACGGCATAAGAAAGAGTCTCAAAGTCGACGCTGTACAAAGGAAGCGCCTCCGCCCGATATACCCACGCTGCGGTCATTTCTTGTATTTGTGCAGTTTTATGGAATTCTTTTGCTTGCAGAATTTCTAATTGCAGCGGAACCACTCTGTGGTCTCACAAAGAAAGAAATTCCTCGAAAATTAATTCAGAAAAAAAAGGCCAACCAGCTAAAGGAATTTTTATCCAGAGACCAGGTGTTGGTTCATATTAGTGCATCTATTTCTGATTGAATTGTATGTGACGCATCAAGCGTTGTCATTGTCAATTGTATGTGACGTCTTAATTGTTTCACCGTTTCCCCGATGGCAATGAGAGGCTGCCAATGCATCTAAAACTTTAACAAAACCAGAGGAATTTTTCCGTCAACTGTAAAAAGAGGTTGAGTCAATGATTTATGCATTGATAAGGTTCTTCTTTTCCTAAATAAATTCCATTACATCAATAAATACGGAAGAACTAGACAGCACAACAATTAATGCTTATGTATGGAGTCGACTTCCACAAGGTGATGTTGTGACTCTTCACGGGGTTAGTGTCAATGACGTCAGTATCTTACGCGCAATCAAAACGGTCGGAATACAAGTGCAAACGGACTCGTCAGCACTTGGAAAAGAACCTTAAAACGACCCCATATTGGGCAAAGTGATTGAGTATACCCGCAAAGATTGGCCAAGACAATCTTCCGATGAAGCGACGGAACAATTTCAAAAAGTGAGTGATTCCGTCACTACTTCGTACGGAGTTCAGCCTCCAGAATCGTCATTCCCACAAAACTACGTTACGAAGTTTTTTTAGGTACTGCATTTCGGCATACAGCTCATGAAACAACTGGCCTGAACAGTGATGTACTCTCCCAACATTGATGAAGACGTTATTACATGTCGAGAGCGTACAAACGCTAAGGCAACATTGGACCTTTTGGATCGCTGTTTCTCGTATTAAGGTTATAAACATTCTATAGTGACCGACAATGCACTATCTTTTACTTCAGAAAAATTTGAAAGGTGCTACAAAGAATGAGGGTTTGCCAATGTATCAAAAACTTTGACGCAGGGGATTGTTCACCTTTTCATTGTGCGACCAATTGAGCATCAGAGCATTGTGTACAAACATTAAGAAGGCTTTACGAAAGTCCCATGAGCCTCCCATGAAGGCAGTGAAGGTGTTTCATATGCAATGTCGTATACAAAACATCGAGCTATTAAATAGGGGAAAATACGAACAAGAATTGACGCAATGATGTCTTCTCCAAAAGGCGAGCCAGGAGATGAAGCAGCATATCACCCAACATCACGCAATATGTCCACAATGTCACACCCCAGACTATATCACTAACACTGATATAATCCTGCGCGCTGTCATACGGGTCGAGTTTAATTCGACGCACAAGACGACGTCCGAAGTCTCTTAATTTCTATGGCTATTATGGCTTCTTTCGTTTTACATTAACCCAATATTGCCAGGTTGGTGTTACGACATTGTAGAGTTGTTGCCCTTCTCTAACCTTACGACGAACGCTATATGTTGGTGATATTAACTGCCGTCCCTATGAATTTGGTATGTGCGGCACCTCTCTGGTAATTCGAGACCATTTTTATTTGCTCAATAGCAGTTCCAACAAGGTTCAAAACCTTGGCGACGTGATACAATAAATAACAAGTTAGAGATATAGTTGCAGCACTCTGTAAAGGTAATTAATGAACAATATATCACCACCGTAACATTCTGAAATACAACGTTACATTTAGTGAAATGAGTTGGGTCAAGTATATATGTACCATCAAATATGCCAGTTGTTTCCCCAATAGACCAATAATTTAAATTTTTATGAGCCAAACGCTTTCGAAATACATTGAATGATTACGTCTTTTTTTCTTAGTTAAGGGAATTTTACGTCACAATGCTAAAACCTTTCATGACAAGTATCTCGGACTGTATTTTCCGTTATTGTCGGTGTTAAGCCATATTTAGAAGATGTTACATGAAAACGTAATTCCTGTTGCTGCCAGGCATATTGCAATTAAAAATGTACTGATCTTCTGGCATAAACGTACTGTATTACGTACGTTTAAGCGTACTGTAAATACAGTACGTTTATGCCAGAAGATCAGTACATTTTTAATTGAAAACGTAATTACTAAGTTTTCAATGAGCAATGGATTTGAATGATATTTCATTATTTTAAAACGTTTGCGGCATAGCCTACACTTGAAAGGTTTAACGGGCCTGAGTAAACCAACCACATGTTAAAAACAATGGCGTTAGTGAAGTAAAAGGAATGTTGTCAATCAAAGTAGTGTTTCTTAATCGTGCAAAGACTGGTTCACCTCAGAGTGCGTGAACATTTAGCAATGTGAACACTGCGGTGAATAAAATGCATCAAACAGCTGTAGTGAAGATGAAAAGGCACTGATTCAAACAACGAAGTATTTTTGTAGATACTGCAGTGATGCCCATTGTGATGTTCGCGACACCCTGTGGTTGAAGCAAAAATCTAAATGGTTCCATGAGCACTACAAGTTTTAAGCCAAAATTACACATTCCTATACTGAATAGCTTGTGTTAACTGGCGCCAAGTTATATGTTTTATTCATAAGCAAGTTTTTACAAACAAAGCATGGCAAATGTTTTCATAGAGTGTGTATAAGCTGCAGACAGATGGCCACTGTTTCGACCTAAAAGGTCTCATCAGTGCAGCTGATTTCATGGAGTGTTTGTCGAGTATAGAGCAATGAGATGGGAACATTTGTTTTTATTTGATGCATATATCGTGAGAAAGCAGCAAGTTTGCAATACTGTAAGGGCATAAAATTTACGATCTCATTTTTAAGCAAACAGCAGCAAGCACAGTCAAGGCTGCAACCACTCCGACACCAACACCCACGATAACTTCTGTAGTTTGGTTCGACCCTGAAAACATTTTGTTTAGTCAAAGCTTTTATATGTTTTAGGTTATATTTATTCAATTTGAATGCACCTGGACACGATTCCTGTGTGATGCAGGTGTTATTCGTGGAGCTTACTTCGACCATGCCTTGTGGACACGCGCACTTTTGCACGCATTTCTTGACACAAGGTCGCTCCAAGTCGTCGCAGTTTGGCGGACAAGCGGACGCACAAGTTGAAAAATTTCTGGGCGCCTCGCAGTTATCTGAACAACAGAACACATGTGTAGCAACTTCAAATGTGGCAAGGTATGTATTAAAACATACCAGCGCATTCAGAAGCAGGAATGCATGTCGAATTAGTGGAACTTATTTCCACCATCCCGTCAGGACATCCACATCTCTCTACGCACTGTTCTGTGCAGATAGGGTTGGGTTCGTCGCAAGTTGCTGGACAAGCTGATCCGCAAGTTTGAAATTCCTTTGGCGCAGTACAATTGCCTAAAGACCACATCAAAATAATTGTACAAATGATTATTTGGGCTCGAAACTATTGCCTCGTGACTTACAGTCATTTGTAACTTCTTCGGCATTCTTGAAAAACCTCGCGTTGCATCCACCGCAGTAATCGTCAAGGCAAATCGCGTCGGTATGTCGAGGACATCTTGCAGTTGAGCAAGGAGCAACCAAACAACTGAACCTCGTCACACCTGAAGGACAATCGGCCCCTACAGGAACACAATCAGGAGAATCACGACAAAAAGTCGCTGATTTTGTGAATATCACCTGGGCAGTTGGAGGGCAAAACGCAGGTGTCATTTTGTCTCACAAGTTTTCGTGGGCAGACGCAGTCTTCGACGCACAACGCGATGCAAACTTCTGGCCGACTTTCACAGGTATGTTCGCACGGCGAGGCGCATTTACTAAAATACTTGGGTTGCGAACACTGACCTGCATCATGGAATAGATGTTATATATTGCTTCCGTATTAAAACAATAAAAAGTGATTGATCTAATATGTTGGTTGTTATTGTATTAAGCTTACTATTGTCCTCAGGTTTTATTGGCAATAATGTAGTTACTGATTATTATATGGCTATAAATCCAACAAACTTTAAAAATACGTCTAAACTAAAATGAAAATGTGCATGTAAATATGATTTTGAAATTTTTGTTTAACCATGATGGTCAACAAATACCAAATAATGTCAAAAACAAAATAGCATGAGTACAAATGTGTACAACAATTAAGTCATCAAAAAGACGATACAGCCCAGATCAGTTGGTCAATTATGGCAGTGGTAATTTAGTGTTGTTGTCAATTGCGACACAATAAAAAGTTAAAAATCTTATACTGGATTTAAGGAAATTATTTTTATGTTCATACCTGTAACCAATCCCATCAATATTGTGGACAAAAGCAAGAATTGGAAGATGTCAACTCCAGCCATTTTTAATCCTTGTGTTACGCTGTAGTTTTCTCTAAATACACAGCAATAAACTGTTTTATACTTAGGCAATTTCTAGTGCTTTAGTTGAGGCTCGCCTAATTATCTCTGCTTGAACATTTGCTTTAAATGAATGTCCGATTATTCCGGCTAAAGTTTACAACCTTTCACAATCCTTGCTTTACTTTATACGTTTCACACAACTATTCTTATGACCCTCGAGAATAAACTACATTGTGCAATTTATACAAGCTTCGATGTCGCAAAAAAAGGTAACACAACCAGATTTTCCAGTTCTTAAGCTACCAGTCGTGCGTCCCCCCACAGACTGCTGGGTCCGTTTTTCGGAGACTAGCGGACACACTTCGCTACACACCAAAATGATAAATATATAGACGCACGTCAACGAGCTGGGGGATCAATCTTGCGTGTCTGTAAGCTGTACACGAAGGATCAGTGAATAAATTTATTTTATTGATGTCGAGTAAACTTTTTCACGACTAAAATCGAATAAGAGATAATCATTTGAAATCCTAACTGAGCAGCATGTTTGTTAATTATAGTAAAGGTCAGCTTGCTTACGTGACTGACCGCAAATGCCCTTAGTGTTTACGCGAACGCCGGCGATTAGTTTCAACCCAAAATACTGGAATTCTGACGTATGTGAAAATGGGTTTAAACACCGCCTTGAATGCCATCCGGGTACGGGTGACGCACCCTCATGCAGTATTCCAAGCGACAAAAACAAAGCACTGAAAAGACTACGAGCATAATAAAAAGCGCCAGTGTTGCGGCAACTATAATAACTGTGATCGGCATTGCTGTCGGTTGTATAGTTTGTGGTCTTCATCGGCCACCGGGCGTATTCAATTGCAGCTCTGATACAACGACAGCTACCTAAATACAAAACAAATCGTATCACTTAAACAACATAACTGCGACAACACCTTATATAGGTTTCAGTCAGTAAAAAAACAAACCCAAAGACTTGTGTAGAAATCTGCCCTCCAAATCTGTTGCCTACCCTGTTGCCTTATTACCAACCTTCTCCATTAAAGCCTGGCAAGTTTTCTAATGATTTTGAAGAAAGGGGTCTCTCGCTATGCAGTTCTCGCTCGGCCGCAATCGTTAAGTTATTGATGTACATTTCTTGGTTACGTTGCATTGAATCTGGCTCTTACTTTGGCGGCCTTGTCAGTTTCGCAATTCAGTAACGCCAGGCATTGATTTCCGATTTCATCAAACGAAAGCACTGCGAACCGTTTTGATGTCATTAGTTTTCCCATGACACCGATTAGTCATTTTCACTAAATGTTATTGTTGTTTGACCGTGATTGATGTTGACCTTAAAATTTTAGAAGGCAGGTGGCGAATTACTACCCTTTTACTTTTGATTTTCGAGGAAATATCTGCTGTATTAGATTCCTTACTTGCGCACAGTGACGCGTGGTAAATGTGTACCACAATTGCGTATTTTATTTTGCGTGAATGACTGACCTACAACATAAATGAAAAAAATTACAGAATATAAAATGGTAAGGGCACCGATAAAACCTTAGAGGTTACTAGGTCGCGCGCTCAATTGAAGGCAATTTTATCAAGTTCTTTTGGAGAGCATCGCGATTGCAGTTGGAGGTGATAAAAGTTTTAACCGGGCGTGCTGGCCAATGAGTAAACGCCAAATTGGCAGATTTAAGTGTCCCAGGGACTTTCTAATAGTTTCGATGAGTTTCAGTAGTAGATGATCGGAATTGTTGGAAATTGAGCTTTTAGAACCAATACATCAGGTCTTGTATAATCGATTGCACACAAAGGTAGTGGGAGATGTGGAGCGCGCTAATAAGTCTACTACAAACGATCACAAGAAAATTGTTGATTTTAGCTCCACACATCTTTTTTAGTTTATCACAAAATTAGATGCGGATTCGAGAAAATTGGCCATCAATAAGGACGACAAACAAAAACGAAAAACGGTTTTGTGTACAATATATCTGGTACTTTGACCTTAAATAACGTTTAATGAGCCATTGAAAGATTTTCTGTGTTCCTAAACATGTCTTTAATTATCCCTAGGCCAAAAATAGTGATAAACTTCTTTCTCTGAGGCATATATGGAAAAGCGGACAGTACTTGTGTTACTTGCCCAAATAAGGTGTTGTACTTCTGTGTTGTCACCTAGATTTTAGCAAATCGTGACGTCACATGGCAATCCAACAAACTAAGGAGTTATTGCACAAAGTGTCTCAGTTTGTTTAATATTGGGCTGACCCAAAGCACCAGGTAAATAATGCAAGTTGCCGACCTAATATTTCTGCAGTGCAGCTTGGTGACATGCCAACTTTGTAACCAAGCAAGACTTCTACTTTGTGATAACTATGCAGTCGCCGCCAAGGCATTGATTACCAAACTATAGGAACCAATCTTCAAAAAAAACACTTCTCAAAAAAAAACACGACTCGGAACAAAAATCATGTATAAGCAACCGAGCCAATAAAAAACACTATTGTGGGTACACCATATTAACGAATGGCTTTGGTGTAAAGGCGTAATGAAGTTATTAGGGGTACATCGTTGATATTCAAAGAAAATAGCAAGGGGAACACTAACATCAATCTTCGGGACCGTCATACATTACATTTTTATTACGTCTTTCCTTCTGTTGTGCATAGACTTTTATCTAGTGTTTGTAACTAATACTGTCATTAAAAGCAGGCGTACTACAAACGTATGCAACTTACACAGTATATGAAGAAATCTTGTATTTGAATTCGAGGGCTCTTTCATTTGCACTAGCGGTTCCAACAAAGGTGTGTTTTGCTTCAATATCTCAGTAGTATTGTCTAATATGGAATCGTTGAGGCCTTAACCTTTTTCCTGTTCGCACGATCGAACTCTAACACGTGCTAGTGTGTGTACAATTTGGCTTCGTTGTGTAAACACGTGCAATTTGGGCGGAACGATTCAATAATTACGGGTCCAAAGGACAGCAGACTTGCCTGAATAGTAATTTAGGCATGAATTTTAAACTCGTGGTCGTTCATGAAAACCTTTATTTGTATCTATGGCAATAACTGATATACATAATCGCATTATATCTTGTACATACTTGCCTGTGTTGTTGATGCATAAACAGTAATTAAGCTTGTGACGTAATTGAGTCACTTGTAACAGCATTCGACCGTAATTTATCTGCATTTCATAAATTCTAGTTTTGAGAGTGGCCACTGTGTGTGAATGTGTTTTATTTTGCTTTAAAATTTCACTTGAAAATACCCGCGACAATTACGAAGTTCAACTGCGCAAGGCTAAAAGACGTAGCAATAACCATCAGTGCAATTGGCGTCATTATGCCGAGGGCCAGGGGGACATATTGGCTGTTATTAGAAATAACATTGTCACGCCTGAAGGAGAATTGGTTCACACCAAAACACAATAGAAAGTGTATAGCGTCTACAAGTTACACACTTGACTTAATCTCATGGCAAAACGCAAAAGCCATTCATCCACAACATCTGGAGGCTTGGATACAATCAATGGGCAAAGACACGCAGCCCATTTTATATTCATTTGCACTTCTGGTCACTTTTTGGTTTGTCTGATGTGTCACGTCGGGTTTATTTATATTGCAGGTGCTTGTGTTACAGCAAATAAACCAACAACAAATAAAAATCGCAAGAAGGAGAAAACCTCGACGCTTCGAAAGGCCCAATAAGGAAAGTTCTTCTGCAGAATTGCATTGTGACGTGATAAGAATCATAATAACAGGATTTTTTACCTTTTATCGGCGTGGGTAAATTGAATTGTTTCAGTGGTTTTTACTGGAACAAGGAGAACACCATTTCCTTTTATCGTTACCGGTTCTCTAACAGCAAATCGTTCCTTTTATGATGGCTCTAATCGCCTTTGCAAGTGAGGCAAAAAAACATGCGAACTAACAGTTTGTTTTAATCACAGATGATTTTCTTTTGTATTGGTTGTTGCCTATAATAATCACCCTTTTTCATCATATATGCGTTTGTGGTGAAGGCACAAAAAAAACTAGTGTGGGAAACCTTATTTTTTGCCTTTTTTGCCTGCGGTCATAACTGCTGGTTTTATAATCCAGTAAATGATATAGCGTAATTTTTAAATCGTTACATCCATGAAGAACGCTTGTCTGACTGGCAACGAAGCCTAGGGCACAATTAATCTTTATGACACTTAAAATTCCAAGGCGAGCTATTTTTGAAAACAACAATTCCGTGATCTTGACGAGACCGAATGTGGACATAGCTTTTATTGGGCATAGTTTCGAAGTGAAGCGAAACAAAGCATGCTCAGACAACCGCCTGGGAAGTCCATTGTAAGGCTGGGCTGGAAAAATACCTTGGTAAAGCGGCATAACAGTCTTACAGGATGTGGAAGCAGTGTCAGGAAAGTGCAAGAGTTGCACATGTGGTCGCTCTTCAATGTGTGTTAATGTCATGTAAGGGTTATTTCAGTACAGGAAAAGTTCGTTGTTTACTTGTCTGGAACGGTTGCATTGGTGTGTCCAATGTTTAGCACTATTCTACAAAATCACGCTTAGCCAAGTTAAAAATCTTACCCGAAGTTTCCTGAATGTTTGTTTAATTGCTAAAAAAGAGATTTCAGTGTCATTTATCATTTTGTATTTCGTGAAAGACGCACTCTGGATTATGCGCGTAAATGTCAAACTTCGTGGTTTATCGACTAGGGGTTTATTTCCTCAGCAGACGATAGTTAGATTCTGTGCGTGACCGGCGCCTTTGGCAAAGTGTGCTAAAATACACGAACTTCGCATTGAACAACATTGTTTTGCATTGTTAACAGTACGATTTGAAGTATGCGCCCAACGAAGAACCAGCTTCCCAGGGCTGCGTTTTCAAACTGGCATTTGTTTACTGTCGGTGTCTTGTTGACTGCATGTTGCGGCACTGAAGGTTCAAAAGGATTTGTGAAATGCCGTCAAGCTAACGACGCACCACACCACCCTGATTGCTCCGCGTGCATTTGTGATTGCCCGCCTAATTTCCCTAGTAAGTGAAAGTTTCAGGGCTGCATATGACCATAGCTCAATAATTGTGTGTTTGAAAAACAACTTAATTGCATCAAAAAAATGGTATAAAAGTTTAAATATATGTGAAGGTAAAGTCCAAAAAGTTTTCATTTATTTGCAGAGAAAACGATAAGATATGCATACGCGAAATTTAGAGAGGTGCGAAGTTCCTTCAGGTACCAAAAACAAACAGGAAAATGCACCTGGAATGTAGAACGCTCTACCGCAAAGGAAAGCGACAACCTTACTGTCACGCTGTACGAATGGGCCAAGGGGATGTAAGTGAGTCATAATAACATCGCCTCGTGTTCAACCTCTTGGTTTGAATACATAGTGAAATTGTTGCTGATTTATCAAACTTTGGCACAACCATTGTGAAAAAAAGGGATTTTAAAGTGCATTGCAGTACAACACAAAACAGTATATTTCAAAATTATGCGTAAAAGTGCTTTTCGGGAAGGGCATAACTTTAAACCTTTGGTGTCTTTCGTTTCATTTATCCGTATAACGCTTGCAGGGAGAAAGGCTACCCGATTGCTAAATGTTGTGGAGTCCCGTTTAAACTTGGGGGTTGCAATGTAACAATAAATGTTGGAAGTCAGCTATGGAACAGTGTGAATATCAATGGGGTAAGACTAAGCCCACAACTTCAACTATACCAAAAACTACCAGGTCGTATTTTTTCACTTGTTCTTAATATCAAAGTACATTTTTGTTATTAAAAATCTATCATTTTGCAGATGTGACGTATAGGGTGTATTGCAGCAAATACAAGAAACGTGTTTGCATCCGGTTAAACATAATCACAGGAGAGATGAAGCTGCTTTCAAACAGTCTATCAACATCACCTGCCGAATCGTCATCAGGAAATTCATCTCCTACTGTTTGCACAACCACTCTCTCCGCAAGTATTTCCAAATCTGTAGAGATAAGACCCAGAAAGATTAGTTACGCCACTGAAAATATGTAGTGGTTAATATATGAACTTTTGGTATGCACTTTTGTATTCTGTATAGGCTACATACACAAACACCCAATACAGCCAACGTTTTATGTTAACCAATACATTTTTTTATTGACAGCATTTTTCAAACAAGGAAACGTTTCATACGACCTTGAACAACTGGTGGGTGGTCCGGTATATCAAATCTCAGCTAATCTTGACAATCACACGATCTATGTTGGAGAAAAACGCAACGTTATTCTGTACACCTGCGGTATTTTACTCAACTCAATCGCTTTCGAAAATGGCGCCACTGATGAGCGAAATGGGTTGTTTTGCTTTTTTTACCTCGGACAAGAAACAGTGAGGACAACCCTGTATTGTTTCCACAGTAAAGGTAGGATGACACAGTAGATACTGAAATACATACCAACGCCCAGGACCATAACTGCTCATGTTAAGAAAAACTATGTAGAGCTATACTTAACAGTCAACAATAATCATACAAAAGTAAATGTTGAATCGTTATTTTTTAAACAGATCCTCCCGAAGAAAGTATTTCTTGGACTGGCATTATAGTTGGTGTTACTGTTGGAAGTATACTAGTCGTTGCAATTGTTGTGCTGGTGGTCTTTTGTAAACGTAAACCCAAGCAACCCAAAGGCGAAATTGTTTACCACACTTGGGTCAGTATGAAGTTTGCATCTTGTTTAGGCACCTGTTGGATATGAAATTTGTGTTTTTAGAGAAAAATTGATGAAAAATCCTCACAAATTCGAAGGCAAGGCGGACCGGAGGCTAAAGAAGTTAAACATGGCGAGCCGGAAGCAAAAGATACATTGTTGGACCAATTTTAATAATTTTGTGATGTATCGTTATCAATTTTGGGCCCTTCGTGTGATTTTGTAATAAATTTAATTTTCTATACGTGCAAAAGTGGTCGTGTTTACATGAACTTATACAAACAAAACGGAAATGCTATGCAGCTTGGTGGTCAAGAAGCTTGAACAAAATGAACAACATGTTATATTTCCAGTCGTCCTTATTTTACGTTCCAGATCGATTTCCAACCTCGTTCAGTAAAATCATAAATTCAAATACCGTTTAGCGCAGATTAGCACAACTGCATTTTCTGTTCTTTCACAATTTTGAGTTTTACTCTCAGCTCCAACATAGTATTGATAAAACTATCTGCTTTTAATCATTGAACAAGAGTATGCTATGATTGTATAATTTCTATAATCTCACGTGTCAATCAAATAATCGTTGAACTGGAACACACATAGCAAGTTGGCACTATTGTCATTCTGGCAGAATCCAAATTTAATTTTTCGAAAAATCAGTTCCGCATCATTAGGCAGCATTTCAGGATAAGGTTAAACCTACACAAATGAATTTCTTCTGGGTTTATGTCATAGTATGAAACATAATTTTGAAAAATAATCAACTAGGCAACTATATCGCATCAATACCACAGCAAAAGTTCCAGATTTTCTATCACAATGACCTCAAACACGGGCCTTTTTACGATTTTCGCTATACCGGTGACGTCACTTTCAATCAAGTGCCAAACCACTTTCCGCTCCCTAGAATTTTTTTCAAATCTCAGTATCTGTCAAGAATTGCGTGCTGAACAGCGTGAAAGTAATAAAAATCGGTAGAGATATCACGTATTCCATCAGAGTGACCTCAAACAGGGCCTTTTAACGTTTTGCGCATTACCGGTGACGTCACTTTCAATCAAGTGCGAAACCACTTTCCGCTTCCTAGAATTTTTTTTAAATCTCTGTATCTGTCAAGAATTGCGTGCTGAACAGCGTGAAAGTAATAAAAATTGGTAGAGATATCACGTATTCCATCAGAATGACCTCAAACAGGGCCTTTTTACGATTTTCGCTTTACCGGTGACGTCACTTTCAATCAAGTGCCAAACCACTTTCCGCTCCCTAGAATTTTTTTTAAATCTCAGTATCTGTCAAGAATTGCGTGCTAAACAGCGTGAAAGTAATAAAAATTGGTAGAGATATCACGTATTCCATCAGAATGACCTCAAACACGAGCCTTTTAACGTTTTGCGCTTTACCGGTGACGTCACTTTCAATCAAGTGCGAAACCACTTTCCGCTTCCTAGAATTTTTTTTAAATCTCAGTATTTGTCAAGAATTGCGTGCTGAACAGCGTGAAAGTAATAAAAATTGGTAGAGATATCACGTATTCCATCAGAATGACCTCAAACAGGGCCTTTTAACGTTTTGCGCTTTACCGGTGACGTCACTTTCAATCAAGTGCGAAACCACTTTCCGCTTCCTAGAATTTTTTTTAAATCTCAGTATTTGTCAAGAATTGCGTGCTGAACAGCGTGAAAGTAATAAAAATTGGTAGAGATATCACGTATTCCATCAGAATGACCTCAAACAGGGCCTTTTAACGTTTTTCGTCTTTGCCGGTGACGTCACTTTCAATCAAGTGCCAAACCACTTTCCGCTCCCTAGAATTTTTTTTAAATCTCTGTATCTGTCAAGAATTGCGTGCTGAACAGCGTGAAAGTAATAAAAATTGGTAGAGATATCACGTATTCCATCAGAATGACCTTCAAACAGGGCCTTTTAACGTTTTGCGCTTTACCGGTGACGTCACTTTCAATCAAGTGCCAAACCACTTTCCGCTCCCTAGAATTTTTTTTAAATCTCAGTATCTGTCAAGAATTGCGTGCTGAACAGCGTGAAAGTAATAAAAATTGGTAGAGATATCACGTATTCCATCAGAATGACCTCAAACAGGGCCTTTTAACGTTTTTCGTCTTTGCCGGTGACGTCACTTTCAATCAAGTGCCAAACCACTTTCCGCTCCCTAGAATTTTTTTTAAATCTCTGTATCTGTCAAGAATTGCGTGCTGAACAGCGTGAAAGTAATAAAAATTGGTAGAGATATCACGTATTCCATCAGAATGACCTCAAACAGGGCCTTTTAACGTTTTGCGCTTTACCGGTGACGTCACTTTCAATCAAGTGCGAAACCACTTTCCGCTTCCTAGAATTTTTTTTAAATCTCAGTATTTGTCAAGAATTGCGTGCTGAACAGCGTGAAAGTAATAAAAATTGGTAGAGATATCACGTATTCCATCAGAATGACCTCAAACAGGGCCTTTTAACGTTTTTCGTCTTTGCCGGTGACGTCACTTTCAATCAAGTGCCAAACCACTTTCCGCTCCCTAGAATTTTTTTTAAATCTCTGTATCTGTCAAGAATTGCGTGCTGAACAGCGTGAAAGTAATAAAAATTGGTAGAGATATCACGTATTCCATCAGAATGACCTTCAAACAGGGCCTTTTAACGTTTTGCGCTTTACCGGTGACGTCACTTTCAATCAAGTGCCAAACCACTTTCCGCTCCCTAGAATTTTTTTTAAATCTCAGTATCTGTCAAGAATTGCGTGCTGAACAGCGTGAAAGTAATAAAAATTGGTAGAGATATCACGTATTCCATCAGAATGACCTCAAACACGAGCCTTTTAACGTTTTGCGCTTTACCGGTGACGTCACTTTCAATCAAGTGCGAAACCACTTTCCGCTTCCTAGAATTTTTTTTAAATCTCAGTATTTGTCAAGAATTGCGTGCTGAACAGCGTGAAAGTAATAAAAATTGGTAGAGATATCACGTATTCCATCAGAATGACCTCAAACAGGGCCTTTTAACGTTTTGCGCTTTACCGGTGACGTCACTTTCAATCAAGTGCGAAACCACTTTCCGCTTCCTAGAATTTTTTTTAAATCTCAGTATTTGTCAAGAATTGCGTGCTGAACAGCGTGAAAGTAATAAAAATTGGTAGAGATATCACGTATTCCATCAGAATGACCTCAAACAGGGCCTTTTAACGTTTTTCGTCTTTGCCGGTGACGTCACTTTCAATCAAGTGCCAAACCACTTTCCGCTCCCTAGAATTTTTTTTAAATCTCTGTATCTGTCAAGAATTGCGTGCTGAACAGCGTGAAAGTAATAAAAATTGGTAGAGATATCACGTATTCCATCAGAATGACCTTCAAACAGGGCCTTTTAACGTTTTGCGCTTTACCGGTGACGTCACTTTCAATCAAGTGCCAAACCACTTTCCGCTCCCTAGAATTTTTTTTAAATCTCAGTATCTGTCAAGAATTGCGTGCTGAACAGCGTGAAAGTAATAAAAATTGGTAGAGATATCACGTATTCCATCAGAATGACCTCAAACAGGGCCTTTTAACGTTTTTCGTCTTTGCCGGTGACGTCACTTTCAATCAAGTGCCAAACCACTTTCCGCTCCCTAGAATTTTTTTTAAATCTCTGTATCTGTCAAGAATTGCGTGCTGAACAGCGTGAAAGTAATAAAAATTGGTAGAGATATCACGTATTCCATCAGAATGACCTCAAACAGGGCCTTTTAACGTTTTGCGCTTTACCGGTGACGTCACTTTCAATCAAGTGCGAAACCACTTTCCGCTTCCTAGAATTTTTTTTAAATCTCAGTATTTGTCAAGAATTGCGTGCTGAACAGCGTGAAAGTAATAAAAATTGGTAGAGATATCACGTATTCCATCAGAATGACCTCAAACAGGGCCTTTTAACGTTTTTCGTCTTTGCCGGTGACGTCACTTTCAATCAAGTGCCAAACCACTTTCCGCTCCCTAGAATTTTTTTTAAATCTCTGTATCTGTCAAGAATTGCGTGCTGAACAGCGTGAAAGTAATAAAAATTGGTAGAGATATCACGTATTCCATCAGAATGACCTTCAAACAGGGCCTTTTAACGTTTTGCGCTTTACCGGTGACGTCACTTTCAATCAAGTGCCAAACCACTTTCCGCTCCCTAGAATTTTTTTTAAATCTCAGTATCTGTCAAGAATTGCGTGCTGAACAGCGTGAAAGTAATAAAAATTGGTAGAGATATCACGTATTCCATCAGAATGACCTCAAACACGAGCCTTTTAACGTTTTGCGCTTTACCGGTGACGTCACTTTCAATCAAGTGCGAAACCACTTTCCGCTTCCTAGAATTTTTTTTAAATCTCAGTATTTGTCAAGAATTGCGTGCTGAACAGCGTGAAAGTAATAAAAATTGGTAGAGATATCACGTATTCCATCAGAATGACCTCAAACAGGGCCTTTTAACGTTTTGCGCTTTGCCGGTGACGTCACTTTCAATCAAGTGCGAAACCACTTTCCGCTTCCTAGAATTTTTTTTAAATCTCAGTATTTGTCAAGAATTGCGTGCTGAACAGCGTGAAAGTAATAAAAATTGGTAGAGATATCACGTATTCCATCAGAATGACCTCAAACAGGGCCTTTTAACGTTTTTCGTCTTTGCCGGTGACGTCACTTTCAATCAAGTGCCAAACCACTTTCCGCTCCCTAGAATTTTTTTTAAATCTCTGTATCTGTCAAGAATTGCGTGCTGAACAGCGTGAAAGTAATAAAAATTGGTAGAGATATCACGTATTCCATCAGAATGACCTTCAAACAGGGCCTTTTAACGTTTTGCGCTTTACCGGTGACGTCACTTTCAATCAAGTGCCAAACCACTTTCCGCTCCCTAGAATTTTTTTTAAATCTCAGTATCTGTCAAGAATTGCGTGCTGAACAGCGTGAAAGTAATAAAAATTGGTAGAGATATCACGTATTCCATCAGAATGACCTCAAACAGGGCCTTTTAACGTTTTTCGTCTTTGCCGGTGACGTCACTTTCAATCAAGTGCCAAACCACTTTCCGCTCCCTAGAATTTTTTTTAAATCTCTGTATCTGTCAAGAATTGCGTGCTGAACAGCGTGAAAGTAATAAAAATTGGTAGAGATATCACGTATTCCATCAGAATGACCTCAAACAGGGCCTTTTAACGTTTTGCGCTTTACCGGTGACGTCACTTTCAATCAAGTGCGAAACCACTTTCCGCTTCCTAGAATTTTTTTTAAATCTCAGTATTTGTCAAGAATTGCGTGCTGAACAGCGTGAAAGTAATAAAAATTGGTAGAGATATCACGTATTCCATCAGAATGACCTCAAACAGGGCCTTTTAACGTTTTTCGTCTTTGCCGGTGACGTCACTTTCAATCAAGTGCCAAACCACTTTCCGCTCCCTAGAATTTTTTTTAAATCTCTGTATCTGTCAAGAATTGCGTGCTGAACAGCGTGAAAGTAATAAAAATTGGTAGAGATATCACGTATTCCATCAGAATGACCTCAAACAGGGCCTTTTAACGTTTTGCGCTTTACCGGTGACGTCACTTTCAATCAAGTGCGAAACCACTTTCCGCTTCCTAGAATTTTTTTTAAATCTCAGTATTTGTCAAGAATTGCGTGCTGAACAGCGTGAAAGTAATAAAAATTGGTAGAGATATCACGTATTCCATCAGAATGACCTCAAACAGGGCCTTTTAACGTTTTTCGTCTTTGCCGGTGACGTCACTTTCAATCAAGTGCCAAACCACTTTCCGCTCCCTAGAATTTTTTTTAAATCTCTGTATCTGTCAAGAATTGCGTGCTGAACAGCGTGAAAGTAATAAAAATTGGTAGAGATATCACGTATTCCATCAGAATGACCTTCAAACAGGGCCTTTTAACGTTTTGCGCTTTACCTGTGACGTCACTTTCAATCAAGTGCCAAACCACTTTCCGCTCCCTAGAATTTTTTTTAAATCTCAGTATTTGTCAAGAATTGCGTGCTGAACAGCGTGAAAGTAATAAAAATTGGTAGAGATATCACGTATTCCATCAGAATGACCTCAAACATGGCCTTTTAACGTTTTTCGTCTTTGCCGGTGACGTCACTTTCAATCAAGTGCCAAACCACTTTCCGCTTCCTAGAATTTATTTTAAATCTCCGTATCTGTCAAGCATTGCGTGCTGAACAGCGTGAAAGTAATAAAAATTGGTAGAGATATCACGTATTCCATCAGAATGACCTCAAACATGGCCTTTTAACGTTTTTCGTCTTTGCCGGTGACGTCACTTTCAATCAAGTGCCAAACCACTTTCCGCTCCCTAGAATTTTTTTTAAATCTCTGTATCTGTCAAGAATTGCGTGCTGAACAGCGTGAAAGTAATAAAAATCGGTAGAGATATCACGTATTCCATCAGAAAATCGTTTTAAAATCACAGCCACCGCTCCACCAGATAAGCTATACTTGATCACATCGATTAGAGAATACAGATTTTGGCCTAGATGCACTGTTTCGCAAGTGCAGAAATTGCCTGGCAAAATGTACAATTGCGATATCTACTAGAAAATGCAGCAGCAGTAGCTTTTTATTATAGGATCAGCCCGGCTTATAATCAGGAATATATATTTCGCCCCTTGGGCATCTTCAGTTCCTGCAGTAAACATAATAAATGATTTTAAAAATGTCTGAAAAACAATAACAGTTTACGATATCTACTATTGTAATCAGACAACTCGATAATGTTTCCAGTTCATGCTTTAAATACCATAGCTACCAACTTTTTTTTTTTTTTTTTTTGCAGTGTGGCGATCCTGTCTTGTCGTGCGATATGAAACATTTCTGCTTAACATCTTATCATGAAGGTGAGTTTCCCATGTTTATCAACCATCGATATAGCCTGTGAAGTACTTAATACTATCCGATTGGAAGTTTGTATTGACGAATGTTAGTGTCAAAATCGTCTGATTCTTAACTTATTTCTATGCCGGCATTAACTTCCGTTGCAAAACCTCTTGATTAATTGTGCTAATTGCCCATGGTGGTTGACTTGATCCGGTATTGTGTATGCTTGAATTCAATTTTTAAATCGCAGTATTAAGTATGTTGATACACATGCCAAACACGTTTGCTTGTCTTTTTATGAACACGCCTATCCCTAAGCGAATATGTCCATGCAATCATATTTATTTTCACTTCCTTTTAATACGAAGGTTGTTTAGATTTATATTTCGCCTTGTTAAGGCGTCAGCAGCGTAAAAAACTGAGCTCAAACACAGGTCCAGCAAGTGTGGCGACTTACAACTCAGAAACTATAGATACGGTAATCGATGGACAGCCTACCAGGGTAGCTTGGTTTCATGATCCAGGAAGGTTTGAAACACTGATTTTACCTCTCGTTTGTTTTTCTTTTTTTAGGCCTATTATTAGCATTATATGCACACCTTTATCGTCATTTTGGAGTGTAAAACCTCCTGTAAACATACATTATTTCTTCGAGTAAAAATTGTGAAACTGACGTTCTGTTTACATGCCCTTTATCGATTTAATTCTTCTCATTTACGCCTATATGTTGTTTTTGTCATGACATATTTTATGTGGTAATCCTTTGTCACATGACACATCCCATATATAAAAATATATCCTAATATCTGGGATTGAGTACTTTGTAGCTTCATTCGGTTAAATTGCAATCGTGTGATGTAAGCCGCCTTTGACATATGGGTAATTGTTTTGAGGGTGAAATAGGGGACGCAATCGCGTTGACAAGAATTTGCATTGACACCTACCAAGCCGCATGCGGGACAATGCCAAAGCTGGAACCTGCATTAATAAAAATTTGTAGCGCATTCCATCGTTCGGGGAGTTTGTTTGTGACAGGCCTTGTAAAGGGCGTCATCAGTTTTTCGGAATGCAAAACACAGAAGCAGCGTAAAAAACTGAGCTCAAACACAGGTCTAGCACGTGTGGAAACGTATTTACTTAGCAACTATACATACGGTAGTGATGAAAATTTTTTTCATATCACGAGACTATAATGTTTAATCGGTAACGCTTTTGCCCTTTCTGACCACTTCATTTGATTCTAAATCGATTCCATTCTATTTTAATCCATTATTATTCTATGCTGTTTGGTTGCATTATATTAATAAACAATTATACGCATCTGTCTGCATCTCAGCCTAGTGCATTGGCGAACGGACAATTTAGAGGCAAATAGCCAGCAGAGCAGTCGACCTTTTTAATTGAGACCCATCGGCCCAAGATCATCGAGACAAATTGTAATTTCACGTGTAAATCCTAAACGTAGATTATGTTTGGGACAAGACCACTACTTTTTGGCCAAACCTTTTGGTCCATTGTTGTTTGTTATTATACAATACAGTTTGTTCCAATTTGATGTTGCTTGTTCAAGTAGCATCAGTGATAGAAGTGGAACGATAAACAACCTTAAATAAAAATGCGCTGTTTTATTCTGACATAGGGTTGAGGGTTTAAGTTAGGAATCCCACAAATCAGTCCTCGGTAAAATGATATACTTGTGAAAATGGGTGTAAAAATATCAATCAAACATCTGGTTCAAAATTAACGAATAAAAACCAAACCAGTTTAAAAAGCCAAAAATGAGGGACGCCCAGTCACAAATAGGGAGCAAATTAAAAATATGGACGGTATAATGGCAACCCCTGGATTTTGACGAAGTTCGTATGTAAAACTACAGTACATGACATTTTTCAAGCAAAGGAACCCGGACAAGATACTGTTGCACAACAACAACTTATAATTTGTAAGTATACATTAACTTCAATTGGCCAAACGTGTTTAAAGTTATGTTTGCTCCATCCTTTCTCTTCATTGGCGCTTTCCTCCTCTTGCTGAAAGTCACGCCACGCAGAATAAGCCAATCACAAGGTGATGCATTCCAATATCATAGTTCCAATTGTTACGAAACAACCAGCTAAGTTGACTTGATGATTTAAAAAAATATTTGCATTATTTCACATTGCTTAGTGGATGTTTTGGAAAGGGGTCGTATGAATACCTCAAGTTTTGCTACATTTTGTTTGTACATGGTAAACTTTTGTGACAGTGAATATAGGAGCGTTCAGAAATAACGCATTCAGCGCATATCATTTTGTTGTTTAGTTAAAAATTCTTCCTATTTTCCAAGAAAACTGATATAACAAAGCATCAGCTACTAAGTCTGCAATATCTACTGCTGAATATTTACACTGAAGAAAAGGGTCCAAGTACGCATTAACAGACGAAGATCAACTCGGCATTTCATAAGAATTGATCCAGGCTACACATCATGGGAAGAAGAACGCCACCTGTTCACTACAGCACAGGGATCTGCGGAAAGCAGACCTGTTACCTCCGTGCTAAAGGTTCACAACTTCCCTCCGTGTTGTTGGTGACCGATAGCAACGGGAGGAACATTGTCTGCCCCCAGGTAGTATCGTCTCGCAGTGAGCATTTTGCTTTAAATGCGATTTCCATTCCAGGGGGGAAAATCGGACACGGCGCTGAGGAGATTGTGTACGGGAATAGATTCGAGCCAGTCGATGTGATCATCCTGGCTCTTGGCACCAACGACGTGGCTTCCCGTCGCGCTGATCACCACCACGACAGCATCGGGGCCGAGTATCAACAGTTGATTGAGGTTTGTCAACAGAAGTACCCGCAATGTCAGGTTGGTAGAAAGAATACTGTAATTGGCCTCTGCAGCATTACAATTTGTGGATTTTTCATTTTCAACAGATTGTTGTAGCTGGTATTCTACCGCAAACAGGCTTCCATCTACGTTGCGTTTATTGCGTCAACCAGGTACTTCAAAACCTCGCTGTGGAAAATGGATTGACCTTCCTTGATTTTAATATTACTGACGACCGGGAGAACTGGAGCGACAACCTTCATCTCTCGGACGTCGGGCTGCGCCATTATATGGACAGCCTGGAAGCTCATGTCCATACCATTTTTGCTGTTTCCGATGCCAAAGGTTTGAAAATGATAAATGAGTATATTCAGGATTGACCTTACCGTGCTTAATGCTGGAATTTGTGCTATCCTGTTTAGGCCTAAATATATACATAATTAATCAATGCAAAATTAAAACGACATGCAACAAAATGCAAATTGCATGCAGTTTATGTTATCCTCTATGATGGTTTCATTAGGATTCCGTTAATTGCAGAACCTTCAACATCAAAATCCACTACTGCTACTACAAAGGAAAAAAAAAAGCGGTTTCGCACCATCGAATGTTTTGGATGTGTCACCAACTGTTATTTCCATGCCACAAAAAGACAACGTACAACCACGGCGGGCCCCAATCTACATGCCAAAGAGGAAGGGCTGCCACCCAAGTCCACGGCGGGCCCCAAGCTACATGCCAGAGATGTACGGGTGCCACCCAAGTCCACGCCGGGCCCCAAGCTACATGCCAGAGATATACGGTTGCCACCCAAGTCCACCCCGGGCCCCAAGGTACATGCCAGAGATAAAGAGGTGCCACCCAAGTCCACGCCGGGCCTCAAGCAACATGCCAGAGATAAAGGGGTGCCACCCAAGTCCACGCCGGGCCCCAAGCTACATGCCAGAGATGTACGGGTGCCACCCAAGTCCACGCCGGGCCCCAAGCTACATGCCAGAGATATACGGTTGCCACCCAAGTCCACCCCGGGCCCCAAGGTACATGCCAGAGATAAAGAGGTGCCACCCAAGTCCACGCCGGGCCTCAAGCAACATGCCAGAGATAAAGGGGTGCCACCCAAGTCCACGCCGGGCCCCAAGCTACATGCCAGAGATATACGGTTGCCACCCAAGTTCACGCCGGGCCCCAATCTACATGCCAGAGATGAACGGGTGCCACCCAAGTCCACCCCCGGCCCCAAGCTACATGCCAAAGATAAAGGGGTGCCACCCAAGTCCACCCCGGGCCCCAAGGTACATGCCAGAGATAAAGAGGTGCCACCCAAGTCCACGCCGGGCCTCAAGCAACATGCCAGAGATAAAGGGGTGCCACCCAAGTCCACGCCGGGCCACAAGCTACATGCCAGAGATATACGGTTGCCACCCAAGTTCACGCCGGGCCCCAATCTACATGCCAGAGATGAAGGGGTGCCAACCAAGTCCACCCCCGGCCCCAAGCTACATGCCAAAGATAAAGGGGTGCCACCCAAGTCCACGCCGGGCCCCAAGCTACATGCCAGAGATAAAGGGTTGCCACCCAAGTTCACGCCGGGCCCCAATCTACATGCCAGAGATGTAGGAGTGCCACCCAAGTCTACACCGAGCCCCAATCTACATGCCAGAGATGTAGGAGTGCCACCCAAGTCCACACCGAGCCACAAACTACCACGGAAACGCGTTCCTTGTTTGAGCCACAAAAAAGGTGATGTAGAAGTTTTTGGTGGTAATTACAATTCAAGTCAGTCATTTTTTTATCATGGTTTGGCCAGCGCGTTTGGGCTGCTCACGAGTTTGTGGCTAGTATTACGGTTTTGCAAACTTGTGTTTCGCTGTCTTATATTGCTGGCTTTGTTTTATGCATTTTTTTTGTATTTTTTGGTTTGTTCCTCTGGATTGCTGCAGGTTTTGGATTGTTTGAAGTTGTTTTTGAACCACCTGTTGGCCTTGTTTCCTGTAAATTGCGCCAAACCGACAGCCATTGACAGAAAACGTTTGTTTCGTCGGTCTAGTTTTTTCAACATTCTGCGCTATCCTGCTCGTTTGGTAATGACAGGCGGTGGACATTTTGCTACGTCAGGAGACAAGATTAACGCTGTTGCCCAGTATTTTGTTACACATAACCTCAACCACTTTGATGTCAAAACAGGAAAGGAGTTTTTGCAAAGCAACACTTTTTGGCAAGATAAGCATATAACGAAACGCCTAATACTTCTTTTAAAGTTTTGCAAATTAAATCGGACAAAAATAGATTCGATTGTTATAAATCACTCCGGTACTAACAAACATGGCAACAATACGCAGTCAAAGTTGCTTTGCCCAAACTTCATTTCCAAATTGGCAAAATGCTTTAAGAACTACCCTAATACGACAAACTTACCGTCAGTTGTTGCAAGAACAATGCTAACACACATGAAAAAGAAATTTACCAAACAAAATTACTTCAAAATGAACCAGGTTTGGGTAAAAAGCGACAAATTTAGGAGAATGGTTCAAAACCAATGCAAGCTTGCTCTTGACAACAACTGTGAATCGTCAAAGGAACTGTCAGTTTGTTTTCAACCATGTCAATCATCTAATGTAATTAAGTTGTACTGCGTTTGTAATACTCCGTATGATGGCAGGTTGATGGTCGAGTGCGAAACTTGTAGCAAATGGTTTCACCCGAGCTGTGTTTTTGATCCTCTATGTGTTGCCGCGACTTTGTCAGCTAATGAATGGAATCGGTCTCATTTGGTTTGTCCTGGTGCTGGAACGTTTTTAAACCCGCGTTTTGAGCACAAATCGACCATTGACAAAACAACTGAGTGCATTGCAGACGAAAATCAAACTGGAAATACAGACGCGCTAGTTGGGACCAATTCGCATGTGGGTAGCACTATTTCTGGCAGTGACGATGACGTGTCGACTGTTTTTTACGGAAGCAACAATTAAATGACACTGTAGCTAACAGCCCAAATTCTTTTAGTTCGGATGACGAGAAATCAACAATTTTGTATGCTTCGCCCATTTATGCTCCTGTTGAAACATTTGGTAAGGAACAAAAGCACAATGAACTGTTTGACAGTAAATCTCGTACGCCTGTTTGCGCTACCGTTCGTGATGAGGATTGTATTGTTTTTGAGGGCGAGAATGTTGTTGTTGTTGATGATGATAATGATGATGATGATGATGATAATGTAATTTTCGATGTGAGTGAAATTGGTGCAGACATTCGTTCCAAATTTAGGCGTTCCGTTGAAGTTGATGTTAGTGGTGTATTTATGATTTCAGTTCAGAAATGGGAAAACATGATAAAAAATAGAACGGCCAATCATTTTGGAAACAACTTGTATGTGGATTTAACAGTTAAAAATGTGCATCAAATTTATAATGGTTGCGTGCCAAACGTCTTAAACAATTATTTACGAAGTGAAGAAAGTGTTGCGAACATTACACGGAATGATGATTGCTATAGAGAGGGATGGGTGAACCTGTATTGTGCGCATAGGAAGTGTAAGAATTGCAAGTGTGAAGTTGTTTTTGTGGTGACGTTTTGGTCGTTTGTTGACAAAGTTGAGGGGCGCGTTAAAGTGTCTGGTAACCGAAGCCATTGTCCTGGCTGCAAAAAATGTAGGCGGGTAACAGGAGTAATGAGGAAGAAGCTTTGCAAATCATTAGAAAATAAAACCGCTGTTAAACGATTTCGGGAAATTTACAACGAATTATTACCAGAAGAACGCTGGCTTGGGGCTCATACTTTTTTGCCATCGCAATCTGTTTTGAACAACATCAAAAGCGAACGTAAAAAAATTAGTAACTTTTGGTTTATTAATTTAAATGAAATCCGTCTGGAAATGCTAAAGAAAGGAGAACATTATATTCGAACAATAGCCATTCATCCCCCAGAAGTTGCATTGTATTGTAATAGTCAGATCAAAATATTTAATCATTTATGCTGTCGGGACATTGTCTATTTTGATGCCACGGGAAGTGTCCTCCGACGTATTGATAGGTATTCAGATTTTCAAATTTACACTTTGCTTGTCAGAAATCCAAAACAGGGTGGTGCTCCACTTCCTGTGGCAACTTTTTTGACAACGCACCATGATTCAAGTACGATTAGTCATTTTTTGGAAAAATTTATGTTTGATTGCTTAAAATTGTGTAGCGTGGCAAAAAAGCCCAGCCTGCTCATCATTGATGGCTCCATGGCAATGTGGAATGCAGTTTTGAAGGCATATTGTCAAGAATTGCGCTTAGACTTTTACAATCGTTGTTATCGTATTGTAACTGGTATTCCTAATGAGAAAGATTTGAGCAAGACTGTATTGCACAATTGCTACAGCCATGCAATGAGGGCTGCCAAAATTTTTTGTCATAAACATAGCAAAAGTAAGAAAATTGTTGAAACATATCTGTATTGGATTAACATAATGTTTTCTTGTGACACATTGGCTGGACTAGATAAAGTAATGGAAAGTTTTTTTATTCTAACTAATTGTGAAGCTTCTTCCTCAATTGTTGAATTTCATTTTAATCATATCAAAGAAAGGATTACTCAAACTCAAACTGACCATGACATTGATGGTGACAATGCCATGGACAGAACTGATTATTTTTTTACTGCAAAAGCAACAGATAGATTACAGGAAAAACGCTCACCATTTTATCAAAGATATAAGCAAAAGCTTGATGATTTTTTTATCTCTGATATTTATAAGCAACATATTGACCCAGAAATTTCAAAGAACATTTATCACAACCCGGATTTTTGTACAAAAGTTTTGGAGGTAATCGTTTCAAGAATATGTTCAACTTCCAAATTAATGCTGGGAGATTTGTCCCGACATGTTAACGGTGACACAACGAGTAATGCACAAGCACAAATGTATCATCCACAGAAAGTCCATTGTAATGCATTAAAAAATAAGGATCACCAAACAATAATGCGCGACAATCACACTCAAGGTATAATAGAAGAACATTTTCGTGATTTAAAGACTAACATTTTAGATGGCAAGCGAATGTCAAAAATTGATGACTTTGTTGTTAAATATTACAATTCTCTAAAGATTTTGATTAAGATATTCTGTGATACATTTATGCAATTTAAAACATTTCGGGACAAATCTTGTAGTTCGAATATCTCAAATTTACAACGAAATGGGGCCCATGTTTTTGAATCAAAGTTTAAAAAACGTAAGAACAATCCTAGTAGCTATTATTCATCCAGTACTGCTTCAAAACGAATTAAGTACAAAAATGAAACAGTTCAACATTTGTACAATAACAACATGAAACCTTCTCCCTTTGCCTCACCATATATTTTCTGCCCCCCTGAAGAAGTAGTTCACCGGATTTGTAAACCCATAGCTGATAAAATATGGACCCACGACCAGTTAAACAAAACTTCAATATTAGAAACTGCTTTGATTATGCATTGTCACCAGTCATTGTCATGGTTGGATTTGTGTTCACTCTGTTTGAAACCATGTAATAAAACTTACATCGCTTTGACAGAAAATGCTGCTAAGTCACATTCGGACTCCACTTTAGGTTGGCTAACTGATAAGGTAGTTGATGTTTACATAGCCAGAACAGTTACATTGTGTAATGCTGTATCGCCTGAAACATTTGCATGTTTGTCAACTGCTTTGACTATGGAAGTGTTAAGTGGTAAATGTTTTAAGAATGCGCCTAAGGCTTTCGCTAGTATTTTTTGTGATGATAAAACAATGTGTGAAAATGTTTTCATTCCTGTTTTGTTTAAGAGTCACTTCGTTGTTTTGTGGTTTAACAAATCTGGTAATAAACTGGTATTATACAACTCATTCTTGAGCTTTGATGAAGAATTGACAGCATTGATCAAGCATAACCTAATTCCCACTTTGCAAATGTTTACTGGCCATGCAGTCATGTTTGAAAATGGTTCAATTGTGAAACAATGTGATGATGCTAGTTGTGGTCTGTGTGTTTGTTACGCAGTGGATTGTATTGCATGTAAGATCTTAAAAGTGCAAATTTCACCTTTTAATGCTTTGATGTTTCGAATGTGGATGGTGTTTAGTTTAGTGTGTAATTCACATAGTTGTGAGGAAGCAATTTACAGGTGTGGTTTAAAGAGTTTTGAATTTGTTTTTATTGGACTTCCAAATAAATATAACAATTGTTGGTTAAACTCTGTTGTACAGGGTATTAGATGTCTTTGCGAAGAAGTCCCTATGAGTTTGGAATGCAAAGGTGGTGTTGCTGGTAGACTAGCTTTCATGATTAGTGAAGTTGCATGTGGCAGATTAGACAGGGTCATGTATCTTCAATTAATTAAAGATATATGCAAGCACCTACACTGGGTTTTGAATGCGCAACAAGATCCCAATGAGTTCATTTTTGTTTTTGACTTAGGTACTGTTTTTCAGAAGTGTGGGTTAGATGTCACATTTCAATTGGTCACAATAAAAAAATGTCACTCCTGCAGTAAAATTGAAAGATTTGTCAGAAACCAATCAGCACTCACTTTGCCTATGTTTGAAAATATGTTGGATGGTTGTTTTCTTAGTAGTTATTGTAAAACTGAATTTAATACTACTTCAGTCAGTCTTTGCCAAGCTTGTAAATCTAAAGGTAAAATGGCTTTTGAAATGACATTTGAAAAGATGTCTCAAGTTGTTTGCATAGTTTTAAATAGAAACATTGGTGGTAAAAAATGTATGAAGAAAGTAATCCCAGACAAAACCTTGACTTTTCAGTCCCCTTCCCATAAATTTATGCTTAAGTTGGTTTCTGTAATTGTTCATGTTGGGTCAAATGTTAATTGTGGACATTATGTTACTTATAAGTTAATTGATGAGGAATGGGTGCTTGAATTTAATGATGAAGTGGTTAGGTGTGTGCCTTTAGGAGTAGTGAATGAGGCTCTGTATACTGGTGGATGTATATTTTATTACCGTGTTGTAGAGGAATTTGTTAAAATGCCAATTAAAGTGATCCCCAGAAAGCGTCGCCACTGCAACTTGGATGCAGTCAAAACATGTGAAAAACTGATTTTAAAAGATGTCAAGTTAACCCAGCATATTGATGGCAAGTTAATTGATAGTGCAACCCCAGCGATGTTAAGTAATAATGTAAATTTTACTTACCAACAAATACTCAAAACATTATCTATAATAATGCGCCAAACTGTTTGTGAAGCAAATCTATTTCCAGAATTTTACAGGGTTCATTTGTTTTTCAGTGACCAGAGAAAAAAACTAATTGAGTTCAACTCTTTATTATCATTAACCAACACGAACCTAACAAATCTTGATTTTGAAAACCTTATTCGATTTCTAAATTATTCCATTTGTCAACATCAGTGGCGACAGCGCTTTGTTGGGGATCAACTTTTTCGTGAATCTTTTGTTGGTAAAGTTATAAAACCTGAATTTGTTGTCTATGGAAGTAGTTTGCAGAAAAAACTTGAGAGTAACTTGCTGAATGTTGATACGTATTTATCACAAGTTTTGTATATAGAAGGTATAACTTTGTTAGTGATGTTTACAGAAAAACTGTCATATAACAAGGCATCATTATCTTTAGGTTTTATTGCCACATATTTAAGTAAACATTAAAATGGTATCATTGTGTTTTGTAATTGTTCGTACAAAAAATGTGCCAAGGTAACTTGTTAAAAAATAAAGGAAAAAAATTTTCAATAATTTTAAAATCATCATTGATATTACCACCTTATCTCTGCATTTATAGAATATTTCTAGCTTTTGCCCTTGTATGCATAGTACAATTATACTGAACAAGGGTGACTGACAATAATATTGCCACAAATGTTATATTTCCTTATTTCAAGAGTAGTTTTCTGCTGGGGTATATTTATTTTTTCAGATTCATAAAACTACAGCAATGCTTTATCCTGTCACCAGAAGCGACCACCTATGGCACAGAAGTTTTTCATGCCATCTTTGATCCAAATATGACAAATTTGGCAGTTTTTAAAAGTCTGTGTTGATCAATTAAAACTGCCAGAAAAAAAAAACCTGCATGCTTGTTTTATTGTGCCACTATCAAAACTGTCATTGGAGTTTTCTCGAATTTTTTACATCAAACATTGTGATTAACTTTTACCAATCATGCATGCATTAATATCATGCATAAATTTGTGTTTTACATACTTTCATATACATCGTGTAATTTTGTTCATTTCATTTCAAACTTCTTTTTTATTATACTTGCGTTAACTTAATGGTCATTTTTACACATTCAAAAAATCGGGAAATTTTTTAAATGCTTATCAGCCAATAAAATGGTCATGCAGGTCTAATTAGTGTTCCACCATATGGTGAGGGGAAGCCGATTTTTACCTTCCAAATTGTGAAGCTTCGGATTTGCAAAGATTTTCGTGTCATTAACCAAAAAACGGTAAAAAGACTCGTGTTTGAGGTCATTCTGATGGAATACGTGATATCTCTACCAATTTTTATTACTTTCACGCTGTTCAGCACGCAATTCTTGACAAATACTGAGATTTAAAAAAAATTCTAGGGAGCGGAAAGTGGTTTGGCACTTGATTGAAAGTGACTTCACCGGTAAAGCGCAAAACGTTAAAAGGCCCTGTTTGAAGGTCATTCTGATGGAATACGTGATATCTCTACCAATTTTTATTACTTTCACGCTGTTTAGCACGCAATTCTTGACAGATACAGAGATTTAAAAAAAATTCTAGGGAGCGGAAAGTGGTTTGGCACTTGATTGAAAGTGACGTCACCGGTAAAGCGCAAAACGTTAAAAGGCCCTATTTGAAGGTCATTCTGATGGAATACGTGATATCTCTACCAATTTTTATTACTTTCACGCTGTTCAGCACGCAATTCTTGACAGATACAGAGATTTAAAAAAAATTCTAGGGAGCGGAAAGTGGTTTGGCACTTGATTGAAAGTGACGTCACCGGCAAAGACGAAAAACGTTAAAAGGCCCTGTTTGAGGTCATTCTGATGGAATACGTGATATCTCTACCAATTTTTATTACTTTCACGCTGTTCAGCACGCAATTCTTGACAGATACAGAGATTTAAAAAAAATTCTAGGGAGCGGAAAGTGGTTTGGCACTTGATTGAAAGTGACGTCACCGGCAAAGACGAAAAACGTTAAAAGGCCATGTTTGAGGTCATTCTGATGGAATACGTGATATCTCTACCAATTTTTATTACTTTCACGCTGTTCAGCACGCAATTCTTGACAGATACTGAGATTTAAAAAAAATTCTAGGAAGCGGAAAGTGGTTTGGCACTTGATTGAAAATGACGTCACCAGTAAAGCGCAAAACGTTAAAAGGCCCTGTTTGAGGTCATTCTGATGGAATACGTGATATCTCTACCAATTTTTATTACTTTCACGCTGTTCAGCACGCAATTCTTGACAAATACTGAGATTTAAAAAAAATTCTAGGAAGCGGAAAGTGGTTTCGCACTTGATTGAAAGTGACGTCACCGGTAAAGCGCAAAACGTTAAAAGGCCATGTTTGAGGTCATTCTGATGGAATACGTGATATCTCTACCAATTTTTATTACTTTCACGCTGTTCAGCACGCAATTCTTGACAGATACTGAGATTTAAAAAAAATTCTAGGGAGCGGAAAGTGGTTTGGCACTTGATTGAAAGTGACGTCACCGGCAAAGACGAAAAACGTTAAAAGGCCATGTTTGAGGTCATTCTGATGGAATACGTGATATCTCTACCAATTTTTATTACTTTCACGCTGTTCAGCACGCAATTCTTGACAGATACTGAGATTTAAAAAAAATTCTAGGAAGCGGAAAGTGGTTTGGCACTTGATTGAAAATGACGTCACCAGTAAAGCGCAAAACGTTAAAAGGCCCTGTTTGAGGTCATTCTGATGGAATACGTGATATCTCTACCAATTTTTATTACTTTCACGCTGTTCAGCACGCAATTCTTGACAAATACTGAGATTTAAAAAAAATTCTAGGGAGCGGAAAGTGGTTTGGCACTTGATTGAAAGTGACGTCACCGGCAAAGACGAAAAACGTTAAAAGGCCCTGTTTGAGGTCATTCTGATGGAATACGTGATATCTCTACCAATTTTTATTACTTTCACGCTGTTCAGCACGCAATTCTTGACAGATACAGAGATTTAAAAAAAATTCTAGGGAGCGGAAAGTGGTTTGGCACTTGATTGAAAGTGACGTCACCGGCAAAGACGAAAAACGTTAAAAGGCCATGTTTGAGGTCATTCTGATGGAATACGTGATATCTCTACCAATTTTTATTACTTTCACGCTGTTCAGCACGCAATTCTTGACAGATACTGAGATTTAAAAAAAATTCTAGGAAGCGGAAAGTGGTTTGGCACTTGATTGAAAATGACGTCACCAGTAAAGCGCAAAACGTTAAAAGGCCCTGTTTGAGGTCATTCTGATGGAATACGTGATATCTCTACCAATTTTTATTACTTTCACGCTGTTCAGCACGCAATTCTTGACAAATACTGAGATTTAAAAAAAATTCTAGGAAGCGGAAAGTGGTTTCGCACTTGATTGAAAGTGACGTCACCGGTAAAGCGCAAAACGTTAAAAGGCCATGTTTGAGGTCATTCTGATGGAATACGTGATATCTCTACCAATTTTTATTACTTTCACGCTGTTCAGCACGCAATTCTTGACAAATACTGAGATTTAAAAAAAATTCTAGGAAGCGGAAAGTGGTTTCGCACTTGATTGAAAGTGACGTCACCGGTAAAGCGCAAAACGTTAAAAGGCCATGTTTGAGGTCATTCTGATGGAATACGTGATATCTCTACCAATTTTTATTACTTTCACGCTGTTCAGCACGCAATTCTTGACAGATACAGAGATTTTAAAAAAATTCTAGGGAGCGGAAAGTGGTTTGGCACTTGATTGAAAGTGACTTCACCGGTAAAGCGCAAAACGTTAAAAGGCCCTGTTTGAAGGTCATTCTGATGGAATACGTGATATCTCTACCAATTTTTATTACTTTCACGCTGTTCAGCACGCAATTCTTGACAGATACAGAGATTTAAAAAAAATTCTAGGGAGCGGAAAGTGGTTTGGCACTTGATTGAAAGTGACGTCACCGGCAAAGACGAAAAACGTTAAAAGGCCATGTTTGAGGTCATTCTGATGGAATACGTGATATCTCTACCAATTTTTATTACTTTCACGCTGTTCAGCACGCAATTCTTGACAAATACTGAGATTTAAAAAAAATTCTAGGAAGCGGAAAGTGGTTTGGCACTTGATTGAAAGTGACGTCACCGGTAAAGCGCAAAACGTTAAAAGGCCCTGTTTGAAGGTCATTCTGATGGAATACGTGATATCTCTACCAATTTTTATTACTTTCACGCTGTTCAGCACGCAATTCTTGACAAATACTGAGATTTAAAAAAAATTCTAGGGAGCGGAAAGTGGTTTGGCACTTGATTGAAAGTGACGTCACCGGTAAAGCGCAAAACGTTAAAAGGCCCTGTTTGAAGGTCATTCTGATGGAATACGTGATATCTCTACCAATTTTTATTACTTTCACGCTGTTCAGCACGCAATTCTTGACAAATACTGAGATTTAAAAAAAATTCTAGGAAGCGGAAAGTGGTTTGGCACTTGATTGAAAGTGACGTCACCGGTAAAGCGCAAAACGTTAAAAGGCCATGTTTGAGGTCATTCTGATGGAATACGTGATATCTCTACCAATTTTTATTACTTTCACGCTGTTCAGCACGCAATTCTCGACAAATACTGAGATTTAAAAAAAATTCTAGGGAGCGGAAAGTGGTTTGGCACTTGATTGAAAGTGACGTCACCGGTAAAGCGCAAAACGTTAAAAGGCCCTGTTTGAAGGTCATTCTGATGGAATACGTGATATCTCTACCAATTTTTATTACTTTCACGCTGTTCAGCACGCAATTCTTGACAAATACTGAGATTTAAAAAAAATTCTAGGAAGCGGAAAGTGGTTTCGCACTTGATTGAAAGTGACTTCACCGGTAAAGCGCAAAACGTTAAAAACCCTGTTTGAAGGTCATTCTGATGGAATACGTGATATCTCTACCAATTTTTATTACTTTCACGCTGTTCAGCACGCAATTCTTGACAAATACTGAGATTTAAAAAAAATTCTAGGAAGCGGAAAGTGGTTTCGCACTTGATTGAAAGTGACGTCACCGGCAAAGACGAAAAACGTTAAAAGGCCATGTTTGAGGTCATTCTGATGGAATACGTGATATCTCTACCAATTTTTATTACTTTCACGCTGTTCAGCACGCAATTCTTGACAAATACTGAGATTTAAAAAAAATTCTAGGAAGCGGAAAGTGGTTTCGCACTTGATTGAAAGTGACTTCACCGGTAAAGCGCAAAACGTTAAAAGGCCCTGTTTGAAGGTCATTCTGATGGAATACGTGATATCTCTACCAATTTTTATTACTTTCACGCTGTTTAGCACGCAATTCTTGACAGATACAGAGATTTAAAAAAAATTCTAGGGAGCGGAAAGTGGTTTGGCACTTGATTGAAAGTGACTTCACCGGTAAAGCGCAAAACGTTAAAAGGCCCTGTTTGAAGGTCATTCTGATGGAATACGTGATATCTCTACCAATTTTTATTACTTTCACGCTGTTCAGCACGCAATTCTTGACAGATACTGAGATTTAAAAAAAATTCTAGGGAGCGGAAAGTGGTTTGGCACTTGATTGAAAGTGACGTCACCGGCAAAGACGAAAAACGTTAAAAGGCCCTGTTTGAGGTCATTCTGATGGAATACGTGATATCTCTACCAATTTTTATTACTTTCACGCTGTTCAGCACGCAATTCTTGACAAATACTGAGATTTAAAAAAAATTCTAGGAAGCGGAAAGTGGTTTCGCACTTGATTGAAAGTGACGTCACCGGTAAAGCGCAAAACGTTAAAAGGCCATGTTTGAGGTCATTCTGATGGAATACGTGATATCTCTACCAATTTTTATTACTTTCACGCTGTTCAGCACGCAATTCTTGACAAATACTGAGATTTAAAAAAAATTCTAGGGAGCGGAAAGTGGTTTGGCACTTGATTGAAAGTGACGTCACCGGCAAAGACGAAAAACGTTAAAAGGCCCTGTTTGAGGTCATTCTGATGGAATACGTGATATCTCTACCAATTTTTATTACTTTCACGCTGTTCAGCACGCAATTCTTGACAGATACTGAGATTTAAAAAAAATTCTAGGGAGCGGAAAGTGGTTTGGCACTTGATTGAAAGTGACGTCACCGGTAAAGACGAAAAACGTAACATTTTCTGTTATACACCCAGTAGAAACTCAGTTGTGGAAGTTAAACCTTGTTGTGAAACGCTGCTCATTGAAGCGGAACGTTTTTGGTACAAATTTAATTTAGGATTCTGCCAGAATGACAATAGTAAGTTGGCAATCGGAAAAGGGGGAATACTATTACGCCGGGTCACGAAGTTTTTGCCGAACTGGAAGCTGTGTAACAGTATCGTGTGTCTTCCTTGTAATGAACGATAATGTTTTTGAATCGAATAGAGCATAACATTACCCACAGGAATTCTAAAGTTTTCCTGTGTGCAAAAAATTGGTCTTGAATTTGGTCAATGGATTTCTCCAAGTTTTCTGACGATAATTTTGACGTTAAAGACTGGGTAAACAACGTCTTTCGCGCCCAGCAAGATGAGAAACAACGAGAAGCATACACGGCGACCCTTGTGACTAAACTACAGAGATATATTCAAGAAGTAAACAAGTCTTTGGAAGATACTTCCCAACAATCCGTAGCTAGTTTACCTCGTGTACTACGAGACGTTGAGACACTCAAACAAGAGGCCACATTCCTATGGCAACAAATGCAACAAGTATGGTGGTGGTTTTGTTGTAAATTGTAATAACAAACTTATGACAAGCAAACCTAAACAATAGTAATAAATTGTGTATAAGCTGCAGACAGATGGCCACTGTTTCGACCTAAAAGGTCTCATCAGTGCAGCTGGCCATCTGTCTGCAGCTTATACACAATTCATATTTTTGGCTCCACATTGCTTATCAATAGTAATAAAGTTAATAAACTGAAGAACAATAGAAATGAAACTAAGGTTTGTAGGTAAAAGATGAAATTCGAAGTGTTGAACAACGGACTTCTCATTCCATGCAAGTTCTTGTGAATGTAGACACTGTGCGGTCAAGAGTGGAAAAGGCTTGTGCTGCTTTGAAGGAGGCAGACAACTGGTCAAGTCTAGCATCAGCGGTGGAAGACATCTTTAAGTATGTCATATTAGTACAACAAATGTCAAAGTTATTCATCTAATATTTGCACACATAGATCTGGGGATGTGGAGGCAATTGCTGCTCAGTTGCAAAGCATGAGGGCTAGTTTGCAAGTCTTGAGGAATAGTCCAGATTATGATGACAAGGTCAAGTGCCTTTGTACATGGATTATAACGTAACTTAACAAACTCTTTTAACATGTAGGTAATGCACCTGGAAGCTCTAAAAAATCGGTTGGAGTCCAGCATGAGTCCACATGTGGTAGCAGCATTTATGCAACACAAAACTGATGAGGCTAAGCGCTATTATGCAATATTCAAAAGTCTTGACAGGTACATGCTGAGAATGACAATTTGAGTTGATTTGTCATTTGTGGTCATTTTGTTTTGTAAATATTCGACTAAAACCTACAAAAACATATTTAACAGCCACAGGTTCCAAAATGAGGCATTGACACAATGAGTATTAAAATGAACATTATACTTTAAGCTGTTTTAAAAAAAGTACCATTAAAAATTTACAAATTTTAAAAAGTTGGAAATATCTAATGTAATTTTAGGGTTTATTTGTCTTTAAAAAACGTCGATGTCACATTGCTTCACAATGGTTTGCATGAGAACCATTAATTATCTCTTAAAAATCATCTATCGGTATTGGATTATAAAGTCTTGTAAGAATCTTCAGAATGAAATTTTTGCATAAACCTGACATTAATGCAGTTGCCAGATAAAAGGTATACATTCTTATCTTTCAACTGTTTTGTAGAGATGTGGAACTCAGAAACTACTATCTCAAGTGCCATCGTGCTCAAATCTCTTCAAAATGGCAGGACATTGTCAGTGGTGAAAATGATCCATCCAAGGCAACTGAACTGGATGATGTGACTCTTCTCAATGAATTTTATGAGCTTCTTTTATCAATTTGGCACATTGAAATGAAGTGGTGCACAACCGTGTTTGGCAAGGAGGCCTCTGCAGCCATCATAACACAGTTAATTCTTGAAGTCATGTTATCAGTCGAATCTGGGCCTGCTGCACTTGTAAACAATAGTCTAACAGGATTGGCTCTGGAGAGGTTGGACATGCTTACTCGTCTGTTTGTGTCTACAGACAATTTTGTTCTAAACCTAAAACAGGTTTTTGCAAAAGATGTTGTGATAGAAAATTTGGACAGTGCAGTGATGAGCAAGCTATCGGATGCTGTTTGGCACCCCTTTATTAATCCCCTCCTTGAGTATGAAACTATGGAGACAGAAGCTTTGCTTTCAGGGCTTGCGAATATTTCTTTGGATGCACCAGATGTCATTGACCTTGTACAACTTCTGGATTCTTCAGTGAAAAAGCTTTTTGATGAGGCTGCTATTGGAATGAACAGATGTGCAAAACTAACGGGTATATATATATTTTTTTTAATTGGTTGGCTATTGAGTTTTGTACATTTTCGAAATATGTTTAACTTTTGTGGCACCCAGCAATAGTTTTGCGAAGACTTTTTTTATATTTTTGCCATTAGTTGTAAATAAGTTACACTTTATTGTAAGCTGATCATCCCTAAAGCCTTTGGGCCCTAAATTCCTCGGCAGTTTAACCCTTACTGGACTCAGAATTTGTTTACATTCATTAAATTTTTTGAAACTAATTGCAAATGTTCAAAACTTGACCATGTTATATCACTAGGGAAAATTAAGTGTCAGTATAATAAAATAAATGATTATAATGATGCTGATCATTTGTCACTCTTGTTTTTTTATCACATATCTATACTTTTTACTAGGATTTTTGGGATCATGCGATCTTCTTGTTGCATTAGAAAAGTACTTCACTGAATACTGTAACAGATTTTCTCGACAGCTCAGAACAATAGCAGCATCGTTTGGGTTCAAAAAGGGCCAGGTTTGTTTTTGTTTCATTTTGCCAATTTCAACATATTTTGTAACTTTGATCAATTGATATCTCGATTTGTGTAGAATTATGAGAATGTGGATGGGGACAAAATTGATGATGAAAACTGGACAGTCTTCCAGCACTGCGTGCGTATTATTGCTACTTGCGGAAAGATATTACTCCGCTTCGAAGATTTTCGCGGTTCATTAGCGACTACTATGCTCACACAAACCTCTGAGCACGCTGCAAAGTACGACGGTGGATCCAAACCTTCGTCGTTTACGCTGCCCTGGGAGAGGTACAACTACCTTGTGCGCGTTGACTCGGCAAAGTACAACCGCCTGCGTGATTTGGTAACCAACGTTCGTGACAATGCTGCAGGGCATCTTCTTAGTGAAACCAAGCAATGCGTGAACGATTTAAACCAACAGGCGCAAAACTTGGCATTTGATGTCGCTTTTGCGCATGTGAAACGCCAGCTGTCCTCTGTCCCGCTGCTTTCAGCCACACCAGAGGAAGGGGACGCGATCGTTTCTCAGAGCGAAATGCCGATGTTTAGCGTCTCACCGAGTGAGCATGCGACACACATCGGACAGTACTTGATGACACTCCCGCAGCACTTGGAGCCTTTCGCCGCAGTGGAAGCCGACGAGAAGGCGGAGAATCAAGCGCTGGAAATGGCACTTCGAGCCGGCAAGTTGCCTTTCCCGCCCAAGCCTGGGGAGGATGAGCTAACGGAGACGGAAATGGATAACATGTCAGACCAATGGCTTGGTGCAATTGTTCGAGCTACAGAGCAAACGTATATACAAGCTGTAACCCAAATTGAAACGCTTGGCACTGACGCGGCTCGTCAGTTGGTAGCCGATTTGGATTACATGGGTAATGTGGTAGATTCTCTTGGCCTTTCCACCTCCAAGCAACTTTTAAAGCTGCGCGAATTACTGAACATTCCACAGTCCGATGTAAGCCAATTTCGTTCGTCTGCAGTTGGTACGTCGCATCGAATGGCGAGCACAGTGGCGGCTATGCGAGGAATCACCTTGTAAATCTATATATGTTAGTCTATTGTCAGCTTTGATGTCAAAACCTGTGCAATGTCGCATTGACTTGTGAAAAAGAAATATATTTGTGCTGATTGTCGAGTAGTCAGAAATAAATTTCTTGTATCTGCATCGTAGTGATTTGAGAGGACATTTAAAAATGGCTACACAAAAATTTGTGGCTAGTATTCAAAAACATTAAACACTTATAGTAGAGATATTACCCCCTGTCAGTAATGAATAAGGCTTGGTCGAGAGCCCGGCTAGTATGGGGCGCCGTTTTGAAAAAATTAACTTGCCGCAACATAGCTATTTTTCACAATGGCATCAACGCGCCTTTTTGAAAAATATTAACTTGCCGCAACATAGAGCTAAGTTGCGGCAAGATAGCTAAGTTGCGGCAACATAGTGCTAAGTTGCGGCAAGATAGCTAAGTTGCGGCAACATAGAGCTAAGTTGCGGCAACATAGCTAAGTTGCGGCAACATAGTGCTAAGTTGCGGCAAGATAGCTAAGTTGCGGCAACATAGTGCTAAGTTGCGGCAACATAGTGCCAAGTTGCGGCAAGATAGCTAAGTTGCCGCAACATAGAGCTATCTTGCCGCAACATAGTGCTAAGTTGCGGCAACATAGTGCCAAGTTGCGGCAAGATAGCTAAGTTGCCGCAACATAGAGCTATCTTGCCGCAACATAGTGCTAAGTTGCGGCAACATAGTGCTAAGTTGCCGCAACATAGATCGAAGTTGCTACAAGATCGATATGTTGCCGCAAGATAGAGCTAAGTTGCTGCAAGATATCTAAGTTGCTGCAAGACAGCCAAGTTCCCCCAACATAGAGCCAATGTGTCGCAACGTAGAGCTAAGTTGCTGCAAGATAACGAAGTTGCGCATTATAAAGCTTTGTTGCCGCAGGTTAGCTAAAAATTTGCCGGCGCTTTTTATCGCGTTATACTTAATATATATTTTTAATAAGGTAACGTAGGTAATGGAAACCAAGAGCGAATATACGGAGTTGGAAGAGGCGGTGCAAAGATTGGCCACAGTTGTTAATACCTTGGCAAGGGACCGAGCCGAACAGGACAATGATTGCAAATCTGCCTCATCTTCTGGATCTGCACTGCCTAAAGGCCAGTTGGAAAAAGTAAAGAAACCCCCCAAAATTGTAAATACCCCTTAGGGGTCGGGTAAACACAAATGTTAATTTCATGTTCGAAATGTGTTATTCCCAATAGAGGTAAAACTCACGAAAAAGTTTATATCATGCCAAGTTGTATACCCTGTCACTGGGGACGCAGTTAACTACTGTATTTTTTTCTTTCCAACCACTGTGTGCTTTGTTGACAGAATTCTTCCTTTCAAAATGAAATCAGAGGTAGTGGTGGACGTATCTTTGGGGCTGATAAAACAAGCTATTCCACCTTTGTAGATGATGATGATGACTTTCAACCAGTAAGTAATTTACTTTACTGCTGTAGATTGCATAACATTTAGCTTTGATGTGCCCGTAACATATGGTATATCCAAAAGTAGCATATCCAAAAACATTCCAACTAGTTATAAATAACTTGGCTAGCATTATGCAGTAAATGTAATATTCTAATGCTGTTCTTTAATTTTTGCAGGAGTGTAAAAGAGTTTTCTGTCCATTAAACTCGACAGGAAAAAAGGTGGAAACCAGTTGCAGTTAAAGGTGGTCGAAAACTCAAATACAAAAAAACTGATAGACATCACTTTTGTTCAAGAATTGTTGTATGTATTCCACTTCAAGAATTTTCACAAGGCATACAAAGAATAAATGGTGATTGGTTTATAACAATACCAAGATGTCAAAAAAAGATGAAGACAATGGGATTACACCATGTTATACAAATTAACAGTGTATGGAATATGACTGAAATGCAAACAGCCATCATCAACGCTTTTAAAGATTGCTTCATTTCATTTTCCACTTTTCAATACTTGTTGCTCAAACCAGGCCTTAATTTGTTGACGAAGGCAGTATCTGAGGATGGATTTATATGGAATGCAAGAGCTGTGCTTGCACTAAACACACAAAAAAATTATATCAGTTCAGAAGATGCCCTAGCAATTAAAACTGTGGAAATTGCAGTCAACAATTGTGACATGGTTTGTAAGATAATAACCAACTATTACAAAAATAAATCGATCAAGACTAATTATTGAATATGTCCATGTCATATGTAACATGTTATGTATCACTAAATATCTACTTATGATTGCAAGCAAACACAGGAAGATGCTCTGTTGACTGAAGAAACTAGTAACAGTGTTGAAGTTTCTGAAGAGAAGGAAAATTGCAATCCTTTACCGGATACATCATTGGTTGGTTCCATAACCGCGACAGAATCTTTGATTTATCGGTAACGTTAAATAATTCCTATGCCTAAAAAAATCTTCCAATACTAAATGCTTTTTAGTGAGTATGTCAACTTGGTGTCAAGTTGTGATGAACCTCCAAACTATTCCAGTGATGATAGTGATGGTGACCTGCAACAGGCAATTCAGCAGTCATTACTGGGTAACAAACAATATTATGTGGATTCACTTTTGAAAATAATGCATTGTTACAATGGCATTGCAGGAAATTGCATGACACTGCCACCGCAGAACAGTGCCTGGAAACTTTGCAAGAAAACATTGATGAACATGCTGTCAATAAGTTCAAAAGGTTTTACCATATTGATGTTGCTTTCTTGTTTTCGAACAGAAGTGTTTTATTTTGCAGATAAAAGATACAGAATCACTTTGTGAACTCAATGATTGTTTGTTAAACTCACATACATTTTTAAAACTTGCTGGCTATCACACACACTGTACAAACTTAAATGACAAGAGCAAAATTATAAATAATGCAATGAAATTTTATACCGAAGGCAAGAATGAACCACTTACCAGGTTTGTAAAACTATGTATGTGATGCTTTACATTGTTACATTAGGCACATGCTGTTTAGGTTTACTACAGGTTTAAATCAAACTGGTCTTCTGGACCAAATGAAAAATGCACCTATTGCATTTGAAAAGTATTTCATGGCAATTAACGGTAGTGAACAAATTTCAGCCGACAAAATTAAGGCTATCTTTAACCCCACACTTTCTGAGGCTGGAAGTAACAGAAGAAATAAAGAAAATTTGGTGATGACCTGGTGGAAAAGCTTCTTAGATGATGTGGAAGGTGCCAAGTTATTTTTGTTTTAAAAAGTTGCAGTTTGTGAAATATATACTTTCTTTCTTTAGAAAGAGATTCTGAATGTTCACTTCAAGGCATATTAGTGTTTGCAACTGGGGCAGATGAAACACCTCCGTTAGGATTTTTTCCAAAGCCTTCTCTACAGTTACTGAATAGTGAATCATCCCCTTTTCCCCTGGGAAATACTTGTGCTAATATTATCAGCATTCCCATGGGACATAAGGATTATGACACTTTCAGAAGCAAAATGGAATTTGGCATTTGCAATTCGCCCGGCTTTGGGAAAGTTTAAAGCAATTGAATAATTTTGGTTGGATATGCCCAAAGAACACCAGTTGTATATGGGATGCATTACCTTGGCTAGTGTGAATTACCATGTACCAATAAGTATTAAGTACCTCAAAGCATTTTCAAACATGACCTGATGTACATTTGAACTGGTTTTATGTTAGTACACTATAGCCTGAGTGCAGTGTTTGTTAAATGTTGTTTTGTTTATTGCAAACTGTGATTGTCACCAAGCTATTTAATTAAATTTGTGAAAAGTTATACTACTTCCATGTTCTTTATTTATTTTGACTATGTACACAATTAAATTTCTAGCATATAACAACCCCTTGTGTGTAGCAATTGTTTGTTAAAACTGTTTTAAAGACCAAAACTATAATGTTCTGTAAGATATTGAGTGTCTGTACTGGATATATTTGAATGTTAATGTGGCCTTAACATATTGTGACAAAACCACTGTAAAATATGAGTAACATTGACACTTTCTGATTTGTATTGTTTGTTAGCCTCAATTTGCCACATACCTCAGTACTACATACACTGTCATATCTTACCTGCTACAGAATCGTTTTTAAATCATTTGAATACAGCCGATATTTTCTGTTCATTTTCAAAATAAATCATGAAAACTTGTGATGTATGTATTAAGCAGTACGGTATGCATGTAATGTAAAACTACTAAACAAGTGTCAAAGTAAAAAAACAAAGCATTCACTGTTCAACAAGATAGTTACTAACAAATTCAACAGCACACTTGTATTTGTTCATTCATTTAAGTTTTGTAATACACCTTCAGGCAATTGTAACAAATTTGTTTCAACATCAACATTGCTAGTACTTGGGTATATTATGTCACTATTATCAATTTCATCAAATGGGTTTAGCGCCTGAAACTGTAATAGGTGGCGATTCATGTAAAAAAGTTGCAAAGGTGATTGATAATTTTCAGTTGAAAGGACATGGTGGTTTGTTGCAGTTACAAACTCCGCCAACCTTTTGTTTATGATATCTTTGTACACAAAATGGAGACAGTAAAGATGTACAGAGTTCATAATATCCAATATGTGACACTCCTCAAGGTATGAGAATTCATTGTGAAACCTATTCACAACTTGAGAATTAATATCTCTGTTGAGTCGCTCAATTCGTTGATTGTGCACTGAACTTCCAGTAACCACAGATTTGCTGTTAAGCCTTCTTTCATACATATACCTCCACACATGAACATTTTCTCCACCAAAATCACTTCGAATTTTTAGTGGCAAACCAAATTTATCCACAGCTTCTTCAAACAAGTTTAAAACAGTCACTGACTTATTGTTATCTGAGCAGTGGCAGTAGGTAATTAACCTACTGTATCCATCTATTCCAGCGTGAATGACAAACTTCCATCTAATTAACTTGTGAGTGCCATCTATATGCCAAATGTAGTTAGGACATGGAACTGTATATTTTCTTCTGGCAATGGTTGTAAGTTGTCGTGCTTTTATTCCCTCTTCATCAACTCTATGCAAACCAGATCGAAGCCTTTTCCTTTGTACAAATTTACCCTGTGCTTTAAGGTGTCCATTTACCATAACTTCCCCAGATGCAGGATGGTTTCCTTTTACATTTCGTAATGTGGTGTCAAGATCCTGATCTGATATTGAACTGCACGAGGATAGATATACACCAGTTAAATAAAGCTTTAACTAAGTTATTTCCACCTGCCATACCTGTAAGTTGGTTTTTCCAAATTACATTCACATATAACTCGTTTCAATGTGGGTCTGGATATTTCAAGCAATCGGCATATATCACTAAATTTTATTCTTAGAACCAAAAGTTGCTTGAGATGTTCCACATCAACTTGCTTCCGATGTCGCCCCTAGAATATGCACAGATAACAGTTTACGTTTATCATTTCTATAGCTAAGTTGCGGCAACATAGTGCTAAGTTGCGGCAAGATAGCTAAGTTGCCGCAACATAGAGCTATCTTGCCGCAACATAGCGCTAAGTTGCGGCAAGATAGCTCTATGTTGCGGCAACTTAGCTATCTTGCCGCAACTTAGCACTATGTTGCCGCAACTTAGCACTATGTTGCCGCAATTTAGCTATCTTGCCGCAACTTAGCGCTATGTTGCGGCAAGATAGCTCTATGTTGCGGCAACTTAGCTATCTTGCCGCAGCTTAGCACTATGTTGCCGCAACTTAGCTATCTTGCCGCAACTTAGCTCTATGTTGCGGCAACTTAGCTATCTTGCAGCAACTTAGCACTATGTTGCCGCAACTTAGCTATCTTGCCGCAACTTAGCACTATGTTGCCGCAACTTAGCTATCTTGCCGCAACTTAGCACTATGTTGCGGCAAGATAGCTCTATGTTGCGGCAACTTAGCTATCTTGCCGCAACTTAGCACTATGTTGCGGCAACTTAGCTATCTTGCCGCAACTTAGCACTATGTTGCGGCAACTTAGCTATCTTGCCGCAACTTAGCACTATGTTGCCGCAACTTAGCTATCTTGCCGCAACTTAGCTCTATGTTGCGGCAAGATAATTTTTTTCAAAACGGCGCCCCATAGGCTAGAGGTGATATAAGTAAGTAGGGATTTATTTGATATCTATGTATTTTGATTTTTTTTCTGCAGCGCATGTAAGTAATTTTGCTGGAAAATAAAAGATTTCACTGAAATTGTTTGGCAGTAACTGAAAAATAACTACATGAAAATTTTTAAAATGAGTGCCAACTGCTGTTCAAACTATTTCCTGTCGCTGCAACCATAGTATACTCACAAATATACTATGTTGCAACCAGAATGTTACGTTGTCTATGCTGCAACCACACTGCAACCACTCTACAATTACAATGTCTGTTTGCGTCACAAGCCGGAATTCTTTGCATTTCTTTCTCTGTGGACCGTTGATTTGATACAAACAATGAAACAAAAGCAAAAAAAATGGTTGGCAGTTTTGGGACAAGCGCACAAAGCAAAAACTTTAGATTGCCTTTTTCTATCGCGCCTCTTTCGAAAGCCACGCTGCGCGCATTATTCTTATCACGTGATTAGAACACCCGGATGTTCAGTTGGCGTGCTTATAAATCGGTAAGCAAAGAAGCTACTTCATTTCGTCGTTTTTATCTTCGTGAATCTTTGTTTAACGGTGAGTTTTTCGTAAAATATGCGGTTTCGTTAATTACTTGTCGTATTGTGACATTATATAAATTGTTAATGCTTCGTATTGTTTTGTATTCGAAAAGTAATGTAGGAATTGTATGCCAAATTTTAAACATTGTTGAGCAACATGTTTTCCGTCTAATGCAAATGTATGTGTAGTGTGGTATCGTGGAAAATAAAAAAAAATATTGAAATATAGGTTTAACAGAAACTTCTAACCATGACTGATGCTGATGAACTGTTGGATTACGAAGAAGATGAACATGAAGCGACCAATGATTTGGTGCCCGGAAAAGACCAGAAGAAAGATGTGAAGGGTACATATGTATCTATTCACAGTTCTGGTTTTAGAGATTTTTTACTTAAACCTGAACTTTTGAGAGCTATTGTGGACTGTGGTTTTGAACATCCTTCTGAAGGTTAGTGCGTGTAGTTTTGTTGGTAGTATTAGTGGTTACATTTATGTGTTTTTATTTAGTTCAAAATGAATGTATTCCACAAGCTGTTCTTGGCATGGATGTTCTCTGTCAGGCTAAGTCTGGTATGGGTAAAACTGCAGTTTTTGTGTTGGCAACATTACAACAGCTGGAACCTGTTGATGGACAGGTATGTAAATCGTTTTTTTTTTAGTTTCCTTTACATCAGTGGTTTCCATCAAATGCCATTTTGAAAAATATATAAATAAATAAAATTGTGGTTATTGCAGGTTTCTGTCTTAGTAATGTGTCACACAAGAGAACTGGCATTCCAGATCAGCAAAGAGTATGAAAGATTTTCAAAATACATGTCGACCATCAAGGTGTGTGTACTGAGGTTAATTGTATACTTAAAGCCATAGAATAGAATTGTAAATCAGTCAAAATAGTTGGAAATAATGTTATTTGATTTATTTTATAAAAAAGTAAGTTACCACCTTAAATTTTGACTGAATTTTGCATTTGATAGGTTGCAGTGTTTTTTGGTGGGCTGCCTATCACAAAAGATCAAGCAACTCTAAAAAGCAACTGTCCCCACATTGTTGTTGGTACTCCAGGCAGGCTTCTTGCCCTTATTCGATCAAACTCCCTTAACCTAAAAAACATCAAGCATTTTATTCTGGATGAATGTGACAAAATGCTGGAACAACTAGGTATGTGTGAAGTTCATTTGGTGGCTGTATATCATAGTTAATTAAACCGAGGCTAGAGTCACATGACATTGGGTGTGAAATTGTCACTATGCCTGTTGTGTGCTTAATGTCTCGAATAACAAGTCCCATGAGACCTTATCCATCGTGCAACGTTTTATCCTTGTACGACCACAAGGATTTCATACATTTGAAACTTAGTTTTCTTTTAAGTATCAACAACACTGCACCAGATTTTTTTTTATCAGTTAAAATGTATATATATCATAATTTTTATTCTTAGATATGCGTCGTGATGTGCAAGACATCTTCCGTTTGACACCACATGAGAAGCAAGTTATGATGTTTAGTGCCACCCTGAGCAAAGATATTCGACCAGTTTGCAAGAAGTTCATGCAAGATGTAATTAAAATTCCTGCAGCCTGATGGGTGTTTGCACACCTGTGCCAATAGTTCGGGCCAGTCAATCGGTTTCTTGTGCATATTTCTCAGCAACCTGCGAGGGTGTGCTGCTCTACCATGGGGGGTGTACTTGGGGACTTGTCCTGGGGGGGCAGTGACATTCATGATCTCAAGATATCTGTTGTTCCTGGCAATTATCTTCAGTTGTACCTGCTGGTGCGACTGAGCACAAAACCAAACATATCTTCTATTTCTCCAAACCTCCATAAAATATACCCACCCCTTTACCTTGAAAAAACCTTACCCTACATTGGTACCATCTTGGTATGCATATTCTGTAAATATTACCCCTTTTCCTTTCATCATCACAAATCGTTGTGGATAATTGTGTGGAAATGGATGTGTATGGAGGATAACGTTCTTCCTGATACTACGCTTACTGAATTCTGGAGTTATGGACAAGAGAATGGTGTGATTTCATTGAAGAAATGCACAAATTCGGATCCATTGACAGATTGGTTTAACGATTAAATACCAAGAGCCATTTACTAATTTATTCTTGTTTTTTTTGGGAAAAAAAATCATTAAATTAACAAATCAAGTTAAATGTTGAACTGGAATTTTAACTTGATATGCAATTAGTGGCTAATGGGTGTTGTTTCAATTGCAGCCCATGGAGGTTTATGTTGATGATGAAGCCAAGCTGACTCTTCATGGTTTACAGCAACATTATGTCAAGCTCAAAGATAATGAAAAGAACAGAAAGCTGTTTGATTTGCTCGACACTTTAGAGTTCAATCAGGTATTTGTTTCCTTAGTTCAATGTAAGTGAAATAGTGTAAATAGACTGTAACTAATCAATTATAATTTTCTCAAGGTGGTTATCTTTGTCAAGTCTGTGCAAAGATGTATGGCATTGGCTGAGTTGCTAAAAGAACAAAACTTCCCAGCAATAGACATTCACAGAGCGATGAACCAAGAAGAGCGTTTGAGCAGATATCAGCTGTTTAAGGTACACAATTAATCACTTGTGATCAAAACTGGTGTTCTTTTTATTTAATAGCATGCTTACTGTAAGAGTTTTTTTTCTTTGGTGTTACAGAACTTCGAACGTCGTATCCTTGTAGCCACAAACTTGTTTGGAAGAGGCATGGATATTGAGAGAGTCAACATCGTTTTTAACTATGACATGCCAGAAGATTCCGACACGTACTTGCACAGAGTAAGTTAGTAGACTACTTTTGCGCTGACCATTGTGATGAGCTTATGATTAAAATACTTGCTGTTCACATTCAGAATCTTTGTGGTGATAACTTTTTCATATATGAGGCTACATGAGGTTTAACTAGTATGCAACCCTGTTACTAACAAGTCTAAGTCAGTTTTTTGCTGCAGGTGGCGCGAGCTGGAAGATTTGGCACCAAGGGTTTGGCCATTACCTTCGTTTCAGATGAAACTGATGCAAAAATTTTGAACGATGTTCAAGATCGTTTTGAAGTCAATGTCACTGAGCTGCCAGACGAGATTGACATTTCTGCATACAGTAAGTGACATTTGAGGAGTGTTAAGCAACTTTTTAAACACATTTTTCAACAAATACCTGTTTTGCAGTCGAAGGTCGTTGAGCGTCGTCCAACAATCTATTCCAAATGAAGCGACGAAGTTGATTAATAGTTGTACATGGTGATGGTCACGTTGCTCATATTTGTAGCCGGTGTGTACTAGAATATACCAGTCGCCTCCAGAGGGAATCGTCACTTGTCTTTATTGATGGTATAGCCTATATCGCTTAATGTGAATTTTTGTTGATTTGCCACTTTTACAATGGAAATAAAATCTTACGATTTTTATTGCTTTTGTGTTTTGTGTCGAAGTAATGACAGACGTACCCAGTTGTTCTCCCCACTTTTTACGTGTGTAGCACTTTTGAGAAGAATCCTAAATAAGCTTGACGTCTGTTCTAATCTAACCCAATAGTTACCTCCATTTGCCGTTGTTTAATTTGTGGTGCGAGGCCCGTAAACTCAACGTCCACGGTTTAAGAATCTCCGGTGTAACCCAAGCTGCCCATTGCTATTGTAAGGTTTGAACCTCACCAGCAAACCGTTGTATCCGAATAAACAGTTTATTATCAGGCTGTGGGAATAAATCCCAAGCCGGCAAATAGCTTGTAGAGTCTCAGTAATAATAGCAGTGTAACAGTAATACGGTAGAACAAGTAGAATCGAATGGAATCAAATAGAATGAATTTACCGGTCTAAACTGGGCTTTTTAAAGCTCTCCATACTGAGAGCTGATTGGTCAATAATGTCACGTGATATCACCAGGCGCTTGAAGTAATATAATACAAGAGCATAAAATACAGTTCACATCAAGATTATCTGTGGGAACGGATATAGATGATTCACGCGTGCTGTATGAGCAGTCACTTGTTCACACATTCTGTTGCACAATAGCGGAAGGAGTTGATCCTCCTTGTATTATCTGGGACGCATTAAAATGGGTATTTTAATGCAAGTATATATCCTGTGAGAACATTCAACCGGTATAGTCATTTAGGTCAAATCTTGCGAAAAATTTAATACATTTGGTTACGAGCTTGCACATGCTTGTGCAATGCTGCACACACAATGGATTATGCAAAACCTGTGCAATGTTGCACACAAAACATTACTAAATACAAGCACTGATTTCTGTGACGTATGTTACACAATCATGGTTCACACTAAGAGCATGTCTGGGGAATTTGACTTGTCTAATTCGAAACATTTTATTATTATGTTTGAACTTGGTCTTTTAAAACCACTTTCTATTCTAACATTTACATTCCGTCTTCCTGACGCCATCGCTATTTATCTCGCTTGCGTTACGTCTTTTAACTTGCGCTACTTCTTCTGGGTCTTTGTCGCATAATCACAGCAATTATCTCTTTGTTTCTGCCTCTAATAAACGGGTCTTTTAGTGTCACAGATCAGTCCAGAACGGTTTTAGTCTCAGACCGACCTTTAGGTCCAAGAACAAACCATCGTTGTTGATGTCTGGTTTTCGGCGATGGAAGACCTTCGAATCGTACATGCAGGATCCTACACATGCAAATGTTCTACGCATACACATCTTATATGGCTTTAAGTCAAAAAGATGTGTTTTCTATTACTATTTATTTACTTTAAAATATACACACAAAGTTAATATTACTTCGTTTGCATGTAACTCAAGTTTGAAGCAATACAAGGCTTGTTTATTTTAAATTGTCGAAATTGACAGATCGACGGCAGTTTGCCTATTTAACAACTGTCATGCTAAAACTGTAGTGTTTCTTTCATCTTTTGCAAAATAAATTTTGGGAATCCAATATTTACATCATAGAAAATTACCCATGATTTTGTGCCCCAGTTTCCGATTAAATAACCGCTTGAAATAAGGCAACGCAATAATTGCTTTGTATAAAGTTATTCATGAAAAATACCAACATATATTCAGAACTGAAAAGGGAAAAAATGGAATCAATTTGTGCAGTGTTTAAAGAAAATAGTTGTATCAACAAAAAAACCCGTACTTCCTCCTCAATCTTTTGTATTTTTTAGGTTTGTGATCCATTTTAATCGATTTTCTGGTAATGTTTGTTTGAACATGGTTTCTTAGGCCTAAGTTATGTAAATTTGTACTTTAACATTCCAATAAAAATGATGATGCAGACAGAAGATGCACGCTACCTGAAGCGGTAGGGTTTTGTTGTTGTTGTAAGCTTACTTGGACTTACATTCTTTTGCAAGTGTGTGTACATTTTTGAAATATATGTAGCTATAAAAAATGATGGCAAGAACAACAAATGTGATTTAAATATAACAATATGCAAAACAAACGAAACACATTTGCAACTCCTATGAAAGACTGGTAGTAATCTTAATGCTATATAACAAGCTTGTATGTTCTGTAGTAAAGTCAAAGGTGGAAACATTGATGTACATCCCACGGAGAAGGCAATAATTGTCAATTATGAAGTGGAGGCGACTATTTTGGGGGAGATGGGAAATCCAATGCTTGGGGAGAAAAAAGAATGCCAAAAAGTGTAAGTTAACAACTTGTTTGTTGTGCAGGTGCAGGGCATACAGCTGTTATGATTTGGAGGTTCATCCATTTGACACTGCTATTATAGTTTTGTACAACTACACAGATTACAAGTACAACGATGATGATGTGATAGGTAACATTTTGTCAGAAGGAAGAAAGCAAAAAATGTAAGACGTCAAAAGGTAGCAGCAATATATATATGTTAGCAATAGTAAGTGTAGGCGGGGTCAGTAGAAAGAGAAACAGCTCATATTGTCACACAAACACAGCATAGTTATATTTTTTTGAGAAGTTGGATGGAGATAATCTTCAGAAAAACTTTATGATAGGTTTGTTACAGGTTGTATTTAAGGGATAAAGATAGTTCATTCAGGTAGAACAATGTATGTTAAAGTATGTGGTATATTGTGCAGTTTTGCAACAGGGTAGTAAAGGATTTTACAAAACATTTGTATTCTATTTGTTTTTAAATGGACTTTTCATTTTTTCATCTACTCAAACAGAACATAACTTTTACCATTTAGCATACAGCTAAAAAGCCTCAATGCCACCACTGACATCAGTGCTCTGGCCCGTGAAATTCTTGAACAATGCAAACTTATTCACCCTGCCAAGTTGCCTGAAGTGGAACAACTTTTGTATTACCTTCAAAATCGAAAAGAGGTCACAAAACGTAAGTGTGTTCCAGGTTATGTAGCATTAGTAAAGAGGACCAGTGATGTACATAATTTCATTTAGTGCCTGCTGACAAGCTTCATAAGAAAAGACCATTGCGCGGCCTTTTGGATCCAGCACCAGATTGCGTGAATGACATGAGCATTCTTAATGGTGAGTTGGCCAGTGTCAACAACATTGACGAATACGTTGAGCTTCTGTATGAAGAAGTTCCATCCAAAATAAAGGCATCTGCATTAATCCTTCAACTGACACGAAACCCGGACAATTTGGAGGAATTGATTCAGCATAGTTAGTGATTAAATACCGCCTTTGTTTTAGTTGTGGAAAGAAAAAACATTTCTTAAACTTTTTTGATTGCTAGATACGGTACTTGGTGCCTTGACCCGTGTTCTTCGTGAGGATTGGAGAAAGAGCGTGGAACTGTCAACAAATATTATGTACATATTTTTTTGCTTTTCTTCATTCGCTCAATTCCATCACATTATAGCGCATTACAAGGTAAGAGCTTATATACTCACAACAAGTTCTGCCAAAAAAGTACCAGTTTACATAAAACTTATTACACCTCAGATTGTGCAATATAAAATATCGGAATATAGTTTCTTAACTGCAAAGAAGTATGTTTATTTACATTTCTGGTGCACTTTAGATTGGTGCTCTGTCAATGACCATAGCTGAACATGAGCTTATACGACATGAAACATGGAGAGAAGATGTGGAAAAGAAAAAGTTGTCCCTGAAAGATGATGCAAACCAACAAGCAGAAAAAGAGTTTGAAAAAGCCCAGAAGAAATACCAAGGCCTTGTCAAAAAGCAAAACCAACTTTTGAGAGGTTGGTTTTAATAATATGTCTAGTTGCAAATATAATATATGTTTTCAATCAAAACAACTTTGAATAATAAAATAATGTAATGTGTGTGTTGCTTTGTCACCCAAGTGCAGTCAACATTAGTGGCAGCACCATTCAATTTCGGATGCTTGTGTCAATAGAGACAAAGTATAAGTAAATCTATATTTTACGATTTTGCTGTCACCCAGTTTGTATTGATGCCACATTTCCATTATTAGTTGCATTCTATCTTCTTCTCAATCTGGCTGAAGATCCAAAAGTGGAGGCCAAAATGAAGAACAAAGGAATTGTGAAAATTCTAATTAAAGCCCTTGAAATCAGAAAAAACACAGATCTTCTTATTCTTGTGCTTTCATTTTTGAAAAAGCTCAGTGTTTTTGTTGAAAACAAGGATGAAATGGTAATGTTGAAAAAAAATCTCTAATTTAAGTTTTTACAATTCTGTGGTTATATTTCAGGCAAAGTTAAACATTATCCAACTACTTGTGCCATATGTTCCATGTGAAAGCGAGGACTTAATGGGGCTTACTTTACTGCTTTTACTAAATCTATCGTTTGACTCAAGCTTAAGGCAAAGCATGATGAATGTTGGGTTTCTGCCCAGAGTTGCCAACATGTTGGGTAAAACATTTACAATAGGCTGTGTAGTTGCTTTAAACCTGCTCCTGAACTAAATAAACTACTTAGGCTCACCAAATGAAACGCACAAGGCTATAGCCATGAACTTGCTCTACCAACTCAGTTTAGATGACAAGGCAAGATCCATGTTTTCTTATACTGACTGCATTCCACAGGTAAATATTAACAACACAGTCCAAATGCTTGAGAATTGATTCTGGGAATTATTTCCCATTCTGTTGCAATTTGGCCCCGAAGATTTCCACCTTATTATACATATAACAACTGTCTAGGAAACTTTCGTTTCAGGTTAAAATCTTTCAGTCTTCTTTAATTAGACATATACATTTCGCTTCGTTAAAAGCTTCATCAGTGTCTTCAAGATTCTATTTGAATAAGACACTGATGATGCTTTTAATGAAGCGAAATATATATGTCTAATTAAAGAAGACTGAAAGATTTTTACCTGAAACGAAAGTTTCCTAGACAGTTGTAACACTGTCCAAAAACTTAAATAGTCAAAAGTGAACTTTTGTTTGTATTTTAGTTAATGGAGATGGTGTTCAAGGCCCCAGAGGGAGCAGTGAACATTGATTTAATGGCACTCTGCATCAATATTGCAACAAAAAAACGCAACACCCAGGTTTGTATCACATATATATATGAATATACTGATTTATATAATATTCATGATTGCTTATGTACACACCTTGAACATGTTATCTTCAGATGATTTGTGAATGTCAAAATAAACTGGCTCTGAAATATTTGGTGAAGCGGTCATTTAAGTACAAAGACGTTTTGTTAATCAAGATGCTTAGAAACATGTCCGACCACACAGGACCGACTAAACCTTTATTTGTGGTAAGCATGTGGTTTTGCTTTGGCAGTATGTTACAGATTTAACGATGTTTGTGTTGCTCTTCTTAAAAGGACTTTATTGGACATTTTGCGAATGCCCTTAAACGGGAAAAGAATGAGGATTTTGTAATCGAGTGTGTGGGAATATTAGCCAACATGAACTTACCCAACATTGATTTTGAGCAAATTTTGGAGGAGTGCAAGTTGATTCCTTTTATACAGAAGGTTTTGAAGCCAGGTAAATAATGTTTCCAAGTTATTTTGAAGTCATGTAACAAAAAATAGCATATTGTTTAATATTGTATTTTGTCAAACTCTTTACAGACGAAGCTGAAGACGACTTAGTTTTGGAGGCGGTCATTCTTCTTGGAACAGTGGCTATTGATGGGAACTGTGCGACAGTTCTGGCCGATTCTGGCGTAATACAAGTTTTAATAGACCTCCTTAACGGTAAAAAAACGTACAGTAATCCATCATGTCAAGTACACATGTGATATTAAATGTTTTGTTCTTGTAACGCAGCAAAGCAAGAAGACGACGAGTTAGTTTTACAAATCGCTTACGTATTTTATCAAATGATCTGGCACGCAGAAACCAGAAACGTGATCATTTCCAAAACACAGGTAGGTGTCAAACAGTTGCGAGGCCTTGTTGCTGTGGGAAGAACGTACTACAAAGATCAAAACCTTGTGCACTGCACAAGCTCACTATTAACTGGATGAAAATTTTTGAATGTTTGTAGGTACCGGCGTATCTGATTGACTTGATGCACGACAGGAACACAGAGATTAGGAAAGTTTGCGACAACACCCTTGATATGATAATGGTGAGTTAGCGCAGATCAAATGGAGAATATTTTCCCAATATTTATTGGCATATAGCAAAAACTCGCGTAACGTTAACATACAGCAATTTTAAGCACCGGAATATTTCGACATACAGGAGTACGACGAGGGGTGGGCGAAACGCATCCAATTGGAAAAGTTTCGTTGGCACAACTCGCAATGGATTGAGATGGTCGAAACACAACAACATGACGAGGGGGTGGACGACATCTACGACGATCTTCCTCCATATCTCCATGACGACGATCTGCTTCTGTACGAACCAAGTGAGTACAAATTAAACGCTTTTGCTTGAGGTTAGATAATGCACTACTTGTTTTTGTGTGTATGTTCTATAAAGCCACTGGGTACCGGACGTTTACTGGAATCTTACTGGTGTTTCGTGAACATTTTTACAAATAATATGCAATTGTTGTGGTCTGACTGACAAAATATATTGTAGACTTCGATGAGGACGTCCTAATGGAAAACGGAGCCCTCAAACCAGAATATATCGATGCCGAGGAGTTAAGAAACGACTTTGCGGCGCGAATGATTCCTGCAGGGTAAGCTTGCTTTTTAAGACCGACCATACCGACCAACTACTTCTAACGTCATTTGATGTCGCACAGTTACCTGCAAGGATATGATCCCGACCACGACCCACGCTTTACAATACATGACGACGGCCTAGATATGGACGGCTATTACCCTGTACAATCGTACGCCAGACCAAGTTCGCCCGACTTTGTGGCTTACCACAACACATACTGACGAAAACCAGATGACTGAGACACACATTTGGAGACGAAACGGACGAGATCATATTTTGTTCCTATTCCGTTTACCCTGTGGTTCGTGACTCGCATTGTCGTGTCGTTGTTGCACTGTGATTTTATTGTACACATTAAATACGTTTGATGTCAATAAAATATATAAAATCAGGGCCTTTCTGGTACCATAAAATAAATATCTAGAGGTCCGACCATGCATCGTCTACAGATACCAACCAGTTCAAGAACGAAGCATTAAGTAAAATACATTTAACAAGGGCTGGTGTAAAGATTAACTACCTGAAGAATGTAACTTGTGACCGGCAGCATTGACAACATTACATGTTCACGTTAACTAAGGCTTCTTGTCCATAATTTCCTGCAATCTTACGCAGACTGCTTGCATCATATCAAAACCATGCACTGCACTTTGAAGCATCTGAAATTGCAAACGTCAAGATGTTGAAAAAACTTATATGTGCGTAATTCACAGGAGAGATTTGAAGCGAAACACGCCCACAGTCAATCGAAGACATGCAAACTTTAACGATGATTCGGTGCATTTTCTCACTGCTTCGGGGATGCAGTTCAAGGGTTATTAAAAAGAAGCGGTTGATGGTTTTCAAGTGATGCCGAAAAAGTTATGAATCACTGCGTTAGGAATATATTACACACCTGAACACGATGTTCTGGTGGCACGGATGGTAGATTCACACCGTTAACCGTAAACTGTGGCATCGGTCCTTGTTCTGCTTCACAAAAATAATTGAGTGTCAAATTTAACAAGGAACCTAAAATCTTTTTTTAATTCAATGGTTGTAATACATAGAAATTAACGGTCTTCATTATCACATGTTGAAGTTTAAGGTAAGGTGTTTACCAACCTTTTGACGGCAAAGACTGTTTTTTCATCTCGTCGCGGAAGTGCATCCGTGACAAGTTGATGTCTGTGCGAAGTAGATTCAAAAACTCGTTTTCTATCCGGGTGACTTTGTCCCAAATTCCTGTCTGAAACAAACGGCTGTTTCATCTTCGTGTTGGCAACTAACAAACCATAAAAGGTGCAATGTACCTTATTTTCGGTGTCGCGCAGAAACAGAAAACGCAGAAGGTTGAGAGAAGCCATGAGGCGATCGTACTCAGACAGAAGATCTGTTTCCGAACCAAGAGGCAGGGCGAGGCAAGCATCGAGAATTTTGTCGAAGTAACTGGGTTTGAGGAAGACTTCGCTTCCAACTGGAGGGTCGTCCTGTTGAAGTTTTAACGGTAATTTACGCCGCAACGATGGCGTTCCATAAAAACTCTTGCCAATACCAGAAGAACAATATTTTAGACGTTTGGGCGTCAGTATCACGGCAAATTAACATGCCTTTACACCCAAGATGCTTGTAACTTTATTACTAAACCAAGCTATTAAACGATGAATTAACTTTTCTGTGGCAGCGATTGACTTCACGTCACGTAAATATACCGTAGGTATAACAAAGCTCATTTATGTAGCCTACCTTCAAAATTTCCGATAGTTTGTCTTTATAATATACGGTCATGTATCCAACGACGCCAGAATGTTCTACCGTGATAATCAAGTGGTAGAAGAGGTTGAAGCGGTCATTCCAGATGAATTTGTCAACAAGTCTTGAAATGAACAACAGGTTAAAACACACCAACTACACTACCTCATAAACCTACTTGGTGAGAAATTGGGCAGCTCTCTGTCGCAATGTTTTCACGGGATTGTGCACTGCTACTGCTACTGCAGCTTCCAGAAGTTTCTTCGCTGGATGTTGAATAGGAACAGATTTTAACTCCTCATTCATATAACTGCATTCAAGAGATAGAGGCTCCAGCCTGTTGGAAACATGTCTACATAGGGCGAGGCCTGTAGATAATATAAGTAACCAGCTGATGTAACTATAATGCCAACTTCAATCTACCTTTATGCACCACAGTAGAGTTTGTCGATTTAAACAAGGCTAAAATAGATGGTATGGCACAAATAAATGCAAACTGTACATTCATAACCTGCAAAACAAAAGTAAACGATTATGAAAACAACCTATGAACAAAAGTGAGACATGACAACAAAAACTTTCCACTACCTGTGCAAGTTGATTGCTAAGATGTAAGTTGCAACACAGCATGTAAAGCACCAGCCCTCTCGCATTGGCAATTTTCTTATCTTCCTCCTTGGTCATTCTCCTATCATCTGGTATAAACACTTTCCAATTACACTCATGCCATAAGTCCCATGCTGAGTGAAGTTTGAGAATTAAATTCATCACGGAATGTGAAGCTTTTTCAACCTGATAGCCTTGAAAAACACGAGGAAAAAGTATTTCGGTGAAATTTTACTATTTTCTAGCTTGTCCTCATGCCAACGTACTCTCTGTTTGGTTTTCTTCGTCGTGAATCATATTCAACAATGATAACCTTTCCATCAAGCTACACAAAAACTAACAAAAAGTAAAGTTTGTGACTTGTTGAATTATGTAACACAATATTTACACTGACCAACATTATTTCTTGTTCAATAGCTGATAAATGAATTCTATGGATTAGATTATCAGAAAACTGTCCTGCTGCGATCGTTAACACTGAAGTGACCAATTGAGAACATTTTTCAACGAATCTGTAATGCCATAAAAAGTTTAGCATACAAAAATTTTGATTCTGAATAGGGAAGGTTGTAGTTCATTTACCTTGCTATTTTAAGTTCCTCCAAAATTTCTTTTTGTTTTTCTATCGGATCAAAGTTTTCGTAATTTGGAGTGTTCAGACTTTCACAGTAATAAATTAAGGAAGAAAAAACCATGCTTAAGTTGTAGCAGTGGTGCTTTTTGTCAGAATGCATCAACTTTTCCACAACTGCATAACAAACATATTTTGCCACAATATTTTTTCAAACATGACAATGTTAACAACAGTATGGGCCCATCTTTTTATTCTCAGAAACATATTTTAATATGTAACAAATACTACCACCATTTCCCATTTATTACCTATTTGCAAAGGTGGCAAAAGCATTTCTACAATTTCCAACACCTCCATGGGATCAAATTGCTCCAAAATTCCCAATAGAAGTTCCTTCGCATTTGAAATGTTGGCAATGTGATTGAACACATCTTGCACAATGAACTGGTCTGGTTCTGCAACCATTGTGTCTTTCAGATGTTTTACCAGCATTGTAAGAACATCCCATCCACTTTCAGAAACCTGAAACACGCTTACTCTTACAAAACTTCTGGAGGAACTGAATGTCATGCAAAGTGCTCACCACACAAACGTTAATTTCAAGCTGAAATCTGTCAGTCTTGGAAGATTCTATTTGAATAATACACTGAGGATGCTTGTTACAGAAGCAAAATATATTTGTCTTACATTAACAAGACTGACAGATTTTAGCCTGAAATTAACATTTCTTTGATTGTGGCATAATTGCACACGAGGTGGAAAATGTTAGGGTCAGTTGCAACAGAATGGGGAATGATTCCTAGAATCAATTAACAAGAAGTTCTCACCCCCTCCTGATTTTCTTTGCACAAACAAAATGTCCTCAACTCTGCATAACTGCTTTCCTTCAGAAAATTTTTCACACGATGTACAACAGTATCACCTTGTTCAGACATTGTATTTTTAAAATCCTAGAATACCCTGCAAGAAACAGGTCATTTAAACAACCACAATTCGGGTTTAGTGTCCAACAACAAAACTTAAAACCACAAGAATTAAATAGACACAGCAAAAATATCTCTTTCTTCAAACCATTCAACCATCTCAAAAAGCATATTGCACCACAAAACAATAACAAAATGCAATATATTCTTTAATCAGAAAAACTGAAATATGACAGAGCAGCAGCTAAAAATGCAGCACCGACAGCAAGAATTGCACCTGAAAAACATGTGTTGTTAAATGTCTCCACTGAGCAATTCGCATGTAAAGTGATTATTGTACACACTTAATGGGAATGAGCCTTGGGTATCAGGTTGAACTTGGATGTCTTCCGCAATCTCTGATTTCAATGGTTTGTCTATTTCGTTATTTTCCATTGTGTCAGATCGACATTCTATGTCCCTAAACATTTCAAGGCTAGCATCAATGTCTTCTGCAGTGGTAGTTGGATCAAAGATTGTCTAGAATTACGAGTTTTTAAGTCAGTGACTGGAGACCAAACATTGACATGACTAACTTGTATTCGTGAAACACAATCTTCCAGTGGTTCTCCAGAAAACACATACTCATAGAATTTAAAATCGTCTGAATTTGATTTTGGAAAGCAAACTCGTTTTGGAAACATAGTGTCTGTTAATTAGAAGATTGTTTTATAACCAAACAGAATACATATCTCATTGCACATCATACATTTTTGTGATGTAATACTCTGATTGAGGTCCTTAAGATCATCAGATAATAAAGAACAACGATGATAGACAGATTTTATAAGGTCATGCTTTAATACCTACAAGTAATATTGGGGTAAAACAACAACATAAGATTTCATCTGCATCACACAACCTCGACAGCATCAGCCACAGTGGCTTTTAATGGCACGTAAGCACAAGTGTATAAACATCCTGACAAGTTTAGTTTAGAACTTCCTTCATCAACATTCATTTCAGGTATGTTTATATCATCATGCTGCAAATAACAAAATACAGAATTTTGACACCAACCCATTTCATAGGTAACAAATATAACTTACCCCATTATGGAGATAAAGTTTGCAATGAAATGTTTTTCCAAACTTGGGATGAACTGTTTGTTTGTGCTTTTGCCTGGTGCCCTTTCCACCCTTGGTAACTGTTTCAGGATCTAAAACTTCACTTGGTTTCAATACGACATCACCAAATGTAACAATACCATTCATCACTTGGTCACCAAATGGCTTCACAAACTCCTTTGAATAAAAATAGGATCCAGTTAGAACGAAAACTCACTTCAATGTCTATACATGGATTTAAATATTGCTAGCAGAAACCTGCAATTGTTGCTTTGTGGATCCAGAAAGGTGATTCTTCAGAATGGAAACATTTATATCAACATTGGAATAAAGAAATGACCACCTGGTACACGGCTGCTGGTATTTCAAATCCACAGGTTTTGCCGTCGCCTTATTGGAAGGATTGCAGTTTAGGATAAACAGTGCAATGTTTTAAATGTATATTATGTTACCACTGGTTCGAGCACATTAAACTGCTTGCTGAAAATTGTTCTTCCAGTGGTGATGTCAAAATGTATTGCAGTCCATAACACAGGATCTTCGTTTGAGGGAAATTGGTAAGGGCATGACTGCTTGAGGAATTTGTAAGTGGAGTATAGAGCCTAGTTGGACAAAACCATTTTGTTGTTACAAGATTAAGATGACTACCAATATTTACTGACTTGTCTTAGAGATTTGTGGAGGGACTTTGCAGTGTCTGATTCTGCAACAGCAAATATTCCAATGACAGTAATACCACCAGGCAACACGTGGCTTACCTCCACAGCATGCCCAGCAACCTGAAGGACAAATTAAATATGTGTTGCCAGGAAACAGGGAATACAATCACAACATTTTCAAAAACTTTACCTGAGACACATCTTTATCTGTTTCAAGTGTTTGAGAGCTTTTAACAAATTTAATGACATAATCTTTGGTGCTTGTAGTCTAAACAAATGCATGTTTAGTTGCAACCTTGCTGACAAACCGCAAAAAAGTGATTTTTTTCGTACCTTTCCTATTAGAAGCCCAATGGTCGTCTCCTTTTTATCACTCCAACTTTGTATTCTCGAAGCAAGAGCTTCCTCAGCAACAAGTATTTTAACCATGCTACAGTTTTCTTCGATTTCTAATCCTATCCTATACCTGTTTTGGTGTAAAACAAACTCTGATTAATATAGTGCAACATTTCAAGTAGTGAAAGTACAATTAAATGCATAATTGGATGCAGAAGCTTTTCAAACAAATCAACTACCACAGCACAAAAAGCAAAAATATAAATGCATATAAAGAACTGCTGAACCTTGTTTCACAATGTGTATATTATTTCATAATATTGTGTATCATACAACAGAAATGTGAAAAATAAAAGAACAACTTGCATTAAGGCAGACAATATTTTCTGAGCAACCACTTTAAAAAGATAAAAGCACAATTTAAAAAGAATATGATGCATATATGTATAATGGTGATTCATTTAGATCTTGACATAGCAAATATTAAAAAAAACACAATGCATTGTTGTATGTACGTTGATACCAATATAAAACAATACCCAAAACTACATGACACAGTATAACACTATCATCTTAAAATACTACAATAGAATCTGCATATAATAAACAAAATGTTTCTAATAACAAAATATGATAAGACAATTTTAAACCACATTGTTTAAAACCCTGCTGTCCTTAAAGTCGACATACCACAAACCAAACCAAGAACAGAATTTATGAAAGACAAGTGTTGGTTCTACAGGATGCTTTTCTTGGAAGGCAAAACAGAAAGAGAAGCAAACACATGCTTTGTATGAGCCGACAGCCACCAAAATGTGCCTAAAAAGTATTTTTTTTCTGTTTTTTTGGTTAAAACATTACACAAAGTAGCATGACATAATTTCATTTTTTATTACCACACATCATTTAGCCAAAACCATAAATTGGCCACTTACCAAAAGCCATGTAAGTAGGGAAATGCTATACTCAGCCAAACAGGACACATGAATCGATCCAGCACCCAACACAGTAGTGCAGCAACCCAAAGATATAAGCCAGAATAAGCAATACTTTGAAAATCTTTGTTGTGGCTATGCCTTCAAAATAATAACGTTAAAGACATGCGTACTTCTTGGTGGTTCATTACTTACATTTTGGTCTCAGATACAAGAACATATATGGCAGGTGCAACAAAACCGAACAAGAACAAATGGTTTATTTCCGGCTTAATAAAGGACAAAATAGTTGCCGTGCAAGCAACCAACAAAACTGTACACTGATAAAAATACCTATAAAAGTATATACTATCATAAAAAAGGGAAAATAGTAAAATGAGTTGTTTCACCTGTTCATCTTGAATACCTTTGGCAGATATATGTTTGGAAGCCAAAATGCTGACACTGAACAACAAATCCACAAAATTCCCATTTCATCAAGGAATTGTCCAAACAAGCTTAATGTTGCATGAAAGTAAACTGATCCAAAAGCTAAGCAAATGATATATGGTAGCTAGTAATGAACGAAAATTTCTTTTACGTGTACAATGCACTAACCAACCTGTTACTAAAAGCAATGCCCAAATGACGTTAACACCTCTGCAGTTATGCACATTGATTGCATAGTTTTTGTACAGAAACATAAGAAAGATGGGAAGAAGAAGCATTGGCACATTGCTTACCTGATCACAAAACACCTTATGATAAAACAATTTACTCTACGCCGTATTGTGCATACTCACTGTGTTCCATAGTTCAGCCACATATTCTGTGTAATAATAGTTAGGTTCGCACCAGTCAATTTTTGATGATAGTGGTTTAAATATTTCCCCAGTCAACTTCATACTGGTGCTGCTGAATCTACTTGGTGATAAATAGTTGTAAGTATCTTGTGTGTGCTGTTGGAACCAATATAGTGATCTGAAAAAAACACAGAAATAGCGTTAATAACTTTTTTAAGTTTTTATATCACATAAGCCTACATTAGCATTGTCAGGTAACGTACTAAACTCAAATGCACACGTGGTAACATAAAATTTCGGCATATTTACAACTACAATGACTTGTTTTTTGTTACATCTACAATTTCTTACCTTTAAGTTATACCATTTAATACAATATGTTAGCAGGTTCAATAGCCTTTCCCATTTTTCAAAGAAGTTCTAGTTACTAACATGAACCGATGAAACGCATGACTTGTGCCTGATTTGCTTCAATGCATTTCTCTGGGTGTAGTTGCTAGTAATAGTATGCATCACTGCACGTTGCTTTATGCACAAAAAATACAAATAGTAACAACGTCTAGTCGCAGAAATAAAAGAATAAAAATAATAAGATTTTAGAAAAAAAACTTTTGAATTAGTATGGGTTAAGGTCAGGTGAATTCAGTGGCATTACGTTAAATAATTTTTTGTTTCGCGTAACATAACGCAGTCACATGTAGTAATAAATATGCATAATTTTTTTTCCAGTGGCGCGGGATTGAACCGGTAAAACTTATTTGTGTTGAATTTGATGAAAGTTTGTAATTTACTGATTGAACAAAGCAGTTGACCTAAGAAGAAACTCAGGGATATGTGTAAAATATCTTGTGTGATACACCTTAACACAGAATTTGAAAAAAACACTTACCATATGTTTGAAAGTTTTGCAAAAATAAAGTAGGCTAATTTATTCAATAACTTAAATGTGAATGCGGACTTGATAAAACACGTCGATTTCAATTGATTGTTTTGTATTTCGTATAGATATTGTCAAATTATTTCCAGCAAAGCAATGTTACATGATTTAATTTATGCGTTGTGTGGAAATCCAGGGAACATATTCAAGGAAATGTCTTTGGGAAAAGTAGAAGTCATTCCTGGACTTCCACATATATCACCAAGTGAAGAAAGTGCTTTAAATCACCTACTTCATCTTGCAACACGATTTTTGTATTTCCAACGATTCACCAGTGCTCATGTAAGAACCGTTTATGCGCCAGGTACTGACAGCACATTATCTGCAAGTGAACTTAAGCCAGGTTGTTACATCAAAGCATTTTGTGTTGGTCTGCAAAATATTCTGTCAGACTACCGCCAGAAGCTTTTGAGCATCGAAAAGGAAATATTGAAGGATGAGCATCTCTCCCTGATGTATATTCAACATGAAACTGATGCCTATCATGTGTTATTTGATGCACTGTATGATGTGATTTTGACTATTAAGTCTCGAAGAAGCCATGGTTGCCAAATATTAGATGTGCTATATCGAGCTACTCGATCTGGAAATTCACATGTTCGAAATTGCATGTTGGCAATATTACAACACTGCCACATAGTGATGTATAAGCAGCTGTCTGCATGGCTATTGCATGGACTATTAATTGACAGACACAAGGAATTTTTCATTTCTGAACAGCAAGATAATGGAAAAAATGAAAGTGGCAATGTTCAAACTGAGAAAGGCAATAACAAAGATCAGTTTGAGGTTCGCCTTAACTACCTACCTTTTTACATACCCAACAGAGTGGCGAGTGTCATTTGCTTTGTTGGTTCATCATTGCATCTATTTGAATCTGATAACAAGGAGTTGGCTGATTCAAAAACAAGTTCCCAGCTGGTTGAAATGAAGTCTGAAGATATATTCCTAAAATTGGAAGGAGTATTGCAAGAAAAAGAAAAGGAATTTCTTGTTGATCTGCATTCACTGCAGCAGGCCAAAGAGTTTGTCATTGAGGACTTTGAGTTGTGTGTTGACAAGATTAGATCAGTGGTTGCCAAGGAACTGTGGCTACTGTGCGTGGAAAGAGCCCAGTTAATTTCACACTTGTACATGCTAAAGGATTTTTACCTGCTTGGCAGGGGTGAACTTTTTTTGGTGTTTATTGAGGAAGTTGGCCCACTCTTGAAAAATCCCCCTTCTCGTGTAACAGAGCATGATGTACAACATGCATTTATGAGATCTGCTGCCAAGGTACAGATGGAAGATGAGCTCCCTTTTCAGCTATTCCACCTCACAATAAGACCAGATACATCCAGTGATACTCCATTTGTGAATATAAACACAGTTGACGATGGTTGGGCTCGCCTTGGGATGTCCTTCAAGGTTAAATGGCCTCTCCACACAATTTTTAAACCCACACTGCTGGAAAAATACAATCAGCTATTTAAATTCTTGCTGCGCGTACGCCGCACACAATCGGCACTCCAAAAAATTTGGTTAGTTCAGATGAGAAACCAGCAAGAGGCAGATTGGCAGTGTGATGTCAACTCTCCCAGGCCCCAATCCACCACTAATAGATTGCAGTGGCAGTGCAGAAACCACATGCAGATATTCATTGACAACTTGCAATATTATCTGCAGGCTGATGTTCTTGAGTCACATTTCACACATATGCTGGATAAAATTCGTAACACCAGTGATGCTCAAAGAGACTTTGAATCTATCATAAAAGCCCATGACAATTTCCTCAATTCCCTATTAGCGCAGTGCTTCATTTTGTCCAACACAGTTTGCATTAGCCTTATTGAAATCCTTGATATATGTCAGCAATTTTGTGATGTTGTATTGACATCTTCACTGCTTATTTCGAAAACTGAGGTCAATCAACAAATAGCGAAACTGTGGGATATGTATTCCAAAAAATCTAGAGTGTTTTTCCAAGTGTTAAGTGGTGTATGCACGCATCAGTGTAATTCACATATTGCTCAATTAACATTACGCTTGGATTACAACCGATACTATTCTTCACTCATTAGAATGGGCAATGAAAAATCGAGTTTGTCTCTTTAGCTTTTGTTCTTGGTTGAGTCAAGTATTGTAAATTTCAATCAAAAATGTAGTTCCTTGTTTACAATATATCTATTTTTAGGCACTCTGGTAAAACAAACGTAGGTTTTGTCATCACACAAACATGCCTGTGGAACAGGAGCTCATTATAGTGAGTTTGGAATGTGTGATTATTTTATGTTAGTTTAACTTTTTTATTTCCTTTTGCCAGGAAGAAGATGATTTGCCATATGAAGAAGAAATTTTGAGGAACACTTACTCGGTAAAGTGTTGGTTGCGATATGTTGAACACAAAGAGAACTCGCCAGCCAGACAGGTATACTGAGCAGGCCAGAATGCACACAGGTCACCATCAATGCACACAAACATTTAAATCCCTGTTGTAGATCAACATGGTATTTGAAAGGGCACTGAAAGAACTTCCGGGCAGCTACAAACTGTGGTACAACTACCTTCGCTTGCGCCGAAATCAGGTTAAAGGGCAATGTGTCAACAATGCAGTTTTTGAGGATGTCAATAATGCACATGAGAGGGCACTTGTATTCATGCACAAGGTAAAATGCCAAGTAAAAATTTTCCTTTTTTTCTTAGATACCAGGAGTGATCATCAAAAAATATGATATATGATATATTACATATGTTTATCCTTGACTTTTTCTACTAGGGTGTTGGTTTATAATTGTTGTCTGTATGGTGCTGTAAGTCAATCACAATAAATGTTGCCCTAACTTAACCTGAATAAACACAATTTACCAACTTTATACTCTTTCTACCAAATTCCCGTTTTCAGTATTAAAATATCTTTCATTACAGTTATTCCTCATATATTTCAAACAACTTTGTCATTTTATTTGTTTTAGATGCCAAGGATATGGATTGATTACTGCAAGTTCCTTGTGGGTCAAAAGAAAATCACCAGAATACGGAGAACATTTGATCGAGCCCTACGAGCACTTCCCATCACACAGCATTACAGGATCTGGCCTCTGTACATCGACTTTGTGAAGCAGTACCCTGTCCATGAGACTGCTGTCCGTGTATTCAGGCGCATGTTAAAAGTATGAACTTTTGCTCTTTGATTGTCAATATTTCTGTGAGGTCATGCCATGAGAATACAAGCATTTTCGGCCCTTGGTCTAACCAACAAAGCAACTGTGGAAGTCACAGCGGCCAAAGTGGTCCATTTTGTTTTGCCACAGATTGTAAACCGGTCCAATAATAAGATGTAAGGCTGCCCTTGCAAGTTTTTTTTTAGCAGTTGTTAGTGAGTTTTAAACCCCAGTAAAATCACAACAACTTTCTTTCACACTCATATAAACAGAAAATTCACCTAAAACGTTGTTTTCTGATTTTGAACAAACTTTCTTTTCTTTGTCACAGTTGCTTCCAGAAAATGCGGAAGAATATATCGATTATCTCATCACCATTGACCGCCTCGATGAAGCCTGTTTGAAGCTGGCCGACATCGTCAATGACGAACATTTTATATCCAGGGTGGGTTCGTGCTTTTTTTAGTACAAGTAACTTTGTGACTACACGTCATACGAAAATGCACCATGTTATCAGAAAAGCCAATAGCTGTAAGAAAGGCGTGTAGTTTTGGAAGCAAACGTATTTGCATTGTCGGCGTATTTTTTTTCGCGTCAGTGTTGATTTGTGTTCTGCGTAAAGAAAAAAAAAATTATAAAATGAAATAAGTTTGAAAATAAAAACATACTCTTTACTCCACTATGATACAACCGACCAAGTGTGACTTTACCCTTATTATTTTCAGCGGGGAAAATCGAACCATGCATTGTGGCACCAGTTGTGCACTTTGATTTCGAAAAATCCTGACAAAGTCCATTCTTTGGACGTGGAGGCAATCATCCGTGGTGGTTTGAGGCGGTTTACCGATCAACTTGGTCAACTGTGGTGTTCGCTTGCCGACTATTTCACCAGGAGCGGATTATTTGAAAGGGTGCGTACACTTTGATGTTGAACGTCAGCTAATTTTTTTTTTCACGAAACAAAAGAAACCTTGCTTGGTGACCGTGGGCGTAATGTTTTCTGCTAAAGTAAAGACACACCAGTTTTTTTGTATATTAGGTTATGTTTAGAGCAGTGGTAAAACTTTTCGTGTGGTCACGGAATCCTCATAAAAAATCTCCAAGTGATATAAAATATACCTGAATCCCCTGTGACAATTGAGTTGTAAATTTCTTCAAAAAAAAAATAGCAAAAAGAAATCAAAATTAATTTAAACCAAAAATGGAGGAAATATGAAATAGTGTAAATTATATCCTAGATTTTAATAAGAAGGCTGAATTTGCTTATTCACGGATGCCTACAACCATCCTTGCGGTACCCGCTTGTCCATAGTTTGGTCCCTTGAGGCAACATTATCGCATGCTGAACCGTAGCTGAAAACTTTAACATTTGTCGCTCGAACGACATTTTAAAAGTTCATTGATTGTGATTATATGGATAATTGCACAGGCCCGAGATATTTATGAAGAAGCGATTGAAACGGTGACGACAGTGAGGGATTTCACCCAAGTATTCGATGCCTACGCCCAGTTCGAAGAGTCCGTGATCACGTCCAAGATGGAGCAGATGGCAGATGAAAACGTGGAGCACACGGACAAAGGTTGGAGTCAATTATTCGAAAAAGCACACCCATTTTCCTTGTTAGAAGCGACGTGGTCATTTATTGTCAAAAATGTTTTTTTTTAAATACTGTTTTTACAACAAATGTTTTTTAAATTGTGTTAGTTGTTTGAACACTTTACGATATTTTAGTTATATCCGATAAGTGAGAAACCTTTAACAAAATATTTCTCTCATTGCAAATCTAACATCAAGCCACAAAACAAACGTGTTTGCAGATGACACAGACATCGAACTGCGCCTTGCACGTTTCGAGGATTTGATGGACAGGAGGCCACTCTTACTGAATAGTGTTTTACTTCGCCAAAATCCACACAACGTGCACGAATGGTTGAAGCGTGTTGAACTCTACAAAGGTACAGTGGTTACCAGCAAAACGATAAACTTTTGCCATCAAACCGGGCTGAAAATTTTTCTGGCGTACGTATGATTGTTCCGTGCAACGTGAGAACTGGGGCGTTTCGCATTAATTTGTTATATAACCGCATCATTATCGAAAATTTACATTGTCAGGTACTTAGTTTGAGTGTATGAACTCAGTCTATGGACATTGCAACCGCTTGGCTTAAAGGCTGTGCCAATACGTAGTTTAAAGCTTACGTCCATTTTTTTCAGACCAACCGCGGGAGATTATCAACACTTACACTGAAGCCATCCAAACAGTAGACGTGACGAAGTGTGTCGGTAAAATGTACACTCTCTGGGTTTCATTCGCTAAGTTTTACGAAGAAAACGACCAGATTGATGACGTAAACGCTATTTTTGTTCATTGACTTAATCCCATCCCACATACAATGTTTTGTGTGTAAAACAGGCGCGAACCATTTTCGGAAAAGCGACCGCCGTTGAGTTTAAAGTCGTTGACGACTTGGCATCAGTTTGGTGCGAATGGACAGAGATGGAAATCAGGTGGATTTTTGGTGATGAAGCCAAATGTTTGGCTTTGCGAAATTTTAACAATGTTTGAACGCCCCAATATGACTACGTTAAAAAAATGCCTCAGAGCGTTTTCTCAAACTCTTAAAATAAAACTTCGGTTTATGAATTATTGGCAGCCAATCTGCATTGAGCGCACTAAATCTTAATTTTGTTATCAAAATGGAATATATAATATTGAAACAATAAACCCAGACATGAAAACTATGACGCCGCGTTAAATATCATGAAACGCGCCACCGCGCTCCCGACACGAAGAGCCGGCTATTTCGATCATTCCGAACCCGTTCAAAACCGCGTTTACCGATCCCTGAAGCTGTGGTCGATGTATGCGGATCTGGAAGAGAGCTTTGGAACATTTATGGCAAGTCTTCGTGTGTAGTTTTACAGAATTACCTTCAGAGGTTATAAAGTGCTAATCTTGCTGCCAGGCATAGTAATTAATAAGAAATGGTCTTCTGGCACTTAATTTACGAAAGTGTTTATCCTTATAACTCTTAGGAAGTCTCGCCGGATGGTGGACGAAACTTTGGTTACAATAAACACTTTCGTAACTTAAGTGCCAGAAGAACAAAATCTTACTAATTCCGATGTTATATTGTTGATGTTTATGATATTCCATAGACGTGTAAGGCGGTGTACGATAAGATTCTCGACTTACGTATCGCGACTCCTCAAATTGTGATCAACTACGGCATGTTCCTGGAGGAAAGCAACTACTTTGAGGACGCATTCAAAGTGGGTTTGCTTGAGAGGTTTTCGTAATTTGAAATCAATGTTACTTTACGTTATTCTGTCTGTTTTGCCATTTTTTAAAGTTATGCCACAGCAATTGTAATTTTTTTGAATTAATGCTGATGTAAATGGAACGATGCGTGTGAATCTAAAACTAAAATTAATACCATCAGCCGACGCGAGCTCACGAATATTCCCCTTTTCTAAACTTTTACACAATTTCTGTGCGCAGACAGATAACACTTGACTTTTACTGTAGGCGTATGAGCGAGGTGTTGCTATGTTCAAATGGCCTAACGTGTACGACATATGGAACACCTACCTTACCAAGTTCATAAAACGTTACGGCGGCAAGAAGCTCGAACGGGCAAGAGATCTTTTTGAACAGGCTCTTGAACATTGTCCACCCAAGTACGCAAAAAGTAAGCAACTCTTTCATTTTAAAATATCAGTTATTTCAAGTTTGCAGGAAACTCACAATTCGTGTATTTGTGCAGACCTTTACTTGTTATATGCGAAGCTGGAAGAAGATCATGGTTTATCTCGTCACGCGATGGCGGTATACGACCGTGCCACTAAAGCTGTATTGCCAGAACAAAAGTAAGTGGCCATACAACACAAACGCCTAAATTATGATCGCACTCAACGTTTAATGTCATATGTGAAAAACATAAAACAAACTGTTTTATTAAAAAGCCCAAACTAGTGACTCGCATTTTGATAAATGCTTTGCTGTACTCACCTTGTAAATACATGCAGACACGAGCTGTTCAACATCTACATCAAACGGGCTGCAGAGTTATATGGGGTTACACACACACGGCCAATATACGAGGTACGGCAATACGTTCTGTCACCCCTGTACAATACAACAAGTTATAACGTGATTTCGTTTAACAGAAAGCTGTGGAAATGTTGCCGGACGCTCACGCCCGCGATTTCTGCTTGCGTTTCGCCGACCTTGAAAAGAAGCTTGGAGAAATTGACCGCGCGAGGGCGATATATGCTCATTGCTCACAGATATGCGACCCCAGGGTAGGTTGTTATGTCAAATGGCTGGGAATAAAACTAAACAAATAGAGAAAGCCAAAGCAATCCAGTAAGAGCTGACATCTATCAAGAGTTAGTTACACACTTGAAAGATATTCTATTAACCGTGAAAGAAATTATATATGATATAATCCAAGTAAAGGTAAAACGACAAAGAGAATTTGATACATGGTTCTGTATTGTGCAGAGCACTGCCAACTTCTGGGAAGCGTGGAAAAAGTTTGAGATCTCCCATGGCAACGAGGATACCGTACGCGAGATGCTGAGAATTAAAAGGAGTGTACAGGCAACTTACAACACGAAGGTATCACTTGAAGAAGGAAAAATGATTTTACTTTTTGATTTAATAGTTAACCGGTACGTTGTGTTCGACAGGTCAACTATATGTCTGCGCAAATGTTGGCATCTGCAAGTGGCTTGACAGGTATTTACAGACTTGTCGTATGTGCAAACGTCCACGTAATATTTGGAATCGAATTTATCGGCATATTGGTTTGAGTTTTAACATAGAAAAACTAGAGTTGTCAATATTGAGGGCTACAGATAGGCGTGTACACTGTTTCGATCAGTAAGGTTTCATCAGTGCAGCTGTTGACTGTGGCACTGCGCTAGGTTTTACACTAGTAGGTACACAGATTTCCACTTAGTACCTTTCGGTCAACGTCGATCCGTTGGTTACCCAACTGGTTACCAGAGACGAACCACTGTGCAGTTGTCCCAAGTGTGCCACCAAAAAGCTTTTCGATATTTGATTATTCTGGATGTATTTTTGCATATTACCTGTCCAGAACAAATGCGATGTTTTGTTTTTTGCAATGAAGGCACTGCATCCGACTTGGCTCCTGGCAACGAAAACGATGGAATGAAGTTACTTGAACAGAAAGCAGCCGCCCGTGCTCAAATGGAGGACACTAAACCAAAACAGAACATAATGTTTGTTAGGTGGTTACAAGGCTTGTTTTATTCCACAATATATAAAATCTTTATTCCTTATAGCGAGCTACTGACAGGGCCACAGTTTCGACCCAATATGTCTCATCAGTGCAGTGGGATAAAAAAATATTAGTTCTATTTCTTATCTTAATTTATATTTCACAATGTGTTTGTGGCTTTGAAGGAGCGACAAGAAACCGGACGACATTACTGACGTTAGCCAAGTTCAAAACCCTGATGAAATCGCAATCGATGATGAAAGCGACGAAGAAGGTAAAAACAAATTGTGAAAACTCCACTCTACAAATAGTATATTTTTTTTTCATTTACAGTCGCTCCTGCAATTCAAGAAAAAGTTGTTCCGGATGAAGTCTTTGGTGGGATGAAACCCGAAGATGACTAAAAATTCGCTGCCAAAACTTGTTTTTTTGCAATAAAATATCACGCCTGCTGATTGTTTTTGTTTGTAACGGATTTAAGTTTGGAAAATGTTTGTAAATTAGCCTAGCTGTGTAAAACAACTACAAAAAATATCGAATCATTTTTGAAGCATTCGGCTAGGTGGGTATTTTCTTTCGGTGTCAAGAAAAACAATATTGCCAACATTCTTGACTACAATTTTAGTGCCTTATGTATTTATTGTTGCCCAAAAACTTGCTTAATTGAGGGGAAAGGCCGCACAGACAGAAATTTTCCAATAATTTAAAATATCCCCCTATCAAAAAAACATTGGGCCGGGTACCATGAACGTGCGTCGATTCGTTGAGTTTTGGAAGAGCCGTTCTTTCCAAATATCGCTCTCAAATCGGAACACATCGAGGACTTCGCTTGTCAAGATTAAAAAGAAATTATGTCTGACGTCGAAGGAGATGCTGTTCCAGCTCAAATCGAACCTTCTGGTCCAATGGACTTGAATACTGCATTGCAAGAAGTGCTCAAAACCGCGGTTATATACGATGGCCTTGCGCGTGGTCTCAATGAGGCAGCTCGTGCCTTGGATAAGCGCCAAGCACACATCTGCGTCCTTGCTAACAACTGTGACGAATCCAGCTACGTTAAGCTTATTGAGGCATTGTGCAACGAGCACCAAATCCCGCTTATAAAGGTGGACGATAACAAAAAGTTGGGCGAATGGGCTGGCCTCTGCAAGATCGACCAGGAGGGCAAGCCAAGGAAAGTTGTTGGCTGTAGTTGTGTGGTTGTGCGTGATTATGGCAAAGAAAGTCAAGCTCACGATGTGCTTGCTGAGCACATGAAAAAGCAGACTACTTTCTAAGTTCGTTTGGTTAAAATCTCGGATTTTACCCGAAATAAACGAAACCGCGATATACGTGTCATTAATTTTTGAGATCAGCGAGACCGGGACCAACATTGTTGTATTGCGATTCTCACATTTTCAGCTGAACGATTATATAGATTCAATTAAAAAGCTTTACACAAGGCAGTTTGGATTGGGCAACATGTTGATCAATAATGTTGCTTTATTCGTAGGTTGGGTTGGTGTAGGTAATGAGCAATAAACATGGGCACAGTTGACAAGCAAATGCAACAGGAGTTTCAAAAGTCACTTGAAGCTTTGCAGAAGAACCAAAAAGAAATCCAAAAGTGTGTAGAGGCCCGGGAGAAGTTGGAAACACAGTTGAATGAAAACAAAGTTGTGAAGGAGGAACTTGATTTTCTTGAGGTACCTCTTTGCACTGCAAGTATGTAGGCTACAAAAATGTGGTAATATTTTTTTTTGCAGCCCACTTCAAATGTTTTCAAGCTTACTGGGCCAGTTCTTGTAAAGCAAGACTTGGAAGAAGCAAGGGACACGGTTGCCAAGCGCATTGAGTATATAAACAACGAAGTAAAGCGACAAGAGAGCACCATTACAGACATTGAAAAACAACAAGAAACATACCGTGAAAGCCTCACCAAATTACAAAGCAAACTTACCCCTCCGCAAGCAGCAAATGCATAAAACAATGAAACTTATTGACTATAAATTGATTGAAAATTTCATACTTTCTCAATCTTCTGGATATCGAAAAGTTGTACAAAATGTACAGGAAAAATTCAAAAACATTGCATCAGAAAATGCACTGCTTAGCATATGTCTGTCACATTATCAACGTCATACAAAGCAAACCTATGCTGTAAGTTTTTGTTGTTGGATGTGTTTGTAAAAAAATTTAAAAGAGTTATTGCAAATTTTTTTGTGCTCATAGAATAGTAGCAGTGAAGAAATGGTGGAACAGTATTATGAGTTTTACAATCAGAAAGTGACAGTGGACAAGCAAAATGGTATTTTACATGTCTTTCAATCATTTGTTAATTATAGTGCTACCTTTAGGCAACACTGGGAGTTAAAATTCAAAGTAAAATTTGCAGAGTGTAAATGGAAATCAGTGATGATTGAAATGTCAGAGCAATTTGACGTGCCTCCAGCCTTGCTTGCCCGATTGCTTTTGAAAAAGCATGTCAGCTTACAATCTAATAATGCTTCACATGTCCACAACAAAGAAGGTCAGAGTAGTTTTACTAGATAATTAATATGAAATCACCATTTCATATACCCCTTGTACAGAAGTATCAAAGTTAATGAAAAATCCCCAACTCATTGATGATAAGAGACTATCATTTGAAGTGTCGCAATGTATATTATTTGATGTTGGATATGGCCCTGTAACAGATTCCATTCGCTATTTAGTAGGATTGGAGTATGAAGATACTCTTGTTAACTTTGTTGAGCATTTGGGGATCCCATTTCAGGTGAACTGAAAAAAAGTATTAATTCTTGTGATGTGTGGCAAGTCAAATGTTTAATTTACAATTAGGATGAAACTGAGCTGCGTAAATTAGGATATGACAAAACTCCAGATATTAAACTTGAGATTCCTATCGCTGTTGATGGCCATGCTGTTTGCTGGATTGAAAGTAAAGCATCATTCGGCACGCCTGAAACTCACAAGCAATACCTTCATGATCAATACTACAGTTACCTAAACAGGCAAGTTTGCATTGCATTATACAAAACCAAATTATATACATGAACTGTGTATACAGGTTTGGACCAGGGCTGGTGATTTACTGGTTTGGTTATGTGGAAGATTTGGCATTTGACTTAATCCGGAATGGAATTTTACTAATGGATCATTTTCCTGAAGATTCAAATATTGTTAAACTTGCTTGCTTAAAACAGTAAAAGTGTGTGTGTTAAAGAAGCTGCTACCCCTACATTTCTGCGTTTGTAAATACATTTATACTAATTAATGGAAGACTGGTGACTTTTAACACAACAGCAATTGTACAGCATTATTTTATTAGCTGAGTGAGAACTTTCAAACTATTACCAGAATAACTGTGAACTCCAAAATCGGAACTTCCATAAGATTTTGTTACTTATTTATTCTTGTTTTGAAGAAAGTCATTGATAGAAGCTCGATGAGGCCAACAAGGAAATTTCTTGTAATCCGGACGAAGCCTTGGGAAATGCTCAAATATGTCATCTTTTGTCATTTGTTCAAATGGTGGAAGTGCATTGAGACGTTCAAGATTATCAATAACCTCAGCCAAGTTTTCATCACTTTCTTTGATGAAATTCTTCACACTTTCTTCATCTTCAACAGCTTTCCTGCTTAATTCCGCACTTTTGGTGTCAACAGGCCTGGGAATTTTAAGGGCTTTATGCTTCTGCTCAAATTCCTTCACCATTGCCTTGTTAGCCACTGCTTTATGGTAGTAAGACCAATCTACTGTAAGCTTTGCCTCATTTGCTTTGATGTAGTTGTTAAAGATTGAATCACTTTTGCTTTTGAAGGTGTTTACTTTGGACCTCATTTCAGGACCAACTCTTTCAATAATCTTTGACCATTCAATTGGTTTGATCAGTGCCTGTCGGGAAGCCATGGTTTTTACAGCCAATGTATTTACAAAAACAACAAAAATCTGCCAAAAACACATATTTTCAATTTGTTCAATGCTAATTTGGATTTGTACACACAAAACTACAATCCACAATGAGTTGAAAAAAAATTTAACCCATATTTCATTAGAGATTCACGAGATAATTAATTGAGTGCACACTGTTTCTAATAAATGCTTTCTTCATGACAATGTTCAGCGAATAAACTGCTAAAAATTTAAATTGATTTGTGTGGTATTGCATCACACAGCCAAAGTTTTTATAATACAAATTAAATGCATGATCATGGCCCGAATACAACATGCACCATAGTAGCCAATTTTTTTGTCATTTGCTTGAAACATCTTCGAAAAATTAGTCATTGGCATGAAATAAAAGATCAAGCCACGAAGCCAGTGCGTCAATTATCTTTTATGATATAAACTAAAAAAAAATATTTTCACCACTGTGACGTCACATGTACAATAACTTTGTAATTAAACGGCGAAAGCTATTGGTGAAGTTTTAAAAACTTTATTTTTTGATTAAAATACCTTTTGGTAAATTTCTTTCCTAAAATAAAATCGATTCTTGAACACGCAAATAATGAACGAAATGGAGTTCACCTTAACAATAAAATAAACTGTCACCAAACATATGACAGGTCTAGATAAACAGAACTAATACTTCTGAGTAAAAGACACAAATAAAATCACTTTTTAGATTTCGTGCACAAAATCAACATTTTTCTCTGACCTCCACAAATAATTACTTCATCCGATGATCGGAAACGTATTAGCAGGTTTGTCTGTGCGTACCATTATCATACAAATACAAAATATTGTAGAATAAGTGAAACTTTTTTGCCAAACCCATTTGAAATTTTGATTTGTAAGTTTACGAACGTTTCTCATTTTGTGAATGCATGACGGACTTAATTTTATGTGCTTATAACAGAGATATAAACCATTAATCATTAAATTCGACTTTGACTCTAAAGACCGATTTGGGGCAATCTGATTTTTTAGGTCCTGCAAATTAAATGCATTGCGGTCCCATTCGCTCCGGGACTATGTGATTTCTGTTCACCTCTAAAGTATTCACATGACAGAGGAAAACAGAACGAAACGAATTCGGTGTAAAGCTCCATTTAAGGCATACAAAACAAACAGGTATAAGCGGTGTAACTAATCAGTAAAGCATCACGCTACGTGGGACTTCAGAACTTTCTCGTTTAACGCTTCTTCTTTCTTTGCAGGCCGCGTTTCCTAACACTTAATAAAACTAAATGCCCAACCGGTTTTTAACATCACGAAAAAAATATCACGCTTATACCAAACTGTTTTGCACCCGATGTCTTGCAAAAAAAGATAAGTTACTGTTCGAAGGAAATATGCACTGAACTGCACACTATTCCATTTAGCTAATATTGGCCATCTTCAACCAGAAACATACACTGATAAATATACCCAACAGGGATGAAACCCAGGCGGTTTCTTTGCAAAAGGCAACTAAGCAGCCTTTAGCTGTTTTCGCATGCGTATACGTAGGCTAACTATGATTGCGATATCTAGACATGGACCCCACTTGCACCACACAGAAAACATTACAAGGCCAGAAAGGAAAATTAGTAAAATAATGTTTGAGAATCTTCATTAAATAGCTGCATGTTATCTTCATCGTTTACAAATGTACCCCAGAACACAAGACAATTCAGTTGACCCTCACAAAATGTATAAAAAGTTGTTTTTATTTGTTGACAGTATATAAAAATAGAAAACATCACTCTTGTTCCAATGTTATCGGCAAAAAAGTTTTGTGATCCCGATACGGCGTCACGGGGGATTCTCCCGTTCCAAAATCGTTTGCTGTTGCTGTTCCAGCACTGCCGGTAATAGTAGTTGAGCAAGTGGCATTACTGCCAATGCAATACGAACACGGCGGAGATTCAGACAGCTCGCAGTCATCTTTCAATGAAACGCCATCACTACCTTTCTCCAACGTGTAGTCAGTTCGAACAGGGAACGTAGGCAACAGGCTTTCTATTAATATATGGAAAATAATTTTAAAATGTGAAAATTTAAATTTTTGGTCTTCACCATTGCTAGAGTGCGATGTCTTGTTTGTGTCGCTTGCTTTGTAGGTGGGGTTGAATAGCGCGGTGTTGGAATGTGGCGTTTGTATGCAGTAGAAGTTTTTGTTTTTATTATTTTCAGCTGCACCTTCATCGATCTCATCAACTTTTTCGACTTTGCTTTCCACTGTTTCTATAGGTCGACAGAGATTAAAATATACATACAATGGTTATGTCAATCTTAAATAAATTAACGTACTGTATGTATTAGGTTTTCTGTTTTCATTTTCCTTTTCCAATTTTGCTGCCCCCACCCACAATGGTATCGCATCTTCCTCTTCCAATTCCAGCGTCGGCTTTAAGTTATGATTGTCGTTGTCAAGAACGCCTTCCTGTCCAAAACACAAACGAATACTGTATAGTCGGAAAAATATCAATAATGTTCACATCGTTTAGGGAATTGACCCTACTTCTTGATTGTCCTAAATTCATATGTGTAATTTTTATTACCAAAGTTTCTGGGATTCGTTTTGATTCTGAGATGAGAGCATTCAGTGCTTGAGTCCACTTTAGTGTCACCACGGTGGATAGAATGAGAAAAACTAATCCTCCTACAACACTTATGGATATTATGAGGATTGTTGTAGCTTTTTCTTCTGTTGGACGATGCAAAGTATCCGGCGCCGGCGTGTTTGCACCATAAGTAGCTGTGAATTAAACAAATTAATTTCGAATTTGCGGGTGAAATATATTTATTTATGATAGTCTTTATGTCTAATGTCCCAAAAAATAATTAGAATTCTACATCAGTGACCTATCCCAACTAAGTTAACCATATATCCTTTCCAATGTCGATTATATTTTAATAGAAGACTTGTGCTACGGCCAATCGCCCTCTTTTAGGCTTACTGCTTATTTGCCGACCATGTGAATTTTATAGATAATTACAAAAAAATGATGTACTGCATACATTATCCATGGCATTGACTCTAGTAGTTAAAACGTATCTCAAAAAGTATGTGGTTACCGTTGTGGGGCATGCACTTCACGCCCAACTCGTTATCAAGACTGATGGTCAACCAGAGCACCAAACATGTGTAGGTGCTTTTGTCCGATTCAAGTGAGTATAGATTGTAGATGCTCTGCGGATATTCGGAATAACTTCTGCTGGAGCAGTTTACCGACACATTAGGTTGTGCATGGTGGAAAACGTGATCTTCTTTGTAAAAATAACCGGGCATATCGTATACCTCCCTTTGGAATAAATAATGATCAACGCTGTATGGTGCAGTGTCGTTTTTTCTTGCCATCACTTGCACTAAAAATATGTTGCAATTGATTTGGTTGGTCGTTTTATCAAGTTCTTGTATCCTATCTGATTTAGGAGTTTAGCCACAAATGAGCGAAATGCAGCCGATTTAACGTAGTGAAATACTTTTGTTGACAATACAGCGATATACCAGTTTTACCTTTGGGAATTTCAAACACACAAACGTGTTCATAACGCTTGGCATCTTCTTCTCTGAGATACTTCTCCCATGGTCGCATGTCTCTTGCTACGGGTACTTGTGCAGTTGAATCTACTACACGGGCAGTTGTAAACACCACAATTTCAGTTGACACTTCTGGGGTTGTGTCAGGGATTGCAATGCTGGAGTCCTTTCCAAAGTAGTTGGAATAAATGTATGGTTGACCATAGTCTGAATAGCTGGGATCACTATATGGTATCTGATACTCAGGATTTGTTGGTGGCAAATTTTCTGTAGGGGGCAATCCAGTTATTGGAACCATATTCGGAAGTTCCCCTGTTTCGTAAATGGTTCCACTTCTCCCCGGTTCGAACTGTTGTGTCTTCTCCGTTTCCTCGCGTTGTGTTGTTTCTGCTTTTTTAGTCGTGGTCGTTTCTAGACCTAAATATTACGTAGTTGTTGCATTGTTTGGCCGTTGGAAATAAATCGAAACGTAAATTAAGACAAAGAGTCTGTTTAAAATGCTATTTCGACACATTTGTTTCTTATCAGACTCATACGCTGCCGTAGATGTGTTTGATATACCGTTACTTACTTTAAGAAGCTATGTTGTTTAGCAAAAAAAATCAGTTTGTATGTTAAAAAATATTTACCTCTATCAATGTTCAAATTAAGGCTTTCGACGAGTCTGGTTCGGAACAACGTGAAACTAACGTAAGATTTTCCGACAACTTGAGAACGAATATCAACACCCGACAATATGCAGTGACCTTTCATCATTGGAACTCCACAGCATCCCGGTATGGTCGCCGCAAATCTATTCAGAACGTAATAGAGTGTTGTTGATTTGCGGTGAGCAATGTCCCACATAAAAAGTTAAATTTAGTTGTAGGCAGTTAGTTTTATATATATTGCACATCTTATCATAACCTATATTCTACATAGGGCTATCTTTAATTGTATTCTTACTTGCTTTCCTTCTCATAATACAACGTGACGTAAGTATGGCTGGCTTCAAATATTGGAGGAAAGACCCATATGATAAGATCACCAAGTGCAAAAAACTTAATTTTGCCTTTTTTCATGTCCTGATGAAGGCGTTCCGTAAAAACAGACCCTGCAATAGAGAAAGTATTCACGCTGAATGTGTGAACTCAGTCACCTTTAAACGCACATAAAACAACATAAATGCCACCATTAACTTTCGAACCAAAAGTATTGAAGCACCTCGTAAAACATATGGGTACGTTCAAGAGCAACGAAATGGTCAAATGGAAATAACTAATCATAAATTCACATGGGTTGCTAAATCCACCTTACCAGCAACACTACTAGAAGCGTTGACGCAAAGTTGTTTTAGTAACATTTAAAATTCATTTTGACCACTTATACATTTACATGAAACTTTTCAAACCCACCTTTGCTCGTTTCATTGGAAAGATTACATTCATTACAATCTACGCTTGTGTACGTGAGCTCTGGGCATTGAAGATTGACGTTTATACCGAGGCCTAAAGGAAGCGTCACTGCCAGAACAACTAGCAAGTTCATATCCACATAAATTGTTTACAGCTACGCCTTCTCCATTACTTGCCTGATTCTGAAGCCAGCAACTGCAGTACAGAAATATTTATTAGATGCCCACGGGATCTCTGCTTGTGCTCACTGTTCTCTAGGGCCGCAAATAAGGCGAAAATTCAGGCCCGAGGGCTCCAAACAACTCGCACTATAGTATGTAAAAACGGTGGCTTTGAAAACTATAATCAAATGTTTTTAAAGCTAAGTCAAATTTGTCTGCAGTTAATGCCACTTGTCCTTTTGTTATTTATGCGCGATACACGCTTTTTAGTAAAACTAATTTACGTGCCCTACTTTTAGAATAAAAATTGGCAAAAAGTTTCAAAAAAAGTTTATTTGACAATGTATTTTATCAATCCAACACATGTCAAAAACACTGGAACCTTAAACACCTCAGTGAATCAAAGCGAACTATAATGTTGCGAAATGCGATTGACGCAAATAGTGTCAACCACGACAGGTTCTAAGAAAAAGGGAGTTGAGTAGAGCACCACCCGACACACACACCAATCGATTGAATGCAACGACTGTCGCTCATACATAAAACCTATTAAAGGTCGGGAAAGAATGACGTCACGTCACTTCCGGTTTTGCGATAATTCCTTGACCCTGTTGCGCGCGGCAAATGTTTTCAATGGGTTGAAGTGTGTGCTTGTCCAAATAGGGCGAGTTTTGCGAAATGGCCTGCTGACGTTCGCAGATTGGCAGCAATGTGCGTTTGTCAAGGTACGGACTTCCCCCGGGATAATACGTCTCGGTTACTCCTTCGCTTTTATTCAAGGATTTTGTTGCTCCACAGGATGTTAGTTGACTTTCTTCTGCTTCTTCACTTCCCAGTTTCGTGTATGTTTGCGTCATATCTTCAACAACGTTAGTTTTCAGAGTAGTTTTGTCAAGATACGGTGAAAAACAATTATCTTCTCCAGACAACTCTTCCGGGACTGATTGGCCGCTTGCCTGCGCTGGACATATTTTATCTCTTGGGACGCATTTATCCAAATAGGGCGCTTCTATGTCATAAGTAAATGATTCAGTAACACTCGGTGGATCTTCCTGAATCTTGCCTCTTGCACAGTTTGTTTCCCACCTTGTGTTTGCGATAAACGCATTTTTTTCCACGTAAGGAGAAACTGCGCATTCGTCGGTGTCATCATCATGCACACGGCACCCTTTATCCCCATCCGCTTTACATACAGTGCTTTCAGACACCGCCATGACCTTGTGATCGAAAATAGGCTCACATACCAATGTATCTTTGTCTACGTAAGAACCTGGGGTGGTTGCTTCAATCTTTACCTTTGTCTCTACGTAAATCATTTCCTCGTCGCTTTCGCTGCTTTCTCCGTGGTAAGTGGATGGGGAGTCGGGGTAACCGCTATCCGTGCATGAAACAGCTGTCAGTGGAGGACTGCCCGGTTGCAGGTCGCCTACTGGAGTGGACGACACTTTACTGCTTTTGTCCTTATCTATAGGGTAAGAGAATAAGGAACAACCGCTGATTGGACAGTTATCGTTTCCCTTGAGTTTAGATTTTGGCAAAGTTGAATCTTCTTTCTTATTCAAGGAGGATTCAAGCGATTGCAAGTCATCGGAGATAAACCTCGCGCTAAAAGTAGTCGAGGGTTGTGGATATTCCGTTACGCCGGATTTTACCGAAACTGGATCCCCAGATGAAGAAGAGAAATTGAAGCTCCCGCCACTTGTCCCAACGCCTGAATCACACGACTTGTCGAAGTAAGCAGGCACCGCATTCGTCGACTTCTGCATGTAGTTTGATTCCAAGTCGCTATCGGCTGCAGCATCGTGGATGGAGTACACCGATATTTTCACATCGTGCTGTAAGGCGCCTTTGGCTGATAAATCTGAGGTCACATTGCTGTCGTTCCCCAGGCCAGAATCGTGGAAGGTTTTTAAACTTTCTTTTTGGGTGCCCGCTTGTTTATGGTCATTATATGACGAGGAAACGCTCTTGTCAAAATTTGTAGACTTTTGCAGATACTCTGGATTCGACACTGATGAATCTGCGCAACAAATTTCAGTTTTTATCATATGCATTGCATCCGTGGCATTCACATATATGTAAGCAGTTTTGCAAATGTAAAAAATCGTCCAAAAAAATGCAAACTAACCGTATGTCGGGTTATCGATGGATTGTGTGCGTAAACTGTTCTTCTTCTGCTTTAAATTTTCTTTATTTTCCAGTGGGTCTTTGTGATTTGTATAATCTGAACAATAAATTCAAACAATTTAGAAGCTGTTAAATAATGCTTGAACCAAAATAGATTTAGGTTGGAAACGACTTATAGCCAAATGCTATTTTGATGGCTGTTTTAAACATAGGCAAAGGTCGGGCATGTCGGTACTTGTGGTAGAACAAGGTGCCCGCAGGCATTAAAGTTTTTTTTGGCAATTCCAATGCTAATGGCGTAAATCTGCCCAAAGTAGACTAAACCATCGCAACCCACCATTCAAATAGTTAAATGTGGTAAATTGTGGTTATCTCTTCGTCTCAGTGAAATGATCAGTAACATATGGTTTTTATATTTACTGTGTGACTTTGTAACCAGTTCGGTAAGTTCTTTTTCTCATTGTTCAACCCCCATAAGTTACAAACTTCTTGGTGGATTATATTTTCCTTATCAAACTCACAGTAACACGCTTTCATCTTGTATTTTCCCAAGTCCATGACGTCGACCTTTTCAGTCCCACAAAGATCGTATTTACAAGCAGACAAATCTCCAACGTCGTCCTTCAGTATGTCGTCCTATGCAGACATAAAAAAACAAGACTATTTATTGAGTCAAGTATTTAGTTACACTGAAAACGCAGAAAATAATCTGTAGAATAGTCATTTACTGTGACATGCTACATGTAGCACAATACAAATTTTATCATAGGCTTACCAGCTGTACAGGGACTTTCCTCGAGTCTTTAAGCATTTTGCTGTACTTTTTCTTCCATCGCCACATTATCAAAATCACGACCGCAACGAGGATAGTCGAGCCGACCGAACTCACGACGATGATCAACGTCCAATTCCGAACGTATTTTTCGTCTGTTCCTCTAACGGGTACATGTAGGTATGTCTCTGTGTTATAAAGGATTTGCATATAAACGAAATGTTTAAGAACGTGACCAGACGTCGAGAATTTATAAAATAGACAATGTAACAAATTGCTAGTTTGCTTGTGATAATATCAACATACAGCGGAACGTTCAAGAAATTTCCATCAGAACAATAGTGGTTGCAAAACATCTTTGTTCAGCTATCGTCTGCGCGCATTTGCATATAAATCTCTGCCAGGAAATAAGGTTTTGTGCTTATTGGTACATGTTTGTATTGGATGCATTTTTTTAGCAAAAATTAATGATTTATAAAATATTGCAAGATATTCTATGGGAAATCTCCATGAAAACCGGAAGTTGGCGGATCCGAAGACTTAATTGAGGTTTATTCCATTTTAGCGCTGTGTTAGACGAATCTGCCCCTCAACAAACTCATACATGCGCTATGCGTCATTCTCAAGCCCCACGTTGCCTGTGACACTTGGAAAGATTCACCGCACCAATGACATAACTATCGAGACAATTTATTCCTATTTTAGCAATATTTAATCCCTGAAGGTGGACATTGCTGGTTATTTGCCTCCATTATTTCTACATCTTTTGTTTAAATTGTTAAGCTACACCCTTAACTCAAAGCGCCGCATCACATCACATCAGTTTGAGAACCACTGGACTTTAACAATGCTAGAAAAAAATAACGGGAAATCTTCCCACTTACCATTGTGTGGCATGCATTTCACCACGACATGGTCGGATGCGTTCACCGTCGACCACAACACCATGCACGTAAAAGTGCTGTTATCCGGATTTGCCGAGCTCATGTTGTAAACGCTATCAGCAGAGTCATTGCCGCTGTCGTAGCGTTGCGTATCACATTCCACTGTCTTGTTTGGTTGGGAGAGATGAAATATACGATCCTGTTGGTAAAGGTAACCGGACATGTGGAAGACGCCGCGGTTGAATAACTCGCTGTCCACGTTGTACGGCGACGCGTCCGTGTTGTTTCCCATTACTTCATCTGAAACAATTTCATTTAATTTAAGATCATGCATCCAAATTTATATCTAAAGTTTTACATTGAGAAGCCAAATTCCGCGGTACGCCATATCAGTATCTGGTTACATAACAACCATAGTTTGTATAGTGCTTCTCGTGACAGTCTGATTTTTGGGCATTTGTTGCACCTGAGGGAGCGAGTGGTAGCTCAAAAACGTCGTGCTATTATTCGTTTGAAAAAAAGCAGTCTGTTGTGCAGAAGTGCACAGGAAACAATAGCAATTTACAAGCCAATAATTAATAAATAAATAATAAATTATAATTCCTATTGCACACAGCAGGACTGAATATTGTAAATAACCATTTCTAAGTCATGGTTGATTTACTTTTATTCATAGTTTGTCCAAACGAAATTAACGATGAAATTCCTGTTGCTGCCAGGCATTTCTGGCATAAACGTACTGTATTTTACGACGTTTCAGACGAAACGTACATTTCTAATTGAAATTAACGATAATCATTATCCCAAAATATTATTTAAAACATTTAAATGATAAAAAGCCAGTTAGACCTTCGGGCATATTGAAGACACACACGGAATCATACTTCTTTGCTTCCAGCTTCCTGACGTACTTCTCAAAAACCGTTACCTTTGTCGGTAAATCTTTTTGGAACGGTTTAACTACAGTTCCCCAATCTTAAAAAAAACAGCTTAGTAAAATATTGCAACCTTTCAAGAAGAAAAAAATCTAAGCCCCAGACTTACTTCGGTGACTTGTCGGGTCCGTACCAAGCGGATCTGTGGGTACCAATTGTTCAGGTTGCGCCGGTACAGGAAACATCGTGCAATCGTGGCTGACGTTCAGTTGTGCAAACGAAGTAACCCGAAATAGTGTAAGACTGAAGAAGAGTTCGGTGTCAAAAAGAAGTGTCACTTTTGTTTTACATGTATTTGCGGTCAGTGGTACCCCGCAACAGCCTCGTAAAGGAAGAAACCTGAAAACGAAATATCGTCCTTATTTTTTTTTATAGATTGTTAATTGGTGTATGTTTGTCTTACATTTAATGATAAAAACCAGTGAAATATTTAAGTCGAAACATCCATGACTAATCATTACTCGCTAAAAGTGTCAATATTGCATACAATCTACTCATGATGGATAATGTTGCTATCGATTGCTATAACCAACCTCCGGGGTGGTTGGGTTATGTTGACATCTGTATTGTTGTATTCAGTCACCCCGTCGTTTGGATAAAATAAGCTATCTGGAGGAGTGTGTTCAACTGCATAAACAGTGAGTATAATGTGTCTTGCTTCCACAATCTCGTTACTATATTGCCAATCAAAATTTCCACAAACGTTTTTGACAAATTTCACTTGATTCTGGCCAAGGTAGCTGTCCAAAATTTCCTCGTATATATTTTCTGTCAAAAAGAGGTGGTCAAGCTTTGTTGTCGCCTTTTTCAGGAGTTTATTAGGACTAATGTATTTGCGGAGAAAAAAAATCCTTTTATTCAGACTATTGCACTTGAAAAATAACTGCCGTTGCTGTAAAAACATACAAAGACAAAAATCATAGTGTAATTGTAGCTGTATTAATTGGAAAACGGCATGAACAAAGCCCGAGGGCCAAATTTGTCTTCTAGTTTAGTACTAATTTGTTTCTGAGGAACATCTCTTAGCTCTTAATGAAAGGCCGCGTGTCAAATAATTGCTTTATCAAAAAAGATTCAATCACACAATGAAACCGTATCACATCAATTCCTACCCGATTTCTTCTCGAAGTCGGTGTGGAAACACGTTTCTCCACACACCTTTTCTTCTGTCCTGATGTTATTTGGGCAGGTTAACGTGCTTCCAAGCACCTGGGCTATGGCGTACACAAGCGCCAGCCATAATGTAGCATGGCAGTGCCTAAACTCCATGTACGACACACTGTCAAAAACCTTTGAAAACACGTGTAATTTTTATATCATCGCATGAAACACAACTCCGAAAACCGAACCATTGTTCTTGTAGACTTTCGACTCGAATAGTTATTTGTCTATTTATTGTGCAAGAATATGATTCAGTTTGCAGAGAAGTTATAAAATTGTGTATGCTGTAATTGTTACCTCTGAGATTTTGTCACAATACTAAGTTAAATAAAAAGGAACTATCCACCACTTCTCAAAGTCAAACAGCGTGACATGTTTCAGCGTTATACAAGTTATATAATTTTATTTCCCATCGTACACATACTTGATTTACATTAGTCTTGCTTTCTCGCCAATAGAAATTTAACATCTGTATTTCAATAACTACACAAAGCTCTCTAAAGGTACATCAGGCTCATCTTCCTCGTTAAACTGGCTTTGGGAGAAGTGATGTCGTAATAAAGGTCCTGCTATCTTCGGCTCGTACTCGTCTTTATACGTCACGTTATTAGTAGCCGCGGGGCATCTTGCCACAAAGCGTTGGTGTTCGAACTTCTTGAGCCTCGTGACTGTTTCTATTGCAAGCGCTATTATCGTGACGCTATATCTGTGGAAAATGGAGAATGGAACTTTTTCTAGTTTATTGTGTCCCTTTGCATCCGATACCGTGCACATAGAAAGGCGCACGAAATTCTTGCACCTCAAATAACAGTTGACGAAAGGGAAAAACAACATCGAGTCGCAAAAAGACGGCAAGGAAAACAACTTAAGTGGGAAAACAAGTATAAGTTCGGCTCCTTAGCGGCCACTTCATCGTCCTAAGGCGACTCTTCAATGGTCACAGTAGGATTGCTTCGTCCGAATCCTGAGATTGTTCTTGGGGCTCGAGAGCGGCCCTTGTGCGGCGTCTACGTGCGAAAAATAAGTTGTTTTTTTTTCGCACGGAACCAAAACTCCAACCCAAGATTATTTTAGGCCGTTTACTGCTGTGATTTTAAACCTTAAAATATGCTGATTCCGAAACATGGTATATTATAATGTTTGGCAATTTCGTTTAAAAATTTGGTGCAATTGCATACTAGGAATAATATCCCGTGTTGGGTCAAAAGTAAAAAGTTGTCAAATATGTTTATGTCATAAATGCCTAGGTGTAAACATTTGTGAATCAAATTATGGTGAATTGCATTTTTACATCAACTACAATGAGTTCCTGGACCCAAAATAATGCAGATAAACTGAAAGAATGTCGGCTATTTCTCTTGTTTAATGTAAACTATAGGAAGTTTACGTATCTCATGCTCCTTTGTAAATAGTTTTGTAGCCTAAATATCAAACGTCCGGTTTTGAAGCTCCATGCGGAAAGCGAAGGAATAATAACAAGTACGTTTTACCGCATAAACCGCGTCGCAATTATAGGTTGCACTCTTCTGTTTCTGTCTTCGGCTGTAAATGCAGAATACCAGCAATACGATGATGAGAATAAAGAGGACAATCGCCAGCACAATGACCACGATCACCCATGTACTGAGTCCTCCAATCAGCAGTGGTGGCTCGGTTGTCGTTACTCCGGACACTATGCCGTGAAACAAATTTTAATCCAAAATTACGAAGTACAATAACTTTATTTGTATGTAATTTGAAATGGGGAAACTATTTTTATTTATCCACCGATGTGAAGTTTATTGGTCTAAACGTGTCTTCAACTATAGATCACCTTCGAGAATTCATGAAATGATTAAACAGAATTACAGCGTAAACAACAGCAAAAGGTATTCCCTGTGCGTTACCCAATGTCACACCTTGACCTTCAAACTGAAGGATTAAAAAGTTCCAAACGAATGGGAAATTTTCCTGGAAATTTGTGAATTTCGGCCGTTATTTATTTCATGCAGTGAGTCAGTGTGTATGCGAGCATTGCGCCATCGTCGGGGCTTACCGTAGGTCTTGTGGAAGCACCATCGGTCGTAAGTGGACGAAGCCGTCTCCTGGTAACAGCAACCGCGTGACTCGCAAGTGAGACGTTCGATTCCGGCCCATCCACATTCGACGCGCGATTCGCCGCCGTCGCACACCAAATCTGCGTATTACACAACCGCATGAAAAATTTCCGAACATTGTGTATCGCGCTGATTGCGTAATTACATTTTAATAATCTGTCCTTATGGCACAATTAGACGTAGCTTTTATTGACCAACGCGAAAGCTAGTGTTTTTTTCAATACAAAAGACAGTCTTTTTAAAGATTGCCAAACTACAAGAATTCAGTAATGCAAAAATGAATCAGCTTTGCTTCAAATATTTTCTAACCCAGTGCAACCGTCCCAAAAGTCACCCCAAATGATGCTGCACGTCTTGTCGTATAGTTAAATGATAAATAAGTGTTACAATTATGTGATGGTACAAAAAATGGTACTAAAAATCGTTAACATAATATTAAAAATATAAATAAATTATGGTTTACCTTCACTAATGCTTGTGTTGACATTACACACAAAAGAATTGCAGCAGAAATGGCAAACCGAACCAGCTTGACCAGGCCTACACTGCTGCATGTTGGTGCTTGCGGTCGTCTCACAAAACTCATTCGAGACGCAGTTGCGGGTGGCATACCTGATATATATTCACAATTAATTTGTGTTATTACTGGAACAACCGTGATTTGTCGTCTACGCCTAACTTATAAATTTAAATTTTTTATTGGTGCCCATGACATTCTACATTGTGTATGTGTTGTTTATTTACATTGTAATCTTTAATGCATAAAGCACTGATTTTATTGTCACTATATCGCCTTTTCCTCTTGCGTATCGTCGCGCGTAAATTGAAACATGAAATAATAAGGTTGGGTTAAATAAACGTAAACACCTTTACAGCATTACTAATGTTTGCTCTTCAGAAACCTAAAATGCCTTTAACATTTAGATTTAACTTTTGATTGGTGTTCAAACAATAAACATCAAACTTACGTTTCTCCACCTTCGCTTGGATACAACAGAGTTATAACACAAGATAGTTGGGAAAGTGAACATGGCTGTAATATCGTTGTGTTTAGATCGGACAAACTGGAGTTAGCAGTGACTGCGCAAATTGCGAAGTAGTTATCTACAAAGTACAGCAAAGGTTGAAGAAGCATTCCAAGCACTTACATATATGGGTGAAATCATGTTTACGAAATTCTAAGATACCAAAAACACAAAAGTAAACAAAAAAAGTTAACTGTTTATTTAAAGCAACTTTGATTCATTGGAACCTGCAAAGAAACATGGTAGTTGCCAGGCTAAGTTTATTGATGGTCGTTAGTTAAATTACACATGACTTGTGTCACCTGAATGGTTGGTGATTACTTGGGTGAGGTTGGTGGGTAAACTGTGCAACCCGTCGTAAACCGATCTCACATCGAAATCATACGAGGCTCCCGCATCAAGACCGGATATGGTCGCCTATGGATAATGATACGTCAGTGTTTCAATCGACATGATTGCATTACTTGTGCACTGTTGACGCGAATTTTTGTTTAATGTAAATTTACCTTCCTTCAATTCAACTGTTACAAAAAAAATCGTGCTTTTGCAAGTAAGCCTGCACTTGGTGACATCCCAAATCAACAAACAAACATTATCGAATTTCAAGTTTTACGTGGTTACTGACCTCTTGTCCGCTGATGTCGTTAACAAACATTGAAGTGCTTCCCTGTCGTCTATACTCCACTTGGTAAGTGTATTCTCCATTACACTGTAAGTCCCAACCCAGGACCGCATGCCTCGAACCCACGCTCTTTAAAATCACATTCTTTGGACTGTTGGGTCCTAATTATCAACACACAACGCATTCAAAGTCAAATACGCTTTACTTGTGGTTTTTGAATATAAGACTTACTCCAGGTTAGATATGGATCGGGCAAGTTGCAAAAATCTCCTTCACAGCAGATAGCCGCATTGTCTCTTGTACAAAATCTGTCTACGCTTTCTTGGCAATTTGATACTGCGTCCTGGCAACCTTTCCGGTCTGTTCAAATATAACCGCCGGTAAGGTTTCGTGTTTTGTCATTGCGTCAGTTTCAAACCAACGTTCCACTTGAAAAACATTGCGAAATTTTTTAGCACCATTTTAAAATAACTTATTAGGGTAGTAAGAATATAAACGAGCGCGACGATTCAAAAATGGGTGAATTAAAAACAATTTGTTCGGAAAAATCTTGCCATGATGCTTTGCTAAAAGTGGCAAACGATAATATTAAGAATATACTAAAATTTCCCCATTTACTGCAGACAATTGTGTCGTCATAACCTCCGAAACTACTTATTTAATTACGAGCCTTGGGCAGTTTTTACGGATGTAAACGCTCAGATCGGCTGTGGCAAATGTAGGTGGGCGCCATCGGGAGATAATTAAATACACCGACAGCTTGTGACTTACAATATCTGATTCCATCCCTTAGCCAAGTCAACGAGTAACATCTCGCACCCACCGGACAAGGTAAAAATAGGTCGCAATTGTCTGTGAGGAACCGGGAGCTGCAGATTTGGCAAACCTGTGCATCTGTATACAAAAGCTATTTTTTTATGTAATAACGTGTCGTGCTTTGCATCAAGGGCACGCGGTAAATTGGCAAGGTCAAAATTTGCTAAAAAGGGATTGGGCTATTAAGTAAAGCAACATGTCTGAAATTGTCCTTCTACAATTGGGCATATATCCCAGAACCACTGTGCAACTGAAATTTCACTTCTCATTAAAAATAGGTTTGTATTGCTATCTGCTAACAATATTTTTACTTACTTGGTTACTGGAAAAGCTAACACTAATTCACATACTATTCCAACGTACCTGCTCTCATCCAGAGTGCAACCAAAGGAAGAACAACACTAAGAACACTACCTTCCATCTTATGCAACAGCGTGAATGATCACAAAAATTTGCAAGTCGTTTTATTTACGCAGAACTGATTGACCAAACACGGTCAACCAACTGTCCTATATATGACGTCACTTTCTAAATATTAGATCTAAGCGTGGGACGACAATTGAATTCAATTTGGGGCACCTGGTTGCCCCCGGTAATTACCCTGTGATTTTCCCTCGCCCGGCGGCACTTTCAATAGGTTGGGGTTTGCGGGGTAGCTTTGATGTGGGTTCGTGTTACATACTGCTGCTGGAAATAATGCCACTTCTTAGCAAATGTGGATGACACTGATGACACGAAAAATTACCCATGCATAAAATAGATCCACTTAACCCATCACACTATGATGCGTTGGCCGTTTGATATGCACTCAGTCCAATATTTTTGGAAACTGACTTCAAACTTTCTCTGAAATGGATTCTTGCACGTCAACGGCAAAAGTTGTGATCCCAGTTTATTTCGACAAGAAACTTCTTATGTCTTCTTTGTATGAGATATGAGTTAAGCGTTAAAATTGGCCGAGCTGACGCTGTATGGAAATACCGAACTCTGGGTTTACAATTACATATGCATTGATTGTTTTTCAAACTTACGGTTGAAAATATTAGCCGGTCCCTATTATTTTATGTTTTAAATTCCATTTTAATCAAACTCATGGTTAATAATAAGTTTTTTTTTATATTTCATTTGACATAAACAAGATATTTTTTCTTGTGTGTTGGTGGTAGCAACACTACTTTATTGGTTATATATTTGGCCGTAAGCGCATATAATCAATTTTTGTGATCTGCTTCCAAAACTGTTTTGTAACCCGGTTATTCTAGACCGAATGATTATATCTGCTACAAAAAGTGTTTGGACCAAACAAGTTTAGAAATGTGGACGGCGCGTGACAATAACCCAATCCCAGAGGATTGTAAGAGGACCAGCTCCCACTATGAGCACGTTCAGGGGTGAAACCTCTTAACCTTGCCCATACTTGTCCTTCTATTTCCTTCAAGCGGGCGAAGAGGTGTTTTGTCTGTGTCACCACACGACTATCACCAAGCGGAGCCGTTTGAAGTTGCGTGAAGATAGCCTCGTAGCCAAGCACCCTTTGGTAAACTTCTTGCCGTGTCAAATCAACAACTAATGAAAAGCCCGCTAACGACCTGCCCTTGAAAGCCTCGCGACAAATGCGCTCCACGAGTGCTGACGTCAGTGCGGAAAATGTGGCTACGGTTGAGGAGTGGCAATCGACACTAAACGCCACCGTGGATTGCAGAGGTTTTCCTTCAAGTTCAAAGTCAAAGAAGTGGACTGGCTTTGCGGAATGGCTTGTATGGTTTAGCGCGACATATTAAACTGCATCTACTGCTGCTGCAGTTTTCGGATGAATCTCCAAGAAAAAAATATGCGTTTTGTATTGATGCTGATATTACACGCGTATATGGGACTTCAACGGTTTTCCTACGGTAAGCAAACTTATATTTTCAGTATAAATACTTTTTCATATTTTTGTTTTTTTGACACTTGTTATACGATCTCTGGTTGTCACAATAGGTTTGACTTGCAAATATAAAGCAAACTATTAGGATTTAAATCCTATAGTTATAAACTTTAAGATGAGGAGTTGCTCCATAGTTTTGACAAACTCTTTGTTAACACGATGACATTTTCAACAAACAATTTTTTACTTGGATTGCGTAAAATATTTAAGTTAATTTTGCGTACAATCTTTAAGATTCTATTAGTACATTTTCTTTTCTGGTAAACGTTTTAATAGGATTTTATTCATTTCAGTTCTGTATGTTTTTTCATCACTTCCAACCATAGTTAATTTTATTTTCTCCGGGATATTTTTTCACCACTGGTAAATGTTTTTACGCACCATCAATACATACATTTTCTTCTTTCGCGTTTTGATTTTAAACAATTTATGGGTTTTGATTTTAAACAATTAATGCAGCCCAAGATGAAGGTACTACAAGCGACTCTTTCGACGAAACAACGGAGGGTCCGTGTGGAGGCGAACTTGTAACAGATGAGTTTACTCTGCTGAAAAATCCTGGCTACCCAGGCCCGGGCAACCCTCAGGGAAGATATCCTCCCAACTCGGATTGTGAGTGGTTTTACGACGGAGACGAAGACACACTGATCGTGGTAAGACACAAACAGTTATTTCCACACATTTACATAGGCCTGATGAGTGGAACTTGCCGGAGGTTTGTACGGATTTTGAGTTCATGAATAAAGTAGATCTTGTTAGATTTCGGCAAAGTGAATTCAGTTTAAATTTCCAACTATAGCCTATAGGTTTTAAAGGATCCCAGATGTTCATGTTAATATTTGAACACAACATCGTGTACTATAGCGAAATTAACTGTAGTACATGTTGTTTGCGATCCACATTCCAGAACATGTTAGAAAAATTGCCTTGTTTATTGTAAATGTTCTCATTTAGTTTAATTTTGTGTGATAAAAAAAAGGAGGGTTTGTGTTTCAAGAATGTCATTGGTATCTGCAGTGTTTTGTTTTCACTGAATTCGTGGAATCGATTGAAACAAAACAATCTCCTTTTCAACGTTTAGTTTTTATCACATTTAACAAAACTTCTTAAAACCCAAGTCAAAGTCAACAGGTGTTTCTGACAACTTTGTTTCAACACAACTTTGACCGTGGTTTTGACGTTATTTACTTGCCAGGTAAAGTTTTGGGACTTGGTCATTGAAATCGGAGCAGAAAACTCCAACATCACCTGCGATTATGATTTCATCAATATATCGATATCTTTACTGTCGGCCAGGAAATATTGCGGGTAAATATTACAATTGCTTTGTTCCATAAACATGCGAAAAATTTCTCCTATAACATTTATACCAAACTCCACAAAAAGGGTATCTTCCTTACTTACAGGGTTTCCATTGGTTAACACAGCTACAAGTTTAGACACGAAAATAAATGCAATGGCACTAAACGTTTGCTCTGATAATGACGCTAAAAATATAACCGCATAACATAACACCTCAAGGTATTCTGAATGATTAGTATATGCTTTGTTGAAAATACCATGCTACAACTTAGTGTAAAGTTGGCCTAATGTTTGAAACAGACAGGCTCTTTGCAAGATGGATTGCCAATCCGCCCGAGATAAATAATAACAGATTTCAGAAGAAGTAACCAGAAGCCATCCGGCTTTCAGTCACAAGTGTCTGTAAATTGTTCAAGATCCTTCAAATGCGTCCGCTGCGCAACCGAAAGTTTTGTGACAAAAATCGATAAAGCTTCTTGCCGATGGTTCTTTAGTCTATTTTTGAGCTCGACCGCTACTTGTTCTCTGAAGAGGTGTGTTTTTCGAATTAAGGATGGTCGCCATTTTGAGTGAAAACCTTACTCAAGTGTATGACTAAAGGGACTATTCATAGGAAAGGTGTCCTTGTGTATCATATCAAACTATCTTCTCAGAGCATCACAACACAAAAAAATTTCCTGCGACCAACGTGATTATGGTTTTGACAATAGTTTCAACGAAAGTGACAAAATGACAATTTAAATGTTTAATTTTGTTGAACTGTTATTTTGTTGAACTGTTTTTAAACGATAATGTTATTGTGTAAAAAAAATTAGTGAGAAATTGTTTTGCTTTGAAAATATGTTTTGTCCTGTAGGTTCTCGTTACCTCCGGATACCATTGTCGGTTTCGGATCTTTAAAAATCCATTTCTTCAGCGACCAGTCGGTGAACTACCGTGGATTCCAGCTCTCCTACAAAAGTAGGTAGTGGTGAGCAATTGTAGCGAAACAGCATTCTGGTAACGGGCTCACACGAACCTGGCTCGAGGGTCGTTCTACCGAGGGGCGGATTACGCGCGGGGGTACTCCAAATCTTATTCAAGGCGGATTAATTGACCACTCAACATAATTCACACCTTATGATAAACGAGCTTTCCCTCGAAGACAAAACCTTTGCCCGCGCAGTTGCTGGGTCCTGAATTAAATGACAATTTCGATTCAGGCAGGAAATTATTCTTCTTTCTTAAATAATTGCCATATTTCTACAGTAGGTAAGCTGGCAAACCACTTCAATAATTTCAATATTATTTATACTCATGCAGTAACACCAGGATACAATCCATGCGAACCGAACCCGTGCACAAGCGGGGAGTGTGGAAGGTCGGAGGATCGCGTCCGACCAAAATGCATTTGCGATCCAGGGTAAGAGCTGGCATATGATGACAAATTTGTTGAAAATCGGTTTCAAATTGCAATTTAATCAGAACAAGCTTGAGGAAAATATTACATGTGTAAACCATATACACCAATACCAAAGCTCTGAAAAAATTTAGGTCATTCCTTGAACTTAAACCAACTATGTTTCGTTGTCTGTTCAAAAGCATCTTCGAAACTAGTTGGCATAAATCATTGTATTGAATTTGTGTATAAGCTGCAGACAGATGGCCCTTTTAGGTCGAAACAGTGGCCATCTGTCTGCAGCTTATACACAAATTCATATTATTGGCTCCACATTGCTTATCATTGTATTGAATGTTTGAAACTATGTAGCATAATTTATATCTAAATTTAACTTTGGATGTTCTTGTCCAAAACAAATCAGATCTGTTTGGCTAGAAACGACATTTTAGCAATCCTATTGCCCTCTTAACCAAATAAATCAGATACTGAAGTATCTGACGCGCAGTACAGATGACGCAAGTCGGGCTGTGTGACTCATTTTGCAAAACTTCCCAAGCGAGCCTTAAAGATTTTCAACAAGGTTTCAGTTCCTTGTCGTCATGGTTACATCTATACCCTGCTTACACAAAGCATGGAAATTGTGCGTTTGTTGTTGAAGCGTAACGGGAGAGTGGTGTGAAGCGGACATACGAGAATGTGAATCGGAACCATGTCAGAATGGAGGAACTTGCTCAGAACCCGAAATCAACAAATACCATTGTCAATGTCCAATACGTTGGGACGGAGACGACTGCGAAATAGGTTTGTGTGAAAGTAAACTGTCAGTCATGTGGGAAAAAAATGCATTCAACGTTTTTAAAAATGATTTAATATTTGCCCAGTTTAGCGTTTATGCCAATGTGATGGCCGGACTAAATGCTTGCAAACATTTATGTAGGATTTTTTGTGTTTCTTTAGAGCTTGATTCTCCTTGTCAAAGTTCGCCGTGTCAAAATGGCGCCACCTGTAATATGAATGAAGAAGAGTTTTCATATTCTTGCGAGTGTGCTGAACACTACAAGGGATTCAATTGCGAAATCGGTAGAATGTTTTTTGTTTATGATATAAGTTTTAAGCTGCTCACTGGGCCATGTTCCTATAAATATAACGCACAACTATACATTTAACGCACAACTAAACACTCCCTAAACATAGCCATATTGCAAACTTTATTTTTTTGTGAATTAATTCGGGAATCATTTCCCATTCTGTTGCAAGTGGCCCTGATGATTACCACCTTATTTTAAATATATAAACGAAAAGAAACGAAAGTTTCTTAGATAGTGTATAACTTTAATTTTTGTTGTAAAAAATCTTGAATTTTGATCTAGAAAAACTTGCCGAAAAATCACGCAAAATGTATTTTAGCTCTGATTAGAATGCTATACAAACTTCGACAACTCTAAAAATCCTAAAAAAGATAAATTAAGTGGCTTTGTGAGGTACCATGTTGCTATTATTTACAATGTAAGGCGATCTCCCGCCGTGTCTCTCCTCGCCTTGTCTCAACGGTGGAAGTTGCGAAAATCTTCCCAATGAGGAGGAAAGTGATGAGGATTATCCTTCTGATTTTGACGGCTTTCGATGTGCTTGCACCAAAGATTGGCGGGACGAATTGTGCCAAAGAGGTGTTTATAGAAAGGCTCGCGGCTGCTGCTTTTCTGGCTTGCCAAACTTTGCCTTTTCACTGTGTCCATGCTTGCGCGAGCACAGTTGCTGGTTTCACGACCAAATGCTTGCAGTTATTTGGCTCTCAAATCAGTTATAAAATACTAAGCAACTAATTTTTTTAGCAAGGCCGCACTGGACAATCTTCGAATTTCCTTAAGCATGCTTGTGCTAGTATAGACGCTGTTTTTTCATTCAAAATGCATTCGAGTAGGCCTAGATGCCCATTGCTTCCAGTTATTTTTGCTATTAGTTCTTTGTGGTATGACATGTAACATTATCGTTCCAACGAAGTCTAGGAGAATGCAGAAATCTGTATTCTGCGATATAACATTTTGTTTGTAAGACATTCGATTTCAAAAGACAAAGCTGACCAACAATAAATAATAAAATGCAAGTTTAAGGCTCTTTTCTGTTTGATTCAGATTATATTATGTACAATTGTTTTTTAATTTTTTTAATTGTTTAATTAAGTTGAGATATCCGAATCGAAATGACCAAAAAATAAAACTCGAAAGGCATTCTTGCAAGCCACGATTTTGTCTTTGCTTGAATGTATAGGCTGCTTGATTTCTGTACACTTCAATCTTCTACCTCCATGCATCAATGCTGAATTTCGACCTGAACCTCGCTGTACAACACACCTATTACATAGCGGAGGTTGTTGCCAAACGCCCCCAATCATAGAAACAATATACGTTACTGGCCCATATTGTTATTAACACTGTCATGTTAAAATAAGACGTTTCGCCAAAAACTTATGTCATCATCAGTTTGACTGACATGACAGTGTTAATAACAATATGGGCCAGTCTCTTTATACTCAGAATTATGAGAAAACCCGTGAGTTGTGTTCCTAATATACGTTACTTTTTCTGAAAATCCTAAAAATATTAATCCATATCTACTTATCTACATCGATCAACGGGAGACATTCTTGACATTTTTTAATTGTGTGGGCAGAAAAACACCCTCTGCTAAACGGATGATAGAAGTGTTCTTTAATTCCACAGCTTTGCTCAATTCTGAGTTAAACTTCGTCTTTTCCCCGCAACGAATGGGACATATAAATATGAAGCTTTTCATGAAATCATCTTACTGCTCTTATATATTTACTGTGTTTACGTCGACAGAGGCCGGCTGTGGAAACCCTGGAATTCCCTACGTTACCGAGGATAAACGTTTTGAGGAAGGTTCGATCGTCGAGTTCTCTTGCGTTGAAGGATTCACCCTCACCGGCCCAGTGAACTTGACTTGCTTCGAGGATGGCACCTGGTCCCACGCCATGCCAGAGTGCATAAGTAGGAACAAAATGTCCAGATAAGCCAAATAAAAACAACATTTTATTTGATAAACTCGTACAAATTTTGTTATTTAATTTTTATATTTTAAATTTAAGTAAGCCGACTAAAAATCGGCGATAATTATAGGATTTATGATTAGATAAGCGCGTACATCAGCGTTTATATTTGGCTCATCACATATTTACAAAACAAATCGTTAATACAACATTGGTTTTGCGTCTGATGCAATCACTATCGATTGATTCCGTATCGCAATGCAGAAAAAACGAGTGCAATATATTTATATCCAGCCCTTGACTTACAGCAACAGAAACAAAATGCCATAAGTCTAGCACTTAGTTTATAAAATATTGAATTTTGTGCGAATCAGGTAACACCACTTCTACCGAAGAAGAAGGAGTTTCAACGTGGCTAGGAGTCATGATTGGCCTCGGGGTGGCGCTAGCGGTCAAGTTGGTCATATTTACACTGTGGATGGTTTACAAAGGGTGGGATATTCTTGTTTTGAATTTTAAGAGAAAAAATTAAATTGTTGGAAATGTATTAGTTAACACAAAAAAATGTTTATAAATCTGATCAACCAAATGCTCGATGCTACGTAACCGTGCCCACAATATGATGCGTATTTTGAACATCCAAGGCCTTGGATGAAGCTTGATGGAGCCGAACTAAATCTACGCTCCACCTTCAGCTTACGAAGCAAGTCGGATCTGAGTTACATAAGCGACGAGGTGTTTAGAGAAGAAAATCCACAAAGAACTTACCGCGGAAACATCCCTTGACATTTTACGATCTATTTGTTTATATTCTCACTCGCGTCCCGTTTATTTCGACTCAAGTAGTTTTTTATTCGATTTGCGAGATGTTCAGTTTTGAAATTGTCTTTGCATCTAAATATATAGAATACTGTACAGTGAAGATTCTTTTCAATGTTTGCTCATTTCCCAACACTTAAATGTTCACGTTTACATTTGTTTTCATCTAATATCCGAGACCTTTTTCAAAACCAGTCCCAGAACATATACGCCCCCAAATTCAAAACATGTATTTTATGTTGGTATCTTTGATTTCAAACAAGTCAAAAACAAGCTTTTCAAATACCTTATGACCTCAATAAAATAACTACGACTGGACGCGCTTTTGTTTACTCTTCATCACTCCAGGAAGTTTCCAAAGTGTGCAACTATTGGTATGTTATTATTGTTGTTGTGGTCGCTTAGATGTCACAACAACGGGGCGTTGGAACGAGTTGGACGGCTGTAATTGGTGGGAGTTTGTGTCAAGCGTTCGTGAGGACCAGCTACGATGCTCCAAGTTTGGCTGCCAGTGTCCTCGAAACCCTTTTCCATTGTTTCGGAAACGAGATTAAGTGTTCTTGTGCCAAGGAGAGCAAGAGAAGATTAACTGCAACCAATGTTACTTTGCTGCCCTCGACTTTTGTAGCAAGAAGGCAAGGACGAAAACAACGGCGTCCACTTAATCGCCATTGTCCAGCTGGTACTCTGTTGTATTATAAGTCTAGCGCTCAGGCACTTTTGGATAAAATGTCGATTTCCGATGATTCGCTGGTTTCGTGCCATCATTTTGCCTGTTGAGTTCACACAGTGTGCGGTATAGCGAAGATGTCAAATGGAAAAGTGTCAACTGCTTTGTTTCTTTTGGGTGTCGCCTTGGCAACAATGACGAGAGGTGATACGCAAATGTTTTGAATGTTTGTTTTTTATAGTACTTGTTTATACACTGAGTTATCGCAAAATTGTAAAAACAAGACCCAGTAACATCAAAAGCAACCTAAATTATTTCGGTTAAATGCATACATTGCTAATTTACAGGTCAGGAAGAAAACAATGAAGCTCCAAACTACGACTACGGTAACTACCAAGGCATGTATGGAAATTATTACGGAAACTATGGTGGGAACAATAGTAATTACTATGGTAATGGTAACTACCCCGGTTACTATGGAAATTACTCCGGTTATTATGGAAATTACTCCGGTTATAACTATGGAAACAACACTGGCGGAAATTATGACACGGGTCATCCAGCGCAAAACGAACCCTGCGGGGGTGAACTTACAGATGAACAGGGTCAAATTATTACCCCAGGGTACCCAAGTGATGACAATCCGAACGGAACTTACCCGCCGTATAAAGACTGCTTTTGGTGGAGGGATGGGGACGAGAAAAGCCTTGTGCAGGTAAAATTGTAAATCTTGACTTAGATATGTGAGAACTCCTTGTGTTTTGCGGTTTTTAATAATGCCCAAGAAAACACAAAGAAACCGTCGTTTTTGCCTTTCAGGTTAAGTTTTGGGATATGGAGGTTGAAATAGGGGCGAGAGATTCCAACGTAACATGCGACTTCGATTACGTCAACGTCACAATTTCTTCCATCGGCTCCAAGCTGTTTTGCGGGTAAGTCCATTACCACCATTTACAGCCACTTGTATTCCCCTATACGTGTTTGTGGCAGGTATCACACTCCCGTGGAGGAGTATGCGGGGGTGGGAACTCTTGACATACATTTCCACAGCGACAGTTCGGCAAACTTCAGAGGTTTCGTGGCAACATATCAAGGTAAGAACACCTTGTTTGCCTCTTCGGCAAGTTTGAAAGAAAGTTGGTTAGAGGTTAGTTAAGTACAAAGTTGCAAGCAGAATCTGTGTATGTAAAGATATTGCTCAGCAATGTTTTTCCTTTATTTTAACAACACACTGAAATTTAAACCCGGTTTGTCTTCGGCTTGAATATCAATCGTGTTTTTCTATTCAATTGACCAGGGTACATAAAGGCTAGAGCGGTGTTGTCAATCGGGAAAAAAACTAGTACTATTAATATTGTATGTCAAGCAGTGACAACTAAAAAAAAGTATTTTCACAAGCTTACCCCTTGCAGTAACGCCGGATTACGATCCTTGTCAGCCGAACCCATGTATTTACGGACTGTGTGTGACCAACGATGCGGGAACCCTGCCCCTCTGTGAATGTCAAGAAGGGTAAGCTTCGGAAGCATTGAAAAACAACTCTTATATTTTCATGATGATAAAAAATCTATTGGAATTGTCTCAATCGTATAGCTTATACGTAGTTTCTGCTTTCATTTCATAAAAAATGCAAATTTTTTTCACTAATTTAAACATTATACTGTTTGTGCATTTCCTCAATAGATCTCCCCTATAATGTTTACTTTTCAAATACTCACATAATCTGTTTTACTTTTTAAGCTACACGGGTGAGCAATGCGAAACGGACATTGGCGAATGCAGATCGGAACCTTGTCAAAACGGTGGGACCTGCTTCGAACCAGAACCAGCCAGATACGTTTGCCAATGCCCTGAAGGATTCGAAGGCGATAACTGCGAAATAGGTGATAGCGGGTTCCTTTACTTGGGCCAACCGTATGTAAAAATCGTAGTAACCTGGTTAACTAACCTTCTATATTTAATTCATTTACACGCTTTGTAAGTTTATATTGTATGTACGTAATATTTGGTAAAGGTGACATTTTAAATGCGACCACAGTCTTCCCACAAATAAGAACAAAAACGTAAAAACGACATTCACAATAGACTATAGTAAATGTTTGAAACAAAGTGTTTCTTGTTGCAGAAACTGTTGATGCCTATGTAGGCAAAATCGATTTTTCACTATTTTAAAAAATAAACCAACTGAAGGTAAACAGAAACACTTTGTTTCAAACATTTCCTATCGGCTAATTGCTGTCGTGGGTTTTAAGACAGTGCCACATCAAGGGCTAGATTCTGTCCACTTGATAGATCCCGTTTTAGACTACAGTAACCCAGAAACTTCGTGTATTGGTTTGAATAAGGTGGAGACGGAGTTTCTGACAACACGGAAGGTGGTAAACTGGGATCGACTGCAGTCAAAACTCCTTGTACATCCAAACCCTGCAAGAATGGCGGGACCTGCTCAGTTCACAACGAAACCGAATACATTTGCGCTTGTCGACCGTTTTTCGAAGGCGTCGATTGCGAAATTGGCAAGATATTAATCTTTATTCCCAAATTATGGAGAAAACAATTGTTTTTTCATTGCAGAAACCGGTTGCAAAAATCCAGGCATTCCCCACATTGCGAAAGATGAGCGATTCGGAGCAGGATACACCGTTCAATTTTCGTGCGAAAACGGTTTCGAAATAAGTGGAAAATTGAACCTAACGTGCGGTGATGACGGTTCTTGGAGCGACGAAATGCCTGAATGCATTAGTTAGTGTATTTACTACTTTCACTTTTTTTTAGGTCGAGGTCGTATCTCATGACCATATATTTCATGTAAAGCTGTGTAATAATCTACGTTAACGTGTGTTTCATTAAAACATTATTTTTTAAACATTATTTCAAATTTTAATAGATTTGTATGGTGGCGGTAGAGAGCTCACTGTTAATGACGCTCGACCTATTTTGCCAGTAGAAAACCTAAACAGGTGTCGTGAACAGGATATAGCCTGGGTGTGGTGAAAAAAAATTCATTTTGAATCTAAAACAGGCGAAATGTCTGAGGCTGAAATGCAGAAGGCCGAGGAGCAGAAAAAAGGACCCTGGAAGCAAGCAATGATCGGACTTGGTGTGGCTCTGGGAATTACTGCCGGTATATTTACACTGTGGATGATCAGCCAAAAGTAAGAGGAATAAAATGACTCAGACGTATTGACGCCATGGATAACACGTTTATATTTTTTATTTTATTTAATAATTTTTAATATTTAATAATGTTTTTTTTATTGGCGTATTTGTGCTTTGATAGAAAATACGGATTTCAATTGCATAATCTTTTTATGAATTACTACTGTTTTGTTTCTGCAATACGACTCTTCTGGCAAAAAAATTATTATATCAACGTTTAGGCCAACATGCAGCAGCCTTCATCAGGATGTAAAAATGTGGATAATACAACGTGGACAATTAAGTGGCAAAAACTGAAAAAAAACAACACCTTTTTCTTTATAGGCCGTTTATGAAAGTTGACCGAGTAGTGACGCTTTCCACCACAAATTTGAAGCCACCCCATCTCGATCAGATCGACGCTGTTTCTCTAACTTCGATAAGCATTTCAAGCGACGAATCAGACGACGAAAGCTACATGAACAATTACAACAACAAACAGTATATCGATGTACCGTGATTGTGACTCTGATGTAGTAAAATATGAATGCACTTTTAAAAAATACGCCAAAACGTCAACGTGTAAATATAACGCATATTTGTGTAACTTTTTTGTTTGCTATAAAAATTAAATATGAATTTCTGTAGTCTGTGCGCGTTTAAGGAAACAAATAAAATACAAAGTATATGTGGTTGCAAACTGTGACGTAATAAAACGTGATTTAAGATAAATGTTTGCATTGGAGGGAGGAATCGGAGGGAATTTTATTAATCCGATACGGCAGAATATTACTGTATGTACATTTCAATATTCGGCCAAATGCGAATAAGGACTCCGTTTTCGAATAATAACCTCGAATCATAATTTGAATATGTTTAAATTAAACTTAAACAGTGGTGCTTGCAATTTCACAATTGGGTTGGAATTTACACACGGAAATCAGATTGTATCAGGCAAACACAAACGAAATTACCCCACAAAAAAAGTCATTACAATAGATTTGTGTCGCTACAAGAAAAATACAAACGTTGTGATTTACAACGATTATGCTTATTATGACGTCAATAAATATTCAGATTTGGTCCGGAATCTGCCGATTATTTGCTGTTGGTATTTCGATTTTGGCGCAGGCAGGATAAAAACTTTGTGTAGTTGGATAATTTGTTATGAAGTTAACATGCCGTATTTAAGAACACAGGTGCGTAATAATTTAATACAAACTCATGTTTATTTCAAATTTAAAAACAAAACCTCGTACAACAAGTTCAGATAAAAAGTAAAAAATCATGAATGAAATAGTCGCTCTGAGAATAAATGGACCAATAAATGTAAATCAAACAGAAAAAAAAACGTATCTCAGAATAAACAACTGAAAAAAATCAACGGCGAAAGTGTTTTGAAAAACAATTTGATCCACCAACAATGATCGCAAAAATCTTGAGGCAGTGAAGTGTCCATGATCAAACGACTGACCATCCGATACAACGTCCAGCTCCAACCTTGTTCTCGAAGTTTCCTTCAAAAAATTTCCCACTACCAAGTGGTTTTGCGAACTGAGCCGAAATTGACGTGGAGAGCAAATAATTAGCTCCGGAAGATTGGAAACATCGGCAACAAGGGCAAGAGGCTCTTGTGAAAATTCGCTGGACGACCACATCAATCAAGAACCCCAACCCACTTGCGAGGCATTGTTTCCTGGGTCCGCCGAACAATCAACTAAGGCCGAGTCGTTTGTTTTCCTGCTGGTTTTGCGTGAAGTGCTCAAGGCGTTTTTGTGGGCATGCCTGAATGCTCTAAAGAGCGCTCCCACAGGGCACGAATTAGCCCTTCGCGGGTAGTTGTGGGACGTTGTTGGAACGGAAGGCAATTGCTAGTGACGTGGGTATTGTTGAAGAGTTAGATTTTATAACGTTACAAAAACAAGGAAACCATGAAATTTAAGTTCAGTGTTGTTTGTGTGCTTCAGAGCAAACACAGATATGGGAATGAAATCTAAAGAGGAAATTTACATAAAGACGAAGCAAAGTGTACCACTAGTTTACACCTGATAAAGCGAAAAAAACAAGAATGCTAGAGTAGATCAAGTTTTTATTTAAATCAATCACTAGAAAGGAATGTGCAGACAAGAAAAAAAAAGAGTTATGCGGCTCACTGCGTGACATTAACGTTTAGTTTAGAAACAGAAAAAAATGCGCTGAATTTTCAACGAATGTAATTTTACTTTCTTATTGTTTGTTGCTGCAGGAAATGTTGCCCTTCCACTTGTTTTATTCGAAGCAACAACTGTATAATGTTTCCTATTTGTATTTTTGATTTTTGAACCATGATTTTGTTGACACAAGAATGATCCGACGTATGATAAATGTTTTTTCATTTTGGGTATTGGCGAGTCTAACTGGTGGTAAGTTATTTTCCAATGTTTTATCTTGCACGAACAAAGTATTGCACACTAACAAGTCAAACTTATCAATTGCACATTCTTGCAGCAGTTTTTTATTGTACAGTTTGTACCTAATATATTTACAAACAATATTGGCGCACACTCTGTGTAAAAAGGAACAGTTTATTGATTTATTTTTACTCGTACGTACCAGCACAAGTAACCAATCCAAAAACTACTACCATCATATGGTTTATGCACGGGTGCATGTACTAATTGGCGACAGACAATCCCTTAATCTTGCCTCCTTGACCACATAATACGCACAAATATTGTTCAATTTTAAGATTCAATTGTGGGTGATCCGAATAACACTTTTTCTTAGTGCATGGACAAGTGACGTCAGATGGTTGTGGGGGAACACTTACTGCCGATTCGGGTTACATCAAATCACCCAACTACCCCACAGAGGAAGACAGAAACAAAAAGTACGAGGGCAACCAAGATTGTTACTGGGTGGTGCCTGGCCATGATACCACTCTTATGAGGGTAGGATCTCAAATGTAATGACGACATTTAATGTAATAAAGTTACAGACAGGGTTAAAAATGAAAGTTGATAGTCAGTTTGGAGTAAAGTGTTTTTCTAACCCTCGGCCCTGCTATCCTCCTGGATAATTTTGTTTGCTCACTTTCGTTTAATCTAATATGGTTTGGATCCACTTACCCAAAAGTGGAATATAATTTAAGTTCCACTTTCAGGATGAGAAAACTGCTAAAACTGAACATAGATCAAATTTTATTGTATTTCGTTACAGCTCCGTTTCAATGATCTATCAATCGAGCCTGGAGAGGATAATTCCAATATCACATGTGATTATGATTATCTGAATCTTACAATCACCTCCATATCGTCGAGAATATACTGCGGGTATGAACACAATGTGCCTAGGTCGAGTAGTATAAGGCAGTTTATGGTATTGGCTTTCCCAGGGGTCTTATGGGGCATTACCCCTACAACTCATCTTAAAGATTCGTATGTTTGGGTTTCTATACGTCTAACAAAGCCTTTGATTTTTATTACAATAATTAACTATTAATTAACCATTATATATACCAGTTATATTTCCAGTTTCGCAAGGCGAAGTTAAAAACCAAAATTGTTTGCTCGTAATCCTGCTAAAATATTTGCCTTCCCCCATCTCTCACGCACACAATTATTCATCGTTATGATTATCCGGTTGGTAGGACACAAACCTAAACAACTGTGTCAACTTTAAGCGCCAAAAAAACGGACGCGGATTTTTCCGATTCTATCCCATACTCAAAGGCGCTCGGATCGCCTTTGAGAGTCATCAGTGAGGCTGTGTGCCAGATTTCACACGTCGAATTAATCCCAATAAGTGCTTTAAGTTTTTCCGCCAGTCTCGAGTGTTCCCAGTCGTCCTCCTGAGATTATTAATCACACTTGTCGTGGCGATTTTGACGAATTGGTCGCAATTTTTTACTGTTACACTTTGTCGTCAAGGGTCCACACTCCCGATGGAATAGTAGCTGGAATGGGTTCGCTTAATCTTCACTTTCACAGCGATGACTCGGTCAACTACCGTGGATTCAGTATCGTTTACCAAAGTAAAATGTTTTTATTATTATTAGACTTTACTGCTATATGCTATATACATGCACAGGTGGTATATGCTATATACGAGAGATGCGTGTTATTGTTGTTGCGTGACTGTCTGTTATGTTTTCCAAACATTTGTGTGACCTATTTTTGGAAGGTGATATCTTAAAACCTGTTTGAAAAATAGCTTGCTAAGACGTTTTTGGATCAAAAATCACATCGTGTTGGTGGAAATCATCCCGCGTTCCATTTTTAAACCAATTCGGCACGCGTGCCATTTTGTGTTGTAAACTCCTACCCTAAGCGCTTTTTTTTATTGCATTTTTGTGGTTGCTGATAATCTTATAGGGTGACTTTATATCATCTGCAGAGCAAGACGACTTCGATCCGTGCCGAGGTCAGCCTTGCGCGCATGGAGATTGTGAACCAGGACCGGATCTGATTACACCGCTGTGTACTTGCTATCCAGGGTACGCCCCAATTTAAAACTTTATCAATACATACATTTTTAGCTTGGATTTCCCAACCTTCCAACTAATTTGTTTTATTTTGAAATGTTTTTTTTATGAGCTGCATAAATAGCATGAGAACCTAAATTACAAGCGCTTGTGTGCTACCACTGCACTTGTTTTCGTCATTTTTCTTCGTAACACACATGTAGAACAAACACAGTCCGAACCCAAACGCTGTAGATGAATAGCTGGGTGTGTTTATCAGACATTCAGATTCAAACCCGAAATAAAATTACTTGTTCAACCATGGTTGAAGGACTTTACTTCGCGTTAAAATGCTGTTGATGCTTCGTCATATAACTTCATTTAAAACTTAAACTGACTTAAAAGTTTGGTGTGTCGCAAACAAATTAAACGATGCAAATTAAGAGGTGTCCAGACTAAAAGTTTGAGAAATCCTGATCTACGTCACCAATTATTTTCGTGTTTTAGTTACACGGGCGAAAAGTGTGACATCGACATCAACGAGTGCGATTCATCTCCATGCAAAAACGAAGGGGTGTGCCAGCAAACAGAAGACGTGCCAAATGCTTATACTTGTCTCTGTCCAGCCAGGTGGGAAGGACAAAACTGCGAACAGGGTGAGGAAACTAAAGTAAGAAACCTTTAGGAATGAAAACGCCCTTTTCCGGTGTAGTTTTTTTGTATTTGGATGCTTTGCTGATGTTTGGTTTCTGATTTTGTTAAATTTAATTTTCCATTATAGTCGCTTTACTGATATACTTTCATTTTTGGGTTGCTATCCTTGATAGAAGTTTGATCAATAAGTTTGCCCCGTAATGTAAGTGATATACCTGGCACCACCAGCAATAAATAATACAATTGAGTCGTTACTATCTTGTACGCAGAGAAAAGTCCTCCTTGCCAGCCAGGACCTTGCTTACACGGTGCCACCTGTATTCCCAAACCTGATTTTAAGTGGGAATGCATTTGTGCTTCGGGATACGAAGGGAGAGAATGCGAAATTAGTGAGTACTGTAGACATTTACCTACGGAGGTATTCCAGCCAGTGTAACTAATCAATCCTTTTCAGAAACTGGTTGCGGAAACCCAGGTATTCCCTACTTAAACAAAGATCGACGTTTCAATTTCGATACCATTCTACAATACTCCTGTGTTGATAATTACATTTTAGTTGGGGACAGTGTGGCAAAATGCAAAAATGATGGAAGCTGGTCTATTGAAATGCCGGATTGCATAGGTACGTGGGTATATAAAAGAGGGCGGACATTTTACGTAAATTTTAACACGCTCTTCTAAGGTACAATTTTGTTTTGAACTAATTCCCTGGAATAAACTAGCACTCCTCATGTTTAAAAAAATTTCTACGGCAAATTTAACTCCAAACATGCTGAGACGATGTTTAAAAAAAATAAAAAGTATCATTTTCAGAAAATGGAACTAGTGCAGCTGTAAAAACTGGTATCAGTCCCTGGGTACAAGCGATGATAGGTTTGGGTTCTCTCGTAACAGTCAACGTGGTTGTCCTGGTTTCCTACCTGGCATACAAAAGGTAAGTTACTTACGGTCTAAAAACAAAATTTTTTAAATTTTAAACATTTATTAACCTAAAAGGTTATTTGTAATCGCTTAGTGGAATCTTGAATTAGGGTTTAAACTTCCTTAATTTTTCCCTTTTGGTGTTTTTAGGACAAAAAAATAACAGCTAAAAAGACGTTTTTTTTAATTTTGCAGCCCTTGGTCTCTTTTGGATCGGTTACATCACATGACCTCCGAAAATATTGAGTTAAATAAGGAACCCAGCCATAAACAGAAATCTGGGGAAGTGAATTGTATATCAGCCAGAGCTAGCGTGGACCTACATTCCTTCAGTTCTGGTTACTTATCTTGAGTACGTTCACTACCACGAACTTTTTCTGCCGTCGCCCCTTTGCTGTTGTAGCCATGTTGAAATTTATTCCAAAACTAAAGAGGTCGTTAAAACACTAGTGGTGGAAAGAAAAAAAAACATTATTACTGGAGCGATAAAATTTATTCGGAAAAATAAACCATTGTGTTTTCGCATAATGAATTTTGAACAAAAAAGTAAAACACGTGAATGATCATTTCTGTCTTCGAGCGTGGTTGTGTTTTTCAACAATACCTATTGTTTTTTGTTGATTGTTTAATATTTTTGTCAATAAAGTATCACTTTTCCTGGAATGCAAAAACCACAACAGAAATCAGTTTGACCATAACCTGCAGATTAGCCTCCGCGCGTGGTAAAAACGGGGTTCATCAAGCCACACAATCGAAACTCAAACATTATGCCAGGTTAGGAACAAATGCTCGGGTTTGGTAGATAAAAGGCAACCGATAATAATTTTCCAAACTTACTCTATCGAAACAAATTAAAAGTTCACCGTAATCGATTCTTGTTTCAAAAACAAATAAAGCGTCATATTGTCTTTGCCCATGGAATATCAGTTTGGAACCACTGTTTGATTGTTTCATGTTTGATTCTTGCTCACTAAAGACGCCTTGAATTGGATCAACTTGCGATTCTGTAGGCCTATTTGTCACAAAAAAATTTTAAGTTCAGGTTCGCCTTACTTTAAAACACACTTATTTGTTTAAGGTATAAGGTTGTTTGCCGTCCTGGTACGGACTATAGACCTAGAGTTCTAATTTTTTTATCACAAAGCGCTCCTGCTCTAGTGCGGCACCAAACGGCATTTTAAGTTGTACTAGTATTGCTACTTACAAACAAAAATGCATATTTTTCTGAACAATATTTTGAAAAATAATAAATCCGCGTTTAAAACTGTGCAGCGCAAGGCTCTTGGTGTGTATTGTTGTTTTAAAGTTTTTTTTGAATGGAGGCAAATCGCATGTAGAGTCGGAATTCTGTGATTAAAGTTTCTTCTTTGCTAAAATAGGCCCATACCAGCTTTGTTCGATTTAAATCTATGGTTGACAAATTAGCCTACGTCGCAAAAAAATGGAGTAAATTAACTAATATATTGTGATTACATGTATCTAGTGCTCACAATAAACCATTCGGTATAACCGAACAAGACAAGTTCCAATTTCCATGTATTATTAGAACTGCGAACATAACGCTGTATTTTTTTGCACATCACATTTCCGCGTATTTTCTCCTCCTTTCATTCAAGGTAACACAAAATAATCTATAACTAAACAACACATGCTCATCACAGTGCCAATTAATGCATGTCTAAACGGAAAGTAGTATGTTTGCAGGAATTGTTTTGCTATACGATCCCCCGAAGTTTTTTTAAAACAGGACAGCTGTGAAATATTATCGTATGGTATCCGGCCTGTTGCGAAGCTTCGATTTCCTACGACCGCGGCAATGTGCTGATCAACAGCAAAGGCTTGTGCAGTTGGCTGTGTTGAGTGTTTTTTTTACGATAATATAGTTTGTTTTGGACAGTTTAAGTTGTTATAGCGACAATGAAGCGTTGTACATACACGTGCACTCGCACAGACATCCAAAAATGACTCTTTTGGCAAGTGTTACACACAAAGACACTTACAGTTTAACGTCGAACTATGGTGGTTTGAATTTATAAAAAAGTGTTTACATTGCTGTATTTTTGTTGTATGGTAGTAAAAACACTCTATTTTCATATAAGATCATGTTTGCTTGTCTGCAAAAGTTTGACCTTGACCACACCCTAAAAAGAACAAAGGGAAATATCTTAAAATGCAACAAGAACATCATGTTTTGTTTGGTGTACATACAAGCCACATCACGACCTAACCATGTTTTACTTGTTTTTATTGTTTGTTTGTATCTTTTTTCTAACAGTTTCATGAGCAAGTGTTATTCGACATTTTATGAAACTACAAAGCAACAGGGAACTAAAAAAGATACTAAAAACAAATCCAAGTTAGTCTGGAATGTTTACATAATTTTTGTGGCTGTTATAGCAACTTAATGTACAACTTAACAAACTTATTCAGTACTTCCTGGTTATCTACTTCAAACAGCATTTCTATGAAGTAGTAATAATAGTAGTAACTTGCTTGTGTCAGCCCTTTTCAGCAGTTGTTAGATAAGAAACATTTAAAAGACTTCAAACTTTTGCCTAACTTTAATACTTGCAAGTTATGCTGGAAATTTTTGTATTTTGAGGTATGATTAGAAGTAAGGTTGCAGACAAATATACCCCAGAAAGTAACCCCAGGAAAAATAGAATGATTTAAAAGTTTTTTAAAACAAGCACATGACACAGATGAAGGGATAGCATGAGTTGGTGTGCACTGGTATACATGGTCTTGAATATGGCTTGTGTTTATCTGCTTAAAAAGACAATGCATGTTTACTTACAAAAAGCAACAATTGCCTATTTCTTAAATCAGATGTGCAGATTACAGTTTTGTGCCAGCACTAACAATTTTTGGTAAACCAGGGATTGATTGGTGACCTTAGCTCTTAATGTTGCAGGTGGGTATATGAACGAATATTCAACTGGTTGTAAAGTAGTGTATTTATGTCCTTTAATGAAGGTCCCCTCTGAACCATTTGCCCACAGATCAACTTCACAAATGTCTGATGAAAGCTCTTCCTCAAGGTAAGCTACAATACTGAATGAACCGATGATTGTTTTCAGACACTGATTGCAATTGTGTTGCAAAGCTGAAAGAAACAAAGAAGTTTTTGATAAACGATGCCTGAAAATATTGCTAGACTAGATAAAAGCAAAATCCTCAGATTTAGTTAAATCCTGACAGTAATGTTGGTTTGGCTGCCTGAGCGTGCAGTAAATGTTTGTGATAAATATCATAAAATAGTTTTAAAAAATGATAAAAGCATTGTAAAGTATTGATTTATTTACAGTTCTGGTTCATCCGATGATACAACATCTAGTGAGGAGGAAAGCAACGACGAAGTAAGTAATTCTTTCTTAAACTTGTTTTCGCTGAAGGTCGAGTTTTTACCATGTTTTCATAACTGGGTAATTCCATGTCAAATCACCCAAAAAATGATACTATAAACCCTTAACAGAGAATTTAAAAAAAACTTGGCACATGTGTTAATTCCTAATGTAGAGTTGCACTTTGCAAAATTTAGCCCAATAGGATTAGAGATGTGTGAGTTACTCTATCAAAATTTCTCCTTCCATTTTTTCCATATTTGAACCAGTGCATATCAAATCAAATTTGTTGTTGTTTGAATGGGAATTATACGCTAATAGGATACAATTATTATTTTTCTTCTACAGTGACCTTTTTTTTACAAAAAATTGTAGTAATTTGTTTTTCCTTTAAAATGCTTGTTTTAGTCACAAGCTTTCTTTTATTGCAAAGAATTATTTGAATGTCTGGTTTTCAATATCTAATTGCTTTAAAATTAGATAAGGTATTTAGAACACATAAATCGTAATACTTGATTCAAGAAACAATCATTTATAATTCCACTTATCCACATTTTAGCATCATCCTTGGGGCTATACTGTAGATCCAGTCCCTCTGAAACAACAGGTTTAGCGTGCAAAAAATTTAATCAGGTTTATAAAGTCAGAATGTTTTTGGTTCGGAATATAAGAAATGTCCCGTCCTATTTCACAACACAACCCTCAGAAGTTAAAACTAGACGTAAAATTTGTTTCTCTTTTTCTGAAGAAAGGTGATGTGCTAAAATCATTCATGAGTTAAAAAACAAATTGCAAGAATACCAAAAATCTTACACCTCCTATATTATTTTATGCTTCAGCAATAAATTGGAGCTAAAAATAATGATCAACTATCGTATACCTTTTAAGTGACACCAATTTAAATAAAAATGGCCCAATTGAATGATGAATAAAAATGGAAACTGTAACCAAATTTTGTCCCAAAGCAGAAACTTTGGGTTGGGCTAAACTCCCAAATCCCTGTTCCCCTGGTCCAATTGGGGCAAAATTGCAGCTGTGTTGAAATTTCTTTTGCAATGAAAAAAACACAAATATTTTATCAAAATCCCAGTGGCAAGGGTTTAGGTCGGGCCATTTCATTTGCATTACATGCTGACTTTCCTTTTCAGTCCCACGATATTGGCACGACTCCAGCAACTGCTTCCAAGTACTTACATGAACCATGGCTTTTGCAAAACAGAGAAGATAGCAAGGTACATGTGCCTGCACAAACCAGCCAGTCAGGTGGTTCTGATTTAGAAGCGTCCTCATCAGTAAGTGGGATAGTTTCCTCTGTTTCGTTTAAGATTTTTTGTGAGAAAAGACATATCACCTTTATTAAAAAGATACTGTTACGAACACTAACTCTAACATAAAAACAAGACGAAGCGAAAGGTTTTGTATTGTGTGGATTTTAGTTTACATTGTTAATTTGTAACAGGCTGGTTCAGATGAAGATGGTGAGTCATCAGAAGATGCATCATCATCTGATGGTAACACAAATCAAGGAACCAATGTAAAATTACATAAAAAGGAACTACCAGTAAGTAAAAGAAACAACAAAAAATTTACAAACAAAAAACAATCAGGATTTATATTAACTAAAAATTTGATCAATCATAATATTAAAATTTTGGCAGTATATACACTAAGTTTTTATCTGAGCTGTCCACAGATAGTTTGTGGAATTTAATATATAACTAAGTTTTTATGTTTTTAAATGTTGATGCTCAGTGTACAAAACATTCAAAATGAGTATGTGCACCTTTCGTTGTTTACTATTTCAGGAGTGGGAATCAAATCCACAAATTTATGGACTTCGAAGATCATCCAGACAAAAAAAAGAACCAGAAAGGCTGAATCTTAAAGAAGTGAGTTTTGTATTTCTGGTTATCAGCAATTGTGTGCGACCTGGATGTGCTTTTAGACATATCCGAAATTTTATTATATCATGCACAGTTGTGATTAGAATGTGGTGAATTATTACAAAGTCGTGTTTATGTGTAGTTTGACACATGTTTGTTGTATTATTATTAATGTGCGTATGTCCCTGGTTCTCTGGCTGCTCTTTTTAAGCATGACTAAAAAATAATTTTGCTGAATTGAAAAATAAAATGCATTTATGAATTTTTAACTTGTGCATTTTTCACAGGAAGAATCAGATGAAGATGGATTTGATAAAAAAAGATGTCGCAAAATGTAAAAAAGCTGAATGTTTTACAGTTTGGTTTCATTTCTTAAATTCCAATGTAACAAATTTCATTACAGATCGGACACTGCTGCTACTTTGTCTGAGAGCAGCGACGATCAATCAAGTGATTATGAATCCGCTGCCTCATGGAAGAAAGCAAGCAAAACCAACAATTCATCCCGACTTAATCAAATGAGATCAAAACTATCAGGAAAAAATGTCTCTAAAAGTTAGTATTAGTTTGAAAAATGAACCCCAGCATTTTGCATGCATTTTTAAAAACTTTATATATTTATTAAATTTGTTTTGTTGTCATGATATCCTTACATGGTTCACTTGCTCTTGTGCCTTGTTGTGTATTCTATGATGTACAAGCAATGTAATGACACCAAACCATTTTTCACTGAAGGTGCTCGACACTGGCCAACCAAGAAAAGTTCACGACATCGCCAGGAAAGCACACTATCGGAAGATGACGAAGATGATTACATCTCATCTGGCGATAACCAGCCAGTCAGGACATCTAAGAGAATACAAGGAAGCAATACAGTCAGGTAACTCCTGGAAAAACTATGAGATAATTTAATTTTGATTTTTTTTGGTTAACTTTACTACATGGATAGTTTATAATTATGAGTTTAATTGAGACAAAAAAAAAAGAAATCAGACTTTGCTGTTTAGTGTTGACTGATGGATCTGTTTCATGCATATCAATATCCAGTAACCTAAAAAGGAGTGGAAATGTCATAATGTCACTAATCATAATCACTCCTTTAAGATTACTTGATAGTTGAGAATATATCTTTGTTAAATTTTCTTTGTCTTTCCAGTTACAAAGAAAATGACTCGACACAAGAAACAGACAGTGATGAAGTAGTCGAAGTTGCTGAAAAGGAGGAAGTGGAAGAAGATGAATGCACTGAATCCATTGAGAAAATAATGGACCACAGGGTAAGATAAGGTTCAAAGAAATCAAAGAACTCAAAATATGTGCATGGGGTTGTACTTGGTGACCAGTTACGACCATTCCGTATCCAGATTTTTTCTTTAGTTGGGTAGTTCCCTATTTTGCAACAGTTTGGTAAAGAGATGCTTTAAATGTAAATTGCACACTTTTACAAACCTTTACTAATAATACACTTTTATGGACCATGTTACATTTGTACTTGTGTCACATATTTGTATGACACATCTCAATGTTACCTTAAATATGATGCTTTTGTTTGTGGCTTAAAAAATAGATTGGAAGACTGGGAGCAACCGGTGGCAAAACAACTGCTTATGCTGTGATAAATGAAGGTGATCCTAACCGAGATTTCAATAAAAGAACAGACGAGGGCGAGACGCAGTATCTAATCAAATGGAAAGGTGAGTGTACAGGTTTATACCATGTTTAAAAATATAACCGCTAGATGGCAGTAAAGCTCCATGTGTTTAGTTCTTTGAACTGTGAGGTTTTCATGCGACTAAAGCCCTTTGGGTGTGTAAATATATGGTCAACATAAAAAATGTGTAAAGTATTTAATGTTTTAGCCTCAGTCGTCGCTCTTAATTTAAATCTCTGGTTGCACGCAAGTTTCGCCTTTCTCCTAACTTGTAAATATGACAGGTTCGAGTTGCAACGAATTTTGACGATTAATATTACTGTTTTTCGAATAACCCAACAATCACAAGTGCGGTTAATCTAATCAGCTATTTTCTGTCGCACTTAGTCATAAAATTGTGTTGCATAATTTTTATTTTTGTTACATTTTCATTTAAGAGTGGTCCCATTTGCATAACACGTGGGAATCGGAGGCCACCCTGAGAGCACAGAACGTCCGTGGAATGAAACGTTTGGAAAACTTCATTCGACGACAAGATGAGCTGGACATTTGGTTGAAAGCCGCTTCGCCCGAGGATAAAGAATATTTCTATTGTCAGCAGGAGATGAACAGAAACGTTCTGCAGTGTTATTGCAAGGTCGAAAGAATAATAGGTGTGTTATTGTAAACCAACAACGATTGATTGATCGCTGCCTTTTTTTGAGCAAACAGATTGGATTCGGTTTATGCGACTTTGGGACGATGTGAGGCAAAATAGTTTTGTCTTCTTGTTGGATATTCCAAAAGAATAAACCTTTACCCGGTGACTTTCAAAGTTTCGGAGTCTAGACACGCTTTGATTCTCAGCATTTGTTAGCGGCGCACCAAATTTTGGTGCCAAATCCACTTTATTGGAACACCACTATTTACAATAGTAACTTTTAGGCCGACCGTTTCCAAAATGGCGCTACAGTAAAAAAGTGGTGAAATACAAACGTTTGTATTCATTACGTTCTCATATTTGCGCATTTACACAACGTATACCGAAATATTTCATAACTTATTGTTAATTCACGAAACATTCGCGGCACACAGGTTGAAAAATCCTAAACAGTGCCAAAGATCTGCGTATTGATAAAAAATCATCATCTTTCTTCACTTGTGTGTCGCTAACCGCAATTTTTGGTCAGCTCGGTCGAGGGTTCGAAACCAACACAACTACTGGGATTACCAGGTGAAGTGGTGTGGTCTTCCCTACAGCGAATGTACGTGGGAAGACGAACAACTCATCGTGAAAGACTTCAAAGCCGAGATCGACTCTTTCGACATGCGTCAAGACAACCCGTGTGTACCAAAGAGGGAATGCAAGGTTAGAAAATAGTTGCTTAACAGGGATTTCCCCGTTTTTGTGTGAAGCACTTGGAGTACTGTCGTTATTTCGGTTTCGTCTCTTGAATGACTTTGCAGAGTTTGCGAATCAGTTTTATTCTTAGTTTATCTGTTTTGGTGATACTTGTAAGTTGTTCCATTAATTCGGCAAGCAGTGGTTCTTACCCAGGGGCGCGAATATGAAGAATCATTGCATGATTGTATCAATAATTCTTGAATATTTTAAATAAATTGGGGGCGCAAAATTCGCATTCGCAAGCGAAAGAATTGATATTTCAAAGGGGTACCGATAACGAAATAGGTATATATCTACTGCATTAATGTATTTGTAAACACTAATTATATCCCCAAAGCGCTAGATTCATTCATAGCCGACTCAACCATCTTCGCACATATTCTCAATGCAATATACAAGGGCAATGGTCGTGCTTCCTGGAAGTGCTTTCCACTAGGGACTTTAATTCTAACTAAATGAGTTGCTCTGCGTTTACATGCGGTTGCGTGCATCATTTGCATGTGGTTTTGTGAACTTGCCCTCCGTGGGATACGGCTATAGCTAATCACCTCTCGAAAATTTATCGCCATTTGTACTTCATTACTTGCGCACACACAATAAATAGGGACGAAAACGTAAACACACCGAAAGGCAAAATTAGTTCATGAAACGTCAAAAAGCGAACTGACCAAAAAGGAACGTATATTGCGTTGTACTGCGTTAATGCTACCCACACAAAAAATCTGTACTAAGAAGAAATGCGACACGACTGTTCAAAAAGCAACGCTTCAACTACGTAGGTAAAAAAACAGACATTACCCGTGCAAAAAATCCCACACACCCCTCAGGTCCATTCATCCTGACATGGCCTTTTTGACCGGTGCTCCGGATGTACGGCTTGTCTTGTGATGGTGTCCAACTTGAAAAGCGCCATCCAAGCGTCTTTTCAATGACTTGCGCACGTACTTATCCTTCAGGACACATATGATAAATACGAACACCCCCTGCAGGCCGTTTAGCACCGTGTGTGCAACGGTGAGGCCGAAATACAGCCTATCATTTGTACCGCACACGTCGCTTTCGTCGTAACCCGCGAAGAACGTGGGGATCCACCCTAAGATCCACGTCACTCCCAACAGCGGGAAAAGTTTCATGAAAGCCGCGAAAACAACGAAGGGCATGGCTTGTTCCCCTGCAACCTCATTCACCTTTAAGCTCCTCCCCTCCTCACTGATCGAGTGTTGATAAGATGGCTTGTACTGCTTGCTCTCTTGGGACAGTCTAACAATCACACACAGCACCCGAGCCAGAATGACACAATTCATGACCAGTATGGCCAGAATCGGGCCAGTAGCTGCCCAGGACAAGTTGTTTTCGTTGGTAAGCCAACATATTCTATCATACCGCCCAGTGCTTAGATCATCATATATGTAGCTGCCTTTCGCGAGGCCGTACACAAGGGTGGTGACGGAAACGATGACAGCCGCTCCCCAGCCTATGACGTATTTTCGCCACCCGAGAGCTTGATTCCGAATATTTCTGCGCAGTATGTACACGTACAGTATAAGGCCTTCAACGGTCATCCAAGCGAACGTTGCCATCAGGAAAAAGTGGCCAACAAATGTGACCGCCATGCAGAGGTGTCCGTTCACGGCCGATATTTCACTAAACAGAAGTGTGACGTTCAAACCCAACATGGCTCCACTCAGATTGAGGTGCGTAAAATGGCGTTCCGTCTTGCCTGCGCTCGACGTCTGTTGTACCGACCGAAAACAGAGTATTGTTAAGACAAGGAAGGCAATCGACACAGAGTGGCATACATAGCCCAAAAGGCGGGACCAATACTTTCGGTAACAGTGTATGTCGTCTTTGAAATGCAGAACGCTAACGTCGGCGTTCACAAGCAAAATTCCGAATACTGTTGTGTGGTTACAGTGGCAGGTGACGGTATCGTGGCCTGTCTTCAAAACCTCACAACCGTAAGGACTCCACTCTGACCGTTTGTAGTCGTAGAACTGACAAGATGGTGTTCGTTTTGCTCCGCTCCCGTTTCTGCCGTGAGTTTTGGCCGCCAGTGTAAACGTGACAGGCAGACTCACTTTCTTGCCTCTGTGGTCGTACGAGGTGTAGGACAACAGGTCGGATGTCTCAGCCAAGCAGTCGAAATTATTTTCGGTTTTACGGAGAAGCTGCGAAAGATTGTGGAATGTTATAGAAACGGACGTTCGGTTTTTCATCCTGCTTTCAGGCTTCGAACTCGTATGACGAATTTCTGAACTTGCGTCGAGTTTCAAAATGCGGAGGGAAACACTGCCCGCTTGTATATTTCCCCGCAAGTGGTTTCTTCCTGCGGCCACTGCCCGACTGAGCAACCGCGCCACTGAGATGGGGCGGTATTTCGAGTTATAAGTAGATTTCTTTCTCATAAGATTTGACGATTCAATCCAAGTCGGGGCGTTTCGTTCATCGAGAACCATACTAAAATTAAATATTGGTTATAACGAGTGCCTCAGTCAACGTAACTGTCAATGTTGGTGGCGGTTTGAATAAATTCAATAAATACAAAATAAACCTCAAGCAATTCCCTCACGTACACGCGATGACAGATTCCGAGTTAAACGAAAAATAATTTTGATTTTCTGGAGAATCACGCGCAACGAAAATTCGGGTTGCGATGTTACCTTGATATTTGCAGCAATTCTTTGGCGAAGTGAATCACGTCACTACTGTTGCCCTTGATTTGCCATTTAAACTTTCGAGCGAACTTCTTGAAAAGATCCGTAGTTTTAATGAGATTTTTCGCCGCAATGGGCTCGCCATTTTGAACGATGTCTCCCATTGATCCTGCATTGGCAAATTATTCACGATTACAAAACCTTTGATTTGGCGCAAATGCTCTGCTGTACTCACTGCTTATTTCGGAAAGGATGTTGTTTGTAACGTTCAGCGGTTCGTTTTCGTTGAGTGCCAATGCTTTTTCCAAATTTACTGTCGTTTCATTTTGAGGGTTGAGTATCAGGGGTGTTTGTGTTGTTCCCTCGTGTTCGTTGGTCGGGTTTATCATAAATATTGCAGGCACATCACCTGTAGGGATAATTTTAGTTAGCAACAGACTGTCCTTGTTTTGCACTTACGATTATATTTTAAATAATACATGCGTTCTTTTGTTTATTTTAAATATTGTTTCATTAAACGTAGTGCGTGGAAAAAGTGTCCAATCCCATAAGCTACAGGTAAAGGAAAAAATCATTTAATCCGTACCTGGTAGTAAGTTTGCATCAAACTCACACAAAAATCCTCGGAATGGGGTGGCGCATGTCGCAGTTTTTGGGTTCCAACTACCATTTTTCTCTTCAAGGAGGCTGCACATATCTGCCGAGCAATCAAGTCTCAAATAACGAGTGGACTCAGAAGGCAAAACACGAACGTTTACCGTTAGGCGGATATGATTTGCATTCATTAGGTAGTGATCCGTTGGAAAATAAACTGTGATCTTTCTCCCAAATCCACGCCGATTGGTTGCAGTGGTATCTTAAACCATACCAAAACTTCGTTGTGGCAAACGTATCGGTTTTCATATGTACTTTTTCGAGCCTAGAAACGGAATGGAAATTCGTGTAATCACATACGAAAATTCTAAATTTACAGCGTTTTTTGCATTGACATAAAACAAGAGATGATGTAATATTAATGCTTCTTTTTATACAATATCGCCTAATACAGACGTTTCCTTTCCATATCTTATATTTGCTGCGACGAAATCACAACACCCACTATTTCATAACCGCGTCCCACAGGACTGACTAGTAGACGTCGTTTCTATTTGAGCTAATTCGAAACATTTGTGCGCGCCTCGCCAGAACACAAATCACCGTCATATTGATTCTATGAACGTACCAACTCATCGCGAGGCCCCAATCTTATCAGACTAATTATGTCGTGTATTTAATTTGAAGACGTTTCGATAGTTGGCGCACGGCATCAATATAAAACGCAATGTTGAATATGTGTAGAATTCGAATACGAGACTTTCGCCATGGGCGTTCATAAATATACTCGTGTTAAGTAATTAGAAGGAACCATGTTAGTGATGAATCTCACTCGCATAGTGGAAATTAGCAACACGTCTCTCATACACAAACTTATACCTCGAGCAATTTGCAATGCATGCATCAGCTTCTTTCAACGACTCATGGTTATCTAACTTTGCCAACCATCCTTCCTTGAACGCTTCAACGTAGGAAGTCTTCCAATCTCGAAGCTTGGCCAGGTTGCAAGTTTCCTTGTAAGAAAAGTAATTCCCTTCCTTAGTCGTATTCTGCTGCACAAGCACCCGTCCGCCATTCCCACACGGACACACGGTGTACATGGACGTTGCAATCGGAAGGAAAATGAGCACGGTTTGCAGCACACAAACTTGCATCATCGTAATCCGTGATTTGTCTGTATCAACACAGAAACCCAGAAACTCAGAAACTGAAATCTCCCAGCTTCCTTATCGCAATGCAGCGGCCACGTCTTGTCATATGGCAGTTTCTTCCCAAAGGAAACTGTTCTTTTTATTTAGGCTCTGTAAACAGTTGCGTATCAGTTAGATGGAAGCTTCCCGGGCTGTCTGAAGCCACGATGCACAAAAACAATCGACATGTCGCGTCAAATACTCAACTTCGCTCTGCTCCCTTCACCAATTGTAACTGTTCGTCACTTCCTTTCTGACCGTTTTGCTTTGACACCAAACCCGTTCTCATGCATCGCACCACACTCTTGCGACACGTTTTCACTGCAGAAAGTCACCAATTGGACTGTTTATTGCCTTCCTGAAGCAATACCCCAGGCCGGGTTGCCTCCTATACCTCGGGGACTTGGCTGCTCTGCACCTGTGTACGTTTGTCGATTCTATTTTAGGCGCGATTCTTCACTAAAATCTCGCTTTTGTTAAAATTGTCTAACGGGGATCGCGGATGGAACGGGGTTTGTTTAAGGGTTTACAAACAACTGATACTGTATAAACTGGACGTATATTGCGCGCATGCTGCACCACAAAATTTAATCCTCATTTCCTAGAACTTTGTGTTTAGAACCCAAACTAATATCCTCTTTACTTGTTTTCGGCGTAACCCAATCTCTGTCCTTCCTGTCAGTCAAAACCGCCTGTTGCATGAAATCGCGTGCAGATTCGACAGAGCACAAATCGACCCGTCTATGCCTTTAACAACTATGACCGGTAACCATGGCATGGTCGTGCTCCCAAGACCTTTGGAGCTGATGCAAATATTCGGATGATGTGATTGGTGGTGGTTGCTTTGCCGGATGTGAAATCACTCAATAGCTCGGTGTATGATGCGTCGTGTTTTGTCGCGTCGTTCACTCTCCCCGTGCAATGCGTTGTACCATGACATCACCCAACATGCCGCCGGTTCTGCTGTTGTTTTGCAACGGTCGTTTGAAATATATTCGCACGCTGGGTTTGTCATAGGGTCAATTCATCATTGTTTTTTATGATGTTGTAAAAAATTTTCTCTGAATAACAATGCAAATCCTTCAATTTTTTGTGCGCTTAATGGAAGAACTTGTAAATGTAAGTATACCAGCTTGTTTGGTAACGCAATGGCAGCACATACTTTGATATACTCACGAAGAGGAGCGTCAACTTATCGAACAACTAACTGAACAATATCTAAATCTGACCAAATATATATAATTTGCTATCTGTCTATACTCTGCATAGTATTTGATGTTGCATCTTAAAATTGCGTGTTGCCCTTAGGTCAAACTTTTTGCAACAAAAGGTTTCAGTAAAAAATAATAGAACCGGGAAACTTCCTTCCTTGTTTTGAAACAATTGTTCATTGTTTTAGGTGCTACGCCAGCGTCCGCGATTTGTGCCAATGACGCGGCAACCGGATTGGTTTGCAGGGAAACTGAAACTGCGTGATTACCAACTGGAGGGAGTTAACTGGTTGGCCCATTCCTGGTGCAAGTAAGTTCCGTGTTCCCTTCATACAATCTTCACTTGCTTCGTGGGTGAGGTGTTTTTTCTGCTTATTGGTTGATATTAAAACAATACAAGGTCACGGAGCGAAACTGACGATGTCATTATTTAACTTTTCTGTATTTAAAAAATAAAATAACGCACTGGTGATGATTGTCTGCCACTCATGTAGAGTTTCCTGGATGATACGTAAAACACAGATCCGTTGGTTAATACCAAGCACCACCGACTTGTTCCTGTCCACTTTCATGACAATTTTTAATTACCCCTTGGGCCTTACAAGAAAACAAACCGAAACGGTGCATTTCCTTCATTTAGAGGCAACAGCGTAATCCTGGCTGATGAGATGGGTTTGGGAAAAACCATTCAAAGCATCGTTTTCCTATCATACCTTTACCACACACACGAGCTGTACGGACTTTTTCTTATCATCGTCCCGCTTTCCACCATGACTTCATGGCAAGCCGAGTTCCAAATTTGGGCTCCTTTCATGAACGCCATTGTGTACATGGGGGATCAGTCCAGCAGGGCTAAGGTGTGTGCAAAGTACAAAATAATGTTTCATTTTAACTCTTTTTTGCGTGGAATTTGTAAAATGGCGGTTTTTATAACAAAGTTAGTGGCAAGTACTCTTTACTTTATGCATAGAAATGCGAAAAAAAGTAGCCAACATAATTCTTAGCGTACAAGTGACATTTTTTGGTGTTCTAAAGCGATCGTTCTAAAATCCGAAAATGACAAAAAAAAAAATTTTAAAGCGTGCTGGTTTTAGATACGGGAAGTTGAGTGGATGTTTCCGAGCAAACGTCACAAATTCAACGCAGTCCTGACTTCCTACGAAATCCTGTTAAAGGACAAATCCTTTCTGGGTTCGCACTCATGGGCTGTGATTGCAGTGGACGAGGCCCACAGGCTAAAGAACGACGATTCCCTGTTGTACAAGTATATAATTTAAATCTGGCTTCGTAACGTTTTTCACTTATTTCAGTCTTTGAATGTTAGTTTCCATCGAGGATTTCGTGTATTTTATTTGGTGGTAATCCGAAAATTTAGTCCGATGCAACGTAGAAAATACCCAAGGTTAAGAACTTCCACTCTAAAATGTATAAAAAAAAATATTGTTTTACATTGGATGTGGCTCATTTATGCAAGAAAGTAGAGCCCTACTTACTAATGGATCTATAATATCATTTATTGTAAATTTTCCTCCTTTTTTCAGGTCGCTTAAGGAATTTAAGTCGAATCATCGGCTTTTAATTACTGGTACGCCGTTACAAAACTCCTTGAAGGAATTGTGGGCTCTGTTGCATTTCATCATGCCTGACAAGTGAGTGTTTTCGCGAACTGCGCACGTGATGCAACCACGTGGCCTGACAACATGGCGCCTGTTTTTTGCATATCGTTTCCTTTATACAAAGTAATGACCAGGATATTGTGACGCTCCTTCCGGTGCCGTGTAGAAAATGATGGGCGGCCGGAACTGGATGACAAACTGTTGTCTGCCCTCGTGCAATGCGTTGAGTTTCGAACTACGGACAGGAAGGGCGCTGCTGCAATGACCCCCGTGCAAAATATGCACATTTTATTTATTAGTGGAAATTAGTTTTGGAAGTTATGAAAATAACTAAAAAATTTAACTGTAGGCAACCATCTGCTGTATTAATTGCAGTTGTTTCATCAAAATCCTAGTAACACTTAACAGGGCAAAGAATGACAAACATCGATACGCGTATTCATTTTCCAATTGCCACATGCTTATTTAACTGATCCCTGCGCCTAGTAAAACGATATTTCATATTCAGGTTTGAATCTTGGAGCATTTTTGAATGCGCACATGCGCAGAACAGCGACTCTGGGTACGCATCGCTGCACAAAGTCCTGCAGCCATATCTCCTACGTCGTGTGAAGAAGGACGTGGAAAAATCGCTTCCAGCTAAAGTGGAACAGATCCTTCGCATACCCATGTCCTCACAACAAAAACAATATTACAAGTGAGTACTTTACTATGACTTGTTTATTCGTGTTTATTCGTGTTTATTCGTGTTTATTCATTTTATTCATATACAGTGATAAAACAAGTTTCAAGTGCGTGCAGTAATTTTTGCCTCGTACCTGGTGTTTTTACTTGAAGTTTCTGTTTGTAGTTTTTAAACAAAAGGAAGACGAGAGAATATTGTAATTGTAATTTTATTAGCATGTGCGAGTTTGTAACTATCTTTACTGTGTGATAGACGTGTAGCAGGTCGTAACAGAAATATTACCTTGCTCCAGTCGTGTTTTGTTGTTAATTCAAGTTGTTGTAAGTTCCCTTTAATTGAACGACTAACATAGTAAAACTTTCTGTACAAGCCATCGTTAAATAACTTTTTTGGTTTGTCACAGGTGGATTTTGACGAAAAACTATTCAGCGTTAATGCGAGGAAATCGAGGAAGTTTCACATCATTCTGCAACATTGTAATGGAGTTGAAGAAATGCTGTAACCACGCTTATCTCGTCAAACCACCAGAACACGATGCACCAAATGTTGGAACTGCCTTACAGGTAACCTCCTGTAAATTGGCTTTGATTTATTATTTTTGGGGTCTTGGAAGAAAAAAATTTTTAAGATAAAAAATTACAAGGGTGGAATGTTGTTTGCAAGTTAAAAAGTTTGTTTATTACTTATTTAAATGTGTTTTGATTAAAATTATATTTTGACAAGTTACAAGAGCTCCGAATTTATCTTATTAAAATACATCTGAAAACATTTCTTGTTTCAGAATCTCCTACGTTCTAGTGGGAAGATGATTCTGCTCGATAAACTCCTCCTCCGGTTGAAGGAGAACGGACACAGAGTCCTCATCTTCTCGCAGATGGTGAGAATGCTCGACATCATCCAGGATTATCTCATTTCACGGAGGTTACAGTTTCAGGTACTTGATCGAAATAAACTTAGAATTCCCAAGAATTGTAAAAAGGTCTTCACAACAAGGGAATCCAGTCATGGCCTTTGTATATTTAATATATTGTTTGTCCGGATACGGTGGCGATGACACTTGACAGTTTAGGACTGATTCCTCCTCTGTTGTGTATACGGACCACTGTATCTACTTTCTTGGGAAAGTTTACTGGCTAATCCCGTTTTTCGTAACCCTGAGTTAGTGCAAAAACCTGGAATACCCATGGTCGTGTTTAAACCACCTGTGTATTTTCCAACATTCAGTAACGGCTCCAATAGAAGTCTTATCATATAAGTAATTGTGTCATTTCAGAGACTGGACGGTTCTGTGAGCAGCGACAAACGACGTCGAGCTCTCGACCACTTCAACGCCGAAGGCTCGGAAGACTTCTGTTTCCTCTTGTCCACTCGTGCCGGTGGTCTAGGTATCAACCTCGCCACCGCCGACACTGTTATCATATTCGACAGCGATTGGAATCCAATGAACGACCTCCAAGCACAAGCGCGTGCCCATCGTATTGGCCAAAAGAATCAGGTACTTTTGCATAGGTTGTTGTCAACACAATGTGGTGTTGATTGGCGTTGATGGGTGCTGAATGTGGGATGTGGCATGGTAGAGGTTATCTCGACTTGTCGGATGCTGTTGGTTTGATGCGTCGATATTGCGGGTGCCTGTATATTTTTGTTGTGGCCAAAGTTGGTGCTTCATTTTTAGACCAATTAAGTGCGATGCTTGTACATGGCGTTCTGTTGTTCAACACTCGGGTGTATTCTGAATTGTGCCGCGCAATCATTTTGCTTAAATTCACCCTTTTTGCCATCAATGATTCGTACATTTGAGTATTAGTCGAACCAGACGAAAATATGCAAAGCTAATTGAAAATCGGACTGATCAGTGACTAGAACGGTTCACACTGGAATCATATTTCTGTACCGTCTACCGACCATGACAACCTTATTATCTCGCGTGATAATATCAAAATTCATCACAACATTCGTGTTAATTTGCTTGGCCGCAGTGTTTCCACTTTAATTTGCCGGTAGTTTTGTAGCGAACGTTTGACGGCGACTGTCACCACAAAGTGGAAGTCATGCTTGACTATTCTGCTGACAAGATCGTTGTAAGTCAAACCATAGTTGCACTGATCAGACATATTAGCTCGAAACAATGGCCCTGTCTGCAGCTCAATTTAACATTATTGGTTCTATCGCTTACATTCGCATCAAAGCGTGTATTTCATTCAAAGCTTGGCTGTATTTAGTTGTTATCCGTCGTTGACAGTTGCAACCATCTTCTTTTGTGGTGCTATTCTTGCTGCCAGGCATGGTAAATTAATGAGGATTGTAAATTAATGAGAATTAAGATGACCCTTAGGAAGTTTCGCCGGATGGTGAACGAAACGTTGGTTACAATAAACACAGAAGTAATGCCATGCTTACGCATATAAAGGGCCTGCGCAGTGGGGCAATCCCGCCTTGCTATGCGTAAGCATGGCATTACTTCTGCGTTGTCTGATTACGGTGGTGGAGATCCTCTACGCATGTGAAGGTCCTCTGACAAGTTGTGCGCTTGCGCACCAGTGTACCTTGGCCACAATATACCCCGTGAAACCACTGAGCTCCTGTAGCTCAGTTGGTAGAGCGTTGGGCCTGGTTAGCCCAGGGTCGTGAGTTCAAACCTCACCGGGAGCTTGATTTTTCAAATCTCGCTCTGACTTTTCGGGAAAAGTAGCTGATCCAGCTTGGCTGCAAAGCCTGTGAACCTTACAATCAACACTTTCGTAACTTAAGTGCCAGAAGAACAAAATCTGATCTTCCGTTAATTCAACTTGTATTTTTTCCGCTAGGTTAACATTTACCGACTAGTGTGCGCCGGTAGTGTTGAGGAGGATATTATAGAGAAGGCAAAGAAGAAGATGGTTCTTGACCATCTCGTCATACAGAGAATGGACACGTCCGGAAAAACCGTACTTTTCAAGAACTCCACCCCGTCATCTACCACGAACAATCCATTTCACAAGGACGAACTCACTTCCATTCTTAAGTTCGGCGCCGAAGAACTTTTCCAGGTATAACTGTTTAAGAGTGACCGCAAGAAACATTCGTCATTATTTTGCGTTGCTTTTTATCGGGATTGTTGGTTTGAGGTGGAAACAAGAAAAAAATTCACCTCAATCTCAAAACAATTTTCAATTTCTAATCATTTATAGTAAATTAAGCACGCGGTGCATGACTTCGACCTACACATATTTGAATGAAATTTCTTCTATAATCAAATCGGTTTTATTACATTTAAGCCCGTATGTGGAGGAAGTGGGCAACGATAGTCGTGTTTAATATGCCCAGCAAATTTAATATGGACATCTTTGGGTCGACCCTACTTTCACCCAGATGAACTTTATATTGACAATCGTGGAGTACTTCGGCGCCTACATTCCCGTGAAAACCAGTTCACAACAAGTCCAGCCAAGATTACTTGTTAACAGATACTTCTGCGTGACCTTTTTCGGTTGCTATATTTGCTTGGATGGTTTCATACTTTCCGTTTGTAATTTGTCCATTTCAGTTCAGCCTTAAGTGCTTTTCAGCAACAAACATTTGCAACAATAGCAGTCTGTAATTTTTATCCAAAGTCTGACCAGATAAAATGACATGTCCTGCTTGCTTTACACTCAAAAACCTTTCTGCGACTGACTCGAGTTGCAAAACGATGATAAATACCAACGCAAACATTCACATATTGCTCGTATTTTTGAAGGAAGCGGACGGCGATGAGAAAGAACCCGAATGCGACATCGATGAGATTTTGAAACGAGCCGAAACCCGGCAAGAACATGTTGGTTCGAGTGCTGGCGATGAACTTTTATCGGCGTTTAAGGTTTGTTATACACCACACTACTAGTTGATGCAATAATTGAAATAGAGTATGATAGTCAAACATTAAGGTATGATTTTTAATGCAATTATATTGTTTTTATTGTAATACCATTAGTAATCCAAAATATGCTTTTCTGGGGCAAAAGCTTTATAATTTTTCCGATGTGTTGATCGTTATTCGAACAACTTCATCGGAATATGGAAGTTCGCTTATATAGTAGCCCTAATGCTGCCTATACGATTATGACCTACTACATAATAAGTACAGACGTTTCAGGCCTTGGCTACGATGCCAGTAAATCTAATAAAATTTTCTTACATTTACCCAATTTTTTCAGCCTAAAAATTCCCAATGCTTTTGATCTTTTGGAGTACTCGATATGACTAAGAAATTGTGTTTAACCGCGGATAATTTTTGTGGCTCAGGTCGCTACGTTTAACCTTGACGAGGAGGAGGCGACAGACACGGGTAAAGACTGGGATGGAATAATTCCCGAGAAAGATCGAAAGAGAATCGAAGAAGAAGACCGCAAGAAAAAAGAAGCCGAACTCTTCCTGCCGCGGAGGGCAAGGAAAAAACCCAAGGTAACCCCGCGGATGACGTCACTCGCATATACGCGTCACGTCGTTAAGATAATGACCGGCGACGGTGTGTCTCACATCCCGAGCTATATTTAGCGTGTGAGATTTGCCATGTAAGTTTAAGTAACATTACTGTTCACAAGATCCTGGTACCATCATGTCCGAGAACTATTTCCTTAAAGTTCATTGAAAGATAAGAACTCCACATACAGTATTACGTCACGACAACGTCATAATGTGTTTAGGTGAACGCCGGAAGCGAAAGCGAAAACGGATCGGGTGACTCCGCGTCTTCGGATGACGATGAAGACGACGGCGAGTCGTTGCCAAAGCGACGGGGTCGCCCCCCGCGTGCGCGTCGACGAGAATGGGAGGATTACGTGAAGGGATTTACAACCGTAGAAGTTCGTCGCTTCATCAGGAGTTTCCGAAAGTTCGGCGAACCATTAACAAGGTTTGCATATCCGACGTAACCTCGGTGTCACATGATTATTTTGTCCAATCATATCGCTGAGCATGGAAACGCAGAATGTTTTGCGGTCTGGTTGTGTACAAATGTGTTTGTTTCACAGGCTGGACGCGATAGCTCGAGACGCTGAGTTAAGCGAACAATCGGAAGCCGACTTACGTAGGTTGGGCGAACAGTTGTACAACAAACTCATTGAAAATAAAAGTTCGATCGATAACTTACCACAAGTAAGTGTGTTATTCTCAGTAAAGATATGTAGTGTTTGTTAATGTTGTTTCGTTTAAGTTATTTAAGGAATTTGGTTTCATAAATTGCCTAAATCAGTAGGTGGTCTTGATCTTGAATCGCAGAGAACTGAACAACCAAAGAAGTTTGAGTATTCTACCTTCTATAAATCTTTATCTTTACGGCTTATAAGCGAGCGCACGTTTCCAATCTCAATGTAAAAGTTTTCTTTGTTAAATAAACCAAGGATAAGGATTCAAAAGAAGAAACGACGAAGCATAGCAGAGGTCGAGGTCCCTCTTTCCGACTCGCGGGTGTTTCGGTTTCAGTTAAAACCACCCTCGCTTGTATAGAAGATTTGCAACCTCTCGACGACATCATCCCAAAATCATACGAGGAACGAAAAAAGTAAGCGTAGTTTATTGATAAATCCCTGTTCTTTGTGACTTTTATTCTCATACGTACGTTTGACTCGTAGAAATGTTTTTTTCTTTTGAGTGAGCTGCATGCAGGACCAATGTCTCGACCTATTTAGGTCTCATTAGTACAGCTTTGGTGTCTATATGCAACATGCTTATGTTTTTGTTTGTTACTTGCAGGCAGTTTAAACGCTTTTTAAATAGTATAATAAATTTACTAATATCACATAATTTCAGATAAATATCCTTCTAACACTATACATGTGTATTGTGACCAACTTGTCGCAACGTAGCAACCTGTAAATTGTGTATGCAGCTTTCGACTCAATATTCCAGTGCGTCCGATATGGGCGTGGGATTGTTCGTGGGCGTCGGAAGACGATTCAAAATTGTTGGTTGGGATTTACGAATATGGGATGGGAAGCTGGGAGCAAATTCAAACCGACCCCGCGTTGAATTTGGAAAAAAAGGTAAAACCTATATATTTTGTGGTGATCGTTTTAGCTTGGTTGTTCCCAGACTTTGTGTTGGCAAACAGCAATTGTGTTGCATGTTTGAATTTATACTTTTAACACGTATTGGCGTATTTAAGTTAATTTAATGTCGATATTTGACTAATCTGCGTTGTCTAATTAGGGGTAATTTTAAATCCTCTTTGGAAAAAAAGGTTTTCAAAGGTCGAATTTTTGGCTCTGTAATTCCATACATTGTAAAACCAGCTATCTTTACTCTGCGAGCAAACCGCTGACGCAACAACGTTTGTCGTTGCTGCCGTTCAACTGCTGCTGTGCTTGAGTGTTTTTGATTTGGTTTGGTACAGGATTGCGGTCTGGAGGGTTAAGTGTATGTTAGTCTTGATGAGTGCTATTAATGATAATCACTACGATTACTCTTGTTGCTTTTAGAATACAGAGGATGCCGCATAGGCGAAATATATATATCCAAAAAAACATCTTGGTTGGATGATTAAGTAGAAATCTAGGCCAGTCCTAGTTAACACTTTTTGTAAAACCAGATTCTGCGTCCCAATGGCGAGAAACCTCAAGCGAAACAGCTGCAGAGTCGAGCGGAATACCTGATCAAACTGGTACGAAAAGCTCAAGACCAGAACCATCCTGGCATCGGCGCCACCGGTGGTCGAAGGAGAGCTCCAGCGTCACGTGACACACGTGCCCCTGCCGCGACCAACGACGGAAAGGTGGGATGAGTTTTTTGACATGTTTTTACAATACTGGTAAATGCCGAGTTTTTATTGATCGTGTGTATTTCCACGTATTTCCTCTCAGAAACATATCAGATGGCCTTCTTGTAACAATGCAATTTGTATAAATCTATGAATTTTTTGTTAAATCTATGAAAAATTTTGTCGTGTTTCGAGGTTGTAATTGATATGAACCTTCGGACATATTTTCCATCCTTGCTGCCAAACTTTTAATTTTGATTTTAACTCTTTCTTAATCATTCCACCAATATATTCATTAAATGAAACCCGTCGTTGTAAATCTTAGGGTAAGCGAAAAAGCCGCAAAATAAAATCCAAATCCCGCGTGGTTGACGTCGACAGCGACGTAGACAACAATGTGGCTGCCATGGCAACGGTGGAAACGGGTGAAGTGAAGCATGAGAATGGCAACGCTATTTCCAAGAACAACGAACCTGTGGTAAGAAAGATCGATTTGAAATAATGCATTTTTACGATTTCACATTATACGATTGTGAAACCGCTCGGTGAAGCCGATTTTAATCGATAATGATAATGATGCATTTTTATGCAAATAGTAGGAATGCTGTGTGTTGGGAGCCGTATTGAATTGTTTATATACATTGCTGTGTGTAAAATGGAAACCGCGGCAAAAAGTAACTTTTTTAAGAACTTACAAACTTTTGCAATTTAATTTTCCTTGGGACATTAGCAAACCTACCTTACGGCTATTGGCTCAAAACAAAATTGGAATTATTGTGACTAAACAATGGTGGAACCGCAACTCTCCTTGTTGTTAACAGCGGATTGATTTTAAAATGAAATACTGACAGTACTAAAAAATTCCTATTTTTATTGGTTTGTAGGCGAAAAAGCACACCAAGCGAAAACGAAAAGCGACAGAAAGCTCGATCACTGCTGGAACTTCTAAATCAAATGACACCGGCACAACCGCTGATGACGTTGTGAAGGAGAAGCGAAGAAAGAAAACATCCAAGGTACCAAAAACCTGTCTAATTTTTTCACCTAAGTCATCTGCAATGACCAATGCTGTAGAAAACAAACCAAAATCAACTTATTTTAACGCAGGATTCATCCAAGCCAACAAGCAAACCATCAAAAGGTCCAATTCATATAACCGCCGATTCCAACCCAGTTCCAATTGGTAAGAGCTGTAAAAATAGAGAATAAATTTGTAATTTGATCTGTGCAGTCGTCAGAATTCAATGAATCTAAGCGCACCCTTTTTGATTTCCTATGGCGTTACCTTTTATTGCATCAGTATGAATATTAAGATAACTAACTTGAAATCATTTATCTATAGCTTATGGTTGCTTTATATTAAAAACCATTTCTTAAATCAAAATGTTTTCTAAATGAAATGCAACCTGCTGGTGGCCAGAGTATTTATGTGAGAAAACGTGCATCGTCCCATTGGCATCTAGCAGATACAAATGTAACTACTCTCAAAACCATTTTCTCGGCTAAATACTATCACATCGGGGGAATCATTGGATTTCACTGTTATTGCTCTCTTCCGTAATGTTCAATAATAATACAACCAAAATTGACGTTTTCTGTCCACAGTTTATACAAAACCTAAACATTACCACAAAACATACACAGGGAGCGAAGAATTATCCAGCGAGCTCGACCCGGAAACGTTCAAGGAATGCAAGGAACGACTTCGTCCTGTGAAACACGCCTTGAAGCAACTCGACCGACCTCCACCCGCCCCGGAAGGATGCGAGGAGCAGGTGAAAGCCGAACACATGAGGCGCTGTTTGCTGCAGATCGGAGATCGTGTGATCGAATGTTTGCGCGAGTTTCACGACCCGCCTCTGATCAACAACTTGAGGAGGTTTGTGGCTTTTTTTCATTTTTTAATGGATAAAGTGTAATGAGTTTGGTGAATAAGATTGTTTCCAGTCGGAAATTGTTTGTGTACGCGCACTCGCAGGAAAACTGTAATTCGTGTTTGTGTTTTTGGGTGTAGAAATTTGTGGATTTTTGTGTCGAAATTCACCGAATTCAACGCGGAGAAATTACACAAGCTGTACAAGAGCGCCATCAGGCGGCGGGACATAGAGAGGAAGGAGAAAATGACGGTAAGTTAAACTTGCATACCAAAATCCTTGTTCATTTATACGTAACCCATTGTAATTGACCCTCTTGATGTAATATGCTGCCACCCATGCACAGAAACACAACAAACCTTCATCTTCCCACCATCACGACACAACAAGCGGTGAAACACGGAAGACCAACGAGGATAATAAACGTATTCCATCGACGAATCCGTCGCAGTCCAACAAATCGAGGAAGATCCAGCATAAGGTTCGTTTATAACTACAGTGTTTGTTGTTTGTGTGTCCCACAAATTATTGATGTGCAGTACAGAAACTAGTGTCCTGCATAAACCTATTTTTGTAATTTAAATTTTTTGCAGGGTGGCAAAAAACATTCTACGTCGCCTGTTCCAGAAGGTAAGAAGGATACGAACGATGCATCCACCAACCTTTCACCAAAATCTAATACGGCGGAATCTAAATCGGACAGGTTTGTTTGTGAAAACTGCAACTAACGACCACTGTCAGACGTACGGTAGTAGAAAAGTTAGGTGTAGACTATCTACTGTATATCCTTAATTTAGTGCTGACATAGAACAAGTGCAGAAAATTTGAAAGTCAGCATATGTGGTTACACAAGCTTGTGGGGTTTGTGCAGGCATGCGAGCAGTTCGTGCAGACCTATTCCCAAACCCAGGAAAAGATACAGACAACATGCAACACCCAGGTATCACGAGAACAGTAGACAGAGAGACAGATTCGAGCGAAATTATTGGGCGTCGCAGCAGTACCAGCATCAATACACGCATGAGGAAACCCAGTGGCGCTGTAGACCATCCTGCTATGAGCCGAAGTACGGATCGAGCAGTGGGGAGTTGACAGGGAAGTTTCCGGTTAACAAACATCACAACTACCATTACGAGCGGTCCCAGTGTCAGACCTACGACATGGAAAATTACAATTTTCCTCCGAACCGGGATTCGCCTCGAGAACCGGGTCGCTCTTGTATTTGGTGGAGATCGAATCCTTACTTCTAACGCTCTTTCTTTTCCTTAATAAACAAAAACAACAGAAATTTATAGAAAGTCGGTAAAACCTGTGTTTTTAACTCGTCGACAATGTGAGTGTAGGTAATGTTAGAAAAATTTCAATCAATGTAGTTCGGGGTAGTTTGTAATCTTAGTTGTATAACCTATGTGAAGATAAACAGTAAGATTTCCGAAACACATAGAAGTTATATGTCATATATCGAGGGAAGCAATCAACATCGCAAGCTTTCTCGTGTGAGTGCCAGGCGTCAGGTTAGTGGAGTATATGCAAGTAGTAGCAACAATTGTCATGGTAAAAGTAATCCTGTCACATTGTTTAATGTTTAATCACTCTTTCAGACTGGGAAAAGCGCCGAGGAATCGTGGAGTTTCACCTCAAAGGCACGCGGGCGATAAGCACAGCAGGTGGGGAACGTTATTGTTAGTTGTATATAAAATAGGTTTGGAGTTAAACCCGTACGATGTGTTTACGAGGTAAACAGGTCATTTTTAGACTATTTATGACAAGTGACCTTATGTTACTCGTTAAAGTATGTTTATCACAAATCGATTGCTCAAGAGCGTCATGCGAATAATCGATCGTAAAAATGTCATCATTATCGGAAATGGATATTTACATCACAGAACTGTATCCGGCCTATACCTGTGTGTCGAATTTCCGGTGCCAAAACAAAACGATTTGTCGCGTTTGGCCTCTATATGCATAACACACACCTTTCATCTGCCATTCTTCGGCAGTGCAAAGTACAACTTCACCAAGAGTGATTATAACGCATTCTTTTGTCAGATATTCGCAACACAAAAACTTTGAAGATCGCGAAGGCTGGAGCAGGAGGCAAGGAGGGAGATCCCCTCCTCACAACCCGGACTACCGCAGTCGAGATCCTCACGCCAAACGCAGAAGATCGCCGTACCCCGGCGATCCGAGGCCAGGTCCCCCGGGGAGAAGTCCACCCTACCCGAGAGACATCGAATACCGAGAGGAGAGACATTCGCGGGAATACGGCCGTTCCCCACCACGTCACCGACCGCCTTCGGATAGGGGATATTGGCCGGAATACCGCGGGTCACCGCCCCCTGATTATTATCCGCCGCCTAGGGACTGGGAAGGACGCTACACACACCCCAGTAGGGGTCAGTATCCACCTTATCATCACGCGCCAATGAGCCCGGGTCGGTCCCCGCAGTCGGATTTTCACCGGCGAAGGCGCCCCGAGCATTATCATCACCCGGAAGGGGGACGCGGCGTCCAGAGGTCGCGATATCCTTACGGCGACTCGCCCAACTCGAAGTTCAGTCCGCCATCGGATAATTCGATTTCAGCAGACGCCGCGCGACGCGCTGAGAAAACGTGAAATCGTGCGATTGGATTGCGATTGAGCGCGAGCACGTGACTTCACGTGATCGCCGTAGGCGTTTCGTCTGCCATGACAGGGCGAATTTCTGTGGGGATGTCTGTAGTGCTGCTGCTATTGGATGAAGCCACCATACTTTAACTTGTTAAAACACCTTGCTGCGCGCTTGTGGACAGAGGCTGCAATTGTTTGGTACTGTTAACGTTGCCTTAAAAACTTTCAGTTAGACATTTTTGCTTACCCCATATGTGTGGAAGATTAGGTTGCAAAAACTTCGTGTGCTGCCATTACTTCCATTAAGACGAGTTGGAAAGCAGGTTTTCGGTTTCATTCATACAAGTACATGTGTCTTGCGACACGCCTGGTACAGGATTCCACTGTTATGTATCTCTGCAAGCGTCTCGCCGTATCACGGTGTTGCACTCGATGTTAAGGTTTGAGGCGCAAAATAAACACACTCATGTCCAAATGCTTCTCAAGCTCTTGGCGTTCATTGTAGTTTATTGATCTTATCTCAATTCTGATGTTTACGACTGTATAGCATTAGTTTGACCCTAGCAACGAGTTTCAAATGTTAGAAACATAACTTTTTCCCACCTGTCTAAAGCCTGGTAATAACAGATTATGCTTGAATATATATTTCTTACAAATTCAAAGGGGCATAGGCAAATGCTCTAGCAGATACGGTCAAAAAAAGTTGAAGACATTTCGGACATCAGCCACATAAACACTAAGCACCAACGAAACTGAATAAAAAAAAACGATAAAATAGAGAATAGATAAAGAGGCAAATGCAAGCTACGCGCCTTCAGCATTAGCGCTCAGTGCATGTTTCAAAAGTGGAACGGCACTTAATGATTGCATATTTTTTACTTCGATACTTTTAGTACAAGGTCCAGTACCTTTTTACGCCAGTCAAAATTTAATTACAAAAAACAGTAACGCTAACAGTCTTGTTCTGAGGTTTCGGAGACGCGCTCCTCGTACGCCGGTGGCGCAAAGTCATCCGTTTCCACTTGAACATCTTCGGACTTTTTCTCCGACTTCGCTTTAACAGCGTCTACGTAAGCAGGCGGGTGTTGGTAGCTTGTTCCTTCCATGGAAGGCACTGAGATTTCCTCCATTGGGATTACGCACCCAACCGTAGCCGAGTTACTACTTGTGCTTGAAGACAGAATGTCGTTGTATGCCGGAGGCGGATCCAGGACAAGACCACGGTTAAAATAACCATTTGAGTCCGCGAAGCCGGGCAAACCGAACCCTGCTTCATTAAGCTCTCTTTCGTTCATTCTTCCACGCCGCCCGCTTCGTTGTGGGCATCCCCAGCAGAACATGATACCGAAAACGGCCGAAATCAACCCTGTGAGGTGGGAAAAATATCTACATTTAGTCTGTATGCTGCGTAGTGCAAATAATTCAGGTCCCCATTGTTATCACGTACTCGTAATTGCTAAAGGCAAATACACTTGTGAATGAAAGTCAGAACAAATCGTGTCAATGTACTGTGTTTTTCAGCGATATAAAGTTGGTAATGCTAAAGTTTCAACAAAGATTTTTTTCCCTGCCTTACACCGAAACCCAATGACTCTACTTTGAGGAAGGCAGTGAGAGTAGCACAATGACTGGCATCACAATGCTCAGCTATTTGCTTTACATGATTAAATCTTTCCACACACTCTTTGTTAAAAAATGTTTCCCACGCAGGTATTTTTAGCAATCCGCGTAAAATATGTTCGGTTGAAAAATACATCCAATATCTATTGCCCATATTTTGGTTAAAATTCTTTTTCGAAATGAAAGCGAACACACTGTCCCCAATCTGTGTTAATATTATCTCAGACTAATTTCGTCTGCCTTCCTGTGGAAAGTAGAAAAGCCAAATATTTTTGTCCGAAAAATCGATCTCTTTTTCACCTATAGAAAGACATGGCGCGTGTTGCGTGTTTTTGACAATTCGCATTAAGGTTTATTTCGTTAAATAATTATTAACCCTTGGTTTATAACACATTGCATACATCAAGCTTAAGAATGCTGGTCTACCATCAAATCCCACTCACCAACGAAAAAGAAACAGAATCCTGGAACTGACAAGGCGCTGAGATTAGCGAGGTCGCCAAAGAAGTTGGTGTACATCCCCATTATGTAAACGAGTATAAGTCCTCCGCCGGCAGCTATACATACGATTCCACACGTGCAGCATGCCTTGGCAAGCTTCTCCTGGCTGTTGTTACAGCTTATTATCTTGCGGACTCGTGAACCCATGGACAACGATGACGTTCTGGTTCGTCTCCGGTGGTTATTTTCATCAGCATTGGTGTTACTGGTTTGCCTTGTGTTCACAGGCTCGCGATTTTCCCGATCGTCCGTTGTTGTCGGCACATTGCTGTTGTTGTTTTCGTTGGTATCCATGGTTTCGGGGAACAGCGTTGTTCAAATTTCACATCATATATGCCTAACCCACTGAGCGATACTGCACCTACATACGCCTGAGAAAGAATGACAAGGACTGTTACATCCATATTACTTTTCACGCCATCGTCTCTCGTCTGTTCTTGTACAATGCCTGCAGGCTGTTTGCATTTTCCACGAAGGCGACTCGCCACTTCGCCGCCCTGTGCATGCCAGTAGCACCAAAAGGAAGTGACCCAAATCGATTGTTTGGTTTAATTATGCAGAAGCATGCCAAGGCTTGTAGTAGTCCAGCGCAAAGCAACGTTTACCATCTGCCCTATCGACAACAGCTTGCGATAACTGAATGATACACCAAGCTATAATGATCGCTAAACATATGGCTGGCATCAAATAGCAACACTGCGCCTGTCTTCAATCAGCTGACAACCACCGTTTTAAATATAACCTCACGAACTGACAACAGATTGTGCCAATAAACAAAACTCTGAAAGCAAAGTTACTGGGAGAAACCTAAATTCAATGTACAGTCTACAGGAGGCATCTATTGAAAGAACTGCGCCTTAAACGCCAGTTTGACGTTGTTTACACAAGAGTGAGACACAATGGCATGGAACCACACTCAAATTGCCTCGTTTTTCGTTTCCAGTCTCGTAAACGTCATTTGCTCGGTGAAAAGAACAAAACATTCCCATTTTATTGCACTCTGCTCTGTGGTAACTCTTACGTTTTACCAGAGGTCAATATGCTTGAAACTATACTGGGCCGCGTCTTCATCGTTATAAGCAGCAACGATTTTAAAGGGATATACTAAGAAAGCGCTTTTCAATGCGACCAAAACACATTTGTATTCCACTGAAAAAGCAGCTAGCTAATATTCTACTTACACAGCAAACAGACATGAACTTCGCTTGCCTGACAGCTTTTGTTTGCCCAAGCTGTATGAAAAAGAACTACCAGGCAAACTGAACTGTCCAAGAGCGAATTCAGCGCGACAACACGAAACAAAGCGCTGGATTTGAAATAATCCCTCCAAACAATGATGTGACGCAAGCGCATACCAACTAGTCCGCCTATGCTGTTACAGCGTATGGTATATACAGTATTCTGTGTTGGTGTCACTAGCACATCGGCAGGGTGTTGCTTCGACTTGTGGTCACGTTTATACTATGTTCTATAACGAATTGCTGCCCAGACACGTACGACCCTCATGTAAGGTCATTGAGTTATGTCGATATGGCTTTGTGCTCGCCCTGCCCTAACTGACTTTCAATGGATCTGTGTGGGATGGTAAGTTTTTTCTCCGTTGTTTCACCCACCGCCGTACGTCAGTACTCGACTATTAATAGCACTGGGGCGGCATTACGAACACATCTCGCTAAGTTTAGCGAGCTCGGTATTGACGCACGACCTCGTTAAGTCGAGATTTGGTATTACGAACTGCCGTCTCGCTAATCGGGCCTCGCTAAACTCCTCGCTAAGTAGCGAGGAGCTTAGACCACTCGCTAACGCCAAATTATTCCGGACAAAGCCGTACAGCTGCATCAGCAATTAATAATGGCTGTCTATTTTGCCGCTAAACGCTCATACAAACGAAAAAATGTAAGACAAAATCCCTTGAATTAATTTCAGAATGTCGAATGCGTAAAGCTGTGATAATGGATTTGTGCAACCACTTGCACCAAGATTAAAACCCAAAGAATGCCAGTAAAAGATGTCTTACAGTGGAAGAACAAGTTTTGTTACAATATTAATGTTTCACAACCAACTGTCAGCATAGTACCAAGTCGATTTATGGATAGTTTGATTTCAAAACAACATCAATTCATCCACATGCCAAACAGGGTGTCTTCAACAATGATAAAGCAAAAATTTTACTCAATTGCACGGTTTCCTGGCGTCATAGGGGCCATTGATGGAACACATATTCCCATAATTGCACCAAGTGAGGAAGAACATCTCTTTGTCAACAGAAAGGTTTACCATTCCATCGATTTGCAGGCAAGTTGCATACTTTTCCCTTGTCATAAATTGGTTTTGACTTCAAATTATTGTTGCAGGCTATATGTGACGCCAATATGGTGTTTCTGGATGTGGTATGCAAGTGGCCTGGCTCATGTCATGATTCATTCATTATGCGACAATCAAATGTGTACCAGGAGTTTGAGAGTTGAAAATATCACGATGACATTTTGCTGGGTGACAGTGGTTATCCATTAAAACCTTGGTTAATGACACCTCTTAGCCATCCAACTACCCCTTCACAACAGAAGTATAATAAGGCTCACGAACAAACAAGGTCAACTATAGAGAAGTAAGTTACACTTGCTTCTCATAACATTAACATAAATAATAATAAAGCTTTTTTGTTTAGGGCATTTGGTGTTTTAAAACAGAGATGAAGTTTGTAAAATTACAATGTGTTGTTTCATTCTGCACAATATTTGTCGCCTTCACAATGTGCCACTGCCTCAACCACTGCCAGCAAATGCTGACATAGATTCACTACTAGACACCACCACAACAAATGAAATTCATGACTTGCAAGGTAGTACTGTGAGAGATTCAATTGTTTCTACATTCCAATAAAGTGATGTTTGTGAAATGTATTTGTGTTTGTTTATTGAAAAGTGGCTGCACAGAAAATGAACTTGAAAAGTAGGTAACAGAACACTGATCGAATATGAAAGTGATAAGGTAGTTAAAAAAGAACAGTGAAGAATATGAAACGGGCAATAAAAAGCAGTGAACAAGAATGAATAAAAACCCTGACAGATTTGGGCCTTTAATTAAAAACCAGCAGTGAATAAAAGAAAATTGAAAAACACATGCAGAAAGCAAAAATTGTTAAAAATGCAAATTAGTTCTAATCATCAACTGTGAAGTTGTTGAATTATAGCTATGTTTGATATTTGGACATAAATTTCCTTTTGTATGTCAACTATGTCCTATTCTGGATCACGACGGTGGCGCTTTGCTTTGGGTTGTAATGATGCTTCGGAGTGTGATGATGCAGGGCTCACTGGTTCGTCAATTATTTCAAAAAGGCTGTCATCCATAGTTGAACATGTGAATGCAACCGGTTCTTCAACATCGCTAAAAATTATTTTAGCCGAGCTCGTTAACTTAGCGAGCGAGCAAGTGCTCATAATGCCGCCCCAGGTTTCAAATGGGTACGTTTCACTGTATGGGCAAAACTATATATGGCTACTTTATAGATGTAAGAAGTCACACTGTGGTTGTCAACAGTATAACCCAATGACAATGACACGTTATGAATTATTTAAAATCAAATTGTCACCTTGGGGCTAGCATATATCTGACCCCTGGTTCCACATGAAAAGTTTCAAATCGGCAGTGCTATCATCGTCTGTAGACGAAAATGTAATGATGCTTTATGTGCGTTAGTGCTCGCTAACTGCCTAAACCCACCCAAATGGGATGAATCATCTTGGAGTTTTGGAACTTTTGTTTGTCGTCGGGCTTGGGATCTGTTGTATTTGCGCAAGATTTTGTTTACCTTGTACCCTATGAGGCTACGTGTCATGAAAACGTCCAACAATAATTAAGTATGCGTCACCATGTATCAACTACGGTTAGGCTGAAATACATGTAGAATAATTTTTGAAGTGAATCAATCAACAATTGACGAATATTAGAATATCAAACACTCATTATTATTCTTTCGGAATAAGCAGTCACCGAACCATTTTTTAGTAACATCTCTTATGCGTATAACAATGTGCAACGTGTAATTACATGAAAAGCAGCATTAGTAACAGGAATACCAGATGCTTATCTTTACAAGAAACTAATGCAGTTTGTCACACACTGATGCGAGTAATAAAATTGTGATTTAACCAGTTCACGGTATATACAACATATACTCAACGACGATAATGATAGCTTTTCTCGGACAAACTGTATGGAACTATTACTAAAGAACAAAGGTTTACTTTATAGTTTAAGGACAATTACAGTGTGTTTCAGCGCCGTGCATGGACAACGTTTATCAATCATCACAAAAAATGGAAGTAATCCTCTAAAAACTCTGGAAAAAATTGTAATATTTCGTCCCTAACACCAAATATCCATATTTTCAGGGAAGTTGTGACTGTACCTCGTCACAATTCCAAGGAGTATAAATATAATGACAGCTATACACAAGGCTCCAAATTTAATACTTGCATTTATTAGCTCCTTGCAGTTGTTACAACTTATTATCTTGCGCACTCTTGATCTCAAAGACAATATTGACGTACTGGTCCGTCTCTGGTGGTTATTTTCATCAGCATTGGTGTTACTGGTTTGCCTTGTGTTCACAGGCTCGCGATTTTCCCCATCCTTCATTGTTGTCGGCACATTGCTGTTGTTGTTTTCGTTGGTATCCATGGTTTCGGCGGACAGCGTTATTCAAATATCACATCATATATGCCTAACCCACTGAGCGATACAGCACCTACACACGCGTGATAACAAGGAATGTTACATCGGTTTTGACTTTTCACGACATTGGCTCTCGTCTGTTCTTGTAAAATGCCTGCAGACTATTTGCAAGAGTTGCTGAAATTGGTCGATTTCGTGAAAAAAAAGTTTCATTTTGCACGAAGGCGTCTTGGCGCTTCTTCGTTCTGTGCATGGGCGGAAATTTTGTTGGGCGGAACTCAGGAAACCACAGTCCCCCAAAACTTTAGATGGTGGGGACATGATATGATTTGTGAACAGACTATTATATCAAGTATATTGAACCATTTGGAACGAACTTCGCACTGAGGAAATATTAGATGCTATTCTTCACTGTAGCTGTAACTCATTCAGTGATAAAAATAATTTTTACCTAGACCTCGTTATCACATGCAATGAACGTAATCTTATCGCCCGATGCTTTTGGTTAATATATCCTAGGTATAGTAGGGGTTAAGAAACCCATACTGCAGTGTCTTTTTATCGTTAAGTTACGAAGATGTCTAAACTGCGTTCAACTAAACTCTTACTATAATTTAACTATCTAAACTAAACAACAAGTATCAGGTAGAAACAAACGTCTTTGGTTAGTCCGGAACTAACATAAACCGGATGAAATTTTTGGTCGTCCACAGTTCGGCGAAATTTCTTTTCCTCAAGTTTTTGAGGAGTTTTCGAAGGCACAGAAGTCATCATCAATGTATAAAACCAACACACACTCCGACACACAATATTAGATTTATGACAGGGGAACACGCTGCGAAAAGAAGGGAGTCAAATCAACGTATATAATGGAACATTAGCAGTTTTATTTCAACAATGTAATGTTGCGTATGGCGGTAAACAAACTTGATCAAAACAGAAAAAATACTTTCCTTGCAATTTATGAGGTTCACAATTTATGAAATTATAACAAAATTATGAAGTTTTTTAAAAAAAAAAAAAACATTAGACGAAAAATATAACATGCACAACAACGACGAGCGTTTCTTAAAAAATAAAAGCTGTTCTGGAACGAGGTCAATTGCAGTGTTGTCTGACGGTGTAAAAACCTTGGACAAACGTTTTTTAATCATCACAAAAATGTCTTCTTTAAATAAAAGTCCTAAACCACTTCGCTGTATGAAGGAAGCACGTCGGCATTTGTACTGGAGTTTGACTGACTGTTCATTGTCGAATCCGAAGCATGAAAACTCCTTGAGTTGTTCACCACGTACACATCTGTCACTGGTAAGGTTCTGTGTGTGCGGTAAAGAGCATAATAGGATGGTGGCATATCCTGGAAGTGAGAAACACAACGCCGAGCTGCGGCATCCGATATTCTCTCGATGATTTCTTCTCGCGTCGCCTGATCATATAATTCATCTCGGCGATTGAGTCTGGACCGACAGTACCATTCACCAACGGCAGCCATGGTCACTCCTACACCAATATAATGAAATATAGGTTTAAACTTGACCGTATATTGCTGAAAATGTAAGTTTCACACTGAAAATGAATGTGATAATATTTGGCAATTGCGATAAAACCGCATTACTACATTAAAGAAAGGCCACGCGGTTTAAACGATATGTTATTGTATAAAATATGCCATATATACTCTTACAAGAAGGAAGTGTATTGCACTAAACTGAATGTTTCATTCAAACACAATTGTAATTGTGCACGTATCTACAGTTACAAGCACGTGAATCCCTATCGGGTTCGGGAATTCACAACTTACCGATAACAAACATGGCAAGTCCAGGCATCAGCAGAGATCCGAATCGAGACGCAGAACAAATGTACATAATAAGGCAGGCCACACCTCCAAGCAATATAATCAACCCACAAAAGCAAGTAAAACAAAACAAATCAATCCTTCTCCTCAGGCATCCAGTAAGTCTCGTGACAAGAGATTTAAATAAACCATCATCTTCGCGGTCTCTCGGCTGTCTTTCCGGTCTAGTGTCGTTGTCGTTGTGGTTTGTCGTTCGTGGCAAAGTTAATTGATCGACTGCGCTATTGAGCATGTGCATTATGCCGTTGCGAATGACAACGTCAACTGCACTATAGTTTAAAAATATGCTGCTACATTTTTCTAAAGAAACATTAACTTTCTATGTAAAATTGGTTAATGACACATTATAAACCAAATATACTTGCTTATACCCATTTTATTGACTGTCAAAATTAAGTGTTTGCTGAGCTGTTGAGAAACACGCTAAATAAACTTGAACGTCTTTCAGCACATATTCAGCTACCATGTGTGGTTTAAAAAAACATCACAAAGTTTATTTTTAGTTTCACTGCAATTCGTTTTTATTATCTGGTAGAGATAAAGACAGCTATGCGTTATTTGACTGGGGTTGTAAACGTGAGGTTGCTGTTCACACGCTTCACTGATTAAATGCTTAGCACGAAGTTTTCGTTCTTGCTTGAGCGACTCCGCTGACTGCCTGCTGAACTGTTACCTAAAATAATGCATGCCATTGATAGCCCCTGTGGCGGGCGTTTTCGCGGATGTCTTGCTCGTGTGCTTTTCCACAATTAGGAAAAGTGACGAGGACCTCCTGTTTTGCTGCCTGTCATTCACTTTAAAACGCCGAATGCATCACACAGCTCAAACATCATTTCAAATTTAACACATAATTTTGTTTGCTCGACTTGTAATAAACCGCCGCCTGTCTACGTACAATTTCATGTAATAAAATGCTATAAACGGCAGTAAAGCCCTGAAAGTTGACGACGGCTAAAAGGAACGATTGATCGACCCGCAACGACAGTTTGAACACCATTTCAATCCAAATAACGCATATATTTCAGTGTCATAACGAAGTGCTCTTAACTCTTAGTGGCGCACATGAGAGGGGTAATATAATAATACACATACAGGGGTACACACAGGTGCTGAGATTGCGTGTTGTGTGGGGTTGTTACATGCCTGCATAGAGTAGATGCGCCGCAAAATGTCAAAACAAACAACCACATCACGTCACAACTTGGTAGCTTGTTCGGGTAGGTCGGCTATGCTGTAACGAACAACCTCGGGTTCCGTTTTCGGCATGTTTGCCGTGTCGTCAAGGCGAAGATATTGTAAGTTGTCAGGTTCCGTATCCTTGGCCAGTTCCTTTTCCAGTTCTGTAGGGTGTTCGTGTCGCTGTGCGTAACTCATGAACGAAGCTGTAGTGGTGGTCATCGCCGTGTCCACGTGCACTTTTGGGCGTTTGTGCGCAGTCAAGTCGTGAGTGGGAACTGACTCAGGAAGCCTTTGGTCTCGGGTATAACTGTCCGATTTGTCTTTCCCAGTGCCCGGACAGCAGCACATAAACAAACAGCAGCTACCTGAAAATGGTACACAGAATTTCAAAATAACATTTAAACTTATTTTTGATGGTAAATACCTAATTATGCAACAGGGGATCTACTCTTACGGGTTGATTTTCGATTTCGTTGAGTTAAGTTAAACAACAATAGAAAACACGCTTTTTTGAAGAAGGAAATCACTGTTTTTACTACCCACCTCCTTCCTTTGCGCAACAGCATCCCATTGTGAATTGGCTTCGACTGGTAAAATCACAAGGCAACAAGTTGTTGGTTTTATCTGATTTAACACTATGTCATTTCTGAAGAGGGTCTAAATACACGGATCTAAAAGATTGAAACCTCAATTTACAATATTCATGTTAAACTAATTTAGTTTATTTCGTGTTCTTTTTGCTTGCTTGAATGAGTGAGTATACGACACCGAGGCAGGCAAGATACATTCCAAAGCTAAGAGTAATGCGATCAGCGAAAAAGTACAATGCGTGCGCTGAAATGAAAAGTCTGTGGGCCCTCAAACACAGAACACAATTCGCCTTTCTGTTTCTTCTGTTGAATCAGTGAACCTTTGTTACTGCAGTAGTCTATTCAGCTTTTCGAAATTTCTTGTTTATAGAAGTTAAAACATTTACCAGTGATAAACTTAGCTGTAGTGTTAGGTACTGCTATGATTCCCTACTTTTAACTACTTTCATATCCTCAATGTAAACGGTCTCGTTTTGGACAGTGTAAATATTTAAATATCAAAGATTAACGACCATTGATCAAACATATATACTCCTTTGCTACAACTGTGGTACATTTTACGTCGGTGCAACCCTATAATGACGTTGTACTTCGAGAAGAAATTGCTAGCAAAGGTCCTATTCAAGCAACCACTGGTTTACTGGGGCGCGACAACGCTTTGAAACGCTTCATTGATTCCGTGGTTAGTAACCGCACTTTTTCGTCAAGACAGACTTAGGCTACGTCAGAGTTCACGTTTAGATTATAAACTGTGCAACCGTGCTTTTGCGGCCAAACAAAAGGCATGCTGGCAGCTAAAACTTCTTTTTTTTTAAACAAATGTTGACAAAAATTAAACAAATTCTAAGACAAAAATAATTTATTTTGCTGATCAAAGAAAATGAGTCATCAAATTTCGATGCAAATGCTACTCCTTGCCTTCCAAATTTGATAACTCTTGGCATTTAAGGTCTCGTGAAATTTTGTTGACCAAATATAAGTCTTTTAGGCTCCAGCAATCTCTCCTAAAAAGTATAGTTCTAAAAGTTCAAACAAAACGAACATAGGCCTACGAATATAGTGCGCGACCACAAGTCCGTGGTTAGTAACGGTATCTCTTCCGTCTCCGTATCTGCTTTTAAACGTTGGTTTAGCAAACAATCTAAAACCTTGTTTCTTTTCGTCAAATGTTGGCTGAGCAAACGACTTATATCGATTTTGCACGTGTCGAAAGAACAAAATATGGGCCTATACTACATGGCAAACCACTTGCAATTAACTCGGCATATAAACCAAAGCATGTCAATATGCAACAATCTTTCGGAGCCTAAAGCGTTAAGAGGATCTCATTTAAATTTTCTGGGAATTACGGCCTAAATTAAAATTGTATTTATCATCGTAACATGAAAACCTACATTAGCTTTCGAAGTCTTGTGGTAATTTTCGTTTAATTTAGTTTGTGACCGGTGTTTCTGGGCCTGCGAAAATGCTGTCCTGAAATACCAATGTTTCATTGTGCACAGCAAAAAACGCTTTTTTGTAAATTTTTGAAGCATGCCTAATAATATTCCATAATGGCCCAAATGCAAATCATTCAGGGTTAGCGAAACCATAGTAGAGTATACTATGGCGAAACTACCGCCTAATTGGCTTAACGCATGAGTAGTCACAGTATCTCCCCCAAAAAATTATTTCAAACTTGTAAACACACTGGTGCATCAAACAAACGCAGAGATAGTTGATCCAAAAAGTGGATTGCGAGCGTTCGACATTGGACTTTTCTTCGCCATTTAACCCTATATCCTGGTACTTTCAGGGGTGACAATAGTGAAAAACTTCAAATAATGGAAGAAGAAACTGCAATCAACGAAAAGCTGAAATTCGTAAGCAACTTAAATGGAACGACAACTAATGAAGTTATAACAATTTCAACTATATCAGCGGCAAGTCTTTTCCTTAGAGCAGCATTACTCTGTGTTATGCCACGGATATTGCTAAAAATTCCTACATGTAGATTCTTGGTTGACTTCAGTACTGTTTTTATACCACTGGTCCTTTCTGTTACAGTGTGGTCCCAGTATCTTTTACAACTTTTTTTCACCATCATCATACTGTCTGTGTCTATTATGTTTGTAGTTGGTAAAACCTGTGAAGTACCCCGAGAAAGAGTGGTGCATTCCTGCTACGTTGCACCACCAATATACAATGACCTAGTAAAGAATTTCTCATCAGACAAAGAAGATACTCAGACACAGAACAACAACACAAATGTATACGACAAGGCTCAAGAGCATGGTGACATTTTTTTGCTTCCATCCAACTTGCCGTTTTTAACCACGTTTAGGGCCTTTGTGAGCATTGCCACTTGTATCTGCATACTGGCTGTTGATTTCAACATTTTCCCCAAAAAGTTTGCGAAGTGTGAAACATTTGGTGTAAGTGTTATGGGTCTTGGAGTGGGGGGCTTTGTCATTGCCAATGCCCTGGTATCCCCTGAAGCAAGAAATCGCCATAGAATAGACAAAAATACTTCGATGCACTTTGCATTTACATCAATTTGCATGCAAATTATCTCAACATGGCCCCTGATTGCACTTGGGCTCATACGATTGGTTTCAGTAAAGCTATCTGGATACCACATGCATGTCTCCGAATATGGTGTCCACTGGAACTTTTTTTTTACACTTGCACTGGTCAGGATTTTAGCCTCCATTGTGTTGGCTTTCATCAATGTCCGGTTCTGTGGAATAGTTGCTGTCTGTGTTGCCATATCATATCAAGTGCTTCTTAAAAAAGATTCTGCTATGCTAACAGCGTTTTTAACAAGCAGTGACCACCATGGTAACTTTCTAGTGCAAAACAAAGAAGGAATTGCTTCATCAGTGGGAATTTTGGCTTTGTACTTGGCAGGAATTGAGCTGGGATCTTTTCTCTTTAAACCAAGAAACACATTCATGGAATGGAATAAGGCTGCCGTTAAACTGTTGGTGATAAGTATAATTTTTGGCGGTGGTTTGAGTTTCAGTACACAGCTCGTGCAACCAGTTTCAAGGAGAATTGGCAATTTGTCATATACTTTGTGGATGTTATATTATTCATCAATGTTTTTATTTCAATACCTTACTGTAGATTTGGTATTGGTGTATTTAGTTGATGCACGGCTTTTACCAGTGGAATGTATGCCAAACAGATGGCACATGTTGTCTGGGAAAAATGCGGAAAAAGACATACAAATTATTCATAAACCAGAGCCGCCAAAACCTTGCTTGCTGAGTGCTATTAATCGCAATCAGTTGTTCTATTTCCTTCTGTGCAACTTGTTAACTGGTTGTGTAAATTTCATATTTAATACTCTTGCAGTGGAAAATAATTTTGCACTGGTAATTGTTTTTGCATACTGCACCGTTGGAGCAATTTTAGTGTGGATATTACATCAAAGAAGTGTTACTTTAAAATTTTGGTAGAAACCGGACAGCCAGAAACAATTTTTTATCACTACATTGGATATCATTATATGTACCTGCTTCACTAATTGGTTTTATAGTTGGGTTTATTACAGTGTAACTCATTTTTAAAGATTTTTAGGTGTTTTTACCCATTATTAGGTACATACTGTTACCACATTATGGATAGCCAAACTGAAAACAGTGCAGGTGAGCATTCAAGGTTTTGCACAAAGTTGTGTTGGACATATTTCTACTTGTCAAATACAGTTAGTTAATGTTTTATAGATCGGAAAACATTTAGTGGCAAACTCTTTAAGGATGTTGACCACTTTGTCAATGAGGATAATCAATTCATTTTCTACAAAACTTGGAAACCAGATGGTCCAGTAAAGTCAGTGTAATGTGTCAAAAAAACAACTGATACAAACAGTATTTTGTAGGTTTCTCCTCAGTATGGTCCATGGGTTTGGTGGACATGTGGTTCGCTTTGATGAGTTGGCCACACATATGACATCTATTGGAGGACTAGCCTTTGGGAATGATCATGGTAAAGTTAGTTAGGAACACAACTCACAGGTTTTCTCATAATTCTGAGTATAAATAGACTGGCCCATATTGTTATTAACACTGTCATGTTAAAATAAGACGTTTCGACAAAAACTTATGTCATCATCAGTTTTTGTCGAAACGTCTTATTTTAACATGACAGTGTTAATAACAATATGGGCCAGTCTATTTATACTTAAAGTTAGTTACTTTATGATACATTATCTGATGTTGCATTCTTCCACTTCTATAACTATTATAGTTGGCCATGGTGAGAGTGAGGGAAATCGTACAACAACCCACGATTACAATGTTCTCATCAGGGATTTTGTTCAGCTGATTGAAACTATGAAAAAGGCGCATCCTGATGTACCAGTATTTGTTTATGGGCAGTCAATGGTCAGTTTTGTGGACAAAAATAAGATTATCCTTCTTTAACATATATACTCATCCAAGATCAATATACCTTTGGCCAGTTCTAATTTCTGTAAGTTTTTTAAATGTTCGGATACATTTTAGGGTGGTGCATTGTCCGTGATTGCAGCTTGTCAAAAGCCAGCCTTGTTTCAAGGAATTATCACCGCAGGGGGAATGTTTGTGAAAGACCCTGCTCTAAGATCTTCTTTTAAGGTTGATAACTTTCATTTGTGGGTTATTGGTATAATTTATTGCTTTGAATAAGGCTATCCATCCAGCATGTTTGTTTTGGAGTGGTTTAAATGTTTTCAGTTTAGTATGTTTTGTTTAGTAACTTTTTATATTGTATATCTTGTATTGTAAAATTTATTAGAAGCTGTTTTTTTTCAGAAATATTTACTTCAATTTGCGTCAGCACTAATGCCTAACCTTGAAGTTTCAAATCTAACAGATAACAAAAGCACCAGAGATGAAGAAGAGGTAAATTTGTTGTGTGTGCTTTAAAAAATTCAGTTTTACATTTTAACTTATTCTATTTGGTCTGCTATTCATTGTATTTTTTGTGTAACCTTTAAAAGGCTGAAAACAATCTTTGAAAAACGTAAAGTCCATAAATATTTTAACAGATAGAGAAAACTATCAACGATCCACTGAAAAGCAGCAAAGTTAAAAGTCAAATGGCATATGAGTTATTGCGGGTTATGGAGGAGGTGATCGTTGTAATGCCCACATTGAAGACCCCATTTCTGGCACTGCATGGTGATGCAGACACTACATGTGATGTGGAAGGCTCGCAAAATTTACATGCAGTGGCACAAAGTGAAGACAAAACTCTAAAGGTAAAATTTTTAGTTCCTAGGGTTGCAAAACCACATCTTAGGGAAACATATTCGTTACCAATGTTTTAATACAAAATCTTTCTCTGTAAAGCGTATTGAAGTGTGGTTACTGGTTATGTCGTTACGCGCAACGCAAGAAATCATTTAAAATATTATGACCGCTAGGTGTCTCCCAAGTGTTGGGAATAATCTCAATAATCTTGGTTATGCGAAGAAATGATGTAAATTCAAACATGTTCTGTAACTACGACAATCAGATTAGACCTGCAAACAAATGTTCTTGAAAAGAATTGCAACTTCAGCTAAAGCTTCAGTGATTTCGAACATACCTGTACAGTATCAGTATACATTTTTTTCGCAGATTTACAAAGATTGCTGCCATGATCTGATACACGAGATTCGACCGGATAGAGACCGTTGTTTCGAAGATATGAAGTCGTGGGTTGCAGAGCGCATATAAGGACTAAGGAGCGTTTTGAATCTTTTAAATTGGTCCTATTTTAAACCTGAGAATATCCAGTGTTGCTGTTAACATTGTTGTTGTATTTGTTCCATAGTACACGATGTACACTTTTTCTTGAGAGGAAAATGTGCTGGTGCGAGGACACCCTTGTTTTAAATCACATGAGATTGTAGGGTGACAAGCCTTTGCTATAAAATTCCCTCAGTTTCAAAGCAAACAATGATATTCATCTCATGGGTCCCGCTAGACTCGTGTAGGTCATGGTGCACCCCACTCTCGAGGGGCCTGATACTAATGTCATGATTTATCGTATTACGTGCGTGTTGTTGTATGTTTTTGGTAACCAACATGTGATTGGTGCACTTTCATCAAGCGTACTATCGTACAAATATAGCCTTTGTGAGCGCATCAGTGTTGTAAAATAAGGTCTTAGGTGCAATATGTCCAGCATATAATCTACAAATAAATTACGGAGTGGGAAATTGTTGCATCTCTCTTTGGTTACTCTAAAAGTCTCGGGGCTTTGGGCCCTCCCAAATTTCTACGATAAAGGTTTGTAAGATAGGGTTTTTCAAAATGTAGATGTTGTGGCTAAGTTTTTGTTAAAGTAAGCACACCTAAACGTTTTTTTTTTATGTGTAAGGCCATGTTTGAAGCCGAAGAGTTTAACCCTCTTAACACCTTTTTGCCTATACAGCATTTGACCCCCACCAAATTTTCGGCATAGTAGGCCTACATACATAGGTTGCACAAGCTATATGTTTTCGACCTAGTTATACGCCCTGTTCCAAATTTGCGCTTTTCAAACATGTATTAGGAGATAATGTTTTCATTTACCAACACATAAATAATTATTAATGGGAATTGCTCTTCTGGCTCTTAAGTTTCGCAATTCCCATTAAGTACTATGCCTGGTAGCAAAAATAGCAGTTCATAAATAATTAGGCGTTTTGTCATTTCGTGCTACTATTTTACCCTTTAGAAGGTATAGAGCACTGCACGTCATAGCCACTAGTACTTTCGGTGTGGCAGTTCGTAACGAAAGCGTATTGTAGAGAAAATTTATCGTTATAATTGCTTGGGCTTCTTTGAAAACTGTTGGTTCTGAGATTTGACTCCGGGTTCTTACAAAGTAGCCCAAAGCCCACAAACCACGTTGGTCTAGCGGCTAGCCTCAAGCAGCCTCTCCCGCCATTTCTCCGCGACGTAAATTCCATTGTCTGTTTTCTCTTGGAATGAATTAATCGCTTCGAAATGCTTGAGCGAGCAGGGACTACAACAAAAACAGTGTAGTGGCTCGGAGCAAAAGGAAACACGAGGAGAAAAAGAGCAACTGCGACACGAGGTCGATAGTCGTTGCCTGCGTGTGCGAACAACTGTTGTAAAAGGAGGCACTCGCAGCCCTGACACGCGGAACGGAACAGGCGGCGGGAATTTACTACTGGCACGTTGAGAAGATAGTCGGGCCTTCAGGCTGTCTAAAGTTCGTTAGTGGTCATGTGTTGGTGTATGTGAGGACAATTGGCTTTGCGATTATTGACAGGCCACTTGCTCAATCGCATCTGACAAAGGACTTATCAGATAAAGCACACAAGATTCGAGGATTGGAGTTGTAACAAGCCTGACAGAGTGCTAACAGGAAAGGCGCAACATGAGCATCAAACTAAACTGCCAACATCCGTCCAAGCCTCAAGTGCTTCACCATATGCCGTGCACGATTGATGGAACGGAAAATGCAGATGTTTCTAACTATTTTCAATCACAGTCAAAACAATCCGGTTTAAATGACAAACTGTGCGCATCATTTCGAGGCAGGCCGTTGGAAGGCAAAATAATAAAAGTACCAGATGGATATATGGGCATGGTGGTGACGGAGAAAAGAAAACCATTTTCAGAGGACGAGGAACGGATTTTAGATGTAACAGGGACTTTTCATAGTTTTCATCAATGGTATTTGGACTCCCAATACCTCAGCAAGAATACTATGGAAACTGCATGCCAATCTTGGGTAAAAGACCTTGCCTCATGCATTCATGAACCAGTTACCACAGAATAGCATGCTTGCAGATTTGTTATGATCACAATTGTAGACCAACTTATAAAATTGTGTTTTTTTCATTTCCAGTGTTAAAATATTTTGTTGACTAAATTAAATACGTTGTTGATAAACAGTCAAGTCCAAGCCAACATGGAACCTTATAATTTGGCTTTAATAATTTTTGCGGAGAAAATAAGGTATGTCATTATCAAACTAATAATAAAATAAACTTTATACACATTATTTATAAAAAATGGTATGTGCAAAGGGAAAAGATGCAAATGTGCAAGCCATCATTGGTGCGACAGCGGCGTGTCATTTTTAAAGCATACCCAGATGTGTTTGTTGGATGTGAAGCTGTTTCTTGGACTGCAAACAATTCGGAATTAAGTAAGTCATTTAATTTTAAGTGCAGTCAAACACAGCCATTGTCATTGTTGTAATTATTAAAGGGAAGAGTGAGGAGACAAACAACAATGGCCACTCCCCCGTGTTGACCAGAAATGATTCAGCATTGACTGAATGTGATGCAGTTGGATTGTACCAGAAGTTAATGGATGCAGGACTTTTAAGAAATGGTAAGCTATTCGACAATGCAAATATTTACTTGAAATGTGAATGTACAGCTTTGTTTGGGATGTTTCATCTGTTTTAATTGTGATTCAGTGCAAACAATGGAAGGATTTCAGAATGACAAGTCGCTTTACAGATTTTCGTCAGATGACCAGGAAGGAGATACTTTTGTACGATCTGTGGCCATGGGCTACAGGCTTTACAAAACGTAATTTTATATACACATAAAAAGTGTGGTATGAACATTCTTATACAGTACTGAAATATTATTGTTTTATAGTGCCTTGGATGGTTCTACAGGACTGTTCCAAAAAGTATGTGCTTTCGCACAACTGGTATCATCTCAGTCTCTTAAGGCTTCTGATATAGTAACGTGGCTGATTTCCAACAGTTTTTGTAACTCGAGGGAAGCCGCCATAAAGCAATGCGCTTCAATGTGTTTTCACAAAGTCATCAAGCCAGGTAAGAGCATGTACAAATTTAGTATATCACTTTACGCCAAACGCATTTGAGAAAGACGAAATAAGCGGCTGTTTATTATGATTTTGAAGTCACTTAAGTCATTGTGCGAGCGACGGGCTCTCGTTCTCCAAGGAGAATTGACCGGTAAACCGCGTAGGTCGCTTTGGTCCTGCGTAAATCCCAGTGATTCACGTTGTTTGCGCAGCAAGTGATACTGCCTTTATCGCCTGGCAATATCCGTCTTGACAACCGTCACCGTATATGCCAGGGTCAAGCGATTGGGGTGTTGGCTTTTGCGGTGGCGACAGCGCCCTTGTTTGCATACTGTGGACTGCCACAGTTAAACTTCAGCATAGCGACGTTGTTGGTATTGTGGTTCTAGTGCCGTGCGCAGCGGTGCCACGTCGGCAAGCTTTGGTTTGCCGCTACCCGTTCGTCATGGAGCAATGCGCGAATTGGGACAGTTTTATTATACCCCAATGAATTTACATAAAACACAGCTGCATAGTTTATACCTACAAAAGACACACTGCCACTATTTTGTTCGCATTTCATACTACAGGTGCCCATGCAAGGACGTTCGGCTTACATTATCCCTTGCAGTTGGTTTATCTACGCTTTGTGTATGTCTTCACAATCGTGGACAACAGGTGGTGATATTTACCAACACAAGCGAGCTCGGTAAATCATTTATTTGCGTTTACATACCGGAGTGGTCTTTGTCTTCGGACACACGCACTTAGCCACGCAACAACACGCTTCCGTAAGCCGCGCGGCGCTTTGTTTTAACATACCTTAATTCTGTCAGTTGTGTCGTTTTAGTAGAAGCGATTGTCATTGGATCAGCGAACCATAAAGGGCCAACCGACCGCTTGACGTACGCAAGCTTAAGTTTCGTGTTCTTCGGCCACTAATTTTACTGCTCCCATCACCCTTCAGACATTGCCCCGTTTAATTGAAGTTTTCTGGAAATGTTCGTGTGTGATATCGTGTGATGGAACCAGATGGCGAATTATTTAAAACCGTGCGTCAACATCGACCGTTGTTTATTTGGGGGAGATATTTTAGTGTGTTTGTAGTGGGACTTGCGCAGCACTTCACCCAGCGAAACAACGTAAGAATACTCACTGTACAGAAAAAAGGGCTTTTGTCCTCTAAGCCCCTTTTTAATTATTCATTCAAGCGAAACAAGGTCCCGCCCAAACGCTTTTACGTAAGCCGTACAAGGGCGCAAAAGTCAGCGACGAACTAATGACATTGGATGCTGTCATAGCAATCATTGCCTACCAATCACCATGATACCAGCGTTGGGCGTCGAGACCGGAGGACCGGCGGCACTCCAAAAATATCCGAGGCACGCTAAATACCAGCACATGCCGGCACCAATCTAGGCAAAATGCAGCACTTCAACCTTGTCAACGAGCTTCACTGCCCCGAAGCCAATGTCCTGGTTCAGTGGCTGCTTCGCCATGCGGCTGGTCATGCACCGATCACGCGCCCGCGGCGTGGTCGCTATTTTCGGCTGCAGACTCGACGCTTTTTTGTTGCATGCAAAGAGCCGCGTGGCGATGACCTCACCGCTTTGGCTTACATCACCAATGCTTATCGGGGGACTGCATCAAACGCGGCGACCACCACCTTTCCTTGCTTCATGACACTTTTAAATGTGAGGTAACAAGTATGACCAGCCCGAGGCGGTAGTATTGTCATTTTTTGTATGCAAGTGACCGAACACTGACCTTTCGCTCCAAATACTTCTCTTGTGGACATGTCACGGATGTGTCGAAACGTGGGTTTCCATTTCGGGGTCGCAGCCTTTTGACCACACCCCTTTCCCAACAAACACCAGGAAAAAGCCAAACGGACGTAGCATGTCTTACCCTCGATGTGTAACGCGATCTAATAGCGTCGAAAACTGGCAATTTGACACCTTACTCTATATTTGTGAGTCCAATCCCAAGCGTCGCTTCGTGGTGGTTACAAAGTGACACATATTTCAGGCAGTGACCACATCCATGGCCGTGATGGCATTTATGTTTGTCTGTTACACCCCCTCGCATATAGCTGAGCTCATGGTGGCGAAATCAGTTTATATCATATTGTGGTTAGAGCAGTTGTGGCTATGGCGTAATGGTGTCTCCTCAGTGGAAATCACGTGCTACTTGGTTCTTGGCTGCCAAATAGGTCGAAGATTTGGCTGTTTACCATGTGGATGACTAACCGCCGTATTGGGTGAATAACCACGTTACGCAAGTTGCGAATGGAACTGTAGATTGTTGTTTTCGTCCATACACTGCTATGAATAAGGACAATTCTGCACATCGCAATCTCCTTATCGACCACCCTTCAATCAATATCTTTGTATCATCTCTTTCCCGTTGGGGCGAGTACAGTTTCACTATTGAACTGTGTGTAACCGTCTGTCTCGATCATTAACGCCCACGCGGTCCCTTGTTTACAACCGTGCGAACCCTTCACACACGTCACGCTTGTTTTGATTCTCCGGGCAGTTTGAATCAGCCTCATTTCGGTGTGTGTTGTGACGCCTTGGTCCAGTTCCCTCGCAACGATCTCGTCTGACCCTCGTGTAAACTGGCCCTAACGCTCCGATGAACCGTAAAGTACAATGCACCTTCGCACGCCTACGCAGACTGGATTACTGTAATTGCAGGTGACCGTCACGCGTTGGCATGGCAATCACGGCACGTTTTGAGTTGTACGCTACAATTATGCTCAAATGCCCACGGCCCGCGGCCCGTGCGTAAATTTCCGTCATTTGAGTTCATAATTTTGTGCAAAATACACACGAACTTAAAAGCGTTCGCACAATGCAACCTTATGAAAACTCCGTTGAAGTTATTTTGCAGTGCGTTGTTGCCTGAGGCGTTTACTGCAGTGCATATGCTCCGCTGTGGTGTTGTGTTCGTTGGTATCGCCCGAATTCACAAAAAGTCGAACATAATTCACCCAACCATTTATGTACCTCGTGTTCGTCCTATTTACCATACTTGCTGGCTCACAGGGAAGGCAATGCTCGTTTGATCATTCGGTTTAGGCTCTAAACATCAAATAACGAATACTCGTGTTACAGTTCCACCCGGCAACGCCCTTTACGCCAAAATCTGTACTTCGGTTTTGGGCGCTGTGATATTTTGCGTGTATTTTCATTGGAAATCGAAACTTGTTTGGAAAACCTGAATTTTAAATGTAGGTTTTCTTATATTTTCAAGTGGATCCGGATACGTCGGAATTCGCTGACGACAACTCATTCTACTTGTTCGTGGTTGACTATTCGCGAAAACCGCTCACGGTGGCTCAGTTTCTCAATGGCGGCCCACCGTGCAGTCGTGAAGGCAATCGCAACAAACACATCCACCTCAGGTACAGGTCACCACCCTGGGCGTTTCTCTGCAAAGCAATCGAAATTGCGTTTGCTGGTTATGAATAGACTGCATTTGCGTAACTACCGCCCTTTTACCCGCGTGCGCAGTGCCGTTGGCCAATCATGTTGTTATGATTTTATGATTCATCTTTGTGGAATGCGACTTAACCGCACCGATGTTTTTGCAGACAAACCAGCGAGAAACTAATGGACCTTTCCCTTTACAACTCATCACTTCTGTCGAACAGGAATACGAGGCAGAAAGGTGAAAATTTTTGTGTGACTTTACATAGCGCGCGAAATCGGACCGTATAATTACGTTGACAATGAGCATTATGATCCACAAGAGCCTAAAACTTTGTTCTTTTAAAAGGTTTGTCGACTTCATCAGATGATTCTGGCATAGAAAACGTTGGATCTATGTAAGTGTTTTACCATTGCTATAGGCTACCATGTGCAGTCATACAATACTATACATGGAAAAATTTGTGCCCGCTACGATTCGCGTTGCCATTTACATGCGAAACTTCGTGATAGCTAGCTGTTTCAAATGAGTCACGTAACTGCATGGTGTTTTTTGGACAAAAGTGTCAAAATAATGGACTTCTTTTCCTTACAAAAATAACCGGTAGGTTTTGCCTTTTGAAATTTGCAGTTTTAAAAGCAAAAGCTGTTGTCGTCCTATTGTGTCCTGTAAGTTTTCCGGGCACGAAATGCCAACATGCAATTTAAATTATTCTCGATACGCCGCCTTCTCTGTCAAGGCCTCTGGCGATGTTATATAAACTGTGCCCATTTACATCATGACCCAACTATTACCGTTGACGTCGGATCAAGTCGCCATAGTAACGTGCTTAGGCTCCCTCAAGGTTGAACGTAAACTACACGGAATGGAACGCAATTATCCCATGCACACGTCCCGCCCTGAACTGGCCTACAGCGATAATCTCTCAGCCGTGGCTGACCGCTTGTTGACCCGCCTTTGAATGTCGTCGTTTCGCTCGCACGCCAGGTTGCAGTTTCTGCACCATTTTCGTTCTGAGCTGCAGTTTGCACGAAACACCATTCCTGCGGTCCGGCGCAAATGCGGCAGCGCTTAAAGCAAGTTGCTTGCAAAAAATGTTTTGCAAAAGTTGAGATTTTAATCATAAAGGTTTTTGGATCATTCCACGAATAACAACGTCATTTTGATTTTGCCGAATACTGTGTTTAACCGAATATATATATTGAGCTCCCTTTGAACACACACTGAATTAATGAAAGGTCCCACTCGGCAGTCTAGATTTTCTGCCATGCTTTCATTACCCAAAAAACAATCGTTTTTTTACGCACAAACCACTACTGCATTACAAATCGGAACACACGCTTATTTGGACAAGCGTTAATTCGTCAAGTTAGTTAATTGCCAACTAATCTGATACAGATGATTTTCATGTTGCGAAACATGTTTGTCATCATTTTATCAGCCCTATAGAATGGCAGACGGGGGTGTGGCAAACAGCAGCTGCTGATCACATTTTAACGAAATTTGCCCCCAAATCGTGCCGTGACGTTGCTACTGTTTCCTCCTATTGGCGTCCGGAATCATGTGCGTATTGCGTGAAAGGCGTGCTACTAACGAGCCTCACCGTACGTTATACTATATTGCAAACGGCCGTCTGAATGGAAATTATCTTGCGGCGCTTTACTTGGAAAATATTTGGGTGAAAATATCGCATGTCAAGCGGCAGTGCTGATTCAGTCAAAAAATGTGCTGACGCGCTTGTTTTGTTTTAGGTAGCGTCATTGCACACGCCAATGACCTTTTGCAGTAGCGTCACGCACTTGTTTACTACGACCGATGAACGCACTGTCTGTTGTATACAAACATCAGATTTGTTATTGCACGTCTACCAAGACTCAACCTTTTCTTTTGTTGGAGTCGCGTTTGGACGTTGACATGTAGTTAACCTTGCGCTGTAGAAATTATGTAACATGGGGCATTGTAGTACGCTGCCGCACAGCATCGTGCACGCCACGACAACTTCTCAATTGCGTCTTTGTTATGGTTCTCGCGCTTGTTCAAACAAACTTAAACCGCTCAGATCGCACACATACCACCCAACGTTTTGCGGCCGCTCAGTAGCGAAAAACTACCAGCCTGCTCCGGATCAAAGCGGTTTTCGTACGCGCGGTGTCGTCTCTGCCGACTCCAGGGTTCACAGTCCGGGCGTAAATCATTGTAAAGCTTCGCATTTATAAACAGTGTCCCGCGCTTTCGGCGGTCAACAGACAGTTCACCTGTAAAAAACATTGCCTGAGTCATGTCGTTAATGGTTAACCAGTCAGTTTTACGGTTCCGTGCTTCCCATGTCCTTGTTGTGTATGTGTGTTTAGGTGCCAGTTATGAGCATATTTGCACAAACGGGTTTGGGGCAACCGCATACCGTATATGGGCCACGACTGAGCCCTGTAGGTAAACTTGGCGCCTGTATTAAAAAGCAATTCTCAGGGCACTTGGTATAAAGATCTCATTGTTCTTCTTTCAGTTGCGCACGTATTCATGCGGTTATAGCCGTAAACCCATTTAATGGGGGTCGCACAGTCAGTGCAATGGTGCGGGGGAAATTTGTCATTTATGGGCAATATATCACCCTTATCGAATTCAATTAAATGCCTTTGTCACACGAACGTGCATCGCCTTTTTACGATCTATATCAAAACAGCTGCACGTGAAAACAGATGGCTACTTTTTCCACGACCACTCGCGTCATTTAGTTTGTTTGTTTACGTTCACAGATCGCCTCCTTCCTACAAATCCCTGCTGAAAAGCGACGGAAGCATGACCACAGAGGCGTTGCTCCATCCCTCCGCACCTTTCGTCAAAAAGGATCTAAAGGTAGGCGTGCTGGTTAACATAACACACGGAAGTTCTGCACAAAAGCTTAGAAAAGGAAGGATTTGGCCGATCACTCACAACGGGTGGCGTCCGTTGCTGTGAGAAAAACAGGACACAGTAGCTTTGGGAGAAAATACCATAACTATCAAATGACAAACAATGTATTGAATGCGCGCGTATTACCCCTATGTGCATATTTGAAATCTCCCCTCCGCGGTGTGGTTTCCAAAGTTCCAATCGAGGCCGCCAACTGCGACAAACAACGCTCCCATTACCATAGTTGTCGCAAATATGTCACTAAACACCTCGCCTTGCAGTCAACAACTGTTTGACTCCGTTACTTTCGGTTCCAGTTTCGCCTTGTCAACATTCCTTTTTGTTTACAGATATATCCCGACCCAGTTGGCTACGGTTTCGTTGTGCGTGGTTCTGGTCCTTGTTACGTAAAGATAGTCGACCCCGATTCACCCGCCGGAAAGGCTGGACTTCAGGTAATTTGCATACAAGTTGATCATCTTTCGGGGTGGTTACAAACTTGTTGGCACGAAATTGCGTCGTCGCTGAGTCGTGACGTGTGCACATTTACTATTTACTGAAGCTGTCACATTCAAACCAGTTCAGTTATATATAGTAATCCAACCTGACAGACTTATCTGCTGTATATCCCTAATACATGCGAGCTGTTTTTAATTAAAATGACAGTAATCTTGACAACCGTTTGTTTTTGTGCAATGTTCTACAATGTCATATAACTTAGGTTAATTCATATTTACATTAACGCGACAATAACAACATGCTTCGCGTTTTTACCATATGGGAATTTTATCCTTCCCAACAGCAATCCTGCAATTCTCTGTAAATGTCCAAACTAAATTGTTTTATAGATTCAGATTGAATAAGTGTGTTACTTGCCTTATAAGTTCTTCATTAATTTGCATCGCCAAATATTTGCAGGCAAAGCAATACATTTTGAGCATCAACGGTCAATCAGTGACCAACTTGTCACATTCTGATGTTTCCGACCTAATACTAAATGGACCAAAGTACCTCAAGATCACCATTATGCAACATAACAGATACGCGCAGCGCAAAACCAGCGAGGTGAGCCGTTAGTTTACCTACTCCGTGCATTGGAAGTTTTTTCATGTTGATCTACTATGTTTGTGTTGTGTATAGGCGGTTGGGGCGTGTTTGAAAACCTATTAGTAACAGGGACGGCTTTCTTAACCGTGGTTTTTTTTACCCACGCATAAAATGTAATATTGTACTTCATTTAATCCTTAACAAGGTTCCACACACATAATTCCATCACACCATGTTGCCCTTCAACAACACAACCAAGTCTCCCACTGGCTTCCATTCTCACGCATTTGACCTTGAACCGTTTCTTTTATCAGCCCACCGTGTCGCCCCCCGTCACACCAACCACACCGAGCAAGACGCGATCCTCACCTCCCCTGCCCTCAGCACAACCATGGATGAAAAAGCAAGACAGCGACACCTACCGGAGCATGAATTCTGTAGTGATGAGCCGATCTTAACAGGCGCCTTGTAATATGGGTGTGGTCATGCACGGCTGCTTGCGAACCACGCGCTTGCACTGGAGCGAGACGTGGCGGGATGGATGACCGGGCCGCGAGGGAAGGACTGTGAACTGTGCAATGTGACAAACGTAAGAAGCACAGAGTATATAAAAATGTTTTCGGGAATCAGCTCCTGCGCCCTTGTTGATCTATTCAAAAGTATATAGCGCAACAAGTAAACTGTACACACATTGCTTGGGCGGCCATTAGTTTTCCTATGCAGCTTTGCGCATGTTTTTCTTCTGCGTTTTCCCCCAGTTTAGTTGTGCACATAACGGCACGCATTCAACAATACTTCTGAAATTGCGCCCATTCGTATTCTTTTCGTTTAACACCACTGTTATCAACTTACCAACAATTAGTAAGGCAAATGCTTCTGAATTTGTGCAAGTGGCAAGTTTGACGAACAGTAACAACCAAACCCAGTGTATAAGCGTGATACCATTAAGAACAAATTTGTTGTGTGTTGTATCAGCGTTTTGTTCGTGGATCGATTTAAGACAATCGAAGAACTTTTCAAGTGCTTTCAGCATTTTGCCCTTTTTTCTTGAGTTTGCGCCTTTTTTATTGCAAGAATGATGACGTTCCTCAAAGTTCCACAGTGCAACATGCCCTGTAATGTTCGGTTTCATCATGCTTTGTTTTTGTCTATCTTTTGTTTTCTTTCCCGCTTTTTTGCTGCTTGCATATTGAATAAAACTGCATAACATTTATGTGAGTTTGTTGTTTTGTGTACAGTAGCATAATTTTATCATGTTGCAATGACCTATTTTGTCATTTAATACCGCCAGGTCAACATTTGAGCACAATTTTTTTTTTAGAATGACAGTGACTCAGAACTGACGTCACAATTTGCACAATTCGCCTGTGTTGGTGGAAACTCGTCCTGAGTAATAAGGGCCGTTGAACAAAGCAGCATGTTTAGTAAAACTGGATTGCAACTAGAATTAGATCTTACTCAGTATTTCCAAATTAGAGTTATCGGCATTTCGCTCTAATTCGTTCCAGCGAATCGAAATTATCTATTTGTCCCAAGTCTGTTAGTGAACATTTGTCGTATGGTTGTCCAACCTATGTAAGGATAGCAAAGGGGGCTGGCTGTGCCACTGTTTGTAGGTCGTATTTGGGCGATTTGTTGCAAGAAATAGGTCGTGACAATGGCAGCCAATAAGTGACTGAAACGAGCTTGACTTGTACTCGTTATTTGCGTTTTTCAGGTAAACACCTCAAAACAATTTGTTATTTTTTTGTTTCTGTGAGATGGGGTGCTGTAAAAATTAAAATAATTATATAATATGTTTGAAACTTCAGTTTGAAAATTCGAAAGTTTATTTGCTTTAAAGTTGCAGAAAGTTTTGCCTTCTGTTACTCTGTTGAAAACGAGCACTGATCTCCATGAAAAAGAGCAGGTTAAAATAATGCAAGGTCCATTGATTTTGTACCGGCGCCGCGCGCGGGTGTGGACTGTGGTGTTCAACGTTCAAGTGGTTTACTTGTAAGGTTATGCATTCGGTTTGTGACAGTGTTCTATGCAGGGGAACCAATTGTTATCGGTTATAAAAATGTAAAATTAAATATTATTTTATGGCAAATTGAATTTCATGTTTTCGCTTTAGATTAGACAGTTCGACAGATGCTGTATTGTATATAAAGAAGCATTTAACTGTATATTCTACACATGTTCAGAAGTTTGTTTAAAATTAGGTGTAATAATTTGTGCTGTGTTTCTAAACGTAATCATGTATATATCAGAGCAGCAATTAAAGGGATTTGATTCTTACAAGGTTAGTAGGCCTATGTTAATGCAAAATTTGTGTCCTGTAGTATTGCAAGAGTGGTAACATCGCATAAAATTTGCCTTGTATGTTCCAGTTCCCTTGCTGTTTTAAAATATTCTAAATAATCTCCGTTTTATTTCAGTATCGATGTTTGGACACATCACCATTATCGAAGTACGTAATGCACCCATTTTGGAACCAGTTTGTGAAAGTATGTTTCCTGCGTAGTGTTTTTTGTCAATGAATGAAAAGTAAATCTTATAATTTAATCAGTTATGTCCAAGATGGGTGGCACCGAATTTGCTGACATTTAGTGGATTTATGCTGCTAGTGATACAATTTATCATACTGTCAGTGTATGACCCCGTTATGAATGCTGCAATTACTAACTCAATACCCACTTGGGTTTGGTGGTTTTGTGCCTTTGCTCAGTTCTTCTCTCATACTCTTGGTAAGTCTTTACATAACAGTTTTTTAAAACATTTTAATTATTTTTTTATTTCTTTTCCGCTTTTTTTATAAATGAAAATGCAAATTAAAAGCTCTTTAACATGCTATATGATTTTGTTTATAAATACTTTAGACAATATAGGAAATCCATAACAGTTATTCCAACTTTAGATGGGATTGATGGGAAACAAGCCAGAAGAACAGGAACCTCTTCCCCTCTTGGTGAACTGTTTGATCATGGTTTAGATTCTTGGTGTGTTGCTTTCTTCACTATAAATGTATACTCTATTTTTGGAAGCACTGTTGAAAGTAAGAAACTTAAAAAACTTGAAGTGGAAAATGAGTGGTTATTCATTTATTTTCAAATTTTGTTACAGCCACTGTGTACACAAACATTTTGTACACCACATTGATAGCATTCATGCTTTCGCATTGGGAAAAGTATAATACTGGTGTACTGTACTTACCTTGGGGCTATGATCTCAGCCAAGTTGTAAGTATGGTGTTGTTTGCGATTGTGCCTGACCTGATTTACCATCTGCTTCTGATATAAATTATTCACATTAGGATATTTTTCGGTACTTTACTAACTAATAAAACAAAGAAATATTGCAGCAATTTTTAAAATTTTAATTTTAAAATTTTTTATTTTTCAAAATTTTGTCAATGGTGGTTTTGCTAACACATTAACCCATCAATGAAACAAACAGTTTAATTGATACTACATTCAACAGCAACAATGTATTGTTTGTTTTCTGCAGGCGTTGTTTGTAATATATGTTATCACAGCAATATGGTCTGTCGAAATTTGGAAGGTGCCCCCATTCGGCATCAGCTACACAACCATATTCCAAGCAATAACCTATAGTAAGATGCAGCTTTGCATTTAACATATGCCCATTACCCACTAATTTATATGTTTTTAGCAAGTGCATTTCTGGTGTCCACCCCTGTATCTCTGTACAACGTATACATGTAAGTATCTCATATGCATTTTAGGTATGCCAAGTCGTTAATAATGCGTTTGTAGTGCACACCGAGAAGGCACATGTGTGCAATCATCATTTTATGAAGGCTTCGTCCCTCTGATTTCACCTATCCTGTCATTTGTTTTGGTTCATGGCTGGATTGTTGTTTCACCGTGTGATGTTCGTAATTCCTACCCACGACTAGCTTTGCTCCTCATCTCAGTTGTGTTTTCAAACATTCTGGTAAGATTACAGTTACTCTCTAAGACTATTTTTTACCTCCAATGTTTCATGTGAATAAGTTTTTTACTAGTAAGCACTGCTCAAGTAAACAACAATATACAAGGTTGCGGCAGTTTATTTTTCGAATACATGTTTCGTTAAGTCTGCATCATCAGTTCTGAAACAAAAAAGACAATTGTGTAGTTTCCACCTGTGTCACGCATACCATGTGCCATTGGAAAAGGATGATTTCAGGAAGAATACCTCAACTATTGTTCCTGCTAAAGTATTTTTCCTAATTTACTTCGTTTTGCTGTAAATCAGATAAAAAACATACAATTCATACAATCCTATTTCACAGTGTCGCCTAGTGGTTTCGCAGATGTCAGGAACAAGGTGTCAAGTGATCAACAAATTTATTTTCGTACTCGCCGTCGGTTTGTCCGCCACAGTTTACTTCAACGATCCCACAACCGACTACTACCTCCTGGTCAGTGTCACAACGTTCCTTATCGTGGCTCATGTCCACTATGGAATCACTGTGGTAAGTAACTTACTCGGCCATTCTACTGTTTGCGTGAAAATCTGTGTGTGGCTAGGTGCCCGGACATTCAATATGTTGCTGACTTTTTGGTTCACTCTTTTGGATCCCAATTATTTGCCAAACAATGGGGTTTTTGAACCATTTACAAATGTTATAGTTAGAACAATTGGTATTGCCAACAAACTAAATGGCGGTTCCTTAAATTTGCCTGTATGTCGGAGCCGGAGGTCATATATATGCTTTTGACAGTTTCGGTAAACAAAACAAACGATGCATCAACACACATAGGTCATTTCCTTGTTGCTTGTGCCGTTGTCATATTACTCAAGCCAGTCCGGGTGCCTGTGAATGTCTTCCGCATATTTAAAAATACGACCATTGCTATTCCGCCGCTTTCGAAATTTCGTTTACACAAGCCTTCTTCTTGTCGTGTTTTCCAACATTGTAACTTTAATGTTTCATATATTTAAAAATTCATCGCTTCCAACCCCCTGTTAACGTTTGTCTGTTTGTTTGTGACTAGCTGAAATGTTCAAGTATGTCATAGCGCATTACTTTTTACGGATTGCACTCTGTTGTTGAATCGCTGTCACGGGGCGATATATGTCAAATATTCCTTTATCGTCCTCATTTGTAATTGACTTATTTGAATGGATGTCCATTTAATTGCCAAGGAAAAAAGGTCCTGTTTTTATTGCCCAATCTGATTACAATGTGATTTTAATTATTTCACGCATGTATCCTCAAACACCATGATAAGTGTTCAGTGAACTTAATCCCTTGGCTTAAATTACGTATATATGCAAGCAAAACGAAAAGCTTTGAGTGCTCCAACCTCTTTTGTTGTATGTTGACATGTTCGGAGTGGTATTGGTTGCTTTATAGGTTCGCACGCTAGCAGACCACTTCGGTATCATGGTGTTTTCGATTGGGAAAAAGAAGGATTGACTGTATGGCAGTGAAAAAGACGTTCAAACCGAAAAATCCGCCGCCCCCGATGTCTAACTCAACCGCGGAGATTTGGGCCAATCAGCTTCCGTCTCCGCTCGCTCTTTTTCCACATGGATGGATTCGCCGATATATCTCAAGGCGTGGAACCGTGCACCCGCTAAACATGGTATTCTGTATTTACTAAACTGCTTTCGGTTGCGTTTAACGTACTTCAATTTGCATACTATGTTGCTCCTTCTTATATGCAAAAGTATTTGTTTTTAACGAAGACGTAGCCAAATGATTATGTTAAGCAGCATGACGAAGACCATTGCTGCATTTTCTACTAATCTATGAAATGGTTTAAAATATTATACGTTGACGAGATTAACACAATTTCTAAAAAGCGAGGGCCAATCCTTTAGAATTTCGGGTATATTTTCTTTCCAGTGCATATCAGAACTTGGCTTTAATTTGTACTGCGAGCACTAAAAGTGAGTTACACTTGGTGTTAGAAGCCAAGTGCAAGCTGCCAGTTGTTAAGAAACGACGCGCTCAGAACAAGTCATTGTGTTCTTCCGTTCTGTAACCTAACACGTTCTTCTTTCATGTGGTGACCATTATATAGAAGCGTGACATATAACTGATATACATTCGAGCAATTTGCGCTTGTTATTTGTGATCTAATTGGGTGTGCATTAACGATAACATTTCCATAGCCCGTTTTTTAAACTGCATTAACACCACTTTTTATAATATTCAAATACCTGAAGCCAACAATTTCTCGATACCAACCACCATTTTGTTTGTGGTTCCTGTGTGCGTAGGTAATATACTTTCTGTAAAGTGTTTTTGTGCGACAAGATCGTGTAGTATTCAAAAATTAAGTTAATCAAAGCTTGAAAACCTCTCAAATTTATATAGAACATGCGTTATTTTTTGAGATTTTCACGACATTTTTGTCGGTTAAAGCAGCTGCATTTATTATGATAGCCATGTGTAGTAATTTCCTGACAATTCACATTTATATGCAGAACAGATGCTAGTTTATATTTTTGCTGCGTCAAATTGTTGTTTTTATCAATGTTGTCAATAAAAAATAGCGTTTAGTTATTTTTTCGATATAAGAAACTTTGATTTTCAAACAGTAGAGTTAATTGGGGAAGTTGTAACGGTAAACATTATAATTTTACAACAACAACTGTAAAACGAAATAAAAACTCAAAACCACGTTACGAGACTTCAAGTACATCTCAGAAGATGGCGCTACGGAGCAGGTTTTACATTGATAACAAGGTTTTCATTCTTTTGTTGGTATTTGTAATACATGACGTGCAACATGTAGTTGTTTAAACCAAAGTTTGTTAAAAGGTTTCGCGCAAAAGACCAGTGGTTAAAGTAAAAGAAATTCTTGACGGAATGTTTGAATTTACACGAAAAAACCATGCGTTTTCGTGTCCAGGTGAGATTTCGTGAATAAGTGAGTTAACTAACGGCTTACTTTCACCACTGTTTTTAACAGTTTTATAACGAAATATAACGTTATGCTGGAAAGAACCGTTGGCTCGGAATATTTTCCCGACATCCGCTTCAATTTAACGCAAAACCTCTCACACTTACCTTCTTTAAGCTGTCCTGCTGTCAGTTAAGATTTACGTTCACCAAATAGGGTTGAATGTAAGTTCTTTCATTGTTTTTGTTTGCATATACACCTCGATTAATGCATTTTGAACTTACATTTGTTTCATGTCGGTTTGTTTATTCAATTTGGGGTGCGCGTTGTGTTTTACCAATTTTATACATTTCTGAGCAGTTAAAATTTGGGTCACGTTTTTTTTACAGTTAAATTTTTCTCAAATTTGGAAAAAACATGCTTTGTCAATAAAATAGATTTTGTCATAGATGCACTGTAGCCAACACAAAAACCAATTTAACCTCAGTTGTAATTAATCGTCTAGAATACCGCCAAGGTACTCACTTTCGACAAATTTTGTTTGATAAATTTTCCATATAAAAGGGACCAACAGAAAAACTTATGCAACAATGTCTCTGTCGGAGGATGGCGCCTATTATCCCCAGCAATGCGTCGACTACAGCCACACTGATAATACCTGCATTGTTTGTAGATATGCGGATATGGCCTCACATGCCGGGGATTAACATATTACCTCGAAAACTGGCAAGACCGCTTGACGCCCAGTCCCCATGTCCTAGTCCTACTCATATTCGTCGACCTTTCGATGACTTTCAGCTTTAACCAGAGATTGGAATATTTTGGAATTGGATGATTGAGACTTCCGTGTGAACTTTAAGTGCGTTCTCGCATTTTCTGCAAACCCTGATGGTTATAAATTACCAAGTAGATTTACACAACCGCATTGACGGTTTAAATGCATCTTGGCTTCTGTGCAGTTCTACCGCAGACAAATGCTTGTTCCTTTTACCCTAAAAAGTAATTGATTGTTAAAACGCTGCAATAAGATAGTGGTGTGGCAACATTTCTGCGAACCTGGTTTACGTCAGTTTGGTTCACTGAATAAGCGATAAGTTTTTGTTTTTAGACGCAACCAATTTCTGGTTTCCTGGTAATGTGCATTGATTTTCAACCGAGCAAAAAATGAATTTTTTCTTATTTGCGCCACGAATTTTATCAAAATGATAGTCGCTCATAATGAAAGTGTGGTAGATCTGCAATTTGTTTGTTAGTTGAGGCCCGTGTGAAATTTGCAGCAAAACCGTTTTACACTTTGAATTCAAGATCAAAGAGCGTGAAGTTTTTTGAGATTTTCACGACATTTATATCGGTTAAAGCAGCTAGATTTATTATGATAGCCATGTGCAGTAATTTCCTGACAATTCACATTTATATGCAGAACAGATGCTAGTTTATATTTTTGCTGCGTCAAATTGTTGTTTTTATCAATGTTGTCAATAAAAAATAGCGTTTAGTTATTTTTTTGGATATAAGAAACTTTGATTTTCAAACAGAAGAGTTAATTGGGGAAGTTGTAACGGTAAACATTATAATTTTACTTTTTTGCAACAACAACTGTAAAACGAAACAAGAACTGAAAACCACATTACGAGACTTCAAGTACATCTCGGAAGATGGCGCTACGGAGCAGGTTTTACATTGATAACAAGGTTTTCATTCTTTTGTTGGTATTTGTAATACATGACGTGCAACATGTAGTTGTTTAAACCAAAGTTTGTTAAAAGGTTTCGCGCAAAAGACCAGTGGTTAAAGTAAAAGAAATTCTTGCCGGAATGTTTGAATTTACACGAAAAAACCATGCGTTTTCGTGTCCAGGTGAGATTTCGTGAATAAGTGAGTTAACTAACGGCTTACTTTCACCACTGTTTTTAACAGTTTCATAACGAAATATAACGTTATGCTGGAAAGAACCGTTGGCTCAGAATATTTTCCCGACATCAGCTTCAATTTAACGCAAAACCTCTCACACTTACCTTCTTTAAGCTGTCCTGCTGTCAGTTCAGATTTACGTTCACCAAATGGGGTTGAATGTAAGTTCTTTCTTCAATGCATTGTTTGCATATACACCTCGATTAATGCATTTTGAACTTACATTTGTTTCATGTCGGTTTGTTTGTTCAATTTGGGGTGCGCGTTGTGTTTTACCAATTTTATACATTTCTGAACACAGTTAAAATTTGGGTCGCGTTTTTTTTTCCAGTTAAATTTTTCTCAAATTTGAAAAAAAAACATGCTTTGTCAAAGGAAATAGATTTTGTCATAGATGTACTGTAGCCAACACAAAAAAAAACAATTTAACCTCAGTTGTAATTAGTCGTCTAGAATACCGCCAAGGTTGTCATTTTCGACAAATTTTGTTCGATAAGTTTTCCATATAAAAGGGACCAACAGCAAAACTTATGCAACAATGTCTCTGTCGGAGGATGGCGCCTATCATGCCCAAGCAATGCGGCGAATACAGCCACACTGATAATACCTGCATTGTTTGTAGATATGCGGATATGGCCTCACATGCCGGGGATTAACATATTACCTCGAAAACTGGCAAGACCGCTTGACGCCCAGTTCCCATGTCCTCGTCCTACTCATATTCGTCGACCTTTCAATGACTTTCAGCTTTAACCAGAGATTGGAACATTTTGGAATTGGATGATTGAGACTTCCGTGTGAACTTTAAGTGCGTTCTCGCATTTTCTGCAAACCCTGATGGTTATAAATTACCAAGTAGATTTACACAACCGCATTGACGGTTTAAATGCATCTTGGCTTCTGTGCAGTTCTACCGCAGACAAATGCTTGTTCCTTTTACCCTAAAAAGTAATTGATTGTTAAAACGCTGCAATAAGATAGTGGTGTGGCAACATTTCTGCGAACCTGGTTTACGTCAGTTTGGTTCACTGAATAAGCGATAAGTTTTTGTTTTTAGACGCAACCAATTTCTGGTTTCCTGGTAATGTGCATTGATTTTCAACCGAGCAAAAAATGAATTTTTTCTTATTTGCGCCACGAATTTTATCAAAATGATAGTCGCTCATAATGAAAGTGTGGTAGATCTGCAATTTGTTTGTTAGTTGAGGCCCGTGTGAAATTTGCAGCAAAACCGCTTTACACTTTGAATTCAAGATCAAAGAGCGTGAAGTTTGTCGTCAGACAGCGTGCATGGTCATGGGAAACCTACTTGCGTCTAAGGTCGAAATTTGAAATAAAGCAGGAGCAGCTTCCAAGCAACATACGTTGTTTAGCAAGTTTTACCTTTGGTGGTTTAAGGACATTTTGATAAAATCATTCAGAACTGTTTTACTTTAAGTTTCAAACGTGCATCACCGCATGGCATTTGGGTGTATCGGGCTTCTATGGGAAAATTTTGGCCAGTGTCAGTCAGCACACAAAAGGTTTCAGGTATCCCCTTGCCAGCTTGGGAGAAGACCAGACTAACCTGACTCACCAACCACAATGCTACATGCAGGCCAGACATAATTTCAAAGTTATACCGCCAGAAAGCCAAGCATGACTCATAACAATTTTGGACGTTATGAGAATGTTTGGGGAATTGATTTAAATCCTTGATACCAGTGGTGAAGCTTTCTTTGCTTTAAATACGTTAGTTTGCAAAAGTTTTAGTTTTCGTATAAATCAAACGTACTGCATTTAGACAAGCCCCCCAAATTCAACCTCACTCACGTCAGTAAACCTTTCTTGTGGAATAAATGGGAAACGCAAGAAATCTTTTGCGGTGGCCCGCGGCAGGACTGAAATATGTCATTGGTGTGTATCGGTTTGATTGGTTTCAGCGTCAAACAAGGAAATCCTTTCTTGGACAGAGACCTCTATCGCTCGGGTCTGGCTTTGCTGAACATAGTTGTCTTCGAACTTAGCCAAAGTACACAAGTGCAGGAATGAGACGCTGTGAAAGCGATAGGAACAGCGGGCAAAGTACTGTTGATTTTGTGGCGCGACAGCCAATTTGTGTCAGTGTGGTTTAACCTTGGTTTTATGTTATTTGTATGGTGACTTGTCCCGCCCTGTGTTTCTTTGTCGGCTTGCATTGATTACCAAACCGCACTGCCGAGGTTAAAACCACTGTCGACTACTTTGTTTTGTACACAAAACAAACTCGAAGCTTGCAAGCGTGGTAAAAGGCGGGCAGAATCAGTGGGACACGAGCTTACCTCTAGGAAACCGACTTGGGTGACGTCCATGGGCTCTCAGGCGTGCGTCTGCCTCCTTTTTTTATTCCAAGCTTGTCGTGGTCTACTTTTTCGTCTAATTGTTGGATGTCGGTGCCTTATTACTTTATAACATGTTTTAAAAATTGTCAGGCAAACTTACCGTGATGAGCATAATAAGAGTAACGCAATGAACAATAGTTGCTAGAAAGTAGAATAGCCACATTTTTAAATGATTTGTTAGACCGAAGTTTCTTGAGCAAACACGACGAGGACGAAATTCAGAAGCCTAAGGATAGCTAGAGGCTCTGTTTGCATAACTTCCAGTCAGTCAAGGCATTATTGCAATTGCAGCCACCACAGAAACATGTGTAGAATAATAGGATAACGTCTTTTAGAACAGTACTACGTTCTTGCAAACTTTCGCTCTAATTTTTCATCATTGATTTTTAGTTGTGCTATCTGGGATTATTTTTTTTATTCTTTAACAGATACTCGTTCAATACGTTGGGCAGGTTGGTCACAGTTACATAGGTAGTTTGTGACGTAACAATGCACATACCACTGTGGAACGCCGGTTTTGTGCTGTTGATCTTGGTTCTTCGCTCTGCACATTGCGACCCTTCAGAGAATGCTGGTGATTTGAATCCGTCACGACATAGACCTCAATCCAGAGGTAAGTTCGCGTCAAACCATTATTGTGCAAAATGATAGACAGTTTCCGTTTGCACTTGTGTTTTTTTGAATGGACATATATATAAATACATGTAGGTCATACAAAACTGGCCGCATCATTTCTGCAATTTCGGTGTGTCGCCGACTTGTGGTTGAACATATCGCGCATCTTGTCACATATGGTTAGAAAAGTTCGCATTCCGCGTTGGCGCAATTTTAGCTAATCGCTTGGTGCATTTACCAAATCGATAAAACGTGCGGTTAATGTGTATTGATATTTGATTTCCCTAAAAAACGAATACCCTTGAAATGTGACTAGGCAGACTGTTGGTCAGAATGCAAATAACATTTTCTGCACAGTTCTGCAAATCACTGCACAAGCTCCGCGTCAAACCTGACCCAGAAAGCCACCCGATGTGTTTATTTGCGTAGCCTCCCACCAGCTCAAGCGTTGCGTGGGAATACACTTGCTGATTGGATAGCAGAACGTGTATCGCACAATGTAGAGGCAAATAACCGACCGCAGCGGTCTTAAGTGCGCTGTGATGTCGTTCCCGTGGTCTACGTTTACACACCCTTGCGTCTTTCGCTCGAGAAATCTGATCGAAGCCCTCTTTTGTTAAGTACAAGTGCCTCTTACCGGCAGCTTTTGGGAATGCGCTCAGAGATGCTTTTTGGCTTTAGGCTCCTTCGTTCAGCTTCATGTACGAACGTTTATTTATTTTTTGTGAATAACTCATATCCGTGGGCGCCAAGTATTTCAATGATTTGGTGGGCATGTATGCATTCATGCATTCATGCATTTTCCCAGACATTACGTAATGAGACAGGCACCTTGCTGCGTTTTTGTCAGCACTTGTTTACATTCACGTCTGGTTATTTTTTTTTATGCGTGGTCCTAATTTTAAAGGTAATTTTGAACTGAGGTTGAAATCAAGTTGACTGGGCTCTTGTCACCAAGAAACGTGTTTTCAATTCAAAAAACGTACACGCGCTTATGCCTAAATCAGGCGCGCTTAATATTCTTTTTTTCTTGACCTATTATACTGTGACGTAATAAACTCCAGTAAAGCTCTACTTAATCTCCACCAAAATACACAGACGCTTTTGTGTATTTATAAATGAACCTTGTGTGCGTGGGTGGCAAATCTCGCCTCATCACTTTAACCTTCACGCCACACACCGCGGCCCGCAACAGGCGAAAATATTACTTTAAGGCGGCGGTAAGGCTTTTGCATTGTTGTGGAATTTACAAAACAGGAACCAGACCGCCGAAAACTTACAAAGGAATTCGTTTTCTCCGTATTTATGCTTGACTGAGTATGATTAGATCCAAATTTAGAAATTCTCTGTACAACAGCATCGAAAACGCTTAGATTTAGGGAACAAAATTTATTTTATGTAACAGTCAACATTCGCAAAAACTTTACTTTTTAAAGCGTTTTCTGCCCATGTTTTTTTGTTGGGTTGGTCAACCGCATATCAGGATACGTAACATGATACAACAAATGCATTGTACTATCTGAAATCGAGTTTGCATCTAATTGCTATGGTGTTGTTGCGAAAGAAAGTTAGACACCTATATGTGTCTTGCAATTGTTCCAAGTTCTTTAGTAATCCTTTAAAACCCGCTTCGATCCGGGCGCATACGAGAAAACTACCAACGAGCATCCTATGTACGTTTCTCAATACCCGACAGATAATGCAGCAAATTCCACCGTTTAAAGCCGTTCGACAAATCTCTGCACCATTCCAATAGGCGGACGCAACTAAGCGATCAACGTTATCTCGGTTTTTATTCCGGATTCGTGAGATTAGAGTCGGGGGACATCCGTTGTTACAAGATTTTAAGAGAGTGTAACATGTTTTCTCTGTGTTGCATTTTCATGTTGATTGTCATATTACCATTAACTTACCTCATTGAATATTATGAAGCATTTATGTTTTTATTAATCATTTTCTGCAGTTACAAGCATTTTGAACAACAAAAATTGAAATTACAAACAGCAACACAAACCGATTAAGGAGTAATTAACAAAATACACAGAAGAAATAATCCGGATACATTATTTGTACCTTTCAGTCACAAGTAATTCATTATAAGTTGGCGTACTTGTCAAACAAGTCGTATCTCCATTTGCAAGTAGACACCGTCGCCTGCGGTTGTTATGCGTTTACATGGATCGTCTCGCCTTTTCCTGTGACCTTAAGCCAATGAATTTTCGATTCAGCGAATTCCCACTCCTGGTTTTTCTGTTCCGGTCTTCCGTGACGCCAATAATTTGCAAAGGGTAAACCGATGCTATTTGGACCAACTCGATGAGGGGTGGTGAGATAATCTATCGAATATAGAGATTTGCCGTATCGAATCTGTCTACACGGCTTTTGATGTCAGTCTAAGCGGAGAGACAGATTGACGCATTGCTGTCTCAAGGGATGCAATATAACATCCCTGTAATACCTCAGCAGTGAATCTTGAGCACCAATGCGATTTTTTCCGGTAACCTACCGACTAATATTGCCCTGTGGATTACGCGGTGATATTTTCGAGTCGCCTCAACTTGTTTGCGGCTGTTTATCGATACCCTGTCGGCTTGGTATTATTTCGCCCGCAAAAACTAATAAAGCTTTTGCAATAGTAAGAAAATTGCAACTCGAGGATATTTGTTATTGAAATTGTCGTTTTTCGCAGGAAATAAGTTTGCACAAGGGTTTTGTCAAATGCTATATATCATATTGTTGGATTCGCATGCATGACCTAAGACGACATACCTCCTCTGTGTAGGTAACCAAACTTTTACCGACTCCGCTGGGAGATTAGAGTCGCCTGTCTTATCATAGGTGAGCGTAGGTGTCACGAACTAATATAGATCAGCGCTTCAGATTAAATAGATGTTTGTTGACCGACAACGGCGGGCATGTCTGCTGAAACCAAGGCTTTGCGCCTTGAAACAGTAACGCACAACGCTCTTGCAAGAGCTGATGAAAAGTGAACGGTGCTTTTTAGCGCCTTTCGCGCCCTATTTGCGCACAGGAATGATCTTCTTGTCCCCTCCCTTGCGTTGAGACAATGATCCTCCCGCGTATGTTATTGCACGGTCGTCCAAACTTTCGAGAGGTAAAGGTTTTGAATTAAAAACGACAGCCTTCTGCCAAAGGTTTGACGTAATGTTACCCCTAGAGGACAAACGTGTCACTGCAAATGGATTACGTTTTGAAAAACATTGCCGCTGTGGGCGTTGGACTTAGATCCGTTTTCGCGTATTCCGTATTCTGTTTCAGTTTTTCTTCGCATTTAGTGATACAGAATTTGCTATCGCACCAGGAACGTATTCTTGACTTGTTCTTGTTCGTCACCTGAACTTCTTGTGGCCATTGTGGTTGTGGCGCCACGCAGTAAATTGAGCGTTGCAGACGGATCAGTGACCATAAACATCAACTCCACAACGTTGGGGTTCGCTCTTCTAAAAATAATCTCTTTGACATCCATCATTTGGTGGGCTTTGTACGTTTCCCGATACGCTTTTGTGGTAATTTTCCCCCACTTCAATCTGAGGTTGCTTATGTTATCGGTGTAAGTGACCCGTTACATGCGTGGTCATATTACGCAAGTGACACAAACTAATGAATAGAACATCAATGTACTCTGCACCTCAAGCTCGATCACTTGTAAGTGAATTTGTAAGTAAAAATGTTTTATGACGAAAAATCTTGTTAATTGCACTGTTAAATATGCACAAAATTGATCACAGTTTGCATGTTTTCCAGTTCCTCGTCCACGTAGACTCGCATTGGATACCATCAAGAGCACGGGCTTTCGGGCGCGGTGGACTCCCCCCAAAAGGTATTTTGCAACATCCATAGTGTGATTAGGTTTTTAAAATTCGTGAATTACTGCATAATACATGTTAGACCTCTGAAATTGCGCCGAGAAAACCCGACACACATAATCAATCACATACTGCAAACACTCACTGAAAAATATCTCATGGTTATCCGAGCAAAGCAAAATATATGCCCCACATACCAGTTTGGCAGATGTATTATTCACCCGTTCACCTGTGACTCGTGAGATAGATGGTTGAGGCCGTTAATGGATAATAGCGTATGAGAAAGCACAGGCCACAATGCGTTGGCATGCTGGGTGTCGGGATAGCTTAAGCATACACGGTCGAGTAGCTATTGCTTTTGCTGATGCAGCTCGTCATTTATGTCAAATGAACCATGTGAAAAAGAAAGGACTTGCGATAGGCGGATCAGATTAAAAGCGATTTTTATTTTGCGCGAAATGATCACTTGACCAAACCAGATTTCAAAAAGATTTTTCGTGAAGCATTTGGCATTTTTGCATAAACTCTCAACTCTCCTAAGTGACAATTTTTTACAGGGGAATCACCGGAACGCGCATAAGCATCAACCAGGTGGGCGGGGATTATTCGCAATCTGCAACTCTGCGACCGACCACAAGCTACGTGACGTTCACAGAACTGTCACCCGGCGCAACATACACCGTAACCGTCAACTCGGTGAATGGTCGCCGTTCAAGCGGTCTGCTTCTTGCCACAGCCACCACCCCTCTAGGTGAGCAGCGTATTTGGTTTCGCGTGGCCGACCAAATGAACCCGGTCTGTTTGGGTTCATTTCCGTTGTTTTCCTCCTTCAATTGTCGAAGCAAATTATACCTCCCACTTAAACCTTTCCCATGGTCACCAGTGACTTTAAATGGTTACGTCATTGTAACGAAACAAAAACTGCGAGGAATATGAGGATACACTCTAAGTTGGGTCAAGTAGAACGCCAATAGTGTCGTTTGTCTCGTTGGAACAGCCATTGTCTTGTTGGAGTTGGAGTTACAATCACTTTAGGTTTGATTCTGAGCTATGTATTGCTTGCATGATTAAGTAACTCGGAATGTTCAGGAAACCGCGGAGAGTTCTGCATTGGCTTGCCGACCTATTAGTGAAATCCAAGATTGAACCCGCGAGCTTAAACCTTTTGCCTTGCCACACAAATGAGCCAGACTCATCAATCATTTTGTCGCCTCCAATATTTGTCGGTGTGCGAATCGGGTCATTGGGCACCAGCCGAACGACGCCGAAAACCCGCAAAAGCATTCTTTTTTGTTAGCAAATCGCGTTAGCATATTCCATTACGACGGATTCGACTGCAGCGATTTAGGCTATTTAAAATTCGCTTATTGGCGGCTGGTAGATTATGTCGCCACTTCAAAAGCATCCCGAGAATGTGGTGGTAACATAATAACCCGCCTGACTCGTGCACGTGGGAAAGGCGGTTACGGTTCGCTGCACATCAGCCGCACATAAAGAGGCCCTTTGTGAGTTTTCAGCCGTATCAGTGCGCTACCGACCGCCAGCGTACATGCCACGGGTCGTATCTCTTTGACATGTGCCAACACACTCGAAAAATTACAGAAGCTCTTTGTGTTGCTAATTTTAGTCGAGGCAGCCTCGCCCAGCAAAATTCGGCGTCTGGCACAGGTGACACATAAATGGACCCCGGGGGAATGCAGCAGTACGAAGGCGGCTCCACGCATCTTTTTTAAGTAGCGGTGTTGTGGGTCGTTGCACACCTTCCACTGCCGCGTCCGCTGTGGTCGTGTTTCCGTTCCCCAACAGGAAATTATTGTACGGCCGAAAGATCGACTTAGCCGCGCCTTCATGTTTAGCTTATTCGGTCTTTGAAATAGGTATTAGGTACATACGCAATTAAAATGCGCACCATGATCTTGAGACCGATACAAAGGGATACGTTTTTGAAAGCATTCGTTTTCTCTATTTACGTTTAACTGCATACATTTTTGATGTCCGGCTACATATAAAATGCATATTTTAATATTAGTATGTAGAGTAATTCCACGTTAATAAGGGCATGCGGCTATCCAACACAAATATTATAGAAACAGATATCTTGCGATGAATTTCAACCCTATCGATTTTGTTAATAGGGATGGCAGTTTTACATTATTAAGTTAGTTGGAAATGATTGATTGATTACCGATTTACACTTTCGTTGTAGTCGATCACATCGATGTGGTTAAACACGTTCTCCTTGAAAGTTCGGGAAGGAAAACCCATGATGAAATAGACGCACCCGCTGATCTCGTCCATTCCAACGCTGCAGGATCTTCAAGCACCTCGCATCGAAATGGAGGGTCTACCTTGTCCCGTTCGGACGAAATTGCCAGAGCCACAGGTGCTCATCTTAGTTGAATTTCACCTTGTGGTGTAAATTTACATCCAGTGATTGCTGAAACTGTGGTGTTTTCTTAATGATGCTTGGAGTGCTAATTTTTATCTCAAAACGTTAGCATTACCTTTAAAACGTTAGAATTTGATTATATATGTAAGAGGGGACTTTTAAAAATGCTCAAAAAGGAACTGCAAGTTTTTGATTGAGAGTCTAAAAAGTTTATCAATTGAATGACCTTACTGATATAAGAACAATATTTACAAAAACGTAACAAAAAATGTTGAGAACCACTGGTCTACAAAAACAACACACAGCATTCAAAACAAGAAACACTGGGTATAGATTTAAAAGTAGACCTGTTGTAGAGCAGCTTGCAACTGTTACCAGTGAATCCAGTGATGTTTTACTATTTATATCAGAACAAACTACGTTTCTAGAAACGTAATGTGATATTTCGATTCGACTTTATCCACAGGGAACATGACATCACACAGGATTGTGGTAACACATACAACAGGCGGAGGTTCTTCATCACTCCATGGGGGAGATGATTTAACCGCCATGAGAAGGATCGTCACCACACACACCGGAGGAAGTTCCAGCAGCACCTTTGGACAGGGCGGGTCTACATCTTCAACGCTTAGAGATAATGCTAACGGCGTGAGAAGGATCGTTACCACCCACACCGGAGGAAGTTCCAGCAGCACCTTTGGACAGGGCGGGTCTACATCTTCATCACTTGGAGATAATGCTAACGGCGTGAGAAGGATCGTCACCACTCACACCGGAGGAAGTTCCAGCAGCAGCAACTCCAGTCACGGTGGAGCTATGGGAGCTGGAAGCTCATCTTCTCGTGGAGGAGGGACATCTGGAAGACAGACTATTACCACTCAAATTGGAAGCCACAGCTCCAGTTCTGGCTCCTCCACAGGAGAAATCATTAAAATCATAACAACCAGGATCGACGGCTCATCATCATCATCCTCTTCATCTTCTGGTGGTGCAGTTTCCGGTTCGTCAACAGGGACATCCAGAAGCGCACAGGGAGCCGCTGGGTTTGGCGGTGGAAGCTCCAGAGCGGGAACAGTAGAAGGAGTTGATGCAATGGGAGGTAAAAATATGGTCACATACAGTTTGTTGTAGTAAAAAATGTTTCTGGCCGAGCGACATTAACCGTTCTAGAAATATGCTAGGTGAAAACAAAAAAATGCAAGCCGCACATCTGATTCATTCGACAGTTACCGAAAATAACTACAGTACCACAAATTCCACAAAGCGTGATTTTGATTATGCCGATTTTAACGCTTTACCCAATCCAATGTCTGTGTCTAGCGAATGGTGGAATTATCGAGAGATGCAAGAAAGCCCAAAAGACAGACCTCGTCATTCTAACTGACGGATCGTGGAGCGTGGGGCCGACGAATTTCAAGAAAATGCAGGACTTCCTCGTCAGCTTGGTGGATTCCTTTACAATCGGTTTCGAGGGAGTGATGGTCGGAATTGCCCAGTATTCCGACGACCCCAGGTCAGCCTGTCCAAATAAGGAGTGGCGCATGCACCAGTCTTGACGTTGGTTGGCGTCGGAAAAGTCTTCCGTTAAACGCGCCCACAAGAATAAAAGCGACACCGCGGTGACGTCAGCGATCCTTAGGGATAAACATCGCCGTCGTTAGTGACGTCACAACTGGTTTCCTTCCATTCAAGAATGCGTGCGCGCCTAAATAGCGAAACGCCCCCTGTCCGGCAAGTTTGGCTTAAAGGCAACGCGGCGTAACAGCGTTTGTTCAAAGCGCCGGTGGGCTTGAATGCGATTGCGACTCTGTGCGCACAGCACTGGCCGCATGATCTGTAGATAAGGTAGCTTGGCATGCCGCTAAGTTTTGTACTACAGTCTACACAGAGGGCCGTGTGTTGCGGTATATACAAGTGCATTGCGCACGCGTGGTCAATGGGTACGCCTGAGGTATGAATGCTGGAGCGCAAGTCATGAGTGGATGGTATGCTACTCTCACACATTCCAGGAAAACCGCGTCGCAAACGCAGCTAAGACGAAACTGAACTAAAATTCAATTCGTGAACAACGGAAACCGATTTAATGCTCATCGGTGACGCTTCTCTCTATATTATGAAATTTTGAACCAATTTCAACCTATTTCGGCCAACCCCCAATTTATCCACTCACCCTAATACCCGTAATCCAACGTCTGCTTTCGAGTAAAGTCCTTCAGCGAACCTTGGAATAACGTTCGCGTGGGCTCTAGATTCACGCTTTCAGGAATTTTTCTGTGCTTCTAGGACGGAGTTTAACCTCAACGATCACGTAACCAAGGACGAGCTTACCGAGGCGATTCGCAACATCGAATACAAAGGAGGAAACACTGCGACGGGAAGAGCGCTCGACTATATCCGGGAGGAACTCTTCACGGCCGACAGTGGAACCAGAAAAGGTGTTGGAGTGAATCTGTTGATTCATTATTTCAACTAATCGTGCGTGAACTGTGGATTTTTTTGCAAATTTTCCCCGGATTTCGAGGTATTGAAACGATCGCGGGTTTTGGAGATTGATTGTTCACACCGCTTAAACTCCGTTAATGGTAATGGCCAGGTCATTCGGTTCCATACTAACATTCTTGCAAAAAGATATGAGCATTTAGCGCCATGAGCGCCATAAACTCCGTTAATGGTAATGGCCAGGTCATTCGGTTCCATACTAACATTCTTGCAAAAAGATATGAGCATTTAGCGCCATGAGCGCCATGAAATGAGCATATGTGTATTGTCTACTCATAGTATTCGATTACTACGGCAAGCAAGTATGTCACATAGTCGTAACACAACGTCCAAGGTGGCTTATAACATCGTCCTGTTTTCAGTTGGTAAATTTTGCGTCTAAATTGTGCGACAATGGGCACAACTAAAATCGCTTTACGCCTGACGACCTTCTGTTTGCTTTTCCCTGTGTGAATAACGCATTGTACGTATTTGACAGATAATAGCATCTACATGGGCGGGAGTGACAACATGTCAGGTTTAAATCAACCAAAATCGAATTACGTTTTCCCTCGGTACTCTACTTGTGTATAGTCTACAGACAAGTGTGTACAGTGCGTTGCAAATTGTGGGACACTTGGCACTTAAGTTTGTGTGTTTGCTAAATTCCTAAACTCGTGTTGGGCTGACTTGTGGAACTTTTCCCACTGGGAGGGCTCTCAAATTTACTGAAAAAAATCCACCCAGCAAACGTTTTGTTTCGTTCAACTCGGTTTTGAAACGGTCAAAAATGTGCTTTTTTGCCAAACCAAAGCAATCAACATTCCTAAAACGCACCAGGCTTCTTTTAAATTTGGTTGAACGCTTTAAATCCGTGATTGACCTGATAGGCTTACAACCGCAACTTTACTGGGTTTGCAAGATTATGTAGGCGCCTGTCGTAAGTATAATAACAACCGATTTCGGGCTTTTTTAACACTTGTGTGCACAACAGCGCGCCAAAGCCACAGAGCTTCAGCGCTGGCGAGGTAGCAATATCCGATTACTATGAGCAATAAGTGAAAGCATTGTTTTCTTACAGACGTGGCCAAGACCGCCATCATTATCACCGACGGTGAATCGATACTTGATGACGTCACTGATCCTGCGGCTCGTCTGAGGGCGGAAAATGTCACTGTGTTTTCCATCGGTGTTGCAGGCGCCCTGCGGTGGGTTGCTATAATTAAACGTTGTGGCCACAAGGAAACATGTAACTTATTCCACCGCGGAAGTATTTCTCTATACGTATAGCTATATAGCTTTGCAGGCATTTTTTGCATACCAATACATCTCCAACAGTAGTGCTGTTTGCCGCATTTTTATATCTGACAGCTTTGCAATAGCCGAAGCCCAGGATTCATAATAAATTTTTACGCTTATACCAACAGATTTGAGCATGTGGCGAACAGGTTTTCGCATTATGACAAATTTAAACTTACTTTTTACAATCGAATAGTTGTGATAAAACAATTTCCAGTGCTGTACTCATGTAAAAACCTACAAATTCCATTTAACTATGATCATAAATAAGGGTACACTAACTGGCGAACATTTATGCATCTACATATACGTGTATTGGGAAGTTGTTTCAAAACAAAGTAGCGCAACGTTGTTGGTGGCATTACGTCTTGCTCACGGCAGTAGTCACACAGCAAGTTTGAGCGACTTGACAGCTTTAAAGCCACGCGACAGCTGTGTGGAAGAGCTTGGCTCCCGGCAGCCCAAACCACATAACATGAGATGATTAAGAGGTTGTGGACACATGTCTGGCAGCACAACGTCAATCTGTTCTGAAAACAATTAAGCAGGCGTTGCCATGTTATCCACGAAGAGCCAATTGCTGTAATATATTACGTGATATTTTTTGCACAGTTCTGAGCTGGAGGACATGGCTTCAGAACCGAAAAACGACCACGTGTTCTCGGTGGAGAACTTTGACGATATTACTGATATCAAAGACAGCCTCTTGAAAGACGTGTGCAAAAGCATTGGTGAGTTGATCCCACAAAGAGCCTTCCAAGCACGTACAGGACTACGTGTTGTATCATCGCTTTGTAATTTGCCCCAACTGTTGCCGCAAATCGTCCAAAACACGAATCGAGTGGTGAATGATTATTGTCGACTAGCAATAAATTGGTTTTCAAAAAATGTAATTGATTTTAAGAGCTGTATAGACGTTTGTTAAATGCCTTATTGCACGTTGTCGGCGTAATTATTGCTTTCTAACGACCCAACTAAACACACGCCTGGATCACTTTATTCAACGATGTGGTTGCTTTGTATGGTCAAATTACACGAAGTACATCTGCAAACCAGCTACAGTTTTTTTCCAAAACTCCAATCGCAATGCAGTTTAAATTCCTTCAGAGATACTGTGTTTTTTCTACACTAAAGAGCACTGTTTTTTAGCTGTTTGTCGAATGCTTGTTGTACCGGAATTCGGATCAATGACGTGTAGCAACGCACTTGCCACGGAAGGAACGACTTGCCAATTTGCTTGCAACGCACCACTCTACAAACTCCAAGAAGGTGGTGATTCCGTTACCAGAAATTGTCTCGAGGGCGGAGTATGGGATTATCCAGAACCCGTCTGCATTCGTGAGTGATTCTTACTGTATTTTGACGCCTGTGTTGGCCCTGAGCTTTAACATGACCAGCCAACACATAGTCGTAGTGTCATTTTATTATTTATTGTTCAAGTAAACTATGATACCCCTAGTCAATAAATAAACAACAGAAAACAAAACTTCTGTCGCTCCACGCACAATCTGAATCGTACGTAATTATTTTTTGACCACACCGGGGTTTGAACCCAGGATATCCTATGTATAGGTTGGGCGCATGACAAATGCTGCCAATCACCCGCTAAATCTGAATATTGATTCGCTTCCTATGTATTCAGCTCTTTTCTGCCTTTAGCGGCTGTTTGTCAGCGTTTGGAACCACCACCAGATGGCAGTTATAGATGCACGCAAGAAAATCGCATCGGGAGCTACTGCAAGTTGAGGTGTTCCACCGGTTTCCGGCCATTTGGAACAGTGGCAACCAGGTGTCAGGACAACGCTCAATGGTCCGCAAACGACGCTGGCTGTGAACGTGAGTTGTTGCTTGTTACAATAACGCTGCGCGTACATGCAGATTGTCTTGACATAAATGTAAGATTTTGCTTTTTACACAACTAAGGGATGTTTTAGCTGTCAGCAAAACTACCCAAAAATACCAAAGCTGTAATACTGCTGTTGGTCTGCCTATAGCTATATAGATCTTTCCAATCCATTTTACAGTGGATGTATAAGTTAAGAAACGAATGTACTTTTGTAAAAAAAACTTTAGCACAATAATAAGTTGAGTAACGTTTTCTGCCTATGCGACATGGCTTGTTGGCCAAATCATCCAAACCACCTCAAACCGATTCCTTGCTCGAATACACACAAAATTACCTTGACATTTCGCTGCTCTTTTCGTTTATTTACCAGATTGGTCGATAAAGCGCCGACGATTGTTTCTAAGAAGGCGTCGGACGCGTTTATTTTATTGTTATCAGTTATCACCTGCCCGGAGGCGAGTGCTCCTGAAAACGGAGATGTTGTCTGTAGCAGCGACAACGACTTCTCATCAGTTTGCCGGTTCACGTGTGATGAAGGATACGAGATGAGTGGTTCTCTCAAGAGCAAATGCCTCAAGTCCGGAAAATGGGGAAAGCCTTTCCCAACTTGCACACGTACGACTTGGCTATAATTACCCCAAACTTACAGTTAATTACTGTGGCAAGGAGTTATAAGTCGGGTTCGGGCTTGAGTTTGTAAAATACAGTCGGGCGGGATTCGGTTGCGAATTCACACTCTGCCACTAATTTCACTTTGTTTGATCGGATGCGCGAAGTGATTTGTCTATTAAGGACTTATTGCATAAAATGTTTGAAACAATTTAATTTACACTCGCCAATATTTTTGTCGTATTTCACTTTCGGGTCTAATGTAGTTTTAATTCATTTTTGGGTTCGGGTGTAAAACGTTTGACCCGATTACAACACTGCGTGAAACATGAAAACGTAATGCGTTTCCTGTGGTTTTGAACCCACAAATTACGTTTGCACCATTCAGAATGGACGAAACCATTGAATAATAACTCAAATGTTCAGTTATCACATGTCCGGCGCTGAGCCAACTTGAACACGGGGAAGTTTCATGTTCATCTTCATACGAATACGGATCCCGGTGCACGTTTATCTGCGCGTCCGGTTACCAGAGGTTTGGTGCTTCAGCCGCCACTTGCGGCGGTGTTGGGTCGTGGAGCTACTCGCCGGAAGGGGATTTCCCCGTGTGCCAAAGTAAGTTTTTACCATATGACATAAATACGCGCAAATCTAATTATTGTATGTGATGAAACCTATAGGATCGACACTATATGTCCAGTCTATGCAAGCTGCGTAAAACCAAGTCATAGTTGTAGCTATTACCTGCCGACCCCCTGTTTCGCAAGTGCTAAGTTATACAGATTTGTAAATTGGCGATGCACTTACGACAATCTTGTCACAACAAACCGCGTTTTCTCAAAAGCTATGTGTGTTTTTGTAACACCAAGCTAGATTTTTTTAACGACCGTAGTTCCAAGAAAATTGCAAACCAATATATTTGTGCGTAAACCTTCATTCCTGGATTTAGCATCAATGCATTTGGAAGGCGTTATACCAGGTACACACTGCTATCCATCACAATCTGATTGCCATTGTTGTTTGTTTTCTACGGATCGATCGGTTTTTGAAGTGTCGTCTTGCTTTTAACCAGCATTTTGATGTCTGTTATTTGTTTTTGTTCTCATTAGTGTGTGTTCAATTTGTGTGCTGGGAACGTTTACACGACATATTGGTTTGTGCTTGGCCTTGTGTATCTGCGGTGCTCATCAACTTTTATATGTGACCTTTAGGTCAAACTAACAAATCATTTTTTTTTTCAAAATAGTTTGCTGTTACGGTATTTTACCAAATTCTATTTTGCTGTTGAAATTACTTTTACATAAGAATTATATGACACCAAGTCCTTGTCAGTCATGTAGCTGACCGATGACTTTCATCTCTTTAGATCAAGTATGAGTTAATCGTCATTTAACACTTTACCTCTTCGCCTCTCCATAAAAGGCAATCAAGCCTATTTTTAATTTCACTTACTTGTCGCAGGAATATTGTGTAACGACCACCGCCTGAGTAGTCACGTGCGTATGACGTGTACGGACAGTGTGTATCACAATAGTGTGTGTGAATTCACTTGCGACGAGGGATTCGAACTGGTTGGTGCGGATTCATCGGTCTGTCGTGGAACACAAACCCCTGGACTTTGGACCCAACCTCCGCCCGTTTGTAACCGTAAGTTTTTTCTTTAGCATAACAACGATATTGAATGTCCTAATGCGAGTGCAACCGCTATAGCCCAAGGCAGTTGACCTATACATTTTTGTGTACAACGGAGCATCTTAATAAATGTATATACTTAGTGTAAGTATATTTGTGGGACAACTCGTCATAACTTTGAATCTGTGGAAAACTGCTGGCTTAAGCGGAAGAGTAATTTTATAAAATCACAATGTGTATATATGGTGGTGGCTTAGCAAGATATTATGTTTACTTTTCTCTCTTGTGCTGATATAGTTTAACTTGCCAAACATAAATATGTTGTAACATGCTTCGGGGCATCCACCCTTAACGTAGTCATGCACATTCTGAGTATTTCTCTATGCTTGGGTTTGTTTGTCAGAGATAACATGCCCTCCATTGGAGCCTGTGCCGGACGCCCAAATCATCTGCAGCGACGGTTCGAACTACAACTCGCGGTGCAGTCTTCGTTGTAACGAAGGATTTCAGCTGAGCGCCGTAAGTCTCACCACTTGTGGCATCGAAGGGCTGTGGATCGGAGCGCTGGCCGTTTGTGAAAGTAAGTTTTGTCTAACTTGCCCGTCGTATTTGACCAGAAATTTGCGACTTCACCTAAATTCAAAATATTGTATTACTGCAAGGCATAACTTAATTCCTTGGTAATTTGGGCAATTCGTTTGGTGTTTTTGTTCTGCTGACTACAAAAAATACATTTCGACGCATTTTTAGTCACCATCAATCGCATTTTCAACTTCAAAATCTTCCCTTTCACGATTTTCTTAGTTCACCTCTCATACTTTTAAAACTTGTATAGAGATATTAAGGCGCTCGGTTTGGGCTCGCCGCCACCTCGGACAAGCGCCCATTGTTCGTCGGCATTACTTGGGCTTCGTTCGGCGAAGCCGCAAAAATTTCTGCTGCGCATGCAAATTGCCTCGGGGGTAATCTTCCGTCGTCATCCGCCCTTAGCCTAACGCTCAATCCGCCCGCAGGGCCAGCCTTCGCTCGAATGCTTATTGGATTATAATCATGGGTAGAGCGCTTCTTGCGCATGAAATATTTAAGGCTGAATCGCAAACACGAACCTTTAGCTCCCTGTTGCCACTGCATACACTATGCCGTGAAAGGTTTTACTCGGCTCAGCTCTAAGTTCGTTAGTAGAGATCATGCCTTTAGAAAGTTGTCTTTAAAGGCAGCCTCAGGAGACAGATGTTTTTACAGCTTTCCTCTGTTGGTATTGGACAGGCGTTGAGCTGCGATGCCTAAGCACAATGTGAGGCTTGTAGCGCAAACAGTAAGGCTGAGGTGTTTGACTAAGCAAGCGTGTTATTTTGCGCTTCGCTGCGCCGAGAAAACGCCGGTATAGACACCGGATGGACATATTCGGCTTTAGCGCAGGCGTATATTTCTGCTTAGAGCGCAGTTATCGTTGCCATCCATGCGTGAATAATGACTGAGCAGGGCCTGCAAAGGGTGCAGGCACCCACGCAGTTTAGGCTTTTGCGCAAGCCGACGAAACCCGAGGTAGGATAAAGATCGACTGAAACCGCCGAGGCGTGCTGGGGGTGTCTGGTGCGGGCGATAGACGAATCGTCCGTCTCGCATAACTCAGAGCAGAAAGCGCGTTCGCCGACGCGCAGACAGCCCGCAGGTTATCCTATTATAGTCATTTCGTCTGCAGGCGAGGTTGGGCGAGAGAAAGTTTTTTTCTTCTCGCCTCGCGCAGTTTTGCTGAGAATAAAGCCAGGATAAGGCAACAATCCTCCAGCGAACATGCCGGCGACGGTCTTAGCACCGCTGGTTGGTTCTCTTGTGACAGAACCGTAAGTTGATGCAAAGCAGCATGTACATTGGTCAATCTATGGTAGTGAATAGTGTACAGTCTGTGAAGTGCAAAGCCATGAGGTTTAGCTTCAAAAACTCATCATGCAAATACACCCGAAGTGCATTCGCAGGCGCCCAGCGTCACTAGGGAGCTTGTTATATACTATTTCAAACAGTTGAAGGCTGCAAGTATCGACAAGTTCTCTCAGTGGGGCTAGGTTGCTTGAGCCCAACGCAATTATACTCCGTCCACAGCATATACCAGGCCAGTTTTTCCGATGCAGCCATACAGAGGCTGACAGGAAAGTGTACAAGTGCCCAAGCAAGACGAAACCACTATAAAACGCGGTTTATTGGTACCACATTTGGCCACAACGGGATTCCACGACATTTGTCACAAGACGTGGCACGAGGACATCAAGACTTTGCGGTTAAACGCGTGGTCCCCCCCATTATCTCAGCGCGTTTTTATAAATTCCGCTATCTATAATAAATGGGACATTTCCCCATCGGGCTTCCGCCATTAGAGACTGTTTCGAGTTACCAAAAAATCGCTGACATGGGCAGACGTACCCGTCACACTGTATCGTCCATATTTGGCGCGCCTGCAACATTCTTAACCGGTCGATAGTATGCAAAGCAGCCCTAATCACAGCAACTGACCCCAATTTTTGGCTCTCAGGGATTACCTGCGACGCGCTCAGGCCTATCAGCAACGGCGCCATCTCCTGTTCCGACGGATCCTACTATGCCTCGGAGTGCACATATACCTGTGACGTCGGCTATCAACTTGTCTCGGGGTCGCGATTTCGGAGATGTCAGGCTGATAGCATGTTCGACGGCGTTGCCGCGGTCTGTTCAAGTACGTGTGTGATGTGGCTGTAACGTTGGTACGCCGATTTTCTTCCGCAGCAACTGACATCATATGCCACGTGTTTCAGTCGCCACTTGAAAAGCTTCATGGATAAGCGCAAGCACCTGTGTCTGGCTATATATGCTCTGACAGCAAAAGACATTAATTTTTTTTACAACCCTGTAAGCATAAAGACATGAAGTCTTTTGCCAAGGACATTTCAAAATATTATGTATTCGCTTTTCATTTGGGATGTGCCGCATTCTCGACATTAACCGTCCATGTTGGCTTAACTCAGCATTTTTCATAACAGCAAAACTGCTTCGTTCCGCTATTCAAATTCAACGCACACACTGTATTTCATCACGCATAGGATGAAACCCACTCTCTTTGCCTTTGCTTTTCGGGGCAGATACACGCCCAGTAGTTGATGTGAGCGTCAACAGTGGCCTCAATTTAGCCTGACGACCTCACGACCGACCGTGGGCCTATCCCCGAGCCCGACGACCATTTACAAACGTTTCGCCTGTAATTGTGTTTACCTTTTTTGTCCTTGCATGCAGTCAAGCAGTGTGTGAGTCTGGTAGCCCCACTCAACGGTAAAGTGGATTGCACGGGCGCAAGCAACTACGGCTCCGTGTGTCGCTACACGTGCAACTCGGGTTACGAGCTCGATGTGCAGTTCAGCGACAACGGCGTACAGAGAAGATGCGGTGACGACCTCCAGTGGTCGGGACGCCAGGTCCAATGCAGACGTAAGCAGAATTTGGTACTTCTGAAATGGAAACGACTGGTAATATTGGCCTCAGAAAATTAGGAGATTGATAACTGAAGGTGCAAATAGAGCGTTTTACTTTTTAACAAATTTTCCACCAATTCCAGTTCAGTGATCTTTGATGCCAGATACGTGTTTTTCGTTGATTGTTGAAGATATAACACGGGGCGGTTTGCTTATGTCTGGCGCAGAGAGCGATAAACAAGCGCTCAAATCCGCTAAATCAGCACGTCGCCAGACGTAATGTATTGTGCGGTAAACTTGCACGATGAAGAAGCGCAAACAAGTTTTCGTAATCCATTTCCAACTTCTTCGGATCATTCTGCGTCATACGTGCCTGAAAAGTAAACACTTCCCTCGCTTTGTCGTATTGTTAGGAAGACACGGTTCGTTCGATTGTACAGAGCCAACATTCACGTTTATGGGTGAAATTCGTGGAGAGAAAACGCGTAACCCGCGTGTGCGGTTTTGGAAAGGCGTGTCGTAAAACATTTAAACATCGAAAAAAAACAGAGCTCGGATTGTAGTAAAAATATTAAGCGGTTTTTTTACATGTTTGGTTAGTGAGACATCGACCAATGCAGGCAATTTGAAACGAATCCAGTCTCCCAATAAACAAAGTAACATAAATTGCTTGCTTTTTTTGCTTTTTGCTTATTTAGTTTTTATCCTCACGAACATCCTCACATGTGCAATACATTACACTCACCCCCACGCCCAATGCTTTCCATATCACCAAAATAAAACAAACAAACCTATATGTTATAGACGACCATTAATTTACATGGAAAGAACCAAATTAAGCTTAAAACACGCTGAGACTTCAACATAAGTTGTCGTCTAAAGTCCCGATCAGGTTTTCGGCTTAATATATGGGTCGATCTCCTTGACCAAATTTTCCAAATCGATGCAGTGATACGATGTGGTCAATTGGCGCCTCCAGTGGACGGAACCATTCGCTGCTCCGATTTCGACAACTACGGATCCATCTGTCAGTTCTCATGCAACACAGGCTATGAGATGGTCGGATCAGCGGAGCGTCTTTGTCAGGAGACGCGCGTATGGATCGGCGTCGAAACCCGATGCATTCGTAAGTATTGCGTTACATGATCCGTAGTTTGACGGTGAATCACTCACCGCAGGGAATGAATCATGTCTCCTGTTTTTTTTCGTGTCTGCCACCTACGTGTTTTGGTTAAGAGATCCGATACACACTGCTAAGTTGCTTAAATAATAAAACGTTTGCTTTTTGGCAACTTCTATGAATTTAGGATGTCGTTTGGATCCCAAAGCGTTCTGTCACGTGTTACATGTGTTTTAGTGAATTTGTTAGAATTTTTTTGTAATAAACCAAATCTAATAAATTTAAACTCAA